>NC_046160.1:72616174-73816174 GCF_011064425.1 Rattus rattus
GATAGATAGATAGATAGATAGATAGATAGATAGATAGATAGATAGATAGATAGATAGGTAGACAGACAGACAGACAGACAGACAGACAGACAGACAGACAGACAGACAGACAAATTCAAACAACATTTTGATACATACTCAAAGTATCTCCACCCAGCAGGTTAGCATATAGCTTGCACCAGAAATTAGAAAAGTCAGGATAGGCAATGCTTCTTGTTCAGAGGAAAGAAAGAGTAGTTGTATCTTCCAAAAGATTTGATTTGGAATCTCTCTCTTTATCTATCTATCCCTCTCCCTCTTCCCCAACCCCCGTGTGTGGTGTGGTGTGTGTGTGTGTGTGTGTGTGTGTGTGTGTGTGTGTGTGTGTGAATGAATGAAGATTTCAGGTCATTGTTTAACCTGTTGACTACTTTGGCCCAATTTCAGCTACAATCTGAGACAAAACAGCAAGGGAGAGACACACTTTACTTAATATTCCTGGAGTATGCTTTACTTCAAACAGGACTCATGATGTGTAGTAGATTATGCAACAGGAGAAGTGTGCCATGTGGGAAGGAAGAGATAAGATAGCTGTGAAGCTTGTTAAAATCCTACTGGACAATAATATTGAGTTTAGAACTGGTCTTTTGGGCAGAGTACAAAGGGTCACAGTAGCCTCTGGGCACGGGAACAAATACACCATTGTTTGGGATGTTTATTCCAAGCATGACTTACCCTAGTCCAACAGGAATTAGGAGGCTGTTGACTATATCAGGCAGTCACATGCTCACAGTAAACCTAATGGTTGCAAGAAGAAATATGCCCAGAAACACAGGCAGAGAGCGTCTTTAGACTTTGCAGGCACTAAAGATCAGCAGGAAAGAACACAAAAACAATAGATATGCAAGTCAGGAAACAGGCCATGCTGGGTCTATGGGCCATTTCTTTTCTTAATGACCAAGGAAGCTGAGAGGAACTCAAACTCAAGTCCAGTCTGGGCTACAGAACAAGTTCAACAACTATCTGACCATAAAAACAACTTACTGAAGCCTTGAAGCAAAGACCAGGGCTAGTGAAACAATTTGGTAGTAGGTTGCTGGCCTAGCATGCACAAGGTCCAGGGTTCAGTCTCTATTATTAAAAACGAAAGGAAGGGAAGGATGGAGGAAGATAGGAAGGAAGAAGAGAGGGAGGGAGAGAGGTAGGGAGAGAGGGAGGGAGGAGGAGGAAGAAAGAGGGGGTATTACCCTTATACAGAGATCAAATTTTTTAACTAAGAGAACAGGTTTATTATGGCTCATGTTTTCAGTCCATGGTAGCCTAAACCACCAAAACCAATCAGAAGAAAGCAGCATTTACTTCACCACAAGGAGCACAGGGCATGGCAACCTGCCTGCTTACCACACGGCTAGGAGTGGAAGAGAGCGATGCTACATACCACAATCCCCACTGAAAATTCTTCCAATGACTGAAACTTCATGATAGATCCCACATCCTAGAGTTTCTACCATGTCCCTAAAGCATCATACTGAATATCAAGCCTCAAGGGAACTTTCCAGATCTAAAGTACACCATGCAAGAGGGAGATGTACAAAACTTGGAGGGTCTCAGCATTCCTCAGATGTTATGGTTTAGAAGTGGGGCTCCATGAGATATCCCCTTCCCTGTTAGTATGTCGGCTGATGTTGTCCTTGTTCAGGTCTTATGTAGGCTTCATACTGCTGAGATATTTCATGGATGAAGCTTCCCTCTTATCTCTAGGAGATATGATCTCACATCAGATTATCTGGTCCTCTGGCTCTTACGATCTTTCTGTTCCCTCTTCCTCAAGTTCCCTGAGCCTTAAGTATAAGAGGGATATTGTGAAATATCAACTGGAGCTGAGCATCCCATAATCAGAGGTTCTCTGAATTTTCACTAGTTACAGTTTCTGTAATGATCTCCATCTGTTACAACAGGAAGTTTCTTTGATGAAGGAAGAGAACTACCCTTATCTGTGAATATAATGATAAATGTTTAGAATGGCACTAAGTATTACACTGGCTTAGGAAAGGAGAGGTAGTGGGTTATCCTCTAAGATCCATGATCTCAACAGCCCTTGTAATTGACTAGGTTTCTAGTACCAGGACTGATTTTCTTTCTGTTAAGTGGGTCTTACAACCAATTAGACAGGTTTTGGTTACTGACAAGATGTGGATGGCGCTATGGCAGCCTTAGGAATATTTTGACCTGGTGGTTGTTGTGGCGGCTTATAGGTATCACAACTAGCTAGTACTTATTATTTGCTGCTCCCTCGGCAGCTTTCAAAGTGACTTCCAGTACTCTGTAAGCTATCCCTTAGGAAAGGGACATTTCAGAAGGTTGTGTCCAGGATGCATTGTGTCTTCACCAAAAATATACAAGTGGTATTAAGAAAGAAATAGTCACAATTGGCAATGATTTTATTTGGCTGCAGTGATGGAAGATCAATCGAAGGAGTGGGATGGAGGAAGGAAAAAATGACACAAAGGATGTTTGGATGTTTGGTAAAGCCTTAAAAATCATATTATTTTTATTTATCTAATATTATAAATAACACATATAAGTGTATATAAACATATGTAGTTTAAATGAAGTTACGTGGACTGAAAATGCTTCCAGCAAGATAGAGTCTCTGACAAAATACCCAGCAGCAGACATGAGAAACATCTTTCAAGTTGTTTATCAGAGGAATCCAAGAGAATCTCAAAACCATATAAGCTGCTGCTGTGTCCTCAGTGGTCCTCAAGAAGAATTTGTGTACTTTCAGCAAAATTTCCAAATCGAAATCTTTCTTTCAAAAGGTATCCTAGGGCTGTAGAGATGGCTCAGCGGTTAAGAGCACCCGACTACTATTCCAGAGGTCCTGAGTTCAATTCCCAGCAACCACATGGTGACTCACAACCATCTGTAAGAGATCCAACGCCCTCTTCTGGTGTGTCTGAAGACAGCTACAGTGTACTTAGATAAAATAAATGAATAAATCCTTTAAAAAAACTCACAAAAGGTATCCTAGGATTACTTTTAAATTGATTAATTTCTTCATGAAGAGACAAGAGCAAATTAAGTAAATTAAGGAAATAATAGGCAAGTATGGTTGAACAGTGGAAGCGTGTTCTGAAGAGCATACTACTAAGTGATTTCATAGTAGTTGAAAAATCGTAGAGTCTCCTTACACAAACAAATAAAGCTAAGTGTCAGTAGACAATTTAATCTTGGCACTACCTTTACCTGTCATTGAAACGCTGTGCACTCCACAACTACACTTGAGTAAAACAAGGGGAAATGTGACTTAGGAAAATAAATGTCAAAAATTCAACATTTCAATCAATGTCATGTCTCTCTCCTTTCTGCTAGGTTAGAGAAGAAGTTGGTGATGTCACCATTCTCATTAATAATGCAGGTATTGTGACAGGAAAGTCGTTCCTTGATACTCCAGATCACTTGGTGGAAAAATCATTTCTTGTCAATGCTATCTCTCACTTCTGGGTAAGTCTCTCTCGTGTATATTAGACAGCATCAAAATTCTCTGTATTTCCAGAAGCAACTGTTCAGTTATTCGCCCAGAAATATAGCATTTGTCTGTTTTCTGTTGACAGCTCAGGCAAGTCATGCACACCCTTACCAGGCTCTGCTCTACCTGGCCTAGGTTAGTTTTTCCTGCTCTTGCCCTACCCCAAATTCTCAGGGATATCTCTAACCTCTTGACAATGAAAAATCTTCTCTCTTTGCTTCCTAATATGCAAATGATTCAAAACATGATTGACAGGAATAAAGCTAAATTCCTATTTTTATGTTCTTTAATAATAATAATATATAATGTATAACAATTAATGTACATTTAATTAGCCACCAACACCTAGAGGCTAAGGCTTGGACATAGTCACTTACAAAGTGGGTTAGAGACTAAAGGAAGCTGGTACTAACATAACAAAATTATTTCCACTGGAGGGACCATACTTGTGATAGAAAGTAATCACCAGTGGTGAATGCAGGGTACAGGATATCCAAGTGACTGAAGCCAGGGACATAAGAAATATAGAGACTGTCAAAGAGTAGCAGAGGTTCAATGTTTTGTTTCTGAAGGATTTTGGAATAGATTTGTTTCATCTAACTCGTACTTACTGCAACTGAAAAATTTTGCAGCCTTTATCATCTTCACACCATTGTCTTCGTCCTTGGTCGCCAAGAAGTGGTGTGAAATCACACTGGAACCCACAAATGTATTTCAGTCAACACTAATAGAACAATTAACACAGTGCTTGTGTGTGTTAAGTCTCCCATAAACATTTCTACAAGCTTTTACTTTCCTTCCCTGTTTATTTCATTTTAAGTCTTTTTCCTGGGTGGTAATTGCCATTCATGTTGGTAGATGGGTCTTGGATCCACATACTACTAATCATATCAGACACATAGAAATCACCCTGATTCCTTTTTAAAAACACTGTCCTGCCAGCCATGCAAGTCATGCCCAAGTGCATATCCCTCCGTCCTTGATGCCAGGTTTTCAAGCCACCTCTTCCATTTACTGACAGTTTATCATGGCTTCACATCCTCAACCCTGATGCCTTCCAATTTATCTTGCTATGTAATCAAGGTGATACTTCCATGGTACTAACCAAACAATCTCATTTGATGTAAGAATCAAACAGTCCTCATTCAGAGGATCCCAAACACATTGAGAGTGGAGAATGCTTACATCGCAGAGCTTGTAAACCCTACCATGACATGGAACTAGCCTCTCTTACCTTTCTCCAAACTCTCACCTTCTCTGCATTTCACTCATGTTCAATTTATTCCAGAAATCCTCACTAAATCCTACTATGTCAAACCTTCCTCAGAGGGTCTAGGCATGAGCTGTGTTCTCTGACAAAATTCTTCCTCCTGACTCTCATCCTTCTGGCTTCCTGTTGTCATTGAACCTGTACTTCTATATCATGTCTAAGTGCAGTTGAGGTCTTAATGGTGCACACAGTTAATAGTAAACGGATTCAATAAACACGCATAAGCCATTGTGGTGTATGTCAGCAAATTTAGGCATTATTCTCAGCAACCAATAAAACTAGGACATCCACTTCCATCCAAACTACAGAGAGGATTATCATTCATATCTAAAATTTGAGAGGTTCAACATTTATATATTGCTTCCTTGTACTGGATTCATCTGCTTCAAGGCTTGATGGCCAAATTCATCATAGATATCTCCAAACACTGTGCCTACAGCACCTCTAGTGAGAGATTTCTTTTCTCAGAAATGTTAAGCTTCTAGTCTATGAAAAACTGACTTCCGTTATTACCCACAAATATCTTTCACTGGATTCTAGTGACACAAAGAATTCACAAAGAATTTTCCTCTAGCTTGCGTGTGCGTACAGCTTCCTAAATATAGGAGTCTAGGATTATAAATAAACCAAGACTTCAAACTCATTCAAAAATGTCCTTATATGAAATTAGTACATGCAATAATTTTTAAAGAAATAAGCCAAGAATAAAGGTAAAGTGCTTCCCCATACACTTAACAATATACTCATCAGAAAATAAAGCAGTATATATATTAAATATCCCTCAGTATCCCTTTACAGCCTTTCTTTCACGCTTACAGATTCAATTAAGCACTAACTCGAAATATTTGAAAAATGATGTTGCATCTGGAGAGAACATGTATAAACACTTTCTTGCTATTATTCCCTAAGCAATACAGTATAAAACATAATATGTTGATAGCACTAACTTTAAATTATGTGTTATAAGTAAGAGACATGATTTAAAATTTGCAAAAACAATGCTCATAAATTATACACAAACACTGTATCATGCTTTGTAAGGGACTTCTATAACCTTGAATTTTGGTATTATTGGAGTCTGGAAACCAACATTCCTCTGAAATCTGTTCAGGATATACTTCTCCATAGCCACTAGTTACAGTAGATAACATTAATAGTTCATTTTAAAAAGTCAAAACTGGGCTTGGGGATTTGGCTCAGTGGTAGAGCGCTTGCCTAGCAAATGCAAGGCCCTGGGTTCGGTCCCCAGCTCCAAAAAAAAAAAGAAAGAAAAGGAAAAAGTCAAAACTGTGTTTGGTGATTCAAATACTTATTTACTATTGCTACGGGGTACCCACCAGAGAAGACTGCTCAGACATGGCTTTAAGCCAATAGAAAGTCTTTATTAATCAGTCAGCAACTATACTGGGTGTTCAGGATCCCATTATAGCATCAAGCCTTTCTCAGGGTGAGCTTTTAAACATAAAAATCTTGCTCTGGATTGACAAACTTCAGGGGCCAAAAAGCAAGGTTCGCACATTTAGAGGGTTACCCAGAACTGTGGACTTTGGTGGGTTGGGCCTTTGTTCTTATTTTGGCAGGTGATGCTATCTACCTGCTGAGAGAATGGTATTTCCATGATGAGGTCAGTTGTGCTAGAATCTGAGGGCCTACTAAAATCTGGAGCCCTGTTACAATATGAATGTTTACTTCCTTTAAAATATTAGGGGTAAAATCCTCATACAGTTACTAACTAATGTAACTCCCAAAATGTCAAGTCATTAAAGTTGACATTGTCTATGCAGCAGTGTAATCTCTGGTGATGCTAAAAGGTTGTCAAGAGGTAAAGCTAAAAACGTGCACATGATAATCCACATATTGAAAAGAAGTCCAACACCACCAGCTTTGGTTTTGGTAGTAAAAGCATCACTTTTGATTTGAATGAATAGATATTCCATGAAAATGGAAATAATTTTTCAAACCTGTAAACCAGTGGGGAAACACGTAGGAAACATTCATTAGGTTTTATGAGGGGAAAACAAAAGCCTTAAACAAGTCCAATAAAATAAAATCAAGTAAATTTAATGATTCTTTACATCACAACCTACATATAAAAAATTGAGCAAAAGAGGCACAGCTTTTTATAGAACAGTTATGATTTGTTTACATAGACATTTTAATGTAGATAATAACCTATATCCAGTGTAATCTCTTTTAGTAATTTATCTGTTATTAAAAATACTTCAGGGGTTGGGGATTTAGCTCAGTGGTAGAGCGCTTTGCCTAGCAAACGCAAGGCCCTGGGTTTGGTCCCCAGCTCCGAAAAAAAGAAAAAGAAAAAAAAAATACTTCATGGGCTGAAGTGGTGGTTCAGTGAGTTAAAGTGCTTTCCATGTATGAAAACCAGGGTTCTGACCCCTAGAACCCACCCATATAAATTCCATGCAAGCTTGGCAACCAGCCTGTAATCCTAGCACATGAGAGGCAGAGTCAGGAGATCCCAATGGCAAACTACCTGGCTAGATAACTCAAATTGGTGAGCTCTGAGTTTAGGGAAGAGACTCTACTTCAACAATGGAAGTCAGAGAGAACACCCAAGAGACACTTAACATCAACCTCTAGCTGTATATATACACAATGCACACACACATATACACACATTCATAGCCATATACCTGCAAACACACAGTTATACACAAGTGCACAAAAAAAATTCACAAAGTTAAAAAGCATTCTTGACAAATGATTGCTAAATGAACACTTCTCTGCACTCGTTTTCTTTAATAATACCCATTGAAACAGTGTAAATTATGCATTTCTATGATAAATTCATTTCAAAACATCCTTTAAGAAATTCCTATCAATACAGCATTGGTAATGTCCCAAACAGGCTTTCCCAACCTTTAAAATTATATGCTATTCTGAGTAGTATGATTGAACTCTTAGACATATCACTCCCATCCAATGAATCAGTTGGTCCTCAAAGAATTCTTACTTCACTTAAAATTTGCCTCAAAGTACAAGGTCAATGATTTTGTCAAATTTAAATGTCAAAGAGAGTACCAAATGTTTCCTTTAGTAAAGAAAGTATCATATGTGATAGTTACTAATATTCATAATACACTAAGACGTTTTGAGCAAAAAGAGGTCACATTAATATAACTTTGTCAAAGTATATTATTATACTTGTTTTAGCTTATTAGTCACTGTTGTTTGCCTACTTGCTTAATTTATAAATTAAATTTTATCATAAGCATGTAGATAGGCATAGGAAAATGCATCCCCTACATATGATTTCATATTCATCAAGGCTTCAGCATTCTTCAAATGCATCTTCTCTGGGTAAGAGGTGAGGGCCCCTGTAAATACCCAGCCATTTTTGTCTTCAACTGAAAATATAGAATACTAGTAGCAAATCCAACCCCAGCACCAAATAAAACTGAAAACAGTTAGACCTTTGTAACTGGCTTACAGATGGCCCTGGACACTGTCCCAGCAGTGTTTGGCTGTTTAGAAGACTATTGTGGACATCACTGGTCTCACCCACACCTGGGAGCTTTCTCTACCTCATTGCCTATGCTTCCATAACAAAGCGGCACTGACCCACACCGTCAACTCTTTTATTCACTTCCCTTTCTTGAAAATTGCATAAGCTCTCAGATACAAAACTGGTATCATAGTGGAACCTCTACCTAAGCTTCCAGACCCTGCGTTTCACAAAGTCTAATGAGTGGCAACATAGAAGATGCCTTTAGGACTCAATTAGAACCTTCAAGCTTTTGAGCTGAAATGCAATAACCAGATCCCGCCACTACCAACCAGCATACAGTCACGACAAGATTTCTATCATGTAAAGAGATAGATGCCATAACCACAAGGAACAGATCCTTTAATTGACACTGTACATGAGCATGAAATGACAAAAAGAACAGAACCGTGATCAACGAAGCAGAAACCTGGGCATTAGTATAGCAGCCCCAGAACAAGGCTGACAAAACAAAATGAAGCTGAGGTGCTGGTTTTGGTCCAGTGGCCGCTCTGTTAGGCAAGCACATTTGTGCAGGCTCTCCCAAACTCCACTGTGAAAACATGACATTGTCAAAATCATACACCTCCTAGAAGCAGTGGTGAATGATAGGACAGATGGTCCCAGACTTTTACTGAACTCGTGTTCTGAGTCAGTAGAATGGTAGAGCTGACAAAATCGTGACGTGAGAAACTTGGACCTAGATAGTAATGAGGACAGGAGCCAGAATTAATATCCCTGATCTTTTACCTGGTCTTGACCCTCAGGTGAGCTGTAAAAGGAAATACAACATGTTGTTTTTAGCCATTATCACAGCACTAGAAAGCAAAAGGTGGTTACATGGAGACACACACAAATGGATACAAACAAATGGATAAATAAATTTAAAGGACTTTTTAAAGAAAACATTCTGGTATGCTACAGGTTACACTGTTCTCTCTGCCTAATTTCACAATTTCTCCAAATTGGTTATGAAAAGGGTTTAGAAAAAAGAACCTGTTACTGGGGTTCAGTAAATGCTGTGAAGCTTCCCAGACAGTATTTGAGGAGCAGGAGTGAGAGAAGGGACAGGGCATTTGCAGTGTGGGGACTTATGATATTGCTTTCAAATAAATGAATGAAGTTTACCAAAGCATACCAAATATGTTAGTCAGGGTAAACCATTTCCAAATGCCCTTCTTACCATGTGATATAGAGTTTGCATTAAATCCATCTTCCTCTAGCAATTTCTTCCATTTCTGCTAATTTCTGAAGGTGAAGGAAAGTTGTACTGATAGCAAAGTCTGGAATGTACATGTGATTGATTTTAATGCACATATCAAAAATTATATACAGAACCCAGAGTACTTTCAAAAGTTTCTATAATTATAACAAGCCAATGAGTAAATTACTAAAGTTGATTTCAAAGGACAAAGAAAGTATTCAGTTTCTTAGATCTGACCACATAATGAATTCAAAATGACTGTATACTTCCTACTTTTGTGCTACCTTAGAATTTAACACACCATACGTATTAAGAATAAATTCACCAAGTGGATTAATAAACTCATCAAATGCTTACAGAATAATGAAAGTACCTAATTAATCAATTAATAACACAATGTGTTTATATCTCCTAGATTTGTAAAACCTTTCTTCCTGCCATGATTAACGCTAACCATGGTCACCTGGTCTGTATTTCAAGCATAGCAGGAGTCGTTGGTGTTAATGGACTATCAGGTGACTATTTCCATTCGCTATACTTTCTTTTATCCCCTAGAAAGAGGACCCTTCCAGAAATCAGAGAGACTCTTCCTGCACCAAAGGAAAACCTTACAACATTCAACACAGGAGCATCAACTCCCCCCTACCCCTTTCACAACAGCAGGCTGGGAAACATACCCTCCTTTTGAAAAAAAAACACATAAAATAATATATATGTGTGCCTGTTGATTCATTGGTATTCTTGCATTGAAAGAAATTGAAACAATTTCAGTGTTTTTATTGGCCACACCGGTGGAGATACTCTGTCCTCAAGGACAAGCCAGAAAAAAAGAAAAGGAGATATTTTTAAAAAAATAAGTAATTATGAGAAATTTCCAAGCTATATCACTAGTGGCCCCTGGCTTTATTTCAGATTATTCTTCAAGCAAATTTGCAGCCTTTGGTCTTGCTGAGTCTCTCTTCTTTGAATTAACTATGGTACGGAAAACTAATATTAAAAGCACCATTGTTTGCCCCTATTTCATCAAAACTGGAATGTTTGAAGGCTGTAAAACCAAGTAAGTGAGACTTTTCTTTACTCTTTTTGTTTGCTTGCTTGTTTTTATTTTGTTTGTTTGATTGGATTTTTTTTTTTTTTGGTTTTTGGTTTATGTTATTCCCTTTCCTAGTTTCCTGTCCATAAGCCCCTACCCCCTCCCCTTCCCCTTCCCCCTCCCCCTCCCCCTCCCCGTCCCCTATACGTGTATTCCCCCCATCCAGCCCCCTTGCTGCCCCCCAACATTCCCCTGCACTGGGGGTCCAACCTTGGCAGGACCAAGGGCTTCCCCTTCCACTGGTGCCCCAACAAGGTCATCCTCAGCTACATATGCAGTTGGAGCTCTTGGGTCAGTCCATGTATAGTCTTTGGGTAGTGGTTTAGTCTCTGGAAGCTCTGGTTGGTTGGCATTGTTGTTCTTACGGGATTGCAAGCTCCTTCAACTCTTTCAATCCTTCTTTTAATTCCCTCCAAGGGGGTCCTGTTCTCAGTTCAGTGGCATGCTGCTAGCATTGACCTCCATATTGGACATGCTCTGGATGTGTCTCTCAGGAGAGATCTATCTCTGGTCCTTTCAGCATGCACTTCTTAGCTTCATCAATCTTATATAGTTTTGGTGACTGTATACATATGGGCCATATGTGGGGCAGGCTCTGAATGGCCGTTTCTTCAGTTGCTGCTCTAAACTTTGCCTCCATATCCCCTCCTATGGATATTTTTCCCCTTTTAAGAAGGACTTGGAGCATCCACAGTTTGGTCATCCTTCTTCTTGAGGTTCCTGTGGTCTGTGGATTGCATCCTGGGTAATTCGAGCTTTTGGGCTAATATCCAATTATCAATGAGTGCATACCAAGGGTTTTTTCTGTGATTGGGTTACCTCACTCAGGATGATATTTTCTAGTTCATTCCATTTGCCTATGAATTTCATGAAGTCATTGTTTTTGATAGCTGAGTAGTACTCCATTGTGTAGATATACCACGTTTTTTGAATCCATACCTCTGTTGCAAGGCATCTAGATTCTTTCCAACTTCTGGCTGTTATAAATAAAACTGTTATGAACATAGTGGAGCATGTGTTTTTGTTGTATGTTGGAGCATCTTTTGGGTATATGCCCAGGAGAGGTATAGCTGGGTCCTCAGGTAGTGAAATGTACAATTTTCTGAGGAACCTCCAGACTGCTTTCCAGAGTGGTTATACCAGCTTGCAATCCCAAGAATGGAGGAGTGTTCCTCTTTCTCCACATCTTCGCCAGCATCTGCTGTCGCTGAGTTTTTGATCTTAGCCATTCTGACTGGTGTGAGGTGGAATCTCAGGGTTGTTTCGATTTACATTTCCCTGATGACTAAGGATATTGAACATTTCTTTAGGTGCTTTTTGGCCATTCGATAATCCTCAGCTGAGAATATTTTGCTTAGGTTTGTACCCCATTTTTAATGGGGTTGTTTGGCTCTCTGGTGTCTAACTTCTTGAGTTCTTTGTATATTTTGGATATTATCCCTCTATCAGATGTAGGATTGGTAAAGATCTTTTCCCAATCTGTTGGTTGCCATTTTGTCCTAATGACAGTGTCTTTTGCCTTACAAAAGCTTTGCAGTTTTATGAGGTCCCGTTTGTCAATTCTTGATCTTAGAGCATGAGCCATTGGTGTTTTGTTCAGGAATTTTCCCCAGTGCCCATTTGTTCGAGACGCTTCCTCACTTTTTCTTCTATTAGTTTGAGTCTATCTGGTTTGATGTGGAGGTCCTTGATCCACTTGAACTTAAGCTTTGTACAGGGTGATAAGAATAGATCGATTTGCATTCTTCTACATACTGAACTCCAGTTGAACAAGACCATTTGTTGAAAATTCTATCTTTCTTCCATTGGATGTTTTTAGCTCCTTTGTCAAAGATCAAGTGACCATAGGTGTGTGGGTTCATTTCTGGGTCTTCAATTCTGTTCCACTGATCTATCTGCCTGTCTCTGTACCAATACCATACAGTTTTTGTGACTACTGCTCTGTAATACTACTTGAAGTCAGGGATGGTGATTCCCCTAGTTCTTTTATTGTTGAGTATAGTTTTCGCTATCCTGGGTTTTTTGTTATTCCAAATGAATTTGCAAATTGCTCCTTCTGTCTCTATAAAGAATTGAGTAGGAATTTTAATGGGGATTGCATTGATAACATTAAGGTAGAACAGAAGTTAACAATGACAGTTCATAAAAATATCATTGTTTAACTGAGAAAATGCTTTCTATATAAAATATAAAAGTATAAATATCCCCAAATATAAAATATTTTGTGATGTTTGTTATATATAAGAAATGTTGTGAAGTGATTTTATATGAGGATAAATTTTATCTAGAATGATTTAAATCACTCGAGTGCTAATAAAACACAAAGACTTTTGCACAGGGAGCAGTGAACTACAGAGACCTCAATGTAAGGACTATGCAGACCTTCTTATTGTTAGAAAATGGACTGAAGTAATTTATATCACACAAGTCAGCTATGTTCGGAGGAAGACAGTGAGCCAACAGAGAGATCCTGGGAATATTTTGAGTTCACTGAAGCTATAAAATTAAGAAAGAAAAATTTCAAATAGATGGAAAAGCATTGTTTGAATATTTGGAGAGGATTGTCTATCACATGACTGAAAATCATAAAGGCAATCAAGATAGGGCTTGTTTCTGAGTGAGGCAGCTCTTGAGAGGCCTTTGACAAGGAGAGCAGCTGTAGTAACAGTTTGGGGATTTTGGTTTCTTTGAAAAACAGAAAAATACTGTAAGAGTATGTTTTCATTTTAATCCCAGGTATGAGATATGATGATGCTTCAGATTGCCCACAGAAGCTGACTGTGATTTGCCTCATGATCTAGCATGGGAATGATTTTGCCAGTTGCAGATAGTTTCTGCAACTGTATGACATTTGGAATTCTGCAGACTTTTCAGAGAGTATATAAATGCCAGGGCCTTGAGAGTTGGGGGAATGTTGGTGGGTTTTTGATCGTTGATTGATGGTTGGTTTCTGTTGGCTACATGCAAAGAAGAAGCAAGAAGAAATTAGATATCCTGACAGCAAAGATCGAACTTACCCCCAAGGAACTCGATGCCTGCAATGAGCAGAAAGTAGTATAACAATTATATCATCCTCCTCTATTATTTTTTCTTTCCTAGCTAGTGTTAGGGGGTTAAAATAGAAGAAAGGGGATAGAGAAAGGTGGAAGAAAAAAAAGAACCCACAAAGCAGCAAATCCAAGCTATAGGCATCTCCTGTTTCTAGAGTTGTGGCTTGTTGTTAGAGAGCTCCAGGATCCTTAACAGTCAAACATTAAGCCCATTGTCTTCAAGTCTCCTAAAAGAGATGAACATTAGGTAGACTTGCCCAGAGGTCTAGTATCAGTTAGATCTTGTCTCCCCAGGCTCTGGATTATTGGAGATCCATAGAGGATGGTGACAGCAACTGTCACCTCTAGCTCCTTCCACCCTCCTACAACGTCCAAATCCTGAATGGCAAGATAAATTTAACAGAAACTATCAATAAAAAACAATAAATTACTATCAAACTTCAGGTTCCTGAATCACTTCATTGGGAGCTTGATATGCTGCCACTGTAATCAGCTGTTGACTTTTTAAAAGGCATCAGAAATGTGTTGGAAGGCAGGTCATTCCCCATCCCAGCCCTTCTCTTTATCCCTGTGTGGATCATGTAGGGAGCAACTGGGAGAAAACATCAGAAATTTTGAGAATTAGGACAGAATTAGACTAGCAAGTAAATTGTCCTGAAGTATTCAGAAAAGCTGATTTGTTGTTAAGCTTTCCACAGATTGCCACACAGGCATGAAAGGCAGCAAGTACAGTGACTATGATGTATTAGATTGTGCTGGCTGCTTTCCCAAGACAGCTTAAACGCACAAGAGTCTCTACCCTCCAGAAGAAGAGCCGAATTTGGTTATGTGACAAGGGAATTTCTGGGAACTGCCATTCCAATTATCAGATAGGAAAACACTAAAATACTACTTATTTCCTAATAGTATATAAAATTAATAGTTTAAAAAACACCTCTGGGTATTCATCAGTGTTTACTCAGGATCCCTCATGACTGCATGTCAGGCTTCCATTACAATTGAAAGTATATTTTAAAGTTATTTACTAAAATGGACTGGTTCCTGGACAAAGTAATCATCATGCTGTCATGAAACCAATAATGGATTTTATTTAACAAAGTGAAGGTGGGCAGCATAGCTGTCCATTCAATTCCAAATGCTGGTTATGAGATATTGTCACTACGATGCTTTAATATCTACAAATCTTAGTTTTTATTCAAGTAAATTTCAATCATGCTAAGAAATTTCATTATACATTCTCTAAAACGTCAAAGAACTCTAAGAAAGTTGAATACTTGGTATTCCACATGGACATGGCATTTTCAAAAGACAAAAATTAATAATAATCTTACAAGCAGCAAGAAGTGTGTCATCATGAACAATTCAACTCTGGTGTGGTTAACAGCTGAGCTTCCATCATAAATAACAGAAGCCAAGACTTCAGATGACACATTCGAGAAATCAAGGAAGAGTCTTTTCCAGAAAAATCATGTTGCAAAAATGAAGACCACAGGGCTGAGGAGGTGGCTCAGTGGTTAAGAGCACTGGCTGCTCTTCCAAAGATCCTGAGTTCAATTCCCAGCAACTACATGCTGGTTATAAGAACCATCTATAATGGGATGCCTTCCTCTTGTCATGCAGGCATGCATTCAAATGGAACACTACTATACATAAGTAAATAAATCTTAATAATAAAATCTTAAAGAAAAAAAAAAAAGAAGGCCACTATAAACAGAGTTCATTCTAGTTCCCCAATCTGCAAGACAATCAGAAAATCCTTTGGAATGAAACAGGTGACACCAGAGAATAATAAGAATTCACATGAAAAACAATCAAATATTCATAAAAGTGGATAACTGTGCAAAGGACAGTAGAGCTATATGTTTATTTTCCTTTCTTGAACTAATTATGAATATAGTGTCATTCACAATGTGAATAGTATTATTAAAAGCTCAAATAAGATGAATAGGCAAAATATTAGACACTGCTGATGAAGAAATAGTAAAACAACAAGATTTCAAATCAATCTTGACTTGTTAAAAAAAAGTTTTTAAAAACTCAGAAGAAATGACAAATCATATGTGTAATTAAATAGCTATAATTTTTACGTATACCATTTTAAACAAGTGGCAAAACCTGTGACATACAGAACCTTTTGCTTTTCACTGTCTTTTAGCAATCATTTAGGCTGAAATTAATTCATGATTGAAATCCTTCTTGACAAGAAGTTTATTCTCTTTATCAGAAGTGCATTGCTTTGCCTACATTTACCCATTAGCATGATTTTTTTTTCTCGCTGCTTCCTTCCTTTGTCAGATTCTTGAGGTAATTCAGGCTTCTATTTCTGGAAGGTTTAAAGTCCTGAACACAGCAAATCTCATCATATTTGTGTTATAAAATGGGTTTAGATGTACAATATTATCAACATTGTTATTCGTTAATGTGCTTTTTGACACCTAGCTTCAATAACCTGCTGACATTGTATAATTCTGATATTTCCTTTTTTCTTCACAAATTTAAAACAATATAACGTGTTATATTTGCTTTTATCTCGTAAATTAAAACACATTCCCTCTTAAAAAAAAGATGAGTGGGAACAAAGCTACATTAATCTTTGGAAATGACAGCAAACAGAAAAAGCCAGGAAGGAGGGGCTCTATAATGAAAATCAGTTGTCCTTTGTCCCTTCATCCTCCTTAAAATACAGAACTTATAAAGTAATAAGCACAATGTGTAATAGATATAATTATATATCATAGTAGTTATATAGTGATAATATATTGTTGTATAGAGGAAGAAAAAGTAATATAGCTGTGTAGAAACAAAATTTCTATACCATACTCAGATTAAGGTGGTATATATCTGAAGTGGATTCTGCTAGATTAAGGTATGTAGTATACCTTATATATAACATTTAAAAAACCAGTCAGCAAATAGCTTTAGAAATAAAATTTTAAGATACTGAAGCATGCTCTTGAGATCAAAAGACCCAAGCAAGTAGATATAATAGACTTTGACAGTCACTCAGTTCAGTGATAAAAGAGTGCACACTCATATTGAGCATGACTCAAACATTGCTAAAAAGAAAACATCCTCTTGATCACAAAGTACCATTAATAAAATTTAAAATAATAAAGTCATATAAACTATACTCTCTAATAAACATTGAATAATGTTATAAACCAAAGCAAAAGAAACTCAACAGCACTCAATACTGGTCACCATGGGGAAGTCCAGTCTACTAACAGAACCTCTGTGTTGCCATTCCAGGTATCCACTTCTCTTACCTCTCCTGGAGCAGGAATTCGTGGCTCAAAAAATTTTCCATGCTATTTTAGAGGACCAAGTTTACCTCCTCATACCCAAGTTTGCATATTTTACATTGTTTCTCAAACAGTAAGTTGGTGAAGATCTAATTGGCCTTTGGGTTGATTGGGAAAAAAATTGTCTGATCATTGCTAGCTTTTATCTAGAAGGTGACTTCACTGTTATTAAAAATGATGACAAAGAATTTTAATACTGCACAAGGAAGAATTTATTGGACTTTAGTGAACCATATTTTTGTTACTTCTGATATTATTTAAATTGAGACATCTATGGGCATCTCAAGAGTACACTGTATTTGTCCCTACACAGAACCAGAAAGCACACAAATTCTAGGGGAGACTTTGGGGAAATTTTAAGGTTGTTTCCTATTGTTTTGTCATTCTATTGCTATTGTTGCTTACGTGTGTCCCTTCATTCACTTACTTGAGATTTTTGAGATTCTATCATGTTGCATATTGCAGGCTTCCAACACTCTTGCCTCACCTTCCTGACTACCGTATACAACACCGTATTCAGATTTTTTTAAATCATTTTTATGTCTTTATTTTATAATCCATTTAGTTTGTATAATTCTGAGTTACACTTAAATCTGCACATGAAAGAACACACAACACAATAACCTTTGGCCCAATTGATAAGATATAATGGCCCACCTAAACATACAAAGCCCAATACACATCCATCCTTTAAGAATATTAATAACTACCTGTAAATACACAGAGGGGAATCTTAATGTCAGCCTCCATTGTTGTCCTGCCATGACTTCTCTCCCTCTCCCTCTTGTCTCTTCCTTTCCATTCCAGTCTCCTCCTCTTCCTTCAAACTTCTCTCCCACCCATCCTTCCTTCGCCTCCTTCTATCTTGTACCTGCCCCTTACCTGTATTTTACAAATTCAGTGGGGAGAAGGTTCTGGTGAAGTCACCTGATTCCTGAGTAGAGACTAGGCAGCTGTCCTTGGGGCAGTAAAATTAGCATCAAAATACAGATAACTCCAGGGCAAACCACAACAAAGGTATTTGGTAATTTCTTCATTTTCACTTAGTGAAAGAGTTCCTGAAGCCAATAGAATGTGTTTTGGAGTATTTGTGGGTAGATTCTCACAGTCCCACATTTAGTATGTAGGCGGTGTCTTTTGTAGGTTGCCTACAACCCTGATGGCAGTTGAGGAAGCTTGCCAGTATAGTAAATGCAGAGTCTAGAGAGGATAGATAATTCTCCAAGATTAAATGGAACTACTAAAGCTTCACATTAGGACCTTCTGCTCTGCTGTACGCACAAGATGCCCTTAGAATCAAGTTTTTGGGGTTTCATGTTTATTAAGTTTTAGATTAGTTTATATATAATGAGGGATCTTAGAGATAGAATCTAAGTCTAAACAGATCAGCTGTGTGTTTCCTGAATACCTACATACAACCCAAAGGTCATCTGGACAAGTGCTTTAATTGCAACTTGTCATATGTCATGTGGAGTTTGCCTCTCATGGCTTCATGTTAATGCTTTGAAAGCTCTTGACTCTGAATGATGAGGATAGTGTTACTGGGAAATATAACACATTCTTTACTGTTTCTACATTCTTGTCACATTTCCTCTTCTTCTCCACTGTCCTGATTGCCTAGGAAAGCCAACATCCTCATTGTATGACCCATCACATTTATCTCTGCCTTCAAGCACTTACCACATTAAACACTTGGCAGTTTGTTTGCTGTCTGAGGCCACAACTTCTAAACTCTTTCCTGGTCTATGCTTACACACAAGACAAGACCTAAGAAAGAATAAGCATGCAAAAATATTTGCTCATTTGAATTGGACAGAACTAGGCTGACCCAGCATTATCCTTGATCTAAGCAATGGCACTCAGTCTCAGAAGCACATTAGATCCATCCTTAAGCTTAAGACCAGTGCACCACACATAATCTTAATTGGTATGCTTTTATTCTAATTCTTGCTATTGTTGTCTAGCAAATAAGTATATACTGGGGAAATAGAAGCCATCTGATCTCTCCAAAGAACCAGTGAGTATAGCAAGTGAAGAAGCTGGAATTTTTCAAAGCTTTGGGGATGATTATAGGGTAAAGGAGCAGCCAAAAGCACCCACCATCAACTATAATGCTGATGGTCCTGAACTATGATATGGTGGTTTCCTTCCACTCACCTCTCCCATTGATAAACGCCCAGCATGAATCTTTCAAACTTAGTGTTATTTTCACTTAGTCCTTGCAAAGTAGTCCCTTTGGTGACTTTAATATAAGAGTTGTAAAGGATCATAACTTTTCTCTGCTTTTCTCTAGACTGATATCTCCAAAAATGATAATTGCCCTGGGTGAGTACCTTGGCATGGACACATGTATGACTTCGTTCACAGGGAGAGCCGAAGCAGAATTGCTGCAGACTGAAACAGAAAGGAAAGAGCAATAGCTCAGGCCTCAACCATGATAATGACATATAGAGATGAGACAGGACACTGTTGGGACTCTCCCTAGTGGTTGCAGCATCCCAGTGTACCTGGGGCCATCCAGGCTTTGGGAAATATGTAACTTGTCTTCTCAGGAGACAGTTTGCACATGGCTCTTATTCTTTATCTCTTCTCTCTCCTGGTTGTTTTTCTATCTCTCTCTCTCAAAAAGATTCTCAATATACTGTCTAGACTGGCCTTTCATATACTCCTGCTGGATTTGTAGACATTTATTCTCTTTCTCAGCCACACTGATATTTTTTAACATTTATATTATCTATTCGGATTCCCATATACTTCTTCAGTGTGGTAAATAAAAATGTTGCAGCCTTTTCAGTGAACTCCAAAAAGACTACATGATCCTATGATAGATCCTATGATCTATATAAATGAGCTTGTAAATCAGTGCTGTGGACTGATAATTTTCAATATCTGATTTAAACATACATATTAACTTTGTAGTTAAAAATGTTTACTTCACAAACTGAAGGCTGATTTACGTTGCCTATTAACTCCTACTAGGTTTAGATGATCATATAAAGACTGCTAGTGCAACTAAATCTGAACATGCTTATTGGATTAAAGAAACCTGTAACTTAACAGTTTTGTTCGCATCCCAATGTGTTGAACAATTCTTCATTCTTTTACTTCATATGAAAAATAAACAATTTAGACTGTCTATGCTCTGCTGGCTTGTAAATAAAACTTATTTTTGTATTAACATCAGGAATGCTGCTTTAATTAATATATCTCAATTCAAGGTGTTTTTCAAACAGTTATAACATGGGAATGTGCACTTCATGTCTGGCCATTTCACAAGCAGTCCTAACAATGATACTTCTGGTGCCCTCCATGCTCAAGATGCATCTTTAACTGCAATGACCATATATGAGCCCATTAACCTCTCTTATATCAAAGGACTAGTGGTAGAGAGAGCACAAATTTACATTTCTACTGCATTACCATATCCCTTCTGGTAGTGACAGAGTTTATTAGTATGACTTATTCTGCTATTGGGGACATGGTCCTTATACATTCATGCAACTAAAACATAGTTTACCTTGAGGCAGAAAAAGAAGGGAGAGGTTGTCTTGATAAAAGAATAAAGTAGTCCTAAGAAGAACACTAGTAAGGCAATAAAATATTTGACCATTTTGTGAGTAAAAACTAGACCTGTTTTTCATTTATGAGTATTCTAGGAAGAGTTTTTTATCCACTAGCTCAGCATATATTTACCAAGTACCTGCTATCTATGACACTACAAATGAGAGAGATGAATAAGGCAGTCACTAGGAACTTCCTGGGTGCCGCTAACCACACAGAAACTTTGGTTTGGTTTACTTTTGCCCTTTTCCTGGTCAATATTGTGGGTCAATATTGTAAGCATACAGTAATTAAAAACTGCACAGTCTGTTCTCCTGCTTTTTATTTGCATTGAGATAGTATGGATAAAACAAGTTAACAGAACATTTACCTCTCTTTATTTCCCTAATTCTATTCCCCTGATAACCCAGGAAGTATTATGCCATACATGTTTCTAAGAAACATTGCTTGTAAGAATCCCTGGTTGGTAGTGTGCAACTGACAGGAGTGATAAATGGACGATATCATTAGGGAATGTCATCATTCTCTGGACTTCCTGGGGCTAGAGGATTCTGCTCACTTGGAATGTGAGGGTTATATCTATGTAATTATTGAGTCTGTGAGGATATAAGGCAAACATCACATGTGCCCCATTCCAAAGCTGAGGAAAAAATGTGTCTAACCTCTCTGCTAACTTCTGTGTGGACTGTTGCTGGTCCTAGAACCTGGCCAAGGGGAGAAATAGAGGGTGCAGGAGGAGGGCTATCACTACTCAATGGTAGTGACTCTTCTCTCACACTTGGAAGCAACGCTCCTTCAGTCTTGATTTTGCAATTGAATGTTGTGTTAAACATAAAAGTCTTCATAAGCCATTGTGCCTTTTCTTTCTATTACATTCTCTTTAAGTATTAATAGTACAATGTCCCTTGCAATTCATCCAGGATTGGTAGAGGATGCCATGAATAAAATCCAAGGATGCTTCAACTATGGGTGGGACAAGGCAGTGACATTTGTATATCATCCATACACACCCTCCCATGTATTTTAAACCATCTCCAGATGAGCACTAGTACCTAACACAAGGCCTCATCACGCCAGTGTGAATTTAGCAGAATACTCAACATGTGGTAAATTGAAGTTTCATCCTTTGTGCTTTCTGGAACCTTCTTTTCCAAATTGATTTTACATCCACACTTTTGAATAAGAAGGGTCAAGGATGGATAGCAGGCACCTGTGTAATGTTTCCCACAGTTTTAGATTTGACCTTGAAATCTAACAATTCATCAACACTGAATTTAGTAGGCCTGAAACTCAGTCACGTGATTTTTTTCTACCAACTTCTCAAAAAGAAAGTATACTTAGGACATTTCATGTGCTATAAGTCTGAGGAAGCAGAGGTAACCATTAAAACAAAAGGCTTTTTTTATTTTAAAATTTTATTGAATGTTGCAAATCTTTTACACAGTCTTAAGATTTTTTTTTATCTTTATTAACTTGAGTATTTCTTATTTACATTTCAATTGTTATTCCCCTTCCCAGTTTCTGGGCCAACATCCCCCTAACCCCTCCCCCTCCCCTTCTATATGGGCTTCCCCTCCCCATCATCCCCCCATTACCACCCTCCCCTCAACAATCACATTCACTGGGGGTTCAGTCCAAAAGACTTTTTTTAATAGAACCATGTAATTGGCAATTACCCTCACCCTCATCCTCCAAAGAAATTTCTTAATCCAATGTAACAAAAAAGAGTGGTGAAGTCACTGGTGAGCCTACCAGGGTCCAATGCACAGCTCCAAGCCCATGATCATGCAAATTGCCCTGGATAAACCCCACTAAGTCACAAAAAATGATAATATATTAACGTAAGAAAGGTAAAGGTGGGACAGGAATGGAAGGGAGCTAGAAGAGGGTGGGTGAGAGTAACCAAACTCCATTATATATCCACGAAATCATCAAAAATAAACTTAATTATTAAAAATAATCAATCGTGTTAAAAGTTAAAAAAATATGTGGAAACAGTATTTAGTAATGAGTGAGCTATTTAAAATCAAATGCTCAAGTGAAATCTTAAAAGCTAATGAAGCAGAATCTTCTATCACTATATTAGCATGTCCCAAGGGCTTTGAGAAATAAGCCTTTTCTTAATACTGGAGAGAAAAATTTGGCTTCACATTAGTAAGAACTCCCTAATAATAAAAGCTTCCCAAGATTAAAGGCTATTTCAGCTGCTTAAGGGGGTTTTCCAGGAATCAAAGACAGTGTCTGACCTGTCACCTGGACTGGCCTGATCCTAAAATTCTGAGTAACAGGAATGAGTTATTTTTCTTGTATGTATCTTCACTGGGAGCCTGAGAGCAACAGTATTTGTGAAATCACCAAATGCACCTGGCCTGACACAGAGTTTGATTTACAAAAGAAAACAGAGTCTGAATAACTTTGCAGGATTTGGAGTGGGGAGAGCAAAGGATGAAGAGAGGGAAGACAAATGGGAAAGAGACAATCCCTTCTAAGAACTCTGTCTTTTCCCAAGAAGAATCCCAGAAGCCTGTAGAAGGATGCCCTCCCTGAGTACAGAAGCAGAGTGGGGTGGATACTCACTCCTCTTCTCCTTAGGTTTATTGGAGAGTTCATGGAAAGAGTGGAGGAAGAATGTGATAATTAGGTGGAGAGAAAAGGAGCTTTCAATGGGAAGACTGGGGCCAACTGTGCTTCTGCTGGGTGTTGGCAGCAGAGATGACTTTTCAGTCATTCCTAGAAGTCTTTTGGCCCAAGAAGACGCATGTGCTTTGAGAGAAGTCACTAATGTAAAGCACCAGGTATGACCTCAAGTGCATTCAAGAAAAAGTAGTTGCCCCCTATGAAGAACCTACACTCAGGCCTTACAGATGATGGAAGTGTGATGACCCTACCCTGAAATCCCAGTACAGAAATGAGCATCTTGGATTCAGGGCAGTCTGTGCTACACAGTTATATGCCATAGGGAAGCAGGCTGGTGGCAGAGGGGAGTGGACAGATGAGAAAGAGAGGAACTACAGGCAAATCAAAGAAACAGTAAGAAATTGAAGCATGGATGGTGTACAAGTTTCCTAAAATGAAAAGCATGGTGCCTTCAGCAATCACCACAGTATCAGGAGCAGGGGTCAATTTCTGAAACACTGTGGTCTCCTATCAGTTTCAGGGAACTGCAGTAGAACACACTGAGCAGCCAATAGAAGGAAAAGTCATGCAAATCTGGGGCAGAGGTGGGGCCCTCTATCTGAAAGCCACATTGGGAAAAGATCACTAAAGCAAAAAACAAATTACTGGGGGTTTTGTTTGCTTGTTTGTTTGTTTGTTTGTTTGTTTTTGTATCTTCATAGAGACTGAGTTTAATTATGTTGGAAAAGCCCAAATAGAAAAAAAACCAATTTTGTCCTTGGGTCATACTAGCTTTTTATTTTCATTACATTTATTTATTTATTCACTTAACAACCCAAAATCAGTCCTTCCTCTTCCCCCAGTACCTCCCATGTAAGTCATTCCCCCATTCCCATTAAAGGGATGCCCCTCTCTGAGTGTCAACACCCCAATCCTCCCACCCAACCACCCAACACCTTCCCAACCCTAACATCAAGTTGCTGAAAGACTAGGCACATCCTTTCCCACTGAGGCCAAACAAGGGTGTTCATTTAGGGTGTGGGATCCACAGGCAGGCATGTAGGCAACGGGCTCAGGCATAGACCTTACTCCAGTTGTTTTGGGGACCCTCATAAAGACAAAACTGCTAACCAGCTACATGTGCACAATGGGCCTCTGTTCAGCCCATGCTCACTCTTTGGCTGGAAATTCCGTCTCTGGGAGCACCCAAGGGTCCAAGAGAGTTGATCTGTTAGTCTTCCTGTGGAGTCCCTGTCCTCTTCAGGTCTCTCAACACTTCTTCCAACTTTTCCATAATATTCCATAATTTCCATAATATTCCATAATTTCCATAATATTAGCTCCATCTAATGTTTGGCTGTGAGTCTCTGAATCTCTTTCCATTGGCTGCTGGGTGGAGCCTCTCAGAGGACAATTATGCTAGATCCCTGTCTGCAAACATAACAGAGCATCATTAACAGTGTCAGGGATTGGTTCTTGCAAGAGGATGGGTCAGTCATTGGGGCAGTCATTGGTTGGCCATTCCCTCAGACTCTGCTCTGTCTTTGTCCTGCACATCTTGTAGGCATTTTGAGTGGAATGTTTTATAGGTGGGTTGCTGTCCTTATCCTTCCACTTGGAGTCCTGCTTGGCTATAGGAAGTGGCCACTTCAGGATCCATATGCCCCACTGCTAGGAGCCTCAGCTAGAGTCACAGGTCTAGACTCTCTGGGATCCCTCCCCATCCCAAGTCTCTGTCATGTCCTAGAGATAGCCCCAATTCCCCAGCAGACCTCTCTTCTCCCCTGCTCTCCCTACATATGAAACCCCCACCCTTTCTCCCCTCTCCATCCCCTCTTCCACCCAGTTCCCTCCTTTCATCTATTTTGCTTCCCCTTCTGAGAAAGAGTCAGCCATCCTCCTTTGTGCTCTTATTATTTGACTTCTTTGCATCTGGGTTATGTCAAGATGATATTTTCTAGTTTCATCCATTTGCCTACAAAAGGGTACCCTTTCATGATACCCTTGTTTTTAGTGGCTAAGTAGTATTCCACTGTATAGATATACCACATTTTCTCTATCCATTCTTCAGTTGAGGGCATCTAGGTTGTTTCCAGTTTTAGGCTATTATATTAGGAATAAAGCTGCTGTGAATATAGCTGAGTAGTTATCCTTATGGGATAGTACAGAATTTTGGGGTATATGCCCAGGAGTGGTATATCTGGGTCTTGAGGGAAAAAAATTCCCAATCTTCTGACAAACCACCAAATTTATATCCAGAGTGATTGTACAAGTTTGCATTCCCACCAGCAGAGTGTTGCCCTTGCTCTACAACCTCCCCAGCATGTGCTGCCCTTTAAGCTTTTAATCTTAGACATTCTAATTGATTTGCATTTCTCTGATGACTAAGGACATTGAACATTTATTTAAGTGCTTCTCTGCCATTTAAGATTTCTCTTTTGAGAATTTCTGTATAGTCATTTTTTAATTGGGTTATTTGGATTGTTGGTGTCTAAATACTTGAGTTCTTTATATATTTTTTATATCAGCCCTCTTTTGGATGTAGAGTTACTGAAGATCATTTTCCAATCTATAGGGTGCCATTTTGTCCTGCTCACAGTGTCCTTTGACTTACAGAAGCTGTTAAGTTTCATAAGGTCCCATTATTAATTTTTGACCTTAGCGTCTGAGCCATTGGTATCTTGTTCAGGAAGCTGTCTCTGGTAATAGTTCAAAACTATTCCCCACTTTCTGTTCTATTAGACTAAGTATGTCTGGTTTTATGTTGAGGTCATTTATCCATTTGGACTTAAATTTTGTGCAGGGTGATAAATATGAATCTATTTGCATTCTTCTACATACAAACATCCAGTTAGACCAGCACCATTTGTTGAAGACTCTCTTTCTTTTCCATTGTACCGTTTTAGCTTCATTGTCAAAAATCAAGTGTCCATAGGTATATGGGTTTATTTCTGGGCCTTCAATTTAATTCCATTGTTCTATCTGCCTATTTCTATACCAATGCCATAGAGTTTTTATTACAATTGCTCTGTAGTACAGCTTGAAGTCATGGATAGTGATACCTCCAGAAGTTCTTTTGGTGTTCAGAATTGTTTTAACTATCCTGGGTTTTTGTTTTTAGATATGAATATGAGAATTGTTCTTTCAAGATCTGTGAAGAATTGTGTTGGAGTTTGGATGGGGACTGTCTTGAATCTGTAGTTCACTTTTAATAAGATGGCCATTTTCACTATGCTAATCCTACAGATCGGTGAACAAGGAAGAGCTTTCCATCTTCTGATATTTTCCTCAATTTCTTTATTCAGAGTCTTGAAGTTCTTGTCATTCAGGTCTTTCAGTTGCTTGGTTACAGTGACACCAATGTATTTTATGTTACTTTGTGGCTATTGTAAAGGATACTGTTCCCCTAACTTCTTTCTCAGCCCATTTCTCACTAGTGTAGAGGGTTACTGATTTCTTTGAGTTAAACTTGTATCCAGCCACTTTGCTAAAAGTATTTATCAGTTGTAGGAGTTCTCTGGTAGAATTTTGGGGTCACTTATGTATACTATCATATCATCAGCAAATGCTATACCTCAGCATCTTCCTTTCTGAATTGTTCTCCTTTAGTTGTCTTATTGCTCTAGCTGGAATTTCAAGTACTATTCTGAAGAAATATGGGAAGAGTGGAGAGCCCTTGTCTTGTCCCTGATCTTAGTGGAAATGCTTTAACTTTCTCTTTATTTAATGATGTTGACTAATGACTTGCTCTATAATGCCTTTATTTGTTTAGATATGCCCTTTGTATCACTGCTCTTCCCAAGACTTTTATCATGAATGGGTGTTGGATTCTGTCAAATGCTTTTTGGCATCTAGTGAGATGATAATGCAGTTTTTTTCTTCCTTTCAGTTTGTTTATATGGTAGATTACATTGATGGATTTTTGTATATTAAATCATCTCTGCATCGCTTAGATGAACACTACTTGATCATGGTTGACGATGTCTTTGATGTGTTCTTGGATTCAGTTCATGAGTATTTTATTGAGTATTTTTGTATCAATGTTCATAAGGAAAATCGATCTGAAATTTTCTTTATTGAGTCTTTGTGTGCTTTAGGTACCAGGGTGTCTATGGCCCCCTAGAATGAGCTGGGCAGTGTTCCTTCTGTTTCTATTTTGTGGAATAGTTGAGGAGTACTGGAATTAGCTCTTCTTTGAAAGTCTGGTAGAATTCTGCACTAAAACCATCTGGCCCAGGACTTTTTTTGGTTGGGAGACTTTTAATAACTGCTTCTATTTCCTTAGGGGTTATAGGACTATTCAGATAGTCTACTTGATCTTTATTTAGCTTTGGTATTTTGTATTTGTCTTAAAAAAACATCCATTTTATTTAGATTTTCCAATTTTGTGGAATATAGGCTTTTGAAGTAAGAACTAATGATTCAATTCATTGGATCTCCTCATGGTACTCTGTTATGTCTCCCTTTTCATTGCTGATTTTGTTAACGGGTAAAGTCTTTCTGCCTTTTAGTTAGGTTGCAAAGGGTTTGTGTATTCTGTTGATTTTCTCAAAAAACCAGCTCTTGGTTTCATTATTTACATTCTTCTCTTTGTTTCTAATTGACTGCTTTCAGCACTATTTGATTATTTCCTGCCCTCAACTCCTCCTGCATGTGTTCACTTCTTTTATGTTCTAGAGATTTCAGATGTACTTTTAATTCATTAATATGAGAAATCACCAAATTCTTTTTTTAAGTAATATTTTTTATTCTTTTTTTTATTTTTTTTTATTAACGAGTATTTCTTATTTACATTTCGAATGTTATTCCCTTTCCCGGTTTCCGGGCAAACATCCCCCTAATCCCTCCCCCTCCCTTTCTTTATGGGTGTTCCCTTCCCCACCCTCCCCTCATTGCCGCCCTCCCCCCCAACAATCACGTTCACTCGGGGTTCAGTCTTAGCAGGACCAAGGGCTTCCCCTTCCACTGGGAGAAATCACCAAATTCTTTATCAGTGCATTTAGTGTATGAACTTTTGGAGTATACCATAAGTTTGGCTATGTTGTGCCCTCATTTTCATTGGATTCTAAGAAGTTATTAATTTCTTTATTTCTTCCCTGACCCAGTGATCATTGAGTAGAGAGTTGTTCAGTTTCCATGTGTATGTAGGATTTGTGGCTTTTTCTGTTGTTGAAGTCCAGCTTTAATCCATGGTTATCTAATAAGATTCACAGGGTTATTTTAATCTTCTTTCCTGTTGAGGTTTGCTTTGTGATCCATTATGTGGTTAATTTTGTAGAAGGTTCTGTGAGGTGCTGAGAAGAAGGTATATTCTTTTGTGTTTGGATGAAATGTTCTATAGATACCCATTATGTCTTTTTAAATCATAACCTCTGTTAGTTTCATTATTTCTCTGTTTAGATTCTCTCTTTATAATCTGCCCATTAGTGAGAGTGGGGTGTTGAGGTCCCCCACTATTAATGTGTGAGATTCAATCTGGGATTTAAGTTTTAGTAATGTTTTCATGAATGTGGGTGCCCTTGCATTTGGAGCATAGAAGTTCAGAATTGAGATGTCCTCTGGTGGATATTTCCTTTGATGAGTATGAAGTGTTCTTCCCCATCTCTTTTGATTATTTAGATATTATAATGGCTACTCCAGCTTGTTCCTTGGATCCATTTGCTTGGAAAAGCTTTTTCTGGCCCTTTACACTGAGATAAAGACTATCTTTGTTACTGAAATGTGTTTCCTGTATATACCAGAATGATATATTCTCTTTATGCATCCATTCTGTTAGCCTGCGTCTTTTTACTGGGAACTTGAGTCCATGGGTGTTGAGAAATATTAATGACCAATGATGGTTACTTCCTGTTATTTTATTGTTGGTGGTGGCTAAGCGTGTGTGTGTGTGTGTGTGTGTGAGAGAGAGAGAGAGAGAGAGAGAGAGAGAGAGAGAGAGAGAGAAGAAATTCTCTTCTATTGGTTTTAATGATATGAAATTAATTTTTTTCTTTTATTTTCTTGAGTGTAGTTAGCTTCATTGGGTTGAAGTTTTCCTTCTATTGTCTTCTGTAGGGAATGGTTAGTGGAAAGGTGTTGTCTGAATTTGGTTTTGTCATGGAATATCTTAGTTTCTCCATTTATGGTGACTGAAACTTTTGATGGGTATAGTAGTCTGGACTGACATCAGTGATCTCTTAGGCTCTGCAATACCTCTGCCTGGGCCTTTCTAGGATTTAGAGTCTTAGTTGAGAAATCAGGTGTAGTTCTGATAGATCTGCCTTTATATATTACTTGACCTTTTTCCCTTGCTGCTGTTTAAATTGTTTCTTTGTTCTGTATATTTAGTGTTTTGAGAATTATGTGGTGGGAACATTTTCTTTTCTGGTCCAATATATTTGGTGTTCTGAGAGCTTCTTTTACATTTCTAGACATTTGTTTCTTTAGGTTGGGTAAATTTTCTTCTATGATTTTGTTGAAGATGTTTTCTGGGCCTTTGATCTGGGAATCTTCTCCTCTTCTTCCTCCTCTTCCTCCTTTTCTTCCTCCTTCTCTTCCTCCTTCTCATCCTCTTCCTCCTCATCATTCTTCTAATCTATTATTCTCTGGTTTGGTTTTTTTCATAGTGTCCCAAATTTCATGGATGGTTTGTGTTATGAACATTTTAGATTTTGCATTTTCACTGACTAATATATTGATTTCTTCAGTCATATCTTCTACACCTGAGATTATATCTTCCATATGTTGGTGATGCTTACATCTGTAGTTCCTGCTCTCTTTCCTAGGTTTTCTATCTTCAGAATTGCCTCAGTTTGTGTCTTCTTTATTGCTTCCATTTCTCTTTTCAGATCTTAGACAGTTTTATTCACTTTCTTATGTGTTTGATTGTAATTTTTCTGTATTTCTTTATATTTATTTGCTTCCTCTTTTAATACCTCCACCTGTTTGAATGTATTCTACTGTATTTCCTTAAGGTATTTATGCATGTTCTCTTTAAAGGCCTCTATCACCTTCATAAGATTGGATTTAAAATCTGCTTCTCATACTTTGGTTTCATTAGAATACACAGGGTTTGTTGTAGCAGAATATATGGGCCTTGGTGATGTCATGTTGCCCTGGGTCTTGTTGGTTGTGTTCTTATGCTGTCCTTTAGGCATCTGGTTTTCCCAGGTGTTGGCTGGATGATTCTGATGGTAGCACGACTTCTCAGGAAGGTGGTAGGGAAGCTATGATCAGACACTGGAGGTCAGATATCCTACTCTGTTGGCTGTGGCTGAAGTAGACCCCAGTTTGTAGGCAGTGTCATGAGTGGATCCTATTCTGCAGGCTGTGTCCCAGTCAGACTCAGCTGGGGTGGTGGAAAGACCAGAGTAGGATCCGTGGTCAGGCAAGGTTCTAAGCTGGTTAGTTTTGGGGCCCCCAAAGGTTTCCACAGGGAGGCAAAATGCTCTTGGGATCCAGCAAAACTCCTCTGAACAGAGAAGCAAGGCCAAACCTAGATAATGGGGCCCAGAGGACCATGCATCATGCCACTCCCAGATTACTTTTTTTAAGTCTGTATTGATTATGAAGCACACTTATGATCATGCTAATACCTAAGTCTCAGACACGAGTAGCTAGAATAAATGTCAAGAAAATCTGTTTTATAATCTAATATACTACAATAATTTAAAATATAAAAGCTTAACTGATGTTAAGAATTTTCCATCTCATATTTTTTGCAGGTTCATTTCTAAGAACATAATAAACTGTTCTTTCAGCAGTCTTGAAAAGAAAATTTCTGTTGACATGGTTGTCAAGAGTGTATCCCAGGTTATGACATATATAGTCTGAATCAATTTTTTATTTGAATATATACATAGTAAATACATATCGGGAACAACTTTTCTGGAAAGGTTAACTCTGTGCACATTAGGTGCTGTGATGGCCTGCATATGCTTGGCCAAGGGAGTGGCAATATTAGAAGGTGTGGCCTTGTTGGAGGAAGTGTGTCACTGTGGGGGTGGGCTTGGAGACCCTCCTCCTAGCTGCCTGAGGATGCACAGTCTGTTCCTGGCTTCCTTCGGATGAACATGTAGAACTCAGCTCCTCCTGCACCATGCCTGCCTGGATGCTGCCATGCTATGGCCTTGATGATAATGGACAGAACCTCTGAACCTGTAAGCCAGCCCCAATTAAATGTTGTTCTTTATAAACCTTGCACTGATGATGGTGTCTGTTCACAGCAATAAAATCCTAACTAAAACAGGTACATTGTGTGCATTTATTGTAATCAACATTTGCCCCCCGGCATGAGAATTTCCTCCAAGTTTTCCTGTGACTGATGAATGTTGGATAAAGAACTGTTAGTGACTTTATGGTGTGTTTACTTAAATGCCTGTTCATGCATTATATAATGTTTTCAGTTGTATGGGAAGAACTGACTTCAAAAGTATCTTCTTCAGTAGAATAGGCATTATGGGTGGACAGAATGAGGACTGGATGGAGGAAAGGAAGGGATAGGAACAGGAGGGATTAGGTGGGGAGAGTACAGAGGGAGAGAGTACTGGGAGAGACAACTGGAATGGGGTGGAGCATCTCTGGGACAAGCTAGAAGACTAGAGCAATGGAAACTCCCAGGAGTCTATGACTTTACCCTAAAATGTCTAAGACTCCTAAAAATGGGGATATGGAGCCTGAACTAGCTGTTTCCTATAACCAGGCAAGACTTCCAATGGAGGGATTGGGACACCAACCCAGACACAAAAACTTGGACCTACAATTTGTCTTACCTACAAATATGCATGGGTAAAAAGATGGAACAAGAACCCCCAGTGAACTAGATTGTTGGGGGAGGGTGGCAATGGGGGAGGATGGGGAAGGAACACCCTAAAAGAAGGAAGGGGGAAGGGGTGTTTGCCGGAAACCGGGAAAGGGAATAACAGTCGAAATGTATATAAGAAATACTCAAGTTAATAATAAAAAAAAAAGATGGAGCAAAAATTTAGTGAAGGACCAACCAAAGTCTGGCCCAGCTTGAAACCCATGCCATGACAAGGGACCCATCTTTGGCACTAATAATGATGTTCTGCTATACTTGCAGACAGGTGCCTAGCATAACCATCATCAGCGAGGCCTCACCCAACATGTGATGAAAACAGATGAAGAAACCCACAGCGAATCATTAGACAGAGTTGGGGAAATCCTGCAGAAGATGGGAAGGAAGGATTGTGGGAGCCAGAGAGTCAAGGACATCACAAGAAAACCCAAACCACAGCATTAATTAATCTGGGCCCATAGAGGCTCACAGAGACTGAACTTCCTACCAGGAAGCCTGCCTGGGACTGACTTAGGCCCTCTGCCCATATGTAACAATTCTGCAGCTTGCTCTTCAGGAAAGACTCCTAACAGCAGGAGCAGGAGCTGTCTTCTGACTCTGCTGCCTGTCCTTAGGCCCCTTTTCCCCCACTGGACTGCCTTGTCTAGCCCCAGTAGGAGAAAATCCACCTAGTCTTATGAAAATGTATATGCCAAGGCTAGTTGATACCCAAGGGAGGCCTCCTCCATTTGGAAGAGAAATGGAGGGATGGATAAGGGAAAGGGGGAAGGACTGGGAGAAGAGGGAAGGGAAATGGCAGTCAGGATGTAACGTTTGTTAGTTAGTTAGTTAGTTAGTTAGTTAGTTAGTTAGTTAGTTAGTAGTTAAAAAAACAAATTTAAAGTATCTTCCTCACTTCACACTGGGACACGTCAAGCTTCAAATTAAAATAGTGTTTTTATGACCAATGCAAAGATCTTCACATTCAGTTTCTATTTCTAAATTTGTAGTTGTTTGCTTTGCAATGTAGTTTTGAGTTTCAGGATTGGGGATTATAGGTCATAATCATAAGAATGATTCTGAATGACATACCTGATTAAAAGGTCCAGACACAAATTTTTACTTTTCAATGATTTGTTTCAAAGGTTTACTGCCTAAGAGCTGACAGCTCCTTTTCTGCCTCAGATGAAAGGGTTAATGTTACTATGGTTGCTCCAGAGCCAGACACTAGATACAACTAGCAAGCTTGTCACACAGACCTTGGTGCCGCTCCATTGTAGAACCACTCTCTCTCCTATAGGAAGAGCCACTGCCAGCATGAGTTATGCTAATGTTGACACTCTAAGCACTCCAGTCTGAAATGATCAGACCAAAAGTGACTTTGGAGCCCAGCGACACTCCAAACTTTCCCAAGAGTTCACTGCTGCATGTGATTACCTGCTATGCCCCTAAACCGAGTCCTCCTCTGAGAATTTGCAAGGACCACCACTCAGGTGCCTGCTAACTCCTGGCACTCATCTGCATTCCTATGCCAGCTCCATTCCCCCACTAACTTCACTTACAAAGCACAAGTTCAAGGACAAGTTATGAGGAATGTAATGAGAGGGAAGGCAGAGCACTGACCTGGGCTTTTCTGAGTGCAGAAACCTGTGTAGCCTCAAAGCCAGCCCTGTCTTTCAATGTCACATATAAGGCCAGATTTTCATCAAGGAAACTCCCAGCTTAGTAATTTGGTGATCCTCATCAAAGCTACTGAGCTTCGGAGCTTTTACCTGTAATGTGGGAGTTAAAACATCACAATTGAATTGTTATAGAAAAGGGCTTTACAACAATCTTTATTTTTAAAAGCATCTGACACATTGTAAATGCCAAGTAAATTACAGCTCTTGATACTTAAAAGAGGCTGGAGCATTGTAACCCTCCTTGAAATGCAATCAATACCAATGATTTCTAAATACAACTTGGGGCAAGTAATTATAGTGTTTCAGGATCCTTGTCTGTAATGAAACTCATGAATTAATAACAAAGACTCAGATAAGTGCCTGGTACACCTTAAATAGTAAGTGCTATGTGGGTATATTTTTATTATCATACTTTATTCCTAGAAACAACTACAGTAGGCATGTGGTATTATACCCACTGCACAGGTGAACAAACTGAGCTCACAGAGATCCATAGGAGTTTACTCAATCACACTAATAGGAATGGATAGATCTGCACATCAAATGCAAAACAACCCAATTTCCTTTCAGATCAGGTTGTTCCAGGAGCAAACTTAATGACTCTCGCTATTCTTTCTCTAGAGTAGAAAGCATATAGAAAGAACTAGAACTAAAGCTAGTTCAGTTGGGTGGTGAGGGTCCTGCGGCCCCCAAGTCATTTCTGAAAAAAAAACACAAATAGAAAATGTCCAAACTTAACAGATTTGCAAAATCCTTCCCAGTTCTAACATGAGAAATTTGTTCTCTGTCATTCTTTGGCTCTCTGCTTATGACTTTCAGCCACCTGCAGTTCTTCTGTATACACACATACTTCTCACCCACACTCAGTACCAGCAAATATGCAATGATGTTGTTCTTAATGATGTTACCCAAGTAATGGTTACATTTCCTCCATGGCTTCTGCTGATCCAGTGTTCCATAACTGTTGTGTCAGGCCTTTCTCTTCACCTTTCTTCCCCATCTGTTTTAAATGTCTCCACAAAGGCCAAAATGTTAAAGGCCACTAGCTTATTGCTGTTAGGAGGTAATGTCTCATGGAAGGAAGTAAAAAGGGAAATTCTGAAGGGAAATTGGGCCCCAATCCCTCCTCTCTCTTTCCTTGCCATCATGGGCAAAGCAATTTTCTTCATTACATCCTCTCCACCATAGCCCACTACCTCACTACAGGCCCAAGAAAAGCAGCACTGTCTTAGTTAGGATTTTTATTCCTGCAACCAAACACCACTATCAAAAATTAACTTGGGAAGAAAAGGGTTTATTCTTCTTACACTTCTACAACACTGTTCATCATTGAAGGAGTTCAGAACAGAAACTCAAACAGAGCAGAACCCAGAGGCAGGGATTGATGCAGATGCCAAGAAGGGCTGCTGCCTCCTGGTTTGCTCCACAGGGCTTACTCATCCTTCTTTCTTATAGAACCTAGGACCACCATTCCAGGGACAGCACCACTCACAATGAAATAGGTCCAACCCCACTAATCACCAATTGAGAAAGTGCCTTACAGCTGGATCTCACGGAGGCATTTCCTCCACCAAGGCTCCTTCCAGTCTGATGAGTCTAGCTTTTGTCAAGCTGACACATAGAGCCAACCACTACGAGTACTAACAAGCTCCAAGCTCTGAAACTGGATGTCAAAATGAAACTTTTTTCTGTTATTTTGTCACAGTTGCAGGTAATTGCCTGAGGCATCTTCCATTACTGGAACTTCCCTGCTCAGGAGAACAAATGTTTTAGAGGCCAGTTTGGGTTCCAGACTCAATCAGAAGAGCCACACGGATAAGAACAGAAAAGGCAAAGGAAGATCTCACACCACAGAGAAGAAGTCAACTCCACTGACTGCTGATCCAAACAAGTGACAGGTGGGACAGGACATGATGAACTTCCTTAAATCACAAACCTGAAAAACACATCCTCAAGTTTATTACCACTGCCATTTTCACGTTGTGACTGAAATGTATGTCAAAACCATTTACTTGAACATGTGAAAGCTCGCCTAATGAACCTATCTCAAAAACATCAATCTGTTGTCAAGTGTTTAAGAACTTGGGTCTAACAGCCAGAATATGGCAAGCATAGGCGAATGCCAGCAGCAAACTACTGAACCGAGAACGGGACCCCCGTTGAAGGAATCAGAGAAAGGACTGGAAGAGCTTGAAGGGGCTCGAGACCCCATATGAACAACAATGCCAAGCAACCAGAGCTTCCAGGGACTAAGCCACTACCCAAAGACTATACATGGACTAACCCTGGACTCCAACTGCATAGGTAGCAATGAATAGCCTAGTAAGAGCACCAGTAGAAGGGGAAGCCCTTGGTCCTGCCAAGACTGAGCCCCCAGTGAACCTGATTTTTGGGGGGGAGGACGGTAATGAGGGGAGAGTGGGGAGGGGAACACCCATATAGAAGGGAAGGGGGACAGGCTAGGGGGATGTTGGCCCAGAAACCGGAAACCGGGAAAGGGAATAATAATTGAAATGTAAATAAGAAATACCCAAGGTAATAAAGATGGAGGAAAAAAAAAAGAAAGAAAGAAATTGGGTCTAAAATCAAGAGATTGCCTATATTAGTGTTGTAGGTTGCTGGAGCTACCAATCACCCCAGGAAGCACTGGAGAAGGTTGAAGGCATGGAGTGACAACAGTACAGATTTAATCTCCATTGGACTGAGAGGAAATCACTGTTCATATTAGCCAGAAGCCCTGTGTCCTTCTGCCTAAAGCTCTGTCCACTGTGCTTGAGGTTGTCTCTGGAAATCAGCAGTCTAGAAACTTGGGCTCCAAAAAGCCCATAGGGAATTTACAAAGTCACAGTCAGATGTCAGCCTCATACATGAATAAAGAAATCTTCCCATGGGACTGGCGTTATCTCGAGCTCTGGTTCTATCCCAAAAGAAATGAAGGATGGTACAAAAAACACAGATGCGGTGTTACATAAAAAAACCCTACACACAATTGCACATGCCTAGCAAAGATTTCATCAGCCAGAAGGTCTGTAGATATACTCCAATCCTTGACCAGGTGGAACTTTGCCAAAGAGGAAAAAAAAAAATAAAAACCTCCCATTGGCCTGAAGTAGCCAAGTGCCTGTGCCTAAGACTATGTATTCAAACTGGTTTTGTTTCACGTGAGCATGTCCGGTGGCCCAAAGAACCCATGCTGTCTTCATAGGATTAAGCTGTATTTTCTGACTGTTTTTTCCTGAGTACAACCACCCACGCTGGCAAGAAAAATGATAGAGAGAACAGGCTGTGGAATGACACCCACTCTCAAAGCATACAGGAAGTCTTAGTGAAATTCTCAATATAATTCATTTATTAACTGATTAATTAAAATAAATGCTTTGGTGGCTGATGAAATATCTTGATGGGTAAGAGAATTTACTGTTATTCCAATGGATACAATAAGAGTTTGGTTCCTAACATTCATATTGGGTACCCAACAACCTCCTATAACCACCAACTTTGGGAGTTCCAATATACTCCTCAGATATATACATATGGCATACACACACACACACACACACACACACACACACGCATGCACACAAAGATGCATGCATATGTCACGCGCCCAACGTCTCGCCAGCAAGAACGACGCGCAGACACCAGGATCCTTCTGCAGCAAAGCGTTTATTGCATCTTGCACCTTGAAGAGGAGAGACCCGGGGCCCAGAAAGGCACTGCTTATAAAACCCTAGCATGGTGCATCCACGCCTGATTGGTCGCTTACCCATGATCTCACTGGCACGCCCTGGGGTGGGCAAAGACTTGGCGTGAACACACTCTTGCACATGCGCACACAGCTAGTTTCCTGAAAGGAAGTCAGGCTGGCGCAGCGGAAGCCAGCGCCATCTTGTAACGGCGAATGCTATCGCAGCTTTCCACATCTCCCCCTTTTTGTTTTACTAGAATGAGGCTGGTTGGGCCTCTGCAGTTACGTCCATCTGCTGTGGCTCCTGTCTTAGGTCATTCCTCTAATGTCACAGCCTTATCCGTCTTAGGGTAACCCTATAGCCACTGGGCCCCGTGTCTTAGATTGGTCTGTGCATGAGGAAAGTTGCCCGTCTCTGGATACCACAGTGCTGTGTGACAGTAACTGCTAAACGACCTAGGGCGAACTCTACAAAAGAGGCCAGCCAGAAAATGAGTTAGTGGGGAAATCATGATCAGCCTATCGCGTGCAATGAGGAAACCTCAGCGATGTAGAAGGGATGATCAAAGAATCATTGAGTCTCTCTCATCCCAGTGCAATGGATCCACAAATCCATGGGGTGCAAGAGCAGAGAACTCAGATGTCGACTAATTCCTGGGCATAGATAACCAAATTCCAGCGGAGGCCCCTTGTTCAATGGCCACAAGTGCTTGAGTGACAACGACCTTGTCACGTTTCTGTGACAGATCTGAGTTTGCAAACCAACCATAGCATGAACACTAATCCACAGCATAGGGCTGGACCAAACAGAGCCACTCCCGATAAGTAGTGGGCACCTCATCTGGTTCTCCTCAGCTGCTACCACCAAGGGCCGTAGTCAAGCCGCTCCTTAATATAATAAAATTTAGAATTCTCAATTGTTAGCAACTTCTCCAGAAAGTTCACCCACTGTGCTTGCCTAACAATAGATTGGGGAGGGTAACTCTAGACACTGCAGACACAATGGCTGCAGTAGTAATGGCTGCTACAATAGCAGCAAAAGTAACAAGGTCTTTCCCAGGACTGTTTAGGATCAGTCATTCTTCTCTGGAACAACCAGCAGGCAATGGAACCATGTCTGAGATCTGCAGAACCAGGGCAGAGTTCCCAAGTCCACAGCAGCTTCATGCAGATGGCATTCCTGTGAAGCTACAGACTGCAAAATGACAACACCAGTTAAGGCAGCAAGAGTCGCCGGGGGAATGGGGGGGGAGTAACAGCTGGAGTCCAGTCTTCTCCAGCAAGCAGCAGTGCACAGAGGGTCGTAGTGCAGGCCGCTGTGGGACGGGACACACTGACTGCAGCAACACCAGAATTTCTGTGATGACAAAAGATGAGGGGGGATCTTCCATCTTCCTCTCAGGGCAGAGGAATGACTCCAGGGACCCAAACCATGAGAGCTGAATCTTCATGCTCTCAGGATCAGCATGTCTCACCAGCCACTCGGGCAGCTGGCACACTCCTGTAGCATCCTGTAGAAAAAACACAAACATTCCCTCTTCCCCATATAAAATATCTGGACAGGATCATGCCAATATGCGGATCTTTCTATTTCAGCTAGGCAGAAGTTAGCATACATAGCATACAGGGATAACTCCCCCTTTTTATTTATTAAGATATAAACTGTCTAGTATCATTGTCCTCCCTCGTTAAGGGGTCCAGGCAATCTAGTTTGAGTTCTTAAATGGCCTTTAAAGGAACAGTATTTAGTGTTCTTAACCACTAAGCCATCTCTCTAGCACCTCACAAACTTTATTTACCTAAACATAAGCATTAATTAGAAATGTCAAATCTTGTAAATATTGTCCAATTTCAGTCTTACTAGAAATCCCTGAGCTGGCAGGGTGAGGCTGGGCATTGAAAGTAAGCAAATGGAGTCTTCCTCTTTTCGTGAGGGTGTGTTATCAACTCCATTACCATTTTCAAAGAGCTGGGTCTATGGTTTTGTTAATTGTCTAAGCCAGAGCACTGAAAGGACAGTGAGTTGTCAGACATTCACAATGAGATCATCACTCACTGATTTAATGTAGAAAACCTGCCTCTCATAAAGCATTAAGTAATTGAAATCAATTGTAAACCACAAGCTACACATTGGCTATCAGTGTATGAATTGAAAGCTTGATTTTTTAACATTTTAAAAACAGTGGCTACAGCACGTAATTTAATAGTCTGTGCTGAACAAGGGGAAATTAGAGAATAAACAAGTGATCCAATCATACATGTAGCCTTTTCATTAGATGAACCACCTATAAATTCACTAAGCGCATTTTCTATGGGTTGCATGCACAAATATACAGGAAGTGCAAAAGCATGCAAAGAGCAAAATTATCAATTTTGCCTGAAAAATTTGTATATGTAATAGGCCAAATATCAGTATTTTGTAATAACCAATTAATTCTTGTTTGGAATAAGATATGTTTTACCAGGTTTCTTTTTAAAATACTTCCATGACTCTAGCCTACAATTCTGTATTAACACAACTGAAGCTTTATCTCCAATGAAGAAAACAAAGTTAAGTCCTCTGGTGAGGTGAGGTACTTTGGCAATTAACATATCCTTAGAAGCTTAAAATTAGTTTTAAATATTCTTTTCTGGAGTAGTGTAACAGCTACTCCCCAAATATTAAAGCTCATTTTGAGAGCAAAAGTTTGTAGTAAAAATTTCCATATACACTGAAAGATTTAAAGTTCTAACTTCTTACATTGAAGAAGCAACAAAATTACATAATATAAGGCTATTAGCCATTCTTTTGTAAAAATTTTTAATGATATCACTTCTTGGGCTCTCTAAAATTATAAGCAAGCTCATGAAATGAAAACTCACAATCGCCAGGACGTAAACAAATTGCATAAAATCAATCCTCTAAATCTGTCTTGAAATGGCAGTTGGAGTAAGCAAACTGGCTGTAATGCTCTCACAAGTTCTAAAACCTCACCAATCCTTTGTAAATCCTGTAACAATCTCTATCTGTTTGATTTTTTCTTAATTACAAATAAGTTTGAGTTAGTCAATGCAACACTGGCAATCCTTAATCATAATCCTTAAGTTCTCCTTGTAACACCAGAGCACAACCACAAGGTCACCTGAGTTCTGAGTAGTGACTAGGCAGCTGTCCTTGGGGCAGTGGAATTAGCATCAAAATACAGTAACTTCAGGGCAAACCACAACTTTGGAAAGCAAAACTCAACCTCCAACAATCTAGTCTCCAAAATCCAGTCTCCAAAATACCGAGTCTATCTCTTCATGCTACTAAGTTTGACTGCCAATTCCTACATATCAACGCACGATGGTGCGGTCTCCAATACCTCAACAAAGAGACATTGTCCTAAATTCTTTTAGAAGCCTGGTTTCTAGGATAAGAGTTCCATAAAAATATTATCTCAATTTAGACCTGTTTCCTTAGGTTGGCTCATGCCACATGTTGTCTAGAATAACTCCATCCAAATTACCAGCTTTATGTCAACTTTCTGTTACCAATATTATACCTTTTTAACCATATCCAATAACTTAAAAGCCAATAGTCCATAACCAAGGCATGTAGAGCATATTTATACATTTAGAACCAATCAGAAACAAAATTGAAGTGGCTACACATATCTTCAATATTTAGACCAAACACCATTATGACTTTTCTAGCTGTGATTTTAAGAGAAGCACCTTGTCACCTGTTGAGTCCAATAATCACAGTCAAAGGTTTTCTAAGAGAAACAGCCATCAGTTTTATTACCATAGAAGCTGTGAAGCTCCTGGTGCCTTTAGGATCGGCTAGTATAAACATTTAGCCAGCCCCCGGGGAGCTTGCCCAGCGGACTTAGGCTTCTAGCTACAGATGTAGGCTCCAAAAGCCAATTGAAACTTTTTATTTATTCATTGTTCCCTTCTTGAAACGAGTTAAAACCAAATCAAGGTGTGAACAACGACAGATAAAGTTTTTACCACTTTTTCTTTTGAACATGAAACATAAAACATTTAAGCAACAAGAAACAAAAACCACAGACATAAACTGACATACATGGACAGCTTGGTGCACCAAGGACAGACAATAGACAAAGGGGAAAAACTAGATGGTGTCCCACCAAAGGGACCCAGATTCCAATAGGAGTCAGCAGAGAGGTAGGATTTCCCCTTTCCCACCACTTCCATGGTGACCATCCACTCGAGTGGAGTTGATATGGACGATGGATTGTCTCAATTCCTGGACTAGTCCATCAACGTGTTGAAACCAAATTCCTGTAAGATACTGAGATATATTACGGGATATCTGAGCAGCACAACTGACATTCACAAATGGTATGGAAGTGAAACACAGTCCTGAATATTTCCACTCACAACCCAATTACATTAACTCCATCAAGCTGTGCATGGGCGTTGAGATGTCCTTGGGGGTAGGGGGTAGGAAAAATGAAACTAATGCTGTAGCTGATGTGTTCTGACTGGTCCCAGCTAAAAGTCCTTGAGACCAGGAATCCAAGTAGGTACACTCTGTAAAATACAACTCTGAAGACAAAAGTTTAGAATTGAGATATCCTTTTGTTTGATTCTCCTGAATAAATTTTTCAGGTGGTCTACCTCTATCAAATCTGATCATATGACTCTGTGAAGTTTCCAGAGCCTAATCACACTTTTTACAAGCACAAAGACAAAATTTTTCTCCCAAAATACTGTGTTCCTTTTATCTCCTTTTCTTTTCTTTTTTTCTTTCGAGACCTTTTCTCCCTCTGACATACTTTCTTGTTGCTCTGCAAGGATCCTCTGACCTGTCCTAATGGCTGTAACGGCTTCCCACACAAAGAAAAAAATAAACAAAATTACCAGCCTTGCCCACAAAGGATCCATAACTTTCGGTTTCTTCACAGTGGCTCTCCACCTAGGCCCATATCTTTCTTCTTCATAGCGAGCTGCCTCATCTTCTAAATCCTCTTCCTCAGAAGGGCTAAGCTTGTCTGTTTCTGAACTATCAAGCCCCAAAGCCTCTAACTCCTTTACCAGATAAAGACTTTTCTTTTTTGGGGCTTTCTCCTCCTTTCTCTGTTTCTCTCCCAGGGCATCCTTTCCCTTATCTCTCGCTTCCTCGGATCCAAGGTCCTTGGAAGGGCCTCTTTTCTTAGGTGCACCTTTCCTTCTTAAAGCTTCTAATCTTTCACCTTGCTCTGTTTCTGACATGCTGTCCTTAACTCCTCTAATGCCCCCTGTCCTGCTATTACTGTTGGGCGGCATTTCTCATCTTCTAGGCACGACTTCTGACTGTGCCTAGCGGCAGCCGCAAAATCAAAAACCAAAAGAAAAAGAATGAGCGCTGCCAAAACAATAACAAAAGCTTCCACCGCATCTTCTAATGGGGGAGAGAGATGAGAGAGATCAAGACCAAACATGCCTCTCAGAGCTTACTTTTCAACCTGCAGTTCTGGACCCTCTCCGAGAGCGGAGGCTCTCCTCGGCGCCGGCGATGGTGAGGCGTTTGTCCCGGGTTTCGGCACCATATATCGCGCGCCCAACGTCTCGCCAGCAAGAATGACGCGCGGACACCAGGATCCTTCTGCAGCAAAGCGTTTATTGCATCTTGCATCTTGAAGAGGAGAGACCCGGGGCCCAGAAAGGCGCTGCTTATAAAACCCTAGCACGGCGCGTCCATGCCTGATTGGTCGCTTACCCATGATCTCACTGGCACGCCCCTGGGTGGGCAAAGACTTGGCGCGAACACACTCTTGCACATGCCCACACAGCTAGTTTCCTGAAAGGAAGTCGGAAGCCGGCGCCATCTTGTAACGGCGAATGCTATCGCGGCTTTCCACATGCATATACATAGAAACAAAAACAAATATTTTTTCAAAAATTATTTGGGACTTCCATGCACCCAAATCCTATGGAGAAAAGAGCTGAACACCCAGGAGTGCAGACATCTTGAGACCGCAGAACAGACTGCTACTTCTGTACACCTCTGCCGACATCCCTGGTCCAAGGGGAAATTGCACAATGCCTCTGGCCACAGGGATAGAAGAACTGTCGGCCGCCAGTACCCACAGTTCTGGTCTGCGCCCAGGACAAAACTGAACTGACCAAATAGCTCCCTGCACCCAAATCCCCTGGGGGAGAGAGCTGGACCCTCAGAAGTGTGGAAACACCTCAGAAGTCAGTGGAGACTACACTCTGCCCATAGTCCAGACCAAGAGGGAATCGCAGAGTGCCAATAGTGCCCCCTGGGTGCAAGGACCTAGGAACACTCAGGGTCAGGACCCTTTGATTCCTGCCCATTCCTAGAGCTGGAAGACAGTCTCTAGGAGTCTGTTCTCAAGAAAGACTGAAAGAAAAATGTTCTACAGGAGTGCTGACACAGAGGCCTATAGGAGGGTCAAGTCACTCTCAGAAACACTAAGACAAGCAAACAGCGGAGACAACCCAATGTCTAGAGGCGAGCACAGGAACCTAAGCAACAGAAACCAAGACTCCTTGGCAATATCAGAGCCCAGTACTCCCACCAAAGAAAATACTGGATATCCAAAAACACCATAAAAGCAAGATTTAGATGTAAAAAGTCATCTTTTGATAATGATGGAGGACTTTAAGAAAGACACAAAGAACTCCCTTAAAGAAATGCAGGAAAACACAAGTAAGTAGAGGCACTTAGAGAGGAAACACAAAAATCCCTGAAAGAATTATAGAAAAACACAACCAAACATGTGGAGGAATTGAAAATGGAAATAGAAACAATGAAGAAAGCACAAAGGGAGACAACCCTAGATATAGAAAACCTAAGGAAGAGACAAGGAGCTGTAGATACAAGCATCACTAACAGAATACAAGAGATAGAAGAGAGAATCTCAGGGGCAGAAGATACCATAGAAAACATTGACACAACTGTCAAAGATAATGTAAAACTCAAAAAACTCCTAGCCCAAAACATACAGGAAATCTAGGACACGATGAAAAGATCAAACCTAAGGATAATAGGTATAGAAGAAAGTGAAGACTCCCAACTTAAAGGGCCAGTAAATATATTCAACAAAAGTATAGAAGAAAACTTCCCTAACCTAAAGAAAGAGATGCCCATAAACATACAAGAAGCCTACAGAACTCCAAATAGATTGGACCAGAAGAGAATTTCCTCCCGACACATAGTTATTCATAGTTAAAACACCAAATGCACAAAACAAAGAAAGAATATTAAAAGCAGTAAGGGGAAAAGTCAAGTGACATATAAAGGCAGATCTATAAGAATTACACCAGATTTCTCACCAGAGACTACGAAAGCCAGAAGATCCTAGACAGATTTCAGACAGACCCTAAGAGAACACAAATGCCAGCCCAAGTTACTGTACCCAGCAAAATTCTCAATTTACATCGATGGATAAAGCCAAGATATTCCATGACAGAACAAAATTTACACAATATCTTTCTATAAATCCAGCCCTACAAAGGATAATAGATGGAAAACTGCAACACAAGGAGAGAAACTACACAGTACAGAAAACAAGAATATAATTTCCTTGCAATAAAACCAAAAGAGAGACAAACATAATTCCACCTCTAATAACAAAAATAACAGGAAGCAACAGTCACTATTCCTTAATATCTCTCGACATCAACAGATTCAATTTCCAATAAAAAGACATAGACTAACAGACTGTATATGTAAAAAGGACCCAGCATTATGCTGTACGCAGGAAAGACACATCAAAGACAAAGACAAACACTACCTTAGAGTAAATGGCTGGAAAACAACTTTCCAAGCAAATGGTCTAAAGAAACAAGCTGAGTTGAAATTCTAATATCAAATAAAATTGACTTTCAACCAAAAGTCATTAAAAAAGATAAGGAAGGACACTTCTTATTCATCAAGGAAAAATCTACCAAGATTAACTCTCAATCCTAAATATCTATGCTCCAAATGCAAGGGCACCTACATTCATAAAGGAAACCTTACTAAAGCTCAAAGCACACATTGCATCTCACACAATAATAGTAGGAGATTTCAACACCCCACTGTCATCAATGGACAGATGATGGAAATAGAAATTAAACAGAGACATAGAGAAACTAACAGACGTTATGAACCAAATGGATTTAACGGATATTTATAGAACATTCCATCCTAAATCAAAAGGATATACCTTCTTCTCATCACCTCATGGAGTCTTCTCCAAAATTGACCATATAATCAGTCACAAAGCAGACCTCAACAGATACAGATATGGGAAATAATCCCATTCATCCTATCAGAACACCACATACTAAGACTGGTCTTCAATAACAACAATAATAACAGAAAGCCCACATATATATGGAAGTTGAACAATGCTCTATTCAATGACAACTTGGTCAAGGAAGAAATAAAGAAAGAAATTAAAGACTTCTTAGAATTTAATGAAAATGAAGATACAACATTCCCAAACTTATGGGACACAATGAAAGTGGTACTGAGAGGAAAACTCATAGCTCTGAATGCCTATGAAAGAGAACAGGAGAGAGCATATGTCAGCAGCTTGACAACACACCTAAAAGCTCTAGAACAAAAAGAAATAAATAAACCCAAGAGGAGTAGAAGGCAGAAAATAATCAAACTCAGGGCTGAAATCAACCAAGTAGAAACAAAAAGGACTACACAAAGAATCAACAAAACCAGGAGCTGGTTCTTTGAGCAAATCAACAAGATAGATAAACCCTTAGGCAGACTAACCAGAGGTCACAGAGAGTGTATCCAAATTAACAAAATCAGGAATGAAAAGGGAGACATAACAACAGAATCTGAAGAAATTTTTAAAATCATCAGATCCTACTAAAATAGCCTATATTCAACAAAACTGGAAAATCTGGAGGAAATGGACAACTTTGATACCAGGTATCAAAGTTAATTCAGGAATGAATAAAACACCTAAACAACCCCATAACTCCTAAAGAAATAGAAGCAGTTATTAAAAGTCTCCCAACCAAAAAGAGCCCAGGACCAGATGGGTTTAGTGCAGAATTCCATCAGACCTTCATAGAAGACCTCATACCAATACTGTCCAAACTATTCCACAAAATTGAAACAGATGGAGCACTACCAAATTCCTTCTATGAAGCCACAATTACTCTTATACCAAAACCACACAAAGATCCAACAAAGAAAGAGGACTTCAGACCAATTTCCCTTATGAATATTGATGCAAAAATACTCAATAAAATTCTTGCAAACTAAATCCAAGAACACATCAAAATGCACATCCATCATGATCAAGTAGGCTTCATCCCAGGGATGCAGGGATTGTTTAATATACAAAAATCCATCAATGTAATCCATTATATAAACAAACTCAAAGAGAAGAACCACATGATCATTTCATTAGATGCTGAGAAAACATTTGATAAAATTCAACACCCCTTCATGATAAAAGTCCTGGAAAGATCAGGAACTCATGGCCCATATCCAAACATAGTAAAAGCAATATACAGCAAACCAGTAGTTAACATCAAACTAAATGGAGAGAAACTTGAAGCAATCCCACTAAAATCAGGAACTAGACAAGGCTGCCTACTCTTTCCCTACTTATTCAATATAGTACTCGTAGTCCTCTTCAGAGCAATCAGACCATGAAAGGAGGTCAAAGGGATACAAATTGGAAGGGAAGAAATCAAAATATCACTATTTGCAGATGATATGATAGTGTACTTAAGTGACCCCAAAAGTTCCACCAGAGAATTACTTAACCTGACAAACAACTTCAGCAAAGTGTCGGGGTATAAAATTAACTCAAACAAATCAGTAGCCTTCTTCTACTCAAAGGATAAGCAGGCTGAGAAGGAAATTAGGGAAATGACACCTTTCACAATAGTCCCAAATAATATAAAATACCTTGGTGTGACTTTAACCAAGCAAGTGAAAGATCTGTATGATAAGAACTTGAAGTCTCTGAAGAAGGAAATTGGGGGAGATCTCGGAAGATGGAAAGATCTTCCATGCTCACGGATTGGCAGGATTAATATAGTAAAGATGGCCATTTTGCCAAAAACAATCTACAGTTCAATTCAACCCCCATCTAAATTCCTACTCAATTCTTTATAGAGATAGAAAGAGCAATTTTCAAATTCATTTGGAATAACAAAAAACCCAGGATAGTGAAAACTATACTCAAAAATAAAAGAACTTCTGGGGGAATCACCATCCATGACTTCAAGCAGTATTACAGAGCTATTTTCATGAAAACTGTATGATATTGAAACTGAGACAGGCAGATAGATCAATGGAACAGAATTGAAGACCCAGAAATGAACCCATGCAACTATGGTCACTTGATCTTTGACAAGATTGGACCCCCAGTATAGGGGAATAAGGGGAGGGTAGTAAGGGGGATGTATTAGGGAATACCTGTATGAGGGAGGGGGAGGGAATGGGGGCTTATGGACAGTAAACCAGGAAAGGGAATAACATTTGAAATGTAAGTAAAGAAATATATCTAATAAAAACATTTTTTAAAAAAATTTTTGGTCAGCGCTGAAGAGAGATGTCTCAGTGCCTAAGAGCACTGACTGCTCTTCGAGAAGTCTTGAGTTCAAATCCCAGCAACCACATGGTGCTTCACAACCATCTGTAATGAGATCTGATGCCCTCTTCCAATGTGTCTGAAAGTATTCGTGTGTTAGTATACTCATATATAGTAAATAAATACATCTTTAAAACACTATTTGGTCACAGGAAATAGTCTTTTATCTTTAAATGATATTTATATTGAAATAGAAATAAATTTTAGAAAAAGTCATGTGTTTTATCAGGTGTGTTTTACATACTAAACACAGCTGTGTAGCTGACTGAGGACCACAAGATAATTCTCCCCCCAAAAAAACTCCTTTATCACCTCTCATCCAACATTCCTCCAAGGTAACACTTGTCTCCACTTTCATTGCACCTATTTCTGCCAGGGGTTTCAACTTCATAAACTTGAAATTACACAGTATTCATTTAAATGTGTCACTCATTCAACATTGCATGTATGAAAATCATCCACAGATTGTAGAGGGGAAAAGTTCCTTTTCATTGCCATTGTGTGTGTGTCTGTGTGTGTGTGTGTGTGTGTGTGTGTGTGTGTGTGTGTGTGAGAGAGAGAGAGAGAGAGAGAGAGAGAGAGAGAGAGAGAGAGAGAGAGAGAGAGAGAGAGAGAGAGATTCTACTGCAGGAATAACACACATGCTCTCTGAATGTTAGCTCTAGGCTTAAGTTATCACCAACAATACTAAAATGAATATTTGGTACATGTTATTTAAATGAGGCCGCTATGAGGCAGAAATTATTTTCAATCAAACTTCTCTATTTTGATAGTTAGATTATCTTTCTGATTTCTTCCCATAGCTTCTAAATGAAAATTACATTTCAGAGTTCTGCTGGGACAGTGAGATAAATTAGAAGATAAAATCACCTACTACCCACAACACCCAAAGGAAACCCAACTCCCAGGTGCTCTGAAACACCCAGGATCACAGGATCACAGAGGAATCTGCACTCCCAGAAGACCAGACACAATCAGGAGCACTGGAGCTCTGACACACTCAAGATCACCACAACATCTTTCTGAACATCCAGCATAACTGGCACCCCCAACAGGAACCAGGGAAACAAAAACCCTTGAACAGCCAGAGGCACAGGTTCCTTCCAGCTTGCATCTGTGCCTGGAACAAATCCAAGGAACTGATTCCCCACCTACTCTTGCAACACCCAGAGAAAGCTTGACTCCCAGGATCTCTGATACACCCAGGACCTCAGGATCACAAGATGCAGAATCATGTGATCACAGAAACAGCTGGACTCTGAGGAGTTCTGACACAACCATGATCACAGGAAGGACAGGCTCCAGTCAGAGACAGCAAGGGCAGGTAGAACTAGAGATAACCAGATGGTGAGAGGTAATTGAGAGAACATAAGCAACAGAAACCAAGGCTACTTAGCACCATGAGAACCCAGGAAATCACAAAGGGAGATAATCCTAGAGACAGAAAATCTAGGAAAAAAACCAGGAGCCATAGATGCAAGCATCACCAACAGAATACAAAAGATAAAAGAGAGAATCTCAGGGGCAGAAGACACCATAGAAAACATTGACACAATAGTCAAAGAAAATGCAAGAAGCTCCTAACCCAAAACAACCAGGAAATCCAGGACACAATGGGAAGACCAAACCTAAGGATAATAGGTATAGAGGAGAATGAAGGACCAACTTAAAGGGCCAGTAAATATCTTCAACAAAATCATAGAAGAAAATTTCCCTAACCTAAAGAAAGAGATGCCCCTGAACATACAAGAAGCCTACAGAACTCCAAATAGACTGGACCAGAAAAGGTGGAAGGGAGTAGGTAGGTAGGTGGGGGAATGCCTTTATAGAAGCAGGGGAAGGGAGATGAAATAGCAAGTTTCTGGAAGGGAAATCGGGAAAGGGGACAACATCTGAAATGTAGAGATAGATAGACAGACAGACAGACAGATAGATGATAGATGGATGGATAGATAGATAGATAGATAGATAGATAGATAGATAGATAGATATAGAGATACAGAGATAGAGATATCCAATAAAAAAGAAACCAAAAAGCTCCAGAAGTTAGAATCCAGAGAATTAATAAACCTCTTAGAAAATGGGGTTCAGAGCTAAACAAAGAATTCTGAACTGAGGAATACCAAATGACTGAAAAGTACCTAAAGAAATGTTCAACATCCTTAGTCACCAGGAAAATGCAAATCAAAAGGACCCTGAGATTCCACCCCACATCAGTCAGAATGGCTAAGATCAAAAACTCAGATGACAGCAGATGCTAGTAAGGATGTGGAGAAAGAGGAACACTCTTCCATTGCTGGTGGGGTTGCAAACTGGTATAACCACTCTGGAAATCAGTCTGGAATTCCTCAGAAAACTGGACATAGTACTAACTGAGGACCCAGCTGTACCACTTCTGGGCATATACCCAAATGATGCTCCAAGATATAACAAAAACACATGCTCCACTATGTTCATGGCAGCCTTATTTATAATAGCCAGGAACTGGAAAGAACCCAGATGCCCTTCAACAGAGGAATGGATACAGAAAATGTGGGACATCTACACAATTGAGTACTACTCATTTATAAAAAACAATGACTTCATGAAATTCACAGACAAGTGAATGGAACTAGAAAATATCATCCTGAGTGAGGTAACCCAATTACAAAAAAGTAACCACCCCACAGGAAAGGGAATAACATTTGAAATGTAAATAAAAATATCCAGTAAAAAAAAAAGATGTTAAACTGGGATGTAGCTCAGCCATTCAACACATATATAGGTTGTGTAAGGACCTGTGTTGATGCCTAGTCTTCCCCCCATGATTAAGATGTGTCTGTTTTATTTAGAGATTGATAATTTTGCTAAAGAGCAAGAGAAAAATACTTTAGAATGCCAGAATAAGTTTGCCTTTAGTATGAGAATAAAAAAATCACCCATAAATGTGCTTTGAAGTTGACATCAAATGACTTTTCTATGAGGTTATTTGGGCAATCGAGGAACTTTCTGCCTGTTACAACGCCAACATTGTTGATGAGGATAGAGACGTCACCAACTTCTTTCTTAACCTGGATTGGATAAGAAGAGGGCCATCGTCACACTAGTAATTCTGTATATAATCACTCTCCCAATAGTTATACACTCTTGATCCTTACTGCAGGCTGGAATTGTGTGCTCTTTGCAGAGTCCTCACCGCACTAGATGGCTAAGCTCAATGCTCTGCACTCATTCTCTTCTCTTTCCAGTACTGAGGTGAATGTTGAAAAGCCACTTTCCATCTCCACTCCAACATCTTACTGCCTATGCTCGTCATCTTGTTTTACAATTTTGCATTGGTAACATATCATTCAGCCAAGTGACATATATAAGATCAGCTTTATTATTACCAAACAGATTACAGACCCCAATTTGGCATACACAGATTTAGGGAGAAGGTAGGAGCCAATGGGAAGAAAGATAATACACACTTTAAACACAAAGCAGATTAGAATCTGCCTGTCTTATTTTCCTCAACAGACCTGTTTTCTTCTATCCACCTCAAAATTTTAAGAACAAGATCCGTGAGTCATGTTTTTTGTTGAAATGTCAGCTTGAAAAGTCATCTGATCACTGTTACTTTAGAACTCAGGGCCCCAGGTGACACAGTGGTCCCTTTGCCTCTAACAAGCCTTCAGTTAGTCATCTTGGCTTCTAGTGGGCATGAGCCTTCCCAAGATGATAAGAAGGCTGTTACTGTCCCTAAGTTTTCCTTTGTGTTCTGAAGTTTCTGTTGTGTTCAGTCCAATTCAGACCATACAGTATTTCCACTGACTGTCCAAAGAGAGACCTTCCAGTAGTGAACAGGAAACAGGAGTCACAGGATGGCCTGTGACAGGACCTGTCCTGTCTACTTTTGCTCCCAGAGCTAAGGTTGTCCCACAGCCCTGCAGACCCAAAACCCGCTCTTGCTGGTCTCCCAGAAGCACTCTCACTCCTAAGATCACAGACTCACAGACTCGAAGGCTCAGAGGCCCACAGGAGGGACAAGATTCAGTCAGAGACAACAAGACCAACTAACATCAGAGATGTACCACCACAAGTACCTAAGCAACAGAAAACAAGACTACTTGGCATCATCAGAGCCCAATTCTCCCACCAAAGCAAATACTGGATAACCAAACACACCAGAAAAGCAAGATTTGGATTTAAAAATCACACCTCATGATGGTGATAGAGGTCTTTCAGAAGGACATAAATAACTCCCTTAAAGAAATATAGGACATCACAGGTAAACAAGTAGAAGCCCTTAAAGAGGAAACACAAAAATTCCTTAAAGAGTTATATGAAAACCCAACCAAACAGGTGAAGGAACTGAAAAAAAAAAAAAACATCCAAGATCTAAAAATGGAAATAGAAACAATGAAGAAATCACAAAAGGAGACAGCCCTAGAGATAGAAAACCTAGGAAAGAGATCAGGAATCATAGATGCAAGGATCACCAATAGAGTAGAGAACACACCGAATAGAGAATCTCAGAGATACCACAAAACGTTGACATAATAGTCAAATAAAATGCAAAATACCTAAAAGCTCCTAACCCAAAACATCCAAGAAATCTGGAACACAATGAGAAGACCAAATATAAGGATAATAACTATAGAAGAGAATTAAGATTCCCAACTTAAAGGGCCAGTAAGTATTTTCAACAAAATTATAAAACAAAATTTCCCTGACCTAAATAAAGAGATGCCCCTAAACATACAAGAAGCCTACAGAACTCCAAACAGATTGGACCAGAAAAGAAATGCCTCCCATCACATAATAGTCAAAACACCAAATATACAAAACAAAAAAAGAATATTAAAAGCAGTAAGGGAAAAAAGTCAGGTAGCATACAAATGCCATCCAAGGCTACTATATCCAGCAAAACCCTCAGTAATCATAGAAGGAGAAACCAAGAAAATAATCACTACTCCTTAATATCTCAACATCAATGGACTCAATTCCCCAATCAAAAGACATAGACTAACAGACTGGATACCTAAACAAGACCCAGCATTTTGATGCATACAGAAAATGCACCTCAGTGACAAAGATAGACACTACCTCAAAGGAAAAGGCTGAAACTTTTTTCCAAGCAAAAGGTCTCAAGAAACAAGCTGCAGGAGTCATGCTAATATTGACTAAAATCAACTTCCCACCAAAAGTTAACAAAAAAATAAGAAAGGACACTTCATGCTCATCAAAAGAAAAATCTACCAAGATGAACTCTCAATTGTGAACATCTATGCTCCAAATGCAAGGTCAACAACATTCATAAGAGAAACTTTTCTAGAGTTCAATGCATGCATTGCACCTCACACAATAATACTGGGAGACTCAGCAATGGACAAATCATGGAAACAGAAAATAGAGACACAGCGAAACTAACAAAAGTTATGAACTAAATGGACTTGACAGATATCTATAGGACATTTCATCCTAAAACAAGAGAATATATCTTCTTCTCAGCACTGCATGGTATCTTCTCCAAAATTGACCATATAATTGACCACGAAACAGGCCGCAATAGATACAAGATGAATGAAATAATCCCATGCAGCCTATCAGATCACCATGGGCTAAGGCTGATCTTCAATAACAACAAAAACAACAGAAAGCCTACAAATACATGGAAGCTGAACAACGCTCTACTCAATGACAACTTGGTCAAAGAAGAAATAAAGAAATTAAAGACCTTTTAGAATTTAATGAAAAGGAAGTCACAACATACCCAACCTTATGGGACACAATGAAAGCAGTGCTAAGAAGAAAACTCATAGCGCTGAGTGCCTGCAAAAAGAAACAGGAGAAAGCATACAATAACAGATTGACAGCACACCTGAAAGCTCTAGAACAAAAATAAGGAAATTCACCCAAGAGGAATAGATGGCAGGAAATAATCAAACTCAGAGCCAAAATAAACCAAGTAGAAACAAAAAGAACTATATAAAGAATCAAACTAAACCAGGAGCTGGTTCTTTGAGAAAATCAATGAGATAGATAAACCCTTAGCCAGACTAGCCACAGGGCACAGAGGGTGTATCCAAATTAATAAAATTAGAAATTAAACAGGATACATAACAATAGAAACTGAGGAAATTAAAAAAATTGTCAGATGCTACTATAAAACCTTATACTCCACAAAACTGGAAATTCCGAATGAAATGGACAATTTTCTAGACAGATACCAGGTACCAGAGTTAAACCAAGATCAGATAAACCAATAAAACAGTCCCATAACTCCTAAAGAAATAGAAGCAGTCAATAAAAGTCTCCCAACAAAAAAAAAGCCCAGGACCAAATGGGTTTAGTGCTGAATTCTATCAGACCTTCATAGAAGATGTAATACCAATACTCTTCAAACTATTCCGCAAAAGTAGAAACAGAAGGAACACTGCCCAATGCCTTCTTTGAAGTCACAATTATTCTTATACCTAAACCACACAAAGAACTAACAAAGAAAGAGAACTTCACACTAATTTGCCTCATGAATATCAATACAAAAATACTCAATATAATTCTTGCAAACTGAATCCAAGAACACATCAAAATGATCATTCATCATGATCAAGTAGGCTTCATCCCTGGGATGCAAGGATGGTCTAATATATGGAAATTTATTAACATAATCTACTATATAGACAAACTCAAGAGAAAAAACCATATGATCATCTCATTAAGTGCTGAGAAAGCATTTGACAAAATTCAACACCCCTTCATGTTAAAAGTCCTGGAAAGATCAGGAATTCAAGGCCTATATCTAAATATAGTAAAAGCAATAAACAGAAAACCAGGAGCCAACATGGAGAGAAACTTGAAGCAATCCCACTAAAATCAGGAAATAGACAAGGCCGTCCACTGTCTCTCTACCTATTAAATGTAGTACTTGAAGTGCTAGCCAGAGCGATTAAACAACTAAAAGATGTCAAAGGGATACAAATTAGAAATGAAGAAAAGTCAAATACCATTATTTGCAATGATATGATAGTATACTTAAGTGACCTAAATAATTCCACCAGAGAATTCCTATGGCTGATAAACATCTTCAACAAAGTGGCTGGATATAAAATTAACTCAAACAAATCAGTAGCCTTCCTCTACTCAAAGAATAAATAGGCTCAGAAAGAAATTAGGGGAATGACCCCCTTTACTATAGTCACAAATAACATAAATTACCTCAGTGTGACTCAAACCAGGCAAGCAAAAGATCTGTATAACAAGAACTTCAAGTCTCTGAAGAAAGAAATTGAAGAAGATCTCAAAAGATGGAAAGATCTCCTATGCTCATGGATTGGCAGGATTAATATAGTAAAAATTGCCATCTTGCCGAAAGCAATCTACAGATTCAGTGTAATCCCCATCAAAATTCCAACTCAGTTCTTCATAGACTTAGAAAGAGCAATTGGCAAATTCATTTGGAATAACAAGAAACCCAAAATAACAAAAACTATTCTCAACAATGAAAACTTCTGGGGGAATCACCATCCCTCTCCTCAAGCAGTATTGTAGAGCAATAATGATAAAAAAATTGTATGATATTGGCACAGAGACAGGCAGGTTGATCAATGGAATAGAACTGAAGACCCAGAAATGAACCCACACACCTACAGTCACTTGATTTTTGACAAAGGAGCTAAGGCTATCCAATGGAAAAATGACAACATTTTTAACAAATGGAGCTGGTTCAACTAGGGGGCAGCATGTAGAAAAATACAAATTGACCCATTTTTATCTCCTTGTGCAAAGTTCAAGTCCAAGTGGATCAAACTAATAGAAGAGAAAGTGGGGAAGAGCTTCAAATACATAGGAACAGGGGAAAATTTCCTGAACAGAACTCTAATGTTTATGCTCTTAAGGTCAAGAATCGACAAAATGGGACCTCCCTCATAAAATTGCAAAGCTTCTGTAAGGCAAAAGACAGTGTCATTAGGACAAAACAGCAACCAACAGATTGGAAAAAGACCTTTACCAGTCTTACATCTGATAGAGGGCAAATATCTCATATATACAAAGAACTCAAGAAGTTAGACTCCTGAGAATCTAATAATCCTATTAAAAATGGGGCATAGATCTAAACAAAGGATTCTTGACTGAGGAATGCTGAATGAATGAAAAGCACCTAAAGAAATGTTCAACATCCCTAGTCATCAGGAAAATGCAAATCAAAACAACCCTGAGATTCTACCCCACACCAGTCAGAATGGATAAGATCAAAAACTCAAAAAAAAAAAAAAAAAGCATCAAAAACTCAGATGACAATAGATGCTGGCAAGGATGTGGAGAAAGAGAAACATTCCTCCATTGTTGGGATTGCAAGCTGGTACAACCACTCTGGAAATCAGTCTGGAGGTTCCTCAGAAAAGTGGACATAGTACTACCTGAGGACCCAGCTATACCACTTCTGGGCATACACCCAAAAGATGCTCCAACATATAACAAGGACACATGCTCTACTATGTTCATAGAAGCCTTATTTACAATAACTAAAAGCTGGAAAGAACATAGATGTTTTTGAACAGAGGAATGGATACAGAAAATGTGGTACATCTACACAATGGAGTACTACTCAGCTATCAAAAACAATGACTTCGAGGAGAGAGCTGAGAGACAGAAGGGACAGAGTCAGAGGCCAAAGGAACCTACAGCCCCGTAGCTCCGCAGGGAAGTGGGTAGGGGTAGAGTAGAACAGGAGAAATCAGTTGAAGCGATGGACTAGGACAGATTTGGTGGGAAGAGGAGTGGCAGTGCCTTTAATAGAGATTAATGTCTTGTGTGGTCACATGGAGTTCTGGAGGGTGTAGTGATCTCCAGGAGCCAGAGAAGTGCTAATGGAGTAGACAAGGAAGGAGAGGCAAATGGTTAAGGCACATGGAGAGAAGAAGCAGCTAAGAGTCAGAGTCTAGCATTTAGAGCCAAATTTGGTTAGTGGCAGAAGCCAGCAGAAACAAATGAGTCATGTTTATCTCAGGAGAATCAGATCAGCAGCCTGGTTTGGAGGGGCCAAGTCCTTGAAAGGGAGCTCATATATGCCAATCCTGTGGTTTCTGCAGCAGATGAATGAAACACTGAGAACATGACCCCTCCAAGCTGTCTTTCAGAAGGTGCTGGCAGTTTATCTCCCACACAGAGTATACTTTGCTCCAGAATCACAAGAGCTAATGAAAAAGGCCTAGTGGCAATTAGAGGTGCTGTCTCATCTTTTCCAGTGGAGCCCAGATCAGCAATGGTCTCTTTATACATTCAAGCTACTCGGATAGCTCTCTATGGAGGCACTCAGAGCTACGAGTTTTCCTCTTAGCACTACTTTCATTGTGACCCATAAGTTTGGTTGTGTCGTACCTTCATTTTCAATGAATTCTAGAAAGTCTTTAATTTCCTTCATTATTTATTTCCTCACCCAGTGGTTATTAAGTAGAGAGTTGTACATGTTCCCTGAGTTTATAAGCTTTCAGCTGTTTCTGTTGTTGAAGTCCAGATTTGGTCCAGAATGGTCTGATAAGATACAGGGGTGTTTCAGTTTTCTTGTATCTGTTGAGACTTGTTTCATGACTGAGTTTATGGCCAGTTTTGGAGAAGGTTCCATGAGGTTCTGAGAAGTAATTTTTTTGTGTTTGGGCAAAGTGTTCTGTAGATATCTGTTAGGTCCATTTGTATTATAACGTCATAACATCAATTAGTTCAATTTGTTGGCTTGTCAGAAAATTGGGAATAACTTTACCTCAGGATCCAGCTATCCCATTCATGGGCATAGGCCCAAAAGATGCACAAGGACACTTGCTCAACTATATTCATAGCAGCTTTATTCATAATAGCCAGAAACTGGAAACAACCTAGATGTCTCTCGACAGAAGAATGAATTTTTAAAAAATGTGATACATTTATACAATGGAATACTGCTCAGCTATTAAGAATGAGGACATCCGGGGTTGGGGATTTAGCTCAGTGGTAGAGCGCTTGCCTAGGAAGCGCAAGGCCCTGGGTTCGATCCCCAGCTCCGAAAAAAAGAAAAAAAAAAAAAAAAAAAAAGAATGAGGACATCCTGGGTTTTCCAGGCAAATGGGTAGAACTAGAAAATACCATCCTGAGTGAGGTAACTCAGACCGAAAAAGGTATGTACTTACTTAAAAGTGGTTACTAGCCATAAAGTACAGAATAACCATGCTGCAATCCACAGATCCAAAGAAACTAAGTAAAAAAGAGGGACCAAGGGATGATGCTTGAATCTCATTCAAAAAGGGAAATAAGGGAAGTCCCACACCCTCGGATCCCGGCCCGCAGCAGCTCTCTGCTCCCAAAACCCGTGGGAGAGAGACCTCACCGCCTGGTCAGGTGGGCACTCCTGAGGCTGCAGAGCGGAAGAGACCACCAACACTGCCCACTCCTGCCCACATCCCTGGCCCAAGAGGAAACTGTATAAGGCCTCTGGGCTCCCGTGGGAGAGGGCCCAGGAGCGGCAGGACCCCTGCCTGAGACACCGCCAGAACCTGAAGGAAACAGACCGAATAAACAGTTCTCTGCACCCAAATCCCGTGGGAGGGAGAGCTAAACCTTCAGAGAGGCAGACACGCCTGCGAAACCAGAAGAGACTGCTCTCTGCACACATTGCTGATTCCACGTCTGAACCCCAGTCCCGCCTGTAACTCGTATGCACGCTGCTGCCCGGAAAAAACGACGCAGATCTCCCGGGTTGCTGCCACCGCAGAGAACCTGTGGGCAGCACCCCATGAGCTAACTTGAGCCTCGGGACCACAGGTAAGACCAACTTTTCTGCTGCAAGTGACCTGCCTGGTGAACTCAAGACACAGGCCCACAGGAACAGCTGAAGACCTGTAGGGGCAAAAACACACACTAAAGCAAAACACTCTGTCCCCATAACTGGCTGAAAGAAAACGGGAAAACAGGTCTACAGCACTCCTGACACACAGGCTTATAGGACAGTCTAGCCACTGTCAGAAATAGCAGAACAAAGTAACACTAGAGATAATCTGATGGCGAGAGGCAAGTGCAGGAACACAAGCAACAGAAACCAAGACTACATGGCATCATCGGAGCCCAATTCTCCGACCAAAACAAACATGGAATATCCAAACACACCAGAAAAGCAAGATCTAGTTTCAAAATCAGATTTGATCATGATGCTGGAGGACTTCAAGAAAGACATGAAGAACTCCCTTAGAGAACAAGTAGAAGCCTACAGAGAGGAATCGCAAAAATCCTGAAAGAATTCCAGAAAAACACAATCAAACAGTTGAAGGAATTAAAAATGGAAATAGAAGCAATCAAGAAAGAACACATGGAAATAACCCTGGATATAGAAAACCAAAAGAAGAGACAAGGAGCTGTAGATACAAGCTTCACCAACAGAATACAAGAGATGGAAGAGAGAATCTCAGGAGCAGAAGATTCCATAGAAATCATTGACTCAACTGTCAAAGATAATGTAAAGCAGAAAAAGCTACTGGTCCAAAACATACAGGAAATCCAGGACTCAATGAGAAGATCAAACCTAAGGATAATAGGTATAGAAGAGAGTGAAGACTCCCCAGCTCAAAGGACCAGTAAATATCTTCAACAAAAATCATAGAAGAAACTTCCCTAACCAAAAAAAAAGAAAACCCCATAGGCAACAAAGAAGCCAACAGACCTCCAAATAGATGGGCCCAGAAAAAAACCCCCCCCCGTAACATAAAAGTCAAACCACAAAACCCCCAAAAAAAAGAAAGAATATAAAAGCCAGAAAGGAAAAAGGTCAAGTAACATATAAAGGCAGACCTATCAGAATCACACCAGACTTCTCGCCAGAAACTATGAAGGCCAGAAGATCCTGGACTGATGTCATACAGACCCTAAGAGAACACAAATGCCAGCCCAGGCTACTGTATCCTGCAAAACTCTCAATTAACATAGATGGAGAAACCAAGATATTCCATGACAAAACCAAATTTACACAATATCTTTCTACAAATCCAGCACTACAAAGGATAATAAATGGTAAAGCCCAACATAAGGAGGCAAAGCTATACCCAAGAAGAGGCAAGAAACTAATCGTCTTGGCAACAAAACAAAGAGAAGAAAAGCACACAAACACAACCTCACATCCAAATATGAATATAACAGGAAGCAATAATCCTTAATATCTCTCAACATCAATGGCCTCAACTCCCCAATAAAAAGACATAGATTAACAAACTGGATACGCAACGAGGACCCTGCATTCTGCTGCCTACAGGAAACACACCTCAGAGACAAAGACAGACACTACCTCAGAGTGAAAGGCTGGGAAACAACTTTCCAAGCAAATGGTCGGAAGAAGCAAGCTGGAGTAGCCATTCTAATATCAAATAAAATCAATTTCCAACTAAAAGTCATCAAAAAAAGATAAGGAAGGACACTTTATATTCATCAAAGGAAAAATCCACCAAGATGAACTCTCAATCCTAAATATCTATGCCCCAAATACAAGGGCACCTACATACGTAAAAGAAACCTTACTAAAGCTCAAAACACACATTGCACCTCACACAATAATAGTAGGAGACTTCAACACCCCACTCTCATCAATGGACAGATCATGGAAACAGAAATTAAACAGAGACGTTGACAGACTAAGAGAAGTCATGAGCCAAATGGACTTAACAGATATTTATAGAACGTTCTACCCTAAAGCAAAAGGATATACCTTCTTCTCAGCTCCTCATGGTACTTTCTCCAAAATTGACCATATAATTGGTCAAAAAACGGGTCTCAACAGGTACAGAAAGATAAAAATAATTTGACGACCACAGCCTAAAGCTGGTCTTCAATAACAATAAGGGAAGAATGCCCACATATACGTGGAAATTGAACAATGCTCTACTCAATGATAACCTGGTCAAGGAAGAAATAAAGAAAGAAATTAAAAACTTTTTAGAATTTAATGAAAATGAAGGTACAACATACCCAAACTTATGGGACACAATGAAAGCTGTGCTAAGAGGAAAACTCATAGCGCTTGAGTGCCTGCAGAAAGAAACAGGAAAGAGCATATGTCAGCAGCTTGACAGCACACCTAAAAGCTCTAGAACAAAAAGAAGCAAACACACCCAGGAGGAGTAGAAGGCAGGAAATAATCAAACTCAGAGCTGAAATCAACCAAGTAGAAACAAAAAGGACCATAGAAAGAATCAACAGAACCAAAAGTTGGTTCTTTGAGAAAATCAACAAGATAGATAAACCCTAGCCAGACTAACGAGAGGACACAGAGAGTGTGTCCAAATTAACAAAATCAGAAATGAAAAGGAGACATAACTACAGATTCAGAGGAAATTCAAAAAATCATCAGATCTTACTATAAAAAGCCTATATTCAACAAAAAACTTGAAAATCTGCAGGAAATGGACAATTTCCTAGACAGATACCAGGTACCGAAGTTAAATCAGGAACAGATAAACCAGTTAAACAACCCCATAACTCCTAAGGAAATAGAAGAAGTCATTAAAGGTCTCCCAACCAAAAAGAGCCCAGGTCCAGACGGGTTTAGTGCAGAATTCTATCAGACCTTCATAGAAGACCTCGTACCAATATTATCCAAACTATTCCACAAAATTGAAACAGATGGAGCACTACCGAATTCATTCTATGAAGCCACAATTACTCTTATACCTAAACCACACAAAGACCCAACAAAGAAAGAGAACTTCAGACCAATTTCCCTTATGAACATTGATGCAAAAATACTCAACAAAATTCTGGCAAACTGAATCCAAGAGCACATCAAAACAATCATCCACCATGATCAAGTAGGCTTCATCCCAGGCATGCAGGGATGGTTTAATATACGGAAAACCATCAACGTGATCCATTATATAAACAAACTGAAAGAACAAAACCACATGATCATTTCATTAGATGCTGAGAAAGCATTTGACAAAATTCAACACCCCTTCATGATAAAAGTCCTGGAAAGAATAGGAATACAAGGTCCATACCTAAACATAGTAAAAGCCATATACAGCAAACCAGTGGCTAACATTAAACTAAATGGAGAGAAACTTGAAGCAATCCCACTAAAATCAGGGACTAGACAAGGCTGCCCACTCTCTCCCTACTTATTCAATATAGTTCTTGAAGTTCTAGCCAGAGCAATCAGACAACAAAAAGGAGGTCAAGGGGGATACAGATCGGAAAAGAAGAAGTCAAAATATCACTATTTGCAGATGATATGATAGTATATTTATGATCCCAAAAAGTTCCACCAGAGAACTACTACAGCTGATAAACAACTTCAGCAAAGTGGCTGGGTATAAAATTAACTCAAATAAATCAGTAGCCTTCCTCTACACAAAAGAGAAACAAGCGGAGAAAGAAATTAGGGAAACGACACCCTTCATAATACACCCAAATAATATAAAATACCTCGGTGTGACTTTAACCAAGCAAGTAAAAAAGATCTGTACAATAAGAACTTCAAGACACTGAAGAAAGAAATTGAAGAAGACCTCAGAAGGTGGAAAGATCTCCCATGCTCATGGATTGGCAGGATTAATATAGTAAAATGGCCATTTACCAAAAGCGATCTACAGATTCAATGCAATCCCCATCAAAATACCAATCCAATTCTTCAAAGAGTTAGACAGAACAATTTGCAAATTCATCTGGAATAACAAAAACCCAGGATAGCTAAAACTATCCTCAACAATAAAAAGGACTTCAGGGGAATCACTATCCCTGAACTCAAGCAGTATTACAGAGCAATAGTGATAAAAACTGCATGGTATTGGTACAGAGACAGACAGATAGACCAATGGAACAGAATTGAAGACCCAGAAATGAACCCACACACCTATGGTCACTTGATTTTGACAAAGGAGCCAAATCCATCCAATGGAAAAAGATAGCATTTTCAGCAAATGGTGCTGGTTCAACTGGAGGTCAACATGTAGAAGAATGCAGATCGATCCATGCTTATCACCCTGTACAAAGCTTAAGTCCAAGTGGATCAAGGACCTCCACATCAAACCAGACACACTCAAACTAATAGAAGAAAAAACTAGGGAAGCATCTGGAACACATGGGCACTGGAAAAAAAATTTCCTGAACAAAACACCAATGGCTTATGCTCTAAGATCAAGAATCGACAAATGGGATCTCATAAAACTGCAAAGCTTCTGTAAGGCAAAGGACACTGTGGTTAGGACAAAACGGCAACCAACAGATTGGGAAAAGATCTTTACCAATCCTACAACAGATAGAGGCCTTATATCCAAAATATACAAAGAACTCAAAAGTTAGACCGCAGGGAGACAAATAACCCTATTAAAAAATGGGGTTCAGAGCTAAACAAAGAATTCACAGCTGAGGAATGCCAAATGGCTGAGAAATACCTAAAGAAATGTTCAACATCTTTAGTCATCAGGGAAATGCAAATCAAAACAACCCTGAGATTTCACCTCACACCAGTGAGAATGGCTAAGATCAAAAACTCAGGTGACAGCAAATGCTGGCGAGGATGTGGAGAAAGAGGAACACTCCTCCATTGTTGGTGGGATTGCAGACTGGTACAACGATTCTGGAAATCAGTCTGAAGGTTCCTCAGAAAATTGGACATTAAACTGCCTGAGGATCCAGCTATACCTCTCTTGGGCATATACCCAAAAGATGCCCCAACATATAAAAAAGACACGTGCTCCACTATGTTCATAGCAGCCTTATTTATAATAGCCAGAAGCTGGAAAGAACCCAGATGCCCTTCAACAGAGGAATTGATACAGAAAATGTGGTACATCTACACAATGGAATATTACTCAGCTATCAAAAACAACGAGTTTATGAAATTTGTAGGCAAATGGTTGGAACTGGAAAATATCATCCTGAGTGAGCTAACCCAATCACAGAAAGACATACATGGTATGCACTCATTGATAAGTGGCTATTAGCCCAAATGCCTGAATTACCCTAGATGCCTAGAACAAATGAAACTCATGACGGATGATCAAAATGTGAATGCTTCACTCCTTCTTTAAAGGGGAACAAGAATACCCTTGGCAGGAAGGAAGAGAGGCAAAGATTAAAACAGAGACTGAAGGAACACCCATTCAGAGCCTGCCCACATGTATATATATATACAGCCACCCAATTAGACAAGATGGATGAAGCAAAAAGAAGTGCAGAAGTGTAGATCGCCCTGAGAGACACAGCCAGAATACAGCAAATACAGAGGCGAATGTCAGCAGCAAACCACTGAACTGAGAATAGGACCCCGTTGAAGGAATCAGAGAAAGAACTGGAAGAGCTTGAAGGGGCTCGAGACCCCATATGTACAACAATGCCAAACCAGAGCTTCCAGGGACTAAGCCACTACCTAAAGACTATACATGGACTGACCCTGGACTCTGACCTCATAGGTAGCAATGAATATCCTAGTAAGAGCACCAGTGGAAGGGAAGCCCTGGGTCCTGCTAATACTGAACCCCAGTGAACTAGACTGTTGGGGGAGGGTGGGGAGGAACACCCATAAGGAAGGGGAGGGGAGGGGATGTTTGCCCGGAAACCGGGAAAGGGAATAACACTAGAAATGTATATAAGAAATATTCAAGTTAATAAAAAAATGAAAAAAAAAAAGGAAATAAACTAAACATCAGAGGTTGATAGAGGAAGGCAACTGGGTGGGAGAGGGTGTGGGGAGTGGGGAATAGGAATGAGAATCAGGTTGAATGGAGGTTCAGCAGGAGAGAGCTTGGAGGAAGAAGGGTAATTGGTGGGTGGGGAGCATCTCTGGGACAATAAGGGAGGGTCCTGTGAGTCTCTAGGGATGACCATAGCTGAAACTCCTAACAGCTATGGATGTGGAGATTGAAGTAGCCAGGAAGGATTTCCAGTGAAGGGAAGGGGACACCAACTCACCCACAAATCTCTCAACACAAAATGTGTCCTGCCAAAAAATACATAGGGATAAAAGTGGAACAGAGATTGAAGGAATGTCCGACCAATGACGGCCCAACTTGAGACTCATTCCAGGGGAGAGAGCTAAGCTTTGACACCATTAATGACAATTTGCTATGCTTGCAGACAGGAGCCTAGCATAACTGTCCTCTGAGAGGCTGCGTCCAATAGCTGATGGGAACAGTTGCAGAGACCCACAGCCAAACATTTGGCAGAGCTCAGGGAGTCTTGTGGAAGAGTTGGGGATAGGATTGAGAGAGCAAGAGAGGTCAAATACAAGAAGAAATACAGAGTCATCAACTAATCTGGGCCCATGGGAACCACAAACCAAAGAGCATATAAGAACTAGACCTAGGCCCCTGCATATTTGCAGAAGATGTGCAGCTTGGTATTCATATGGGTCTCCTAACAATTGGAGGGGGCTATCACTAATTCTGTTGCCCGCCTTTAGGACCCCTTCCCCTAGCTGGACCTCCTTATCAGGCCTCAGTAGGAGAAGATTCACTTAGAGTTACTACAACTTGATGTCCAAGGCAGATTGGTACCTATGGGGGGAGGGGGACACTTGCCCTTCTCTGAGGAGAAGGGGGAGATAATTGGAGACAGGGATTTGTGAAAGTGGGATTGGAAAGAGAAGAGGAAGAAGGCCTTCTATCAGGGTATACAGTGAATTAATTAATTACAGTAAAAAAAATTGTGGGAAAGGGATTTATGCCTGGGAGTTTCAAATGCTTGTGAGTTGGAAGCATGGCAAAGCAGTCGTTTATTTTTGTCTAAAGTACTCAATTGGAGAGAATAGATAAAACTGAAAAATGGGGCATTCATGTATTTTCTACTGCTTTAAAAAACTTAGACTGGAACGACACAAAAAGAAGCCATCTATCTCCAACTGTCACTGAGGCCATGATAGCCTTCTTGGTGCACCCCACTGTGGTGCTGGGCACCATTCCCTTCCTCCCCAGGTCCCACTCTGAAAAGGAAATGCAGGCCCATGTTAGTGCTTTGCACCGCAGCTAATTTTGGTTTTGCTCTTGCTGACCTCAGACGCTTCTTGGATGGTTGGATCACCCAAGAGTCCTTCACATTTTATAAGGAAGAATGAGGCTGAGTCTGAAAAGAGGTATGATAGCAAAGTGGCCTGGAAGCCAGGAGACCTCATGCCTTTCTCAGGCAGACGAGTTTGAGGACGAAGACACGTTCAAAGACCAGGGAACCACTTTTCTTAAAGTCCTTTAATTCTATTAATATTATCCCAGCCTATAGTCCTTAACCATCTCCATTTGTGTCCCAAAGTGTGACAAGAAGAAGACAACTGTCATTCCTGTGTGCCCTGCTTGGAGTCTCCCAGGACAATCTGTGTGCTACTGAAAACATCAAATATGTTTGAAAACTGACTTCTATTTTTGGCTGTTGGGATGGCTACATGTTTGGAGAAAGTCTTCTGGCATTAGATTTGAAAATTATATATATCTTAAGCCTTAAATATAATTGGCTGAACATTTGGGAAAATAAATTAACCAAGGCAAACACCAGGGAATTAAGTCCAATTAAAGCTGGTGCTTGTCAGGGGGCGATGGGCAAGGTATATGACTATCACAGGTATGCCTCCATGCATCATCTGCCACTGTTGCAGAATATCACATACCTGGTAAAATACAGAGAAAATAAATGTCTTTCTTTCGGGTCTGGTGATGGGGAAATCACCAGCATGGGGTGAAGTGATGTCAGCAAATTCTCACATGGTGATGGTTACTGCATGAGAGAAGCCGAGGGGCTGTGTGTTCATGTCTCATCTCCTTAAGTCATTATTCCTGTAATAAGGGACCTCTCATAAAAGTTCAAAGTACCTCCTCCACCTACCTCGAGAACCCGAATGTAGGAGTTACCTTTCCCTCTAAGGACAGCTTCAGTCCTGGCAACCTGTAAAGTGAAAAAGGGTAGACTCAAACACATTCATAGGAAAAGAGAAGCCTGGGAAGTTCAGACTATCAAATGGTTGAATGCAGCAATGGGAATACTCAGGGACAGCCATCAAGAGACACATCAAATAGGGAGGCTGAGGGATAGCCTTCAAGAGACACATGGAAAAAGCTTCTCATCTCAGGTATATGTGAAGAAAGTAAAATGGAGTCATCACATGCGGTAAGTGTCCACATCTTTATAATTTCATTTCTACTACCCAGTACATTTTAAGCCATAACGTGGTTTAAAGCATCTGCAACAGAACTTCTTGGTCAAGGTATTAATTTGAATTAGGTTGAATCAAGGAATTAACTTGAAGAGTTGCACAACACACTTATCCTCAGGCTAGGTGCTTAAAATGCATGAGCTGTTTTTATTTCAGTGCAGTAAAACCAAGGAAGGCAGACAAAGGGAAGAGACGGCCCTGCTCCTCTCCCTGAACACCTAGTCTCTGATCATTCTTTCCATAACCAATACAAACAGCTGATGTTCTTCGTTAGTAGCATGTCCACTGACTCCAAAGAGAAAAGAAAAGAAATCGCAGGGGAAAAAAGGAAAAGGAGGAGGGGGAAACTAGGCCATGGGACACTGGCTCTGTCTGAATTATCATCCACCCGTGCTCCAAACACAGCAATCTAGGTCAAATCCGCATAAATTCATTACCATGCCATTCACACTGCAATTACTCGGGGGTTGGGAGGGGAGGATTGTTAGCAGTGATAATGATCTTGAAATAAATAGAGGAGCCAGAACCAGCATATAACAATACATCTTTTTGTGTTGGAGTGAGGTGGAATGAATGCTTGGCTTCCTGCCCGGCCATCCTGAGAAACGTAGTTTGTAGTGAAATCCAGTCATGTGCCTGTTCCTATCACTACCTTCCTCCAGTCTCAGTTTTCTGAAATGTCTGCATCTCTTTGCTATGCATACCCGGTGAGGTGACAGAACACACACCCTCCACCCACTCGGCCCCTGATGACTCACACATTTGTCCCAGTGTGCCTGCAGCTCACTCTGAACCCAGCCAGCAGAGTTCCCCTCTTATCCTACCACAAGCAAAAGGGATGGTTTTTACTAATCAGTTCTCAGGATGATTTTTTTATTATCCATTCCATCCAGTACAATGTATTTTGATAAAATATATCAGCTAGTGACTATCTTTCTTTCACTATTTTATAAAGTATTTCCCCATGGATACATTCTTTAAGATGAGCCTTTTCAAATAGAAGGTATACAGGTTTAATTTTAATTTACTATTGTTTTTGATACCCCAGACTAACCAATGGCTTTTTTGAAAATATCAAACATTGTGGAAGCAAATATTAAAACGTGGAAAGCAACCATCCACTCCTCTCACTCAAGCCCCTTTGGGGAATTATCATGAGAAATGTGAAGAAACTTTCAGGCTATGATGCTCTGTGCATCTCCATGCATATTAAACATAAAAGCAAGTGAACGAATAATGCGATCGTGGAACAGACTTGATGTTTTAGAGACTCCCTGCCAGGAAGGGTAGCGTGAGCCTCAGAGTTCTATTACCTGTCTATACCACAGTTGGTGAAGCAGAGGCATCTACATGGTTTCTAGCTTGTTAGCGTCCACAAACAAGCCTCGCTGGAAAAATCTCGATGTCCAGCAATTGATTCCAAGATGTAAAATAACAAGCAACAGGCATAAGTACTGTCGAATTGTCATCCACACAGGACACACCAGATCACACCCCCAGGAGTCTGTTTTCTTGTCTAATGTTTTTATTTGTGGATATTGGTAGCTGGGGGTGCTGGAGGGGGTGATCCTTTCAACTGACTTTTTCTGAATATCGGGAACCTTTAGCACCTTTGGGGAAGCTTCCTGTTATCTCTGCTTGTCAGACTTGCCTGCCATCTCTCTGTCCATTTTACCTAGTTTATTCTAACTAGTCTGTGGATGCATTACTATTTTCAACATTTTCTACTAATCTACTAACATTTCACTTTCCTTATGTTCTTGCTGTGGAGAAGTTTGCGTGGTTTAGGTGTTTCCATGTGGTTTCTGTCTTGTCTATTCCCAATTTATAAAACAGTCTCCCTCCCACATTTCATTCCAGTACTCTACTAGTTCTTTGTCCTCCTCACATTCTTTTCTCCCTCTGTGCGACCCATGTCTGATTTCCATTCTTTGCCCTTCTTACTGGAACTGGTTCTTTGAGTTTCTGTGAGAAAGGATGAGTCACCTGTGTCACGCCTGCGCGATGTGTTTAGGCTCCTGGTGTCTTTTGCCTGGTTTCTGGAAATGGGATTAATTAGTTGCTGGTCTCTAGGCAGCTCTCATTTGAAGTCCCCTTTTTTGTAGTAATTCTATGCATTTAACACCTGTTACGTCTTTGGTTTCATGTCAATGGAAGGAAAGCAGGATCTAAATGCGCATGGGCAGTTCACCATCTGAAAAGAAAATATCATGTGTGTGTCCTTAGAGTAATTTTATTGTGAAATAAAAATGGATGCACATGAGACCTTTGAAGAGTGCAGACTAAAGCCCAGGCAAACAGTGAAAACCTATCAAAATGCCATTGCTTCAATAAGTGAAGGGGTGAAGTTTGCTAGATCACCATTGCTTTAATTCCCATAGATGAGCTTTTCATTAGACATGTGATCAAAGCATATACTTCACCTTCTATTATGTAAATAAAATTTATATTTTGTGAAGAGTGTTTTCCATAGCCTTGAAAACCTTCCCTTTACCAAAACATCTAGAGGCTACCCATTTGCACATAATTCTTAGAAATGAATATTCAAAGACTTACCTTAATATACTTATTTCCTGAGAAGGTTAATAGATCCAAGGATTCAATGAAAAAGTCTTTTTTACTGAAAAAAAAAATCTCTGACTCCCCGTCACCTACTTTCTCTTCTAGAAACTAACAAATAATGCCTGATTCTGTGGAGAGAATTGGGTCAGAGGCATACGCCTTTCAGGTCTGAAGTTTTGTTTTGTTTTTTCGTGTGTGTGTATGTGTGTGTGTGTGTGTGTGTGTGTGTGTGTGTGTGTGTGTGTGTGTGTGTACCTGTCTGTGTGTCAGTCCAACTGGGCTGAGCCATGCTGTCATATGTCAATTAGTCCATGAAATGTTTCCCATCATAAACTGTCCGTTTCTTTCCCTTACAGAGGGACTGTATTCAGGAGGCCTCCCTTAACTCTCAGGCTAGCAGCCCAGCCTCTGATCCTCAAGCAGAGCCTCCACACCCCAGGCCTCCAGCTACTTCAGCTACACATGCGATGCCCCACATTGCCCACACCCCTAATTTGTGGTGATGAAATTTCTAGTAATGTTCCACGAGGTCTATCCCCAATGTCTGGCCAGAATGGCATCCGAGGATTCTGCTCAGAAAGTCATGAAGGTGATAGAAGGCTATCCTTCCAGTTTTCCAGTGTCTATCCATCTGAACTCAAAGATGGGCTTTATGAGCTAGGCCCATCAGCCAGCTTCTCTTCAAGCTTCAGTCTACTATCACCGCTAGGGGCTGCTCACCTATACCCCCAGGCCTGTTCTCCCTTTGCAGCTCCTTCAGGGCCCTATAGTCAAGCCACTTCTTCCTTCCAGGCTGCCTGGCTGCCCTCTTTCATGGACCCGCAGAGCATGTGAGATGACTTCTCACGAGGCAGTCATTAATGGTCTCCTATTCCACATGCCCTCCAGGAAGGACGACTAATCTAACAATGCCCACACATCACAGCTACCCAAACCTTTCCAGGCCTTGCCAGGAAAACTGCTAAACACCGAAAAGACACTCAAAGCTTTCCCTGCTTCTACTTTTCCAGGCTTTTTCCTTCTTGCCCAAGCCTGTCCCGGATAAAACTTGGCTAAGGCTACACACCTCTGGGCCTTACCCAGTTGCTCTGTTGCTTCCCAGTCTGGAAATGTGCATCCAGGCCTGAGCTGGTTAGTGCTCCCGGTATTTCCTGTTCGGTGTGGTGCCACCCATGAAACCCTACCTATCATAAGCATTTTGGCGTCAAGACACATAAGATCGCTCGCTAGTTTTTCAAACTTAACTTGTTTTCTTGGCTGTTTATTATAGCAGTATTCTGGTGGGGGTGGGGGTGGGGAGTTGTTCACAAGTGATATTGAAGAAACAGGTTATAGTGCACAGTTTGACACTTACTCTGTTTTGATTTCTCAACTTCATTTTGTTAAAACACCTCTCTCTCCCTTGGCTACCTGCCTGAGTCAGGGGCACCACAACCACACCACCCACCCACCTCCGGGCAGATCCCAAGATAACACCCACGCTCCTTTCAGACACCTGAGACTTTGGATTCCAAGTGACAGAATCAGTGATGTGGAATTTCGTATCTGCAGATATCTGGGGCACAAGCTAGTCCCTAAACCCTGTGAAACCTTGGTTGGGCTTGCAGGCACACCTGACCTTAGGAAATCTTTTGCTGCTGACGCTACCCTTTTTAACCCAGAAATTTTCTATTAACAATCTTGCATTCAGCCTGGGCATGGGAACATTTTAAACAATACTGGGGCACACGCCCAGTCTCCATGATCCTTACCACTTTCTCAGGAAAGGACGCCTGCACGGCGCCCCACCCCCGCGGGATCACAGTCCCGCCCTTCGCTTGGGCTCCAGCCTACTCAGGGATAAACATCTGAACCTTGCTGCTTAACCAGGGACCTGAGTGCCTGAGGCCTAAGACGCCTGCATCTCTCCGTGGTGGCAAGAAAGGAGGTGAGTTGCGGAGCGCACATTCTGGGACTGCTCCTAGAGAGGTGGCACCATGCGGTTCCCAGACCCAGTCAAAGGAGCTTAACCCAGGAGAACCAACCTCAGCAGCAGCCAGCACGGGAGCGGTGTTCTGGACAAACCCAGATGTCTGTCCCTCTAGGGGTGAGGGGGTGAGCTGCTGGCCGCTTGAAAAACGCCTACCTAGTTCCTGGTTCCCTGGTTCCTGTATTCTGCCCAGGCCGGCCCATTCACCTCCTCCCTGCAACCTCTAACTCACCCCTTTCAGCAGAAACTATCTGACACCACCATATCCATCTGCTTACTTTCTGCAACCCTGGGCTTGGAAGCAAGTGTCATGGGCTTACTATGTGCCTGGTTAGCTCTGCTTTTGAACTGGGGACAACACCAGGTTTTCAGCCTGATGAGATAGAATACACTTGTATTTTCCTAAAAAAAAAAAAAAGAACCATTAAGATAAAGTAAAGGCATAGATTCACTTTCTGTTTGCTGCTGTACTTATTAAATCACCTTCCAAGAATGTAGCCAGAGAGCATTGATCCATTTGTCCCCACAAATGCCCATGGCATCATTAGCGAGTAATTCTGCTGTCTATGGGCCACAGACCTAGCAAGGAATTCATATTCTGAATGTGTCACCTTCTGGAGACTGGAGAGGAGATGGAAAAATGCTGTTGTGGCTAAAATCCAGTAAGCTCTTCTACACTTCTCCCAACCCCTGCGTTCCCTAAGGGTGGCTGTGTACAGGCTGATGCCTAGTTTTGTTTCTTAATTTTATTTTAAGGCCAGGCTTGGCTATGCGCCGCTCCTGCTCGCTCCTGCAGCCCCCAGTGCAGTAGCATTTGCATGAGCATTAGCTTCTTAGAGAATACTGAAACACTAGCAATGAAATCATTTTGATCAAAGTTGCCAAGTATGACCCTGACAGAGGCAGCATCCTAACCCCATCTCTACAATCCCCGTCCTCGATGCATGTGTGCTAACACAGAAGGAATCCAAAGCTTGGCACGGGGCTACTACATGCTACCATGCTCCTAAGAACCTAAGACACATCTGCCAAGACAGGGAAAAGCCAGGACTTGTTCCAGAGTTAGTGTCATACTGACATTTCTCCACAGGGCTGGAGACTACTGAGCAAAGAGGTCTGTCTTCTGGTAAGCTATCATATAATGTTGTCCCAGCATGGCCTGGCTGGGTCACCTGCTGTGTGTCTTCTAATGGGAAGACTAACAGAAGTGAGATGCTGCTGTGTAGGAAGTGGCCAGAGTGTCCCTTTGTTGTGTGCACAATCCGGTGTACACCCTGACGGGGATGCAGGTGTGCACACTATGACTGCATATTAAAATGGGAGTCGTCCTCCAAGGGATCATTGCAGTTGTCTCAGAGACCTGATCGTCCGAAAGTTGCTCCGGGAATAGATCAGAGCGAGGTTGGCAGAGGATTTGAGCTATTGCATCCGAAGTACAGTAAAACCCATGTTAAGCTACAGATCTGAGGTGGGAGCTTAGTGAACCTCCCAAGCAACGCCACTGCCGCCTGAAAACCCCAGATGAGCAGAAGAAGCCTTGAGACCCACAAAGCCACTGCGCAGTCTCTGACCCCTGCTGCTCATTACTGGCAAAGTCACTTCCCAGCATTCTTTCCTCTTGCTTCTTTGCAGGCCTCAATCTGGATCAAATCTCCCACCACCCTTGACACTCTTATGACATTATTGCTTGTGATGATTCAACTATCTACTGACTGTTTCTTTATCTAGAACAGCTTAGCTTATGCACTTATGAGATTGAGCCCAGAGCACAGAGAACCAACTGATAAGTGTAGCACTTGATAAGTGGAACCAACCTAGCCTTATGCTAGCACGGTGACCTTGAGCAAGCAGGTCACATGTACATTCTTCCTCTCCATCTGTCAATGTCAGTCTTACCTGTAGAATAAGCCACAAACTAGGTTATGCCCTAGCAACTTTCATATGCTAAACCCTTCTAGCGATGGAATGAACCATCCGTTATCATTAACAGCATTTAGTTGGTCCTTAGCCAGCCAGCAAACTAAAGACCTGCTACCATCTGTCCTTTTAACTCTGGAAACCTATACCTGCAACTGAGCCTCTCAATGGACCAGCCTGCTTAGGAAAGCCCTTTACCCCTTCACAAAAGCCTGTCCGGTGCCTTTTTCGGCGATCTGCACAATGAATCTAAGCCAACACTGGTAACAGCTGAGAGCCAGAGCTTACATAGATCATAGATCACTCTCACCTCAAGTACAGAACTGCCCTATGACCCCAGCCTGGTAAAGAGGAGATCAAGGTCCAGAAGGACATTGGAGACTGCCCCAAGGTTCACAGACAGAGGCAGACAAGACTCTCACCAAATCTTGTAAGTGAAGGGGAGCTGACTGAATGGGGCATGCAGCCTAGTGAAAGGAGTTAAAGCATTGATGCAAAAATCAGTTGGAGAAGGAAAAGTAGGGTGTTTATGGAAAGCCAGTTAGTTCTCTCCTAATACTTTATGGAGATAGGATTTTACAATTTCCCCTTTTGTCTCAAATCTCTCTGCCATTATGTTGGGGATCAGTAAGAACCCAGGGCTTCATACATATTGCATGAGCACCCTTACACTGAACTAAATCCCTAGCCTTCACATCTTAAATAGCATCACTAGATGAAAGAATTGTAGTGCAAGTCAGAAGAAAGAAAATCTAAAAGGAGACAAAAGCGTAACACCACAAGAGTTGTATTTTAAACGTCACGATGTGACAGCATGGTTGAGCATCACGTCACGATGCATAGTATGGCAAAAGTTAACTAGAGAGAAATATAGGCACAACCCTTGGCATACGCTTGGGTGAGGTGGTTCCGGCTGCCAATTAACAAACATCGTTATGTGTGACACATAGCTGGCATGCAGATCTGAATGGAACTTGAGTGCCATGTGTAGATATTGTGCCAGATATCATTCATCACTGTGGTTCCTGCCTGCTCCTGAGTTCAGTATCAGCAGCATCTGGAAAGAGCAACTCTACCACATTCTTTTCTTTCAGAAAAGGGAACTGAGAAAATTCTCTCTTGCTTTAAAGGTGTTGGCCAGAACATGCCTTGCAACCTGGAATCAGCGAAGGACTTGCTTGTTTTCTTAGGGAAGTCACTGTTGAGTATTTTGGAGGCTCTACTGTCTCATGTCATCTCAAAACCACGGAAGAATGTTGCTGGCGAAGTAGTCCTCATCACAGGTGCTGGGAGTGGTCTCGGAAGGCTTTTAGCATTGCAGTTCGCCCGCCTGGGATCAGTGCTCGTTCTTTGGGATGTGAACAAGGAGACAAACGAGGAGACCCGTCAGATAGCTCAGGAAGCAGGAGCCACCAGAGTGCATGCCTACACCTGTGACTGCAGCCAGAGGGAAGAAGTATACAGAGTGGCCGACGAGGTATGTCATCTCACTGGGTTTTGAGGGCTGTGAGAATCCTATGCAATTACTTTGGTATGCACCCATTTTATTCATTGGCCTCTCTGTCTCAGTGCCTCCCATGTGTCCTCAGTATCCCTCTACTTTGCAAATAATCTGGGGGGAATGGGAATTTGTAATTTTTCATCCTTATTGTATGCCAAATGTTTTGCTAAATCCCCTGTGTGTGTTATAATAACGCTATAAGACAAATTATTATTCTCCTTTGAAAATAGAGCAGTGAATCTGTGCGGGCATGTAGTTTCCCTTAAATAGAGCTGACAGTTAACAAAGGAATGGCCAGCACTTGAATTTCTGGCTTCCTGGATGGTACCAGTACAGTGGAAGGAGCAAGAGGTTGAAGCATCCTTCTTTGAGGGGTGAAAAAGAGCTGTCAAATGCTTCATCCAAGACCACACAATATATGTGTACCCTGTTTAGTCAGAGTTAGATCCACTTTACCACCATGTCTTCCATTTGAACATGTGTTTTTCACAGTTAATCAGAAGACAGTAAGAATACTCATCCTGAGAACATTTATTTGGTTTTGGTGGCTCGAACCCACTGACTTGGTGCTTCCTAAGCACTTGCTCCATTACTGAATTAATTCACACCCACATCCTCTAAATCAGTAGTTCTCAACCTGTGGGCCACGAAACCTTTGAATTTGAACAACCCTTTCACAGAGGTCAAACATGAGATATCCTGCATATCAGATATTTACATTATAATTCATTACAGCAGCAAAATTACAGTTATGAAGTGGCAACAAAATAATTTTACGGTTCGGGGTCACCACAACATGAAGAACTATTAAAGGGTCACAACATTAGGAAGGTTGAGAATCACTGCTCTAAATACTTCTTTGGCGATAACACGGATGGACTTTTAAAGTTTTAGGAAGCTGAAACTCCAGTATATTGGCAGACGGGCTGTTAGCTCGTAAAGACTTCTGTTTCCTTATATCCACACTGGGATCCATACACCACAGGCTACTCTCCCGGGCCAACTAGAGGAGGTAGAATTGCTGAATTTTGTGGAAAGGGAGGAACCAAGCCTGCTTGCTCCAACAGTCTTTCTACTTCCCATCTTTTTGTTCTTGTTTTTATTCTGATTACAGACTGCCTGATACAGTCTGAAGATCCAAAGCCGGATAAACCCACCCAGGCTTACTCTGGGATCACAACCCAAGTGCAGCCAACTGGCCGGCTGAGGCTGTTTACCCGTGAGGCATGCTGATTAACACATTGACTAACTACAAACAACTTTTCTAGCCAGGCTTCAGCAATCACGAGTCGATACTCAGACACTAAAGAAAGACCTTTGTCATAATGGCAGACTAATACAGTGTTCTATAAATAATTAGTTCCATATCTCTTGAATTGGGACCCATGTCTATCCCAGAGGGTTGCTTTCTGAAATTGTCCGCCATGCCATATTTCTAGCTTGTTCATTTTTATCACTTTATGGTCTTGAAGAGTGTTGGCAATGTGCTCTTCTGCACTTAGGAGAAACAATTTTACTTGCCATTCCACTTCTTATTTTAGATAAAAAGAAACCGTAAGAATTTTTAAGGAATATCCCCCAGGAGAATGACCATGGAGAAAATTTTTGAAGTGGTATTTAGAGTTTCCTCTCATCTAGTCTTGGGTGGCTTTGAGAGCTTGTATCCCAGAGTCATAACTTAGCCATGAGTTTAGAAAGTCCAATGTTGCTTTGTTGTCCATCTAGGTTATTTTGAACAGTAGGATATGAGCAAGCCGAGGCTATGGAGTTTTCCTTTATCCTGATGTAACATTCAACGATCCTAGTTATATATTTAATGACAATCAGTTTGGATTATCATATCTATGCCTGTACAACCTCTTCTCAAATGGAAGGAAGGAAAGAAGGAAGAAAGGAAGAAAGGAAGGAAGGGAGAAAGGAAGGCAGGCAGGCCATCTATCCTCTTGAATTTAATTTGTAGCATCTATAATTTTCCTAAAATTGGTTATTAATTCCTGATGATTTCCAAAATCATGGCCTACTTAGTAACTAGCAGAAGCAGATCTTTCCTGCTGCCTGTTACCTCTAATAGGTAAGGAATGGGAAACCTGAGATGTTGGGGAATTCCCATTGGAGATTTAGAATAAGTTACTAGCATGCTTGACAGCCCAGGGCCTTCCAGCAGGTAATTGTTTCTATCTCAAATCTCTTTCTGAAGTTACTGACATTTGCCCCTTTGTTGGACAATCTGGTTTCTACTTTTATTGCTATTCTCTTTGTTAATCAAGTTTAATTTAATAAACCACTAGCCTCTTTCCAAGTCAGACATGTATTTAGATTTTTTTATACTGCTTTACATGAAAACTGGCACAGCTGTGTCACTTGATCTGAACCCAGGCCTTCCACAACAGCACTTTCCACCTTCCACAGTGATATGTCCTCACCAAGACCATCCTGTGCTACTGTGATAAACTTTACACTATCCTTCTTTCAGGTGCACAAACACACACACACACACACACACACATACACACACACACACACATACACACACACACACACAATCACACACACAATCACATGCACACACACATACAATCACATGCACACACACAATTACATGCATACACACACACATGAACATACATCCACATACACTCACATACTTGTACACACATGCAGACATACATGGGTACACACACATATACACCAACATGCACACACACACACACACACACACACACACACACACACACACATACACTAACAGCTAGAGATATAACAGGAAATGTTGTGAACCTCATTTATAAACACTTGATAACTACTATGGGTGGTCCTTTCTAAATGGTGTCAGCATGTTACTGATACTGTATGATCTAAATTGGACTGATGGAATTCAGAACACAAAGGAGAACATAGGGACAGTAACAGCTTTGTCATCATCCTGGAAAGGCTCATGCCCACTAGGAGCCAAGATGACTAACTGAAGGCTTGTTAGAGGCAAAGGTACCACTGTGTCACCTGGGGCCCTGAGTTCTAAAGTAACAGTGATCAGATGCCTTGTCAAACTGGCATTTCAACAACAAACATGACTCATGGATCTTGTTCCTAACATTTTGAGGTGGATAGAAGAAAACAGGTCTGTTGAGGAAAATAAGACAGGCAGATTCTAATCTGCCTTGTATTTAAAGTGTATATTATCTTTCTTCCCATTGGCTCCTGCCTTCTCCATAAATCTGTGTATGCCGAATTAGGGTCTGTATTCTGTTTGGTTATAATAAGCCTGTTCTTATATCTGACACTTGACTGAAATGATATGTTACCAATGCAAAAACCTAAAACAAGATGACAAGCATAGACAGTAAGATGTTGGAATGGAGATGGAAAGTGGCTTTTCAACATTCACCTCAGTACTGGAGAGAGAAGAGAATGAGTGCAGAGCATTGAGCGTAGCCATCTAGTGCAGTGAGGATTCTGCAAAGAGCACACAATTCCAGCCTGCAGTAAGGATCAAGAGTGTATAACTATTGGGAGAGTGATCACATACAGAATTACTAGTCTGACGATGGCCCTCTTCTTATCCAATCCAGGTTAAGAAAGAAGTTGGTGACGTCTCTATCCTCATCAACAATGCTGGCATTGTAACAGGCAGAAAGTTCCTCGATTGCCCAGATGACCTCATGGAAAAGTCACTTGATGTCAATTTCAAAGCACATTTATGGGTGAATTTTTTTTTATTCTCATACTAACTGCAAAATTAATCTGGCATTCTAAAGTATTTTTCTCTTGCTCTTTAGCAAAATTATCAATTTCTAAATAAAATACACACATCTTAATCATGGGGAGAAGACTAGGCATCAACACAGGTCCTTACACAACCTATATACGTATTTTATGGCTGAGCTACATCCCGGTTTAACATCTTTTTTTTTACTGGATATTTTTTATTTACATTTCAAATGTTATTCCCTTTCCCAGTTTCCCATCCATAAGCCCCCTATCCTGTCCCCCTCCCCCTTCTTCTATAAGGGTATTCTTTCTCCCCAAACATCCCCCCTTACTGTCTCCCTGCCCTGACATTCCGCTACACTGGGGAATCCAGCCTTGGCAGGACAAAGTGCTTCTCCTTCCATTGGTGCCCAACAAGGCTATCCTCTGCTACATATGCAGAAGAAGCCATAGATCTGGCCATGTGTAGTCTTTGGATAGTAGTTTAGTCCCTGGGAGCTCTGGTTGGTTGGTATTATTGTTCTCATGGGGTTGCAAGCCCCTTCAGCTCTTTCAACCCTTTCTCTAATTCCTCCGACAGGGACCCTATTCTCAGTTCAATGGTTTGCTGGTAGCATTTGCCTCTGCATTTGTCATACTCTGGCTGAGCCTCTCAGGAGACAACCACATCAGGCTCCTGTCTGCCCTGGCCTGCAGGAGTTCAGAGGAGACCTGGGAGGGAGCGAAAGAATGGGGGACAGGAGGCACAAAGAAGGAGAGCAACTCTGTGTTCTGACCAAGCTCTCAAACTTTAATTTAACAAAAAAAGCAGCTTATAAAGACAAGCAGGTGAAAAAGCTACTCAGAACGATCCATCACTGCCACTACCCTCGCTATCGCCCTAAACCATAATTGCAGGTATAAACTGATAAGAACAGAGGGCTGGAGACAGAGGCTGTGAAAGTGATAAGAACAGACAACTGGCTAGGGTCCCAAGGCCAGAGGCTGTAACTGGCTTAATTTTCCTGGAGATAGGGACTATATAATGAGCAGAGCATTCCTGAGAAGAATTCTGAGACAGAGAGTGCTTGACTCCTAGCACCTGTCAGCATGCATTTCTTAGCTTCATCAATATTGTCTAGTTTTGGTGGCTGTGTATATATGGGCTGGATCCCCAGGTGGGACAGGCTCTGAATGGCCATTCCTTCAGTCTCTGCTCCAAACTTTCTCGCCGTATCCCCTCCTATGAATGTTTTATTCCCCCTTTCAAGAAGGATTGAAGTATCTGCACATTGGTTGTCTTTCTTCTTGAGCTTCATGAGTCTGTGGATTGATTGTATCTTGGGTAATTCCAAAATTTGGGCTAATATCTACTTATCAGTGAGTGCATACCATGTGTGTTTTTTTACGATTGGGTTACCTCATTCAGGATGATATTTTCTAGTTCATTCCATTTGCCTATGAATTTCATGAAGTAATTGTTTTTGATAGCTGAGTAATATTCCATTGCATATCTATCCACATTTTCAGTATTCATTCCTCTGTTGAAGGGCATCTGGGTTCTTTCCAGTTTCTGACTATTATAAATAAGGCTGCTATGAACATAGTGGAGCATGTGTCCTTGTTATATCTTGGAGCATCATTTGGGTGCCCAGGAGTGATATAGCTAGGTCCTCAGTTAGTACTATGTCCAGCTCTCTGAGGAAATTCCAGACTGATTTCCAGAATGGCTATGCCAGCTTGCAATCGCACCAACAATGGAGGAGTGTTCCTCTTTCTCCACATCCTTGCTAGCATCTGTTGTCACCTGAGTTTTTTATCTTAGCCATTCTGACTGGTGTGAGGTGGAATCTCAGGGTTGTTTTGATTTGCATTTCCCTGATGACTAAGGATATTGAACATTTCTTTAGGTGCTTGTCAACCATTCGATAATCCTCAGCTGAGAAGTCTGTTTAGCTCGGTTCCACCATTTTAGAAGGGTTATTTGACTCTCTAGAGTCTAACTTCTTGAGTTCTTAGTTAGCTATTAGATATTAGCCTTCTATTGGATGTAGGATTGGTAAAGATCTTTTCCCAATCTGTTGGTTGCTGTTTTGTCCTAGTGACAGTGTCCTTTGCCTTACAAAAGCTTTGCAGTTTTATGAGGTCCCATTTGTCAATTCTTGATCTTAAAGCATAAGCCACTGGTGTTTTGTTCAGGAAATTTTCCCCAGGGCCCATATGTTCAAGGCTCTTCCCCACTTTTCTTCTATTACTTTGAGTGTATCTGGTTTGATGTGGAGGTCCTTGATCCACTTGGACTTAAGCTTTGTACAGGGTGATAAGAATGGGTCAATTTGCATTCTTCTACATGCTGACCTCCAGTTGAGCCAGCACCATTTGTTGAAAATGCTAACTTTTTTCCACTGCATGGTTTTAGCTCCTTTGTCAAAGATCAAGTGACCATAGGTAGGTATGTGGATTCATGTCTGGGTCTTCAATACTATTCCATTGATCTACCTGCCTCTCTGTACCAATACCATACAGTTTTTATCACTATTGCTCTGTAATACTGCTTGAGGTCAGGGATGGTGATTCCCCCAGAAGTTCTTTTATTATTGAGTATAGTTTTTGCTATCCTGAGTTTTTTGTTATTCCAAGAGATTTTGCAAATTGCTCTTTCTAAGTCTATGAAGAACTGAGTTGGAATTTTGACAGGAATTGCACTGAATCTGTAGATTGCTTTTGGCAAAATGGCCATTCTTATTATATTAATCATGCAAATCCAAGAGCATGGGAGATCTTTCCATCTTTTGAGATCTTCGATTTCTTTCTTCACCAACGTTAAGTTCTTGCCATACAGATCTTTCACTTGCTTGGTTAGAGTCACATCAAGGTATTTTATGTTATTTGGGACTATTGTGAAGGGTGTCATTTCCCTAATTTCTTTCTCAGCCTGTTTATACTTTCAGTAGAGGAAGGCTACTGATTTGTTTGAGTTAATTTTATATTCAGCCACTTTGTTGAAGTTGTTTATCAGGCTTAGTAGTTCCCTGGTGGAATTTTTTGGGATCACTTAAGTATACTATCATATCATCTGCAAATAGTGATATTTTGACTTCTTCCTTTCCTTTGTATCCCTTTGACCTCCTTTCATTGTCTGATTGCTCTGGCCAGGATTTCTAGTACTATATTGAGTAAGTAGGGAGAAAGTGGGCAGCCTTGTCTAGTCCCTGATTTTAGTGGGATTGCTTCAAGTTTCTCTCCATTTAGTTTAATGTTAGCTACTGGTTTGCTGTATATGGCTTTTACTATGTTTAGGTATGCGCCTTGAATTCCTGACCTTTCCAGGACTTTTATCATGAAGGAGTGTTGAATTTTGTCAAATGCTTTCTCAGCATCTAATGAAATGATCATGTGTTTTTTTTCTTTGAGTTTGTTTATATTGTGGATTACTTTGATGGATTTCTGTATATTGAACTATCCCTGCATCCCTGGGAAGAAGCCTACTTGATCATGATGGATGATCATTTTGATGTGTTATTGGATTCGGTTTGCAAAAATTTTATTTGTATTTTTGCATCGATATTCATAAAGGAAATTGGTCTGAATTCTCTTTCTTTGTTGGGTCTTTGTGTCATTTAGGGAAAAAGCATAATTATGGATTCTTAGAAAGAATTTGGTAGTGTTCCTTCTCTTTCTATTTTATAGAATAGTTTGGACAGTATTGGTATTAGTTCTACTGTGAAGGTCTTATAGAATTCTACACTAAACCCATTTGCTCCTGGGCATATTTGGTTGGGATACTTTCAATAACTGCTTCTTTTTCTTTAGGAGTTATGGGACTGTTTAGATGGCTTATTTGATCCTGATTTATCTTTGGTACCTGGTATCTGTCTATAAAATTGTCCCTTTCATTCAGTTTTTCCAGTTTTGTTGAGTATAGGCTTTTGTAGTAGGATCTGATAATTTTTTAATTTACTCCATTTCTATTGTTATGTCTCCTTTTTCATTCCTTATTTTGTTAATTTGGATACATTCTCTGTGCCCTCTGGATAGTCTGACTAAGGTTTTATCTTGTTGATTTTCTTAAAGAGCCAGTTCCTGGTTTTGTTGATGCTTTGGATAGTTCTTTTTTTTCTGCTGGGTTGATTTCAGTGCTGAGTTTAATTATTTCCTGAAATCTACTCCTCTTGAGTGTATTTGCTTCTTTTTGATCAAGAGCTTTTAGGTGTGCTGTCAAACTGCTAGTGTTTGCTCTCTCCAGTTTTTTGTTTGTTTTGTTTTGTTTTGGAAGCATTCTGAGCTGAGTTTTCCTCTTAGCACTGCTTTCATTGTATCCCATAAGTTTGGGTATGTTGTGCCTTCATTTTCATAAAATTCTAAAGTCTTTAATTTCTTTCTTTATTTCTTCCTTCAACAAGTTATCATTGAGTAGAGCGTTGTTCAACTTCCATGTATATGTAGTCTTTCTGTCATTTTTGTTGTTATTGAAGACCAGCCTTAGTCCATGGTGATCTGATAGGATGCATGAGATTATTTCAATCTTCTTGTACCTCTTAAGGCCTGTTTTGTGGCAAATTATATGGTCAATTTTGGAGAAGGCACAACGAGGTACTGAGAAGAAGGTATATTCTTTTGTTTTAGGATCAAATGTTCTATAGACATCTGATAAATCATTTTGAATCATAACTTCTGATAGGTCTGCCTTTATATGTTACTTGACCTTTTTCCCTTACTGCTTTTAATATTCTTTCTTTGTTTTGTGCACTTGGTGTTTTGACTATTATGTGACTGGAGGAATTTCTTTTCTGGTCCAATCTATTTGGAGTTCTGTAGACTTCTTGTATGTCTATGGGCATCTCTTTCTTTAGGTTAGGGAAGTTTTCTTCTATAATTTTGTTGAAGATATTTACTGGCCCTTTAAGTTGGGAGTCTTCACTCTCTTCTATACCTATTATCCTTAGGTTTGACCTTCTCATTGTGTCCTGGATTTCCTGGATGTTTTAGGTTATCTTTGATGGTTGTGTCAATGTTTTCTATGGTATCTTCTGCCCCTGAGATTCTCTCTTCAATCTCTTGTATTCTGTTGGTGATGTTTGCATCTATGACTCCTGATCTCTTTCCTAGGTTTTCTATCTCCAGAATTGTACCCTTTGTGATTTCTTTATTGTTTCTATTTTCATTTTTAAATCCTAAATGGTTTTGTCAATTCCTTCACCTGTTTGGTTGTGTTTCCCTATAATTCTTTAAGGGATTTTTGTTTGTGTTTCCTCTTTGAGGGCTTCTGATTGTTTACCTGTGTTGTCCTGTCTTTCTTTAAGGGAGTTATTTATGTCCTTTTTAAAGTCCTCTATCATCATCATGAGATGTGACTTTAAATCCAAATCTTGCTTTTCTGGTGTGTTTGGATATTCAGTATTTGTTTTGGTGGGAGAACTGGGCTCCAATGATGCCAAGTAGTCTTGGTTTCTGTTGCTTAGGTTCCTGTGCTTGCCTCTTGCCATCAGGTTGCCTCTGGTATTAGCTGGTCTTGCTGTCTCTGACTGTGGCTTAACCCTCCTGTAAGCCTGTGTGTCAGCACTCCAGTAGACTGTTTCTTTTAGCTGGATCTGGGAACAGAGAGCTTGTCCTGGGTTTGTGTGTCCTGAAGCCTCCAGTTAGGTCACTTGCAGAAGAGTTGGTCTTCTGCTTACCTCTGCTCTCAGGTGTATCAGCACTCCTGGATACTGGCCTCAGCTCTGGGCTCAGGCAGAAACCAGAAGGATTCTGCCCCTGACTGCTCCTAGGTTCCTGTGCCCAGAGAGCATTAGACAGGTTCCTCTTGGGCCAGGAATGTGAGCAGAAGTGGTGGTCTCCCCTGAACTCCCAGGATTGTCTGTACTTCTGAGAGACTAGCTCTCTCCCCTAAGGGATTTGGTTACAGAGAGCTGTGCGGTGAGTTCAGTTCTGGGCACAGGCAAAAATGGGAAGTGTCCTGTCCCAGACTGCTCCTGCCTTTTCCTGAAGCCTCCAGGCTGGTCGCTTGGTGCAGAAGAGTTGGCCTTACCTCTGCTCTCAAGTGTGTTGGCCTAGTTTAACATCTTAATTTTGGGTTTCTCCACTCAATTGTTCTCTCTTTTTATCCATTAACTTGCTTATTAATTACTCATTAACTTATTTATTTATCCCCAATGGCAGCTCCCCTCTCCCCTTTCCTCATCACACGGCCCCTCCTCCCAGCCTTCCCCTTCACCGCTGATGATCCAACTTGGCCTTGAAGCTCCCAGGACCTCTACCTGTGATGGAGCTATCTTTCAAAGACAGAACTGCCCTTGTCATTGAACTACCGTTCATTGATCACCAGCAAAGGCCTGAGGCTGACCCATAAATCTTGCGTGCATAATCAGCTTCCATATCTACCAATTTCACATCTACAGATCTAACCACTGTGTCTGTGCCAAATATGTTCAAACTGTCTTTGTAATCAGCCTCAACTAATACACTCTAACAACTATTTATCCATTTTTACTCTTTCTTGGGTATTTTATCCAGTGGTGTTTTAAAGTATAACAGACACACACAGTGATACAGACATACACGCAGACACACACACAGACACACAGACTTACACAGAGACACAGATACATTCAGACACAGACACACACACACACATAGACATAGACACACATAGACAGACAGGCACACACAGCCAGACACAGACACACAGTGATACAGACACACCCAAGGATATGTGTGGTACTAAGTAAGTGTTTCACTATTTTATATAGAGATTTGAGCATCCGTGAAGTTTGCCATGGATAGAAGGTCCTAGGCTTTATCTTTTCTTAACAAAAACAAAAAATGAGAAATGACTATATTCCTTGTAGCAGTTTGGGGAAATATTTGCAAGGGAACATCAAACAAAATGGTTTTTGTTTGGTTGTTTTTTTAAGAATAGGTAGTGAGTAAACTTATTTTGGTATGACTAGGGGAATTTATAATTTGCCTGGACACTTTGGAAGTAAAAAGATTTAAAAAAAAAAAAAAAGCATGATTAATAAGCAAGCATTAATCAGGTATGTCCTAGACAAATTAAGACCTAACTTGGTACCCACCTGGAGAAAGCATAGGTTACCATAAGTCACATATGACCATCACTAAGAAATGCATCCCTGACTTTCATAGGGCTACACCCAGGCCCAGAGGTTATATTTGACCTTGCCTGACCAGCCTTTTCCCATATCTACACTTCACACCTCTTCCTGTGGCCCCTTCCTGCCGCTCCATTTGCTATCCAGTTGTTTTCAGTGCTGTGCTCAGCTCAGCCTCCCTAAACAAGACTCTCTTGAGAGGACTCGCAGAAGATTTCAGGTCCCTCTCCACACTTCTCACACCTTTTCCAGCTCTCTATCAGAAGCTTTGAAATACGTGTGGAGCTTTTTGTTTCCTATCTCCACCTTCGCTAGGGTATAGTGGTGCCACTGGTGTTCTTGGTGTCCTGCATGATCTTCAGGAGAAAAATGGAAAGATCTAGCCATTGGTAACTGCTGTGTCTTTACTAGAACTACTTCTCTTGTCCCAAATGTGCAGTGTGTGTGTGTGTGTGTGTGTGTGTGTGTGTGTGTGTGTGTGTGTGTGTGTGTGTGTATTTCATGAGTTTACTTTTATCGTTATATGTAATAGGTTAATCCCCTTCAGTGTCTCCTCCTGTGACTCTACATCTATTTTGTCTGTTCTGCATCTATTTTGCCCTAGACTCCTTTTTCTTCCTCTGCTAGTTATCCCTTAAATATTGTTTCGCTAGCTCCTGGCATCCCCTCCTGTATTGTCTCTTCACTTTTTCTGAGTGGGTCATATCTTTGAAACCCTGTGTGTGACCCAATACAGGGCTTGTGACTAAATTGCCAGAGGCTCAAACAACTGACTGACCACTGGGCTCCAGCTTTCACAGCAGAATCACAGAGGAGTCACTGGACCCTGAACACAGGCTCCTTCTTAGAATGCTCTCTGTCTTCTTCATTTTGATTTTTTACCTCTCTGTGAAACAACACAGAACAATTGAGTGAAGAGGTGGGGCTTTTGTAAGAAGCTCCTTTTTATTTCTTTTATTATAGCTGTTAGCTTTTGTCGTGGTTGGGGCGAGGTGGGGGACAGCAAACACTTACCCATCTTAGCCTAGAACCCATTTTAACCTCTCTGTCTGAATCTGTGGAAAATTTTTGCTTGTTGCCCAAGACATCCTCTTCAGAAGTTCATTGTTCTTCCTGTACCACCTTTCTCCAGGTTCCCAGTTTTAAAAAAAAATAAAATAAAAGTAAAGTAAAGATATTCTGCATGACTGAGACACAGCCTAAGCACCCTCTACCTCAAAAACATACCTTATTTTACGAATTGGCATTAAAAGATCATCATTCCAAGAAACAGAGATTGCTCTAAAACATAGTTCTTTCTTAATGGAAGCAGGGTAACATGTGAGTTGTGTTAAGCCAAGGAAGGAAATGCAATATGCATGTAAACAATGATGCACACATGTACTGATGGGTTTTTGGATTATGGGTGTTGCAACTAAGATTTTTCTATACCACTTTTGGAAGGGGAAGCCCTTGGTCCTGCCAAGACTGAACCCCCAGTGAACATGATTGTTGGGGGGAGGGCGGTAATGGGGGGAGGATGGGGAGGAAAACACCCATATAGAAAGGGAAGGGGAGGAGCTAGGGGGATGTTGGCCCAGGAACTGAGAAAGGGAATAACAATCGAAATGTAAATAAGAAATACCCAAGTTAATAAAGATGGAGGAAAAAAACAAAAACAAAACAAAAAAAAAAGATTTTTCCTATACCACTTTTAATATTATTGACAATTTCATGGGGAGATAACAATTTAGCAATATAAAATACTCTTTAATGTGTGCTTAAGCTTATATTCAGTATTTTTAGGTAATTTCATTAGCTTAAAGTTTGAAGCACAGTAGCCATTTACACATCTGAGGAAAGCATATAATGTTCTACTGGGTATTAAAAGCTTTTTTTTTTTGGTCTTCATAGATGTATAAAGCCTTTCTGCCTGCCATGATTGCTAACAACCATGGCCATTTGGTTTGCATTTCAAGTTCGGCTGGATTGATTGGAGTAAATGGGCTGTCAGGTAAGAGAATTCTTGACAACTTTAACTTGCATAATAATGGCACACCAGGAGTCTGCCTCACACAGCACTTGCAGGTCACTAATACTCATCCAACAAATGGACAGAAGAGATTATTTTGAAGATGTTAGTGTTCTGGTGGTTTGGTTTGCTTTGGTTTGCTTTGGTTCGGTTTGGTTTCTAGGACAGGGTTAGACTTCAAGACAAAAGTGGCCTGGAACTCAGTCTTCCTATCTTGGTTTCTTTTTTTTTTTTTTCCCCTCGGAGCTGAGGATCAAACCCAGGACCTTGCACTTGCTAGGCAAGCGCACTACCACTGAGCTAAATCCCCAACCCCCTATCTTGGTTTCTTAAGCACTGGGATTCTAAGCATGTATTTCTGTGCCCAAAAAGACTGTTGATCATACACTTCTACAGATTTTGAGTAAATAACAAAGTAAGTTCTAGTTTTCTATATCTTAATTATATGACTAAGGTTCTTGGAACTACCCATTACCCAAATGGCACTATTGATACAGCCTGAGACCCACACTGTTCCTTTTCTCATGGCTTTGAATAGCATGCATGAATATTCATAGCTACTGTTTGTCCTCTTCCTCACACAGTAGTTGCACCTTTAGATGTAAGAACCATATCAACAAGTCAGAGCCTTCTATGTTTCCCACACTGTGGTCTTTGCTTCTGTAGCACAGCCACTTACACAGCTCTGTTGAGAATACAGATTGTGCAAGTCCTGAGTTCTTTCTGCTTATCAGGATGTCAGAGCTCAATGGCTTCCTAAGAAGTAATTTATCAGATGAGCCTAGAAGCATTTCTAGATCCTTCTCTTCCCTCTTTGCCCTCTACCCTCTTGCCTCATGTTGCATCCCTGAGGCCTGAAAACCTGACACTTGCAACCTGGATTTTGTCACTTATAGTGGATGTTTCACAACAGACTGAGGATATATGCATGCCTCTTGGAAATGGATGCAAAGGAAAGTGTTGCCAAAACAAACGAACAAACAAACAAAAACTTACTTAAGTTTCTATTCCTTCTCAAGTCATTTTCATTCACAGAATTCAGACATTCTCCATTCTCTCTCTCTCTCTCTCTCTATATATATATATATATATATATATAGATATAGATATAGATATAGATATAGATAGATAGATAGATAGATATAGATATAGATATAGATATAATTTGTTTTATGTATGTGAGTACACTGTTGCTCTCTTCAGACACAGCAGAAGAGGGCATCAGATCCCATTACAAATGGTTGTGAACCACCATGTGATTGCTGAGAATTGAACTCAAGACCTCTATAAGAGCAATCAGTGCTCTCAACCTCCGAGCCATCTCTCCAGCCCCCAGGCATTCTCTTAAAGCAAATGTGACTTAAAACAAAATGCACAGCATGGACAAAAATGCCACCCCCCCCCACCTCCTGCATTTTCAAGTGAAGTAAGAGGTATAAGAAGTTCTTTGTTCTTCTCTCAAAATAGAAGACAGAGTTGAAGTCAGTCATTGTAGTTTGTACCTCATAAAGACAGCATCGATTGCTTTCCACCATCTGCAGCATCTGACTAACATGATTGTGATTATCAGATCCCACCACTGTGGCAAAGTAAGGACTCACTTGTCTCACAGTTGAAGAGGTTTCAGTCTGTGCTCTGCTGCGTTGGAGTTTGTGACAAAATCCTTCCAACAGCTTCTGAATCACACCACCCGGTTTCCACAGTCAGCCCCACTTCAGGGGACCAGTATTCTAGCTCCCTACCACTGAGACGAAATACTTGAAACAATCAACTTGAAAGGAGGATAGGTTTATTTGGGCTCACGGTTTTTGGCTCACCTCAAGGCTTTTCTTTATGGTTCTGTGGCCTTGTTGCTTTGGGGCCAAAGTAAAGCAGTGCATCATGCAGGAGCATGTGACAGAGGAAACCAACTTACTTTGTGTCCGTTGAGAAACAAACATGGAGGCAGAAAGAATCCAGTCTCAGTCTCTCCTCCATTGTATACTCCCAGTTGCCTCCTTTCTTCCACTAGGCCCTTCCTCCTAATGGTTCTACCACTTCCCAGGAATGTTGTAATGGTTTGTATATGCTTGGTCCAGGGAGTGGCACTATTAGGAACTATGATGGCCTTATTGGAGTAGGTGTGTCACTGTGGGCATGGACTTTAAGAACCTCACCCTAGCTGCCTGGAAGCCAGTCTTCACCTAGCAGCCTTCAGATGAAAATGTAGAACTCTCAGCTAAGCATCAATAGGAGAGGCCCTTGGTCCTGAGAAGCCTCAATTCTCCAGTGTAGGGGAATGCCAGGGCAGTGAGGTAGAAGTGCATGGGTAGGAGAGGAAGTTCCCTCATAAAAGGAGAGGGAGGGGGATGGGATAGGGGGTTATGGAGGGGAAACCGGAATAACATTTGAAGTGTAAATACATAAAATGTCCAATTAAAATAACCTCTTAGTTCTTCCTCTACCATGCCTGCCTGGGTACTGCTATGCTCTCAGGTAAGCCATCCACAATTAAATGTTGTCCTTATAAGAGTTGCCTTGGTCATGGTGTCTGTTCACAGCAGTAAAACCCTAACTAAGACAAATGCCAAAGCTTTTAAGGAAACTCCTAGTAATTTTGCACATAAGTACAGGTAGTATCAGTGTGACCACTTGAAACCATTTTAAACCATTGAATTATTTATTTTTCATTATACTGACAATCTGAGATTTATGATGGGAAGAACATTTACTTCTGAGTACTACAAACCACACTTACCTTTCTTGCTTAAATCCCTATATAACTTGTTATTTTATGTAGCGTCATATGTACTTCATGAGGTTAATTTATTTGAAACAAGGACCGGATAGTCTATGTCCCATGTAACAATTGACACAGGCTCAACAAAGCATTGACTTATAAGTAAAACTATACAGTGTAGAGGAGCACATAGCAGCCTTTCTCATCATATAGTCCATTTGTTCATTAACATATTATTTTAGTGCCCATGTTTCATGCTACTCACTACATATTTCTCCCCGTACAAAGAACTTTTGAAATGATTGGGCACATCATCTGTTGCTGTCAGTATTACAAGTGACCTTAATGTCATGTCACTTAAAAGCTTTACAATACAAACAGACCTCAGAAATATACACATCTGGTTCTAGATCACAATGAAGCAAGAGACACTACGTTTTTGGTTTCTCCGAGCATATAAAAGTTATATTTTATATCACTGTACTCTGTTAAAGATGCCTTCTCATTATAGAATAAAAGCCATATGCATTCTGTATTTTAAAATACAGTTGACTTACTTTAGATTACTAGTGCTCTGATAAAACACCATGACCAAAGCCACTTGGGAAGAGTTTGTCTTTTGCTTCCTCCTCACTGTTTATCATGGAAGGAAGTCAAAGCAAGAGCTCAAACAGTGCGGGGACCTGGAGGCAAGAGTTGGTGCAGAAGCCACAAAGAAGTGCTCCTCACTGGCTTGCTCATCCTGCTGTCTGATAAAACCCAGGACCACCAGCCCAGGAATGGCACCACCTACAATGGGCTGGGTGCTCCCACATAATCACTAGTTAAGAAAATACTTCACGGACCAGCCTACGACCATATCTTATAGAAGCATTTTCTCAATAACATGAACTGTGTTGAATTGACTTAAAACTAGCCAGCACAATGTAACTGCTAAAACCTAATTATTACCTGAGCTGTAGGAAAGATGGATCGAGGTCACTTGCTCAGTACAAAGTTGTCATTAATCTTCAAATCATACAGAATGCAATCACTGAACTGCACAATGACATAGAATGCAAGGAGACCTATACACTTTAACTCTCTCTCTCACTTACAGACTATTGTGCAAGTAAATTCGCAGCCCTTGGATTTGCAGAATCTATGTTTGTCGAAACACTCGCCCAAAAACAAAGGGGGATCAAAACTACTATTGTGTGCCCATTCTTTATAAAAACTGGAATGTTCGAAGGTTGCACTACTAAGTAAGTATACCTTTTGATTTTAAAGGCATTCAAATTGACTCTTTGCCCCTTCGATTTTATTCTTTCCTTTCAGCTGCCTGGATCTTCATCTGAAACATTTTCTGATACACAAGTGATTTCAGAATTGTCCGTGACACATGTGTGTTGAAGGACCTGATTGATCATGTTTACAGTGCCCAACTAGCACCCATCCTGTTGCCCCAGATCTGCTTCTCTGTTTCCTGTCTTGGCCACCTAATGCCATTCAAACCCCTTCTCTGACTCCAGGAAAACTAGATGTCACTGAAGGAAAACAACTCCCAGATTCCTTAAAAGAACACCACATATCTTGATTAACCACAGGATTCCTTAAATAATACCGTGAATAGGTTGATCACAGAAAAGTCTTACCCACTACAGGCTCTAAGTTCAAGAGCTGGGGTGGAGTAAGGCTCATAGCCCCCTTCCTCTTGTTAGTTAGATCTTGTTTGCCAAGGAAAATGGATCTCTCCTCTCTCCTTGCCAAGGAAAGGACAAAGAGAAAATCCACCTACGCTGTACCTCCTCTCATAAGGGCACCAATCCCATTCACAAAGGCTCCATGCTCTTGACGTAATTACTTCTCAAGATCCAAGTCCTGATCCAGATTCACCATGTGGAGATTAGGCTAAAGTATAAATTTGGGGAACACATTCAGACCCTAACAGACACAAATACCCAGTTGTGTGTCTTATGAACATAACCCAGTTTGTTTCCAGTGACGTCATACTTAGATGGTTCAATAAGGTTTTACATGGATGATTATCTGTAAGTGTATTGATTTACAATGAGTTTCCATTTCTCATTCCAGTCATGTTATTACTACTTTGACAAGAAGGGAGTAAATATAAAAATATAGAAATTGAGAGAGACAGGGGTATGACAACAATGTCTTATAAATTTTACCCTTAATCTTAAGGAATGATTCTTTTGTTAACTTGAGGTTTTTTTTTTCCCTTCCTTAGGTGTCCTAATCTGTTACCAATTCTGGATCCAGAATATGCAGTTGGGAAAATAGTAGATGCTATCCTTCAGGAGCAGCTGTACTTGTATATGCCCAAGTTTTTATACTTCATAATGTTTTTAAAAAGGTAATGGCATCCGTTTCCATGTCTCCCCATGTCACCAGTTTATTCCAGGTCCTACCTGGAAGAGCCAGTCAGCAAGTATTAGTTAAACTGATGGCCTTTTTAAGGAAAATCTTCCTCATACTCTTTTTTCATCTTTATGACCCTTTATTGACACAGTTTCAGATTTATACGGTTTCTGTGCCACCACAAGTTCAGAGACCCTCTCTGCCATCGTAATGTTGAATAATTGTCAAAAATGAATGAGTTGACAAAATGAAATCTGGATAGATTTAAAACTTGTTAGGCTGCTTTAGTAAAGATGTTCTTCACACATTATGACATGATTGTATGACCATAAATAGTGAATCAATGCTTCCTCAGGTACAGGACCAGAGAGTCAGCTAGACACTAAAAATTTGAAGTATCGGTTAAACTGGCAATTGCTAATAATTTTTACCAATAAAGTAGTTAAAGAATTCCAGAGGGAAAAAATCTTAAAACCATATAAAAATGGGGGAGCTGAGTATGGCTGGGTAGTGGAGTGCTTGCCTGGCATGCACAAGGCTCTCAGTTCTCTCGCACGTGTGCGTGCATACACACACACACACACACACACACACACACACACACACACACAAAGGAAAACAAGAATGGAAGGAAGGAAGGAAAAGGAGGGAGGCAGGGATGGGAGTGGAGGAAAGGAGAGGGAAGGGAAGAAGAGAGAAGGGGAAAAGGAAGGGGGAAGGAAGAAATGGAAGAAATAAAAGAAGGAAATGAAGGAGGGAGGAAGGAAAAGAGGGAGGGAAGGAATGAAAGTAGAAAGGAAGGAAGAATAAAAGAAAGGATGGAAGGAAAGAAGGACATATTAAAAGAAAGGAAATGGAAATAAAGGAATGAAGGAATGGAAGGAAAGAGAGAAGAATTAAAGAAGGAAGGGGGAGGGAAGGAAAGAGAAAGAATTGAAAGGTGGAAGGACAGAAGATGAAAAGAAAGAAAAAAGGAAAAGGAGTGAAGGAAAGAAGGAAGAAGGAAGGGAGGAAGAGAGTAAGGAAGAAGGGGAAGAGAATGAGGAAAGAAGGGAGGAAGGAAGGAAGGAAGGGAGGAAGGAAGGGAGGAAGGAGGAAGGAAGGAAGGAAGGAAGGGAGGAAGGAGGAAGGAAGGAAGGAGGAAGGAAGGAAGGAAGGAAAGGAAGGAAAAGGAAAGAAGGAAAAGGGAAAATCCTCCCTCCCCCCACCCTTATGACCAAACTGAACTTGATGTCTGAAGTTCAGCAGTGTCAGCTTGGGCACACTGGTCTGGGTTCAGGCTGCTGTTGAATGGACAGGTCCACTGCTCATCCCAGTCTCTCAATCCAGTTTCAGTGTTGCTCCATGTGTCTGTGCCTCTCCTCACAGTGGCTACACCTTTACAAGGAGAACGCTGTACAACCAGCCACCATGTTCTGTTGAGTTGAATAGGTCTCTCCTCTGCCTTGTTGCTTCTATCTTGGTCCACCAGCTCTGTACACAGCACTACTCCCTATGACGTGAGGGTTCTTTGACTGGTTGAATATAGGCATTATTCTTCAAGTTCTCATATGGCTGACAGCCACAGATGTCTCTTTACAATTAGTCAATTTTATCTTTTATGCAATGAAAAAGAAATCATTCTCCCATCTTTTCCCTTCCCATACTTCCTCTACCACAGGAAAGACCCCTGTGGCTGACAAAGGCTGTCAAAATGAATGGGCACAAGGAGTCTTTAAGTAGCAATTTGAAACCCAGGGTTATGACCCTGCTCTTTATCAAGCCTATAATTCTTACATGTCCCATGTTCTCCTGGCCTCAGTTTTCTTGTCCACAAATTACTAGCCATGTTTGGCAGTGCATACAGACTAGCATAATGTCTGGTTATTGGACATTATGTATTTCCACCGCACAGTGGGTTATAGCTCGCATAGAAGCAGATTGTACTATGACAAGGCCAACTTTAAGAACATGAAGCTTCATTTTATTTTGCTCTGAATAATTGTGGAAATTATATTTCTTTAATGGCATGCACATTCTGCGCCATGTTTTGGGAAAGTACTAGATCATTCTGGAGAATCAGAGGAAAAACAAACAGGCTCAATGAAAGAAATGACATCAAACACTCCTTCAAACAGCATGTAGAGAGCAGTGTGTGAGCCACTCACCATTCCATTCAAGGATCTGGAATTACACAAAAGAACAGGACACAAAGAAACCTCCATCATGATAGGAAGTGTCTCTCAGGAGTAAGAAGAACAGGAGAATAAAAGGAAATGGAGAAGTAGGGTAGGCGTTCAGGGTGTCTCATACCTGCGATCCTAGCATTAGACTGGAAGACAAAGACTGCCGTGAGTTTGTAGCCTTCCTGGGCTGCATAGTGAGATCCTATCTCAAGACCCCCATCCTTTCCAAAAGAAGCTATCCTGGGTGTCCTATGTGTTGTGCATAAAAATTAAGCCAGAAAGGGGAATCTCAGATAGGCCTGGACACAGGGGAACAAATGGAGAACTAAACACTGATGGGAAACTCTCCAATATGTTAACCATTTATCCACGCTGAAACTGGGGAGGACACAAAGCACCTGGCAGCCTCACCCCATCCCTAAAACAAATCTTAGGTTTTCTGTATCTGATTGTCACTTTTGCAATGTTAGTCTCAAGGTCAACAGGGGCAGGGTATGGAGTGATGGTCAGGAGTGTCTGTGAGTCTTCCCAGGCACAGATGGGGATGGAAGAGATAAATGTCTTAGGTCAGGTGGCCAACAGCAAGACCTATTGCGTCTCATCATCACAGTGATCTTAGGAAGAAGGATGCCCTCAGCTGTTACCTGAGGACATGAAGTTCTACAAGCTGGTAAATTGCCTAAGCTGGCATTGAAGTGCAGGGGGCCAAGTTTCCAACCAGATCCATCTACTCCAAACATGTGCTGACAATTATAGTACTCTAAAGTAGATGCTTCAGAGTACACACAGTACTCTAGACTGGTGATGGTTTAGAGACCAAAGCACGTGAACTAAATGCCATAAACAGAGGAGGAGACCTCTCGGCTTAAGCCTCCATGATGAGTGTTTGAACATGTGACTCCGCTACAAAACTAATACCTAGCAAAGGTGTTTTCACAGATGATAACCAAGATGTTTACTCTTGTGTTCTTTTTAGCTTCTTGCCCATCAAGACAGGAATACTTATAGCTGACTACCTAGGAATCTTTCATGTGATGGATGGCTTCACTGGTCAAAAGAAGAAATCTTAATGATAAGCCCTATGCCCTGTGTTTTCTGAGACCCATTGCTACGTCAGGCTTACTTCAAAGAAGAAAGGTATTTCTGTCTGACAGAACCCAAAAGCAAATATGTTCTGCTGTGGACCAGAATCCTTCCAGTGTCATTTGAATACAATGTTACCATTTTTTCTTTTGTTGTTGTTGTTGTTGTTGAATGTATTTTTGTTTGGTGTTTGGAAAATAAAAGTAGCTCTTTGTCATTCCCACTTCAACAACTATACTACTATAGCAGTGTAACCATATGCAAACAAAAACAGACTCCAGTGTGTGTGCGTGTGTGTGTGTGTGTGTGTGTGTGCGCGCATGCACGTGTATGTGTGTGTAACAGATATAATCAGAGAAAAAGAGGCTATCTATTTGAGGGGTGCTATGGGAACAGTTGGAGGGAGGGTAATTGGGATGGGCTTGAGGGGAAAAGGTGGAGGAATGGTATAATCCTATTTCAATTAAAAACATTTTTAAGATAAAAAATTTTAAAGGAAAAAGAGGTGGGTTCACAGGAGCTACCCTGAGTATGGCGGTCCCTAGAAAGCAAATGGCTGTGACTGGGCTCTCATGGGGCAAAGGAGGTGCAGTGTGTGTCTGGGCTGCAAGACCTCTCTCAAGAGGACACAAAAGTCCAGCTTTCTATCCTCTTAGTCTCAGTTTGGGCTCTTTGGAGCCCAGGCCACCAGTGTGAAACTCATGTAACTTACTGCTTTAGTTTCTTGAGTTGCTATGGTTGCTATGACAGGACACCTGACAAAGGTCCCCTAGGGAAGAAAGTGTTTATTTTGACTCACAGTTTGAAAGTACAGTCCATGTGGTACAGAAGTCATCGTCCCCAGAGCAGCCCCAAAGCAGAGATGAATGTGGCTGTTCAACTACTCTGGCTTTTCCTGTGGTCCAGGACCTCAGCCCCTGGGGTGGCGCCACCCACATTCAGTTAACCTACCTTAGGTTAGCTCTCTCCCGGCTACTCTATCATAGTTGACTGACAAGTCCAGTCATTTCAGTACTCAATGTCCTGACAAGTGCCACTTTTTAGCTAAAGGTCTCAGACACATGGCCCCAGAGAGCCTCACCAGGGCTTTCCTGACAATGACATTAGTCCAGAGTTTCAGACAGAATCATATTTTCAGTCAAAAATGTATAAAAAAAATGGTTGTTTCTTACTATGAAAATGAAGGTCAGCTGATTAGATTTGTTGTTACTGACTGATCCAAAAGCCACACCCAGAGATAATTTCCATGTTTAACTTAATAATTGAAGCTGAGAGCCACAGTTAGGTATTTTTGACAGAATGAACAATTTCATTCATCTGTATTCATTAAAGGCACCCTCAGCTCCAAGCTATTGTGCTCTTGAAGCCTAATCACCTGGCAAAGTGCTTTCATGCTTCATAAATTAACTATAAAAGCAAGATTAAGAAACATACGTTAATTATCAAATCCCAGCAACTCATTCCCAAGCTACCGGGGCATGTACCCTGTGGGAGAAACAAGTTCTTTTTTGTGTCTTGCCCTCTGTTGGGGCTGGGAGAGTAAGTTATCCTGGCAGACTCGGTAAAAGTCAAAAGAATCTAGAATTTAAGTATCTTCTGGGGATGCTCTTCCAAGGGTCAGTTACGAAGTATCATTCCAGGTACACTGCAGACTGGTTGTTCTTGAGCGTTCTTCATGATCCTAGAACCAAGTTCTGTTCCTTTACATTCAACCTCAAATATCATCATAATAGCAATCATAGCTGACATATATTTTGTCTGTCACTAAGCTAAATGCTTCCCACACATCATTTCATTAAACAAGAACACTCCATCATGCCCCCAAAGAATTTTAAAAGGGGGGATGGGAGCTTAGCATATGCCAAAGAATACAAAGCACTTCATTTCACACAGGCATCCTCTACTACTGTAGATGTGTAGTGAGATGATCAAAGACCCCTAAGACCAAACATCTGATGTTGTAAATCCTTGGCTAACAAGGTTAATTAGGAGAGAGGCACAATATTGCTCCTATACTGCAATTCTAAGAGCATGTATTCTGGGGCCTGTCTATTTAGTTGAAGAATAAAGAAGAGACTCCTAGGGAATTTAGCCGAACAAAAGTCCAAGACCGAGTGGGCATCCACCACACCATACCAGCATTAACAGCAATTACTTCTAATTGGAGTGCAGCTCAGCTGGGCTGCTACAAAGGTCCAGAATTCAATTGTGGTTTTATAATATCCATAAAATTGTCTAAACAAATTCAGATTAACTTCAAGCACTTCCATGAGAAGAGACCACATGTAAATTAGAGGATTCTAGAGAGCGATAAATAATAAGGTGATTTAGCGGCCCTAGGGAGCAAGTGTTCCTGTCGTAGTTCATAGTGGTTTCTAGCTGAAACTCAGCCCCAATAGAGCCATGATCAAGAGCCAAGCACCTAAACAAGCTTGAAGGAACACACTTTAAATTACTCTGAGTTCCTAAGACAGTATCCAGCCCATGGGTTATGCTTGCTGCTCAAAAACCAAGATGAATTCTCCAGTAAGGAGTAATTTGACTGAAATGTATATGTAGCCTTTTAATTTAAAGGTGACTTTTATGTCGCGATGCTATGTTAGCTGGTTTGAGTTGCCATAACAAAATATGACAAACTAGGAAGCTTATCCAGCAGAAATCCATCCTCAATTTGGATTGTCTTCTTGACTTTCCGACAGCTAGTTTCTCACTTTATCTTCACACGCTGTTTCCTTCGGGTACACGGAATGAGGAGATTTTCATCTTCCTATAAGCAAAAGCACTGCATCCTGACAGCCTATCCCTCTCATGTCCTTTTATAATCATAGTCACCCCACAGCCTCTCCCTGTGCCATCGTACTGGAGGGTAGAGCTTCAACCCATGAATCCCTAGGGACAAACATTCAGTCTATAGATGCCAAGATTGAAAAGGTCATGCCTGACTTTACAGGCCTGATGCTAAAACTGGCACACCACATCCAGTGAGGCCATGCAATGGTAATCTAGGAAACATAAAGAATTAGAGGTCCTTTTTAATGCCTAATTTAAGCTTCTGAAAGTCATAACTTGAGAGAAACATGAGGGGAAGTTGGGCTCTAAACAAAACGTGACATGGGTCAGGATGTGCTGATTGGAGCTACTTTGTGATGAGACTGGACGGTGGCCTTAGCCGCCACCCCGACTCCTTCACACTTCCAGGCTAGGGATACATCAGACTTGTTTAAGCATCTCTTCCTGACGCTGATGGTTTCCTTCTACTGTTGCTGTAAATGCTCCCATTGGGCTATTGAGGAAGGCTTCCAATCTGCATTCCTTATGGTTCCTGTAACCTTCCTACCATGGTGGAAAACATGCCAATAAGTGCACCAGCCACTGTTCCTCACTCCTTGGGGATGATTGCTTGCGAGGGTGGGCAAGAAGGCCCTGCCCACACATCTGTGTCACTGAACATCCTTGCCATGCATCCATACAAACCAAAGTTATTAGGCAATATCTCAGTATCCTTTGATATTGCGTCAACTCCTAAGACCACATTGCTATCCTTAGGATTTTTCTTTGCCATCAGTGAATATTAAAGTCACACTGACACCACAGAAACCATAGGCCAGCTGCCCACATCTATGTGATTCTGTGTGGCTGGTTTCCCTCCCACCACCACCAATGTTCTCCTTTAGACCTTTCCTCATGCCAAAACAGTACCATGGCCCTTCCTCCATCTTTCCTACCCTCATCAAGAAAATAACTCCTGAAAAGTCTGAACGCCCCCTGGAGATTTCTCCATCTCTATCCCTCTCATTGGTTTGCTGAAGCCTGCACACTGGGTACTTCTCTACACCATCCTCTTTGCACTCCTTTCCCCTCACTCTGCTTCTGAAGAATGGTTTTTCCTGCCTGCTCTATCTCCCAGCTGGCTCCTGTCTCTGACCATGAAACCATGAAGCTCTGGCTGCTGCCACCCGACACACTCCTTGCCACCAGACTAGGGCAATACAGCTACCCTTGACACACAACCCTTGGGCACCATAAGCCATCCTATTTCACTGCCTGGTGTTTGCTGTACTGCTGCAGCTGGCCCACACCCAGAATTTCTAGTCTCTAACCTTTCTTTGTTCTCTACTTACTCTGATCTCTCCCTCTGATCACTATGGATAGTACTGATGTATTGTTTTATGCCGTTCTACTTTATTAAAATATTAGGCAATATCTCAGTATCCTTTGATATTGCATCAACTCCTAAGACCACATTGCTATCCTTACGATTTTTCTTTGCCATCAGTGAATATTAAAGTCACACTGACACCACAGAAACCATAGGCCAGCTGCCCATATCTATGTGATTCTGTTTGGCTGGTTTCCCTCCCACCACCACCAATGTTCTCCTTTAGACCTTTTTGTTTTCCTCATTGCAAAAACAGTACCATGGCCCACATCTCCATCCAAGTATGCTTGTTTATGAATGGATTATCTCAGGTAAGGGTCGCAGGACTAGAAAACGAACAAGGATCCAAGTTCCTATATCTATACAGACCACTAGAACTCGGGCATCATGTTCACATTTCAGCCTGCAAGAATTCAGTAGCAGAATTCACTCCATCCCTTTCGGAATAACCCATGGACCCTCTACCTTCCATCATTATATCTTTTTGGATGATGTATGAACGTTGAACATTCCATCATCATTGTATCCCTCAGCCAAAGTTAGGAACATTGCTAGGCTGATTCAAAACTGATGTTTGGGAACTGTGGTCCTCATCCTGCACTGCCATGATTCAAAGATTAAGGAGTCTATGATTGCTGAAAAAGGTGAAACGCAGAGAGGGCAGCTATCAAAGTCAGCACATTCTTCCATTTATATTGTATGTCTTATTATTAAACTGAATCCACTGGTTTCCCCAAGCTAACATTCACACATCACTGCCCACTGCAAGAAGTCTAGAATCGATTGTGCCAGACACTTCATGGATCAAGAGGGTAAAAATAAGAGATTTGTCCCCATTGTATTCAATATTTCTGGTGCTCAAAAAGCAGGATATAATGCTACCAGGGATGGGAGAAAAGAGAAGATGGGAAGGGAAGAAAAAGAGGAGAGGGAGACAGTGGAAAGGGGAAAAAAATGAGGTTTGAAAGGGGATCGGAATCATGATAAAATCCCCAACACAAACAGTTTAAAGGGGAAAGAGTTTATTTCACCTGAGGATGTAGTTTACCCAGTGGGGAGGGTGAGACTCAGGATGCAGTTGCCAACACCCAGTCAGGAAACAGGGAATGAAGCTGGGAACTCTTTGCTGCTTAATGTTTCCTGAAGCCACGACTGAAGACTGAAGTGGGTGTTCTGGAGTATTCTTCCTCAGCACTGTCTGGTTGTATCGTCTCAAGGGACTGGTGTCAATGCAGACTGTCTCCAGCCTAGTCTCGTTGATACAGAAATATTTCTCCCCCACTGTCTGCTAAGATTCTGTGTATTCATTCACTTCCACTCACAATACTTAGCCACCACTAGGAATCTCGCCTAAAATGTAGAACATAAAGCCTGCGCTGTGACTGCATCCTGTTTTACTGCCCATTCTAGATATCCCGTCTCAGTTTGGGCAAAACTAAAATGAGACTCCCCCCCCCCCCGAAGATGAAGTGTAGAGGAAAACTGTGCCCATCATTTGCTACCTGACTTGTGCTAAACATGGCTGGTAAACTAACCTTAAGAGACAGTGTTGGGAAAAGGCTAACTTGGGCTAAGCCCTCTGTCTGGGATCTACATTCTGAGGTTTCCAAATTATAGAGAGCATTGGCTATATCTCACGGACAGGTGGCCACGTGATCACCATGCTAGCAGGTAGAACAGAGCTTCCTGTAGACTTCAGCTCACACACAATATTTTCCAGCCTTTGCTACCATTGGGAGACTCTGCTTAAAGCAGCACAACATCTAAGTCATTAAAACAGTTCTGCAAGTATTTTATACAGGCCAATCAGGCTACACCTGTCCTTATCTCCTGATGTCTTCCAGTGGGAGGAGTATCAATATGAACTAAATATTTACCTTTGTAAACAGATGTTCCCAGATTTCTACATTTGTCACCTCTCACCTCTCACCTGACAACTTGCCCACAATATCCCACAAATTTCCATCTCTATTCCTTGAACCATCCCCTACACAATGCTACGTTCTCTGTTAGCTTAAAGGCTAGGTTTAGTTGTACAAGGACCTTAAAGGGCAGTGATTTACAAAACTGTAAGTCTGGAGGTAGAAAGGCCATGTCATCTGTCTTGGGTGAGTTACAGAGCTTCCGGGACCATGGCTACTATTAGTGCTTCGTACAGCCATCCCACCACTGTGAGGCTGGCCACCTTCTGGGCAGCAGACACAGAAAAAGAAAATGGAAAAGACTAGGAATCAATTTATCTTTCTAAAAAACTTTTACAAATATCCACACATTGTTCCCTCCAAATACTATTAACTAATGCAAGAGTAACTAGGGATGGTAAACTTTTCTCTAATAGCAGGACCCTACCTGATAACTGGGGGATTTCTAAAACTGAAAAGTAAGATGGGCGTTAATAATCTTTACAAGGATGTATTTAAAAAGTGAATCTGAGTAACTTAAGTGGCTGGAACTTTATAAAACCCTTTCCTATCAATAATGGCTGCAGTTTCTCATATGACTACTGTTAATCTTAATGGGTTGTCAATCACAAAATGCCTCATACAACCCTTAGAACATCCTAGCATTCAGTGGGCATCACCTCTTTGTGTTCCTTGTTTACTTTCTGGCTTTAAATCTCAAGTTTCAAGATTTCACTTGAAATTTCTTTATATTCACTTCCATATGTGGTCTTACTGTGGGAATTAGAATTATTTACAGCTATTTTTATAAATATTCTTTTAATTTATTATTAAGAATACTGAGTCAGTGTTTAAGAGCACTTGATGCTTTTGCAAAGTACCCTGGTTTGTAGCCAGCAACTACATAGTAGCACACAACTATTCATTAGGGTATCCATCCAGGGGATTTGACACCCTCTTCTGGCCTCTGTGGACATTGTGTACACATTCAGTGGGCAGATGTACATACAGGTAAAAGCTTCATACACATAAAATAAATCTTTAAAAAGAATATTTACCTAATACCAAATACTTATCTATAATTATATGAATAAATTTAAAGAAAAATGCATTCCTAAGTTGGAGATATGTTTCTATTTAGTGTTTCTTATGTAAGTCACTTATGTTGATGCTTTATCTACAATATCTATGATTTGATAAGCCTAGCTGTCCACCAACCAATAAGGATAATGAAAATGTGGACTATGGATACAATGGAATTCTATTCAGCACTAGGGAATATATATAATGTGTGTGTGTGTGTGTGTGTGTGTGTGTGTGTGTGTGTGTGTAAAATAGGAAGAAATAGAACTGAAAATAGTATATTGAGTTGGATAACTCAAGCCCAGAGCGGCAAGCACCACATATTCTCTCTAATCTGTAGATCCTAGTTTAAATTTTTAAATTCCCATGTTTAATTTGGAGTGAGTGTACAAGCCAAGAAGCAAGAACGGAGCCATGTGGGTTTAGAGCAGTGAGGTCTTAAGGAGTGTGATACAAGAAACAAAAACAAACAGCAATGTACAAAAGTAGAGGAAGGGATGCCAACCGTGGAAAGGTTTGATCTGGCCTGGAGCAAAGGAAAAAGGTAAAAAGACAGATGAGAGCAAGGATCAACCGAAAGTAAGAATGTATGGGCAAGCCATATGGAAAACTACTGCTTTATAAGCTATCCAAAAAGTATATTTTTAAACAGAGTTTCAGTGTAGTTACATGAGTGGATAATGCTGTGCCCAGAGGTATAGGTTTTTAGATGAAAATCCCAATGTAGGATTGTGAGTTGTTGACCAGGGAGGGAAAAGCAACACAAGGTATTGCCATTGTTCTTTGATAAAACTAGAAGTAAATGGTAAGCTCCTAGTGAAAACAACACACACACACACACACACACACACGAAAGCAAGCTGGAACTAAGCTGGATGCTTCCTTCCTGCTGCCCAGCATTCATAGTTCCAAAAGGTCTCGCAGGTTGTGGAGAAAAGAAAACTCATCAATACTCTTCCCTCAGATGGGTAAGAAGTACTATAACACTGACCTGTGAAGCAAGATATTCACACTGGTGTAATAGTGGAATGACTGTTTAAGGGATAACCAACTGCTTTCAGAGTTAATGCCCACTTAAAGGGAAGAAGTACATACCTGGTTCTGTACATGAAGAAAAATTTGTGTCATTAAATACATCAAACACAAAAGAAAAAAATCCACAAAAACAATAGCCTAATTCCCTACTTTAAAAAAATAACAAAAATAAAAACAAATTACATGCACGGCACTACAGATTAATGGTAGATAATTTGCCTAGCATATACAGGGCTTTGAGTTTGATCTCAAGCAGGTGTGTGTGTGTGTGTGTGTGTGTGTGTGTGTGTGTGTGTACACTCGTGCACACACACACACATGTGTGCAAAAACAATGTGACTATAAACCAAACAGGAGAAAGATAAGATTTATTAGAGCAGAAATAAGTATCACTGGAAACAGAAAAACAATAAAGAAAACCAGTGGATGCTAAGAAGGAAGATAAAATAGAACCACAAGAAAAATGCACAAAATAAGGAAAGGCCTTCTGGACCTGTGAAAAGTGGCTGGCAGAAAGGAGGCTTTCTGATCAGTACCAATTGTTTTCTGTAGTGAGAATTTTGGTTTCCTTTAAAACATAGAAATGTTATAGGAATATGTTTTGTTTTAATCCTAGTTGTAGGATATGAGGCTACTTCAGATTGCCCACAGCAGCAGACTATGATTTGCCTCATGCTCTGGCTTTTGCCAGCTCCAGATAGTTTCTGCAAGTGTATGATATTTGACATTCTAGGGACTCTTGCGAGGGTATATAAATTCAAGAGCCGTAAGAGGGGTGTAGCTGCTGCTCCTGCTGCTGCTGATGCTGCTCCTGCTGCTTATGCTGCTGCTGCTGCTGCTGCTGCTGCTGCTGCTCCTGCTGATGCTGCTCCTGCTGCTTATGCTGATGCTGCTCCCGATGCTGCTGATGATGTTGTTCCTGATGCTGCTCCTGCTACTGCTACTGCTACTGCTGCTGCTCCTGCTGCTGCTCCTGCTGCTGCTCCTGCTGCTCCTGCTGCTGATGCTGATGCTCCTGCTACTGATGCTGCTGCTGATGCTGATGTTGATGCTGATGCTGCTGCTGATGCTGCTCCTGCTGCTGATGCTGATGCTGATGCCCCACCTGCTGTTTGCTGTTGCTAGTTACTTGTTGGAGATCCTGACGACGAAGATCTAAAATGCCCCTTGTAACTCCGTACTCCAATCAGCAGGAAGTAGACTATATGAATGCCCTCTTTCCCCTCTAGCCTTCATTTCTCCTACCTAGTGTTGGGGTCTTGAAAGAGATAAGGCTAGAGAAGGGTGGTAGAAATAGGTAACTATAAAGTATACAAAAGTCCACTTACAGGTTTCCATGACTTATGACCAAAGTGTGTGGTGTCTTCAGGGGCCGAATCTTGCCATCAAGTTCTAGTGGGTACCCGAAAGCAACCCCAATAGCTTATGTTGTTCAGAAAGTCACGTTGAATAGCCCTAACTAACAAATCAAGCTGAGACATCCCACACATTCTCTGGGATATTTAGTTGGCAACTTACAACTTCTGTTCTGGGATATACATACATACATACATACATACATACATACATACATACATACATACATACATGTGTATATATGTATGTATATATATATCACATATCTATAAGAATATATGTGTATGTGTATATAGAGAGAGATGGTTAGATGTAATGAGGCTTATAAAATAGCATGTTTCTGCATGGCCCTTGCAATAGCCTAAGTGTTAGCTGCCCCTCCCTCATCCCCTTCTGCTGTTCCTTCCCATCTCTCTCCTTATTTAAAGTTTCCCCAATATTCCCTTATTCCCCCTTCGTATTACCTATGCTCTAACATCTCCCTCCTTAATGTCTTTCCTCCCTCATTATCAAGTGTCTCTTCCCAGGTCACTGGCTTCTACAGGTACTCCAAGTTAAACACACATTCCCAAAGACGTGAAGCCAGGACCCACCCGTGAGGGAGAACACGCCGCAATGCCGCATCTCTCCTTAGGACCTGGGCTCCCTGACCCACCACATCTTCCGGTTCCATCCACTCTCCAGCTCCGTCTAAGCTTCCTGATTCCACTCTACATAGGCACCACATTTTCATCATTCATTTCTCAGTGGAGAGCTGGACAGCATGCCTGTCCTCGCTAGTGTGTAAAAGCCGCAATGAGCATGGATGACCGTGTATCTCTGTAGAAGAATATGGAAGACTATAGAGACATGTGCCAGAAATGGTATAGCTGTGTCACGTGTTAGATCTACTTTTTGCAGAACCACCACGTCAGTTTCCATAGCAACCACAGCAGTTTACATTTCTATGAACAGCGCGTGGGGTTCCCCTTTTCCCACATCCACAATAGCATTTGTTGTCATTGTTTTTTTCTTTTTTCTGTAAACTGTGAAGCTTATTTTTATTGGTTTTTCTTAATTGTAGCTATTCTGATAAGACAAAATATCACAATAGTTTCAATTTGCATTTCTGTGATGGCCTGAAACTCAGGAGAACAGATTAGGCAAAACTCATAACCAGCTGCATCAGCAACCCCTGGCTTTTTAAGATGAGAACCTCGGTGTGTGGCCCAGGCTGGTCTCAAACTCGCAATCTTCCCACATCTGCTTCCCATGTGCTGGGACTTCAGGGGTTTACCATCACACCCAGCTCCTAGCACAGATCCCGAAGACTAAACTGGGCACAAGGCGAGAGTCTTGGATCACAGACCAGACTGGAATCTCCTCATTCTGCTGCCCAAAGGAGGAAAGGTATCTATGCAGAACCAAGAAGAGACATCCACAGTTTGCTTACAGTGTGTCCCACTGAGCAAGGCCATTGAGCACACAGATAGCCATTCACTGCCTGGACAGGTAAGTAATTCACACACCATTTGTGCCCAATTCTCATGCTATAAAGCTCTTTGAACGCTGAATTAGTGAGAACTAAGCATTGCTTCTAAAGGAAATACAAAATACAGTTCCAGCCAAGCCCTGCTCATGTTTCTGTCAACCTATTAGAACACAGACGTGCTTTATGTGTATTTTTTTTTAAGAGTTTCAGCTCAAGGCTATGCAGCTTGAGGCTACAGAATCAAAGCACAGCACAGCCTCCCTCCACAGGGCAACATGAAACAACACTTCAGTACTATACTTAGAGGCAATTTTAAACCTCAACATCACCAAAAGCAAACAGAAAATACACAAACATGCAAAAAATGTGGCACTAAACAGACCAAGAAAAAAGATACTTGTTCCCAGCATGAGAACTCAAGTAAGACAGGAAAATGTCCCAGTGTTAAACCTCAGCTGGCAGTGCAGTTACTGAGTGACTCAAATATTTTGTTTTTCCTTTAGATGTCCACGGATAACCACAAGTGTGCCACAAGATTTGGGGGTCGCAAGTAAATTTTAGCAAGTAGATGAATTCATAAATAAGGAATCCATAATGAATACAGATCAACTGTGCTGGATTCTGGGCCTCTCTGAGGCTGGGCCTGGTCTGTGGTAGAGGGTGGAAACCTCACTTGGCATTGTCCTGATTCTAAACATTGACCAGGACAACTGGTCAGGTCAAACCACTGGTTAAAAGATCAGTGTGTCTGGTGCTTTAGCCTGTCCAGGGCACGTACCAGCTCCTGGCAAATTCTCTCCAGTGAATTACCAGTTTCTACACAGTGCCACAATCCACAGGGAGTGGCTTCCGGTCCCCTGTCAATAGGAGATACCAACGGCTTGTTCATACTAGACACAGCGAACAGCTAGTCCCATCCTGTCATCTCGCTAACTGCCATTTCTATGGAATCCTGCAGCCAGCTTTTTACAGCTTTGAGTAGGAATCTCCTCCCTCCCACACGACTGACAGAGCAGGCTAGCTTGTTTTATTTTCTAGAGGACTCAACTCTCTTGATTTTCACTTGGACATTAATGTCCACGCGCAGCCATCTTGACAGGTGGTATTCAGTATAGCCTGGCTCTTATGTTCTCCATGTGGTAAGCCTTCCTCTTTGCCCCCCAGCAGTTCTCCTTCATGTCTTGTGTGTCCGGGGACGGGGCTATCTCTGAGCTCCCGCTTCACTCCATTGTTCCCATCAGCCCATACCAGCACTATTTTTCTTGCCAGGGTTTTTGTGGTTTTCCTTGTGGCTGGTAGAAAAGTATTAAATGTTCTTTCTAAGGTGTCCATAAAATTTTAGATATGTTTGTTTTGCAAGCTGCATTTTTTATTTAATGAATTTATATGGGGTTTTTTTTTTCAAGATTTTGGTTCCTCTGTACCTTTTAACTGCTCTATACAGAATGCCTCACTGCTCACTTGAATAATCTTAAATGTCTTTTTAATTTTTCATTCTAAATTTCAGGTTAGCCTCAAACTCACAGTCCCGCTACCATTACACCACCACATCTGGCCTTTCGCTGCCTCTTGCTCCCTGCTGCCCTCAGTCTTGGACCGGAGCACCCAAGGCCTGTGTGTATACAAAAGATTCAGAAGAAAGACTTCTCCAGCTCTTTTTCCCAAACACGGACTTTTCCACAGTTTGGGGAATCAAATCAGGGCTTTGTACTTGTCAGGAATGTACTCCCACCATCAAGCTACATCCCCAGCCTGTGGTTTTTCAAGACTGACCTTGCAATACAAGCCAACCTGTCTTTGAACTCTTAATCCTGTACCCACCACCTCAGAGGTGGAATTACAGATATTCACTGCTGTGCCCTTTTTTTGAGATTTAGTTTTTCTTTATGTGTATGTGTGTGTTTGTGAATTTTCTACTTATTATAAGTGGGTGTCTAGATCTGAGTATGTGCCACAGGTACATGGGTGCCTGTGGAGTCCAGAAAGGGTCATCAGATCCCATGAAGCGAGGTTACATGAGGTTATGAGCCATCCAATGTGGGTGCTGGGAACTGAATTTTGGTTCTGTGGAAGAATAACAAGTACTTTTAACCTTGAGCCACCTCTAACCTCTACCCCTAAACAGATACACACACACACACACACAGAGAGAGAGAGAGAGAGAGAGAGAGAGAGAGAGAGAGAGAGAGAGAGAGAGAGAGAGAGAGAGATATATTTTAATATATTTTAATGGCTTTAATTTGTCCCCTTTGGAAGTCTTATACATTTTGGTTAGTTCTTAAATAACGTGGTAGATAACCTTCGCTGCTGATTATAACCTTCCTTGTAATGAGGGAGCTTTTTGTTTGTTTTGGTTTGATGTTTTTAGTAATTGTTAAGAGAAATAAAATTGAGTTTTTACGTTGATTTCCATGCCTGGGAACTGGCTTGGCATCTCACTGGCTCTCATAGTTGGCCTGGTGTGTATGCAGCTTTCCCAGGTAGTGCTCTATCCACAGTGACCCATCTTCCCAAATGCACTTCTCTCTCTGTTCTGTATTGGGTTCACTCTTCAGCGGTGGCAATCATGAGCATTCCAGGTTCGTCTTTTATTAGAAACAAAACAAATAGAAAGTCTCTTCATTGAGTATAAACTGTTCTGTGCCTTTATGGACCAAAGAAAGTGCTTTATCCTCAACCTGGCAAGAATTACTAAGATCATAAATATGATTTCTCAGTGTTCTGTATAATTCCTAACTCACAGAATAAGAATCACTTGTAAACTGCTGGTTGAGTTAGTGAAACTATGAGTTGCAGGTTCTGGGAGTGCCGGTCATATATCTCAGATTTAGGTTCATATATCTAACTCTCACTTTGGTGAGGTCAGATTCTCTACTAACTTTTGCATTCATTTTAAAATTGTACATTTTTCTATGATCAAAGTTGCTTTCTTTAAGGTTGTGTTGTGATACAGGGCATCTATAAAATCATTCATTAATTATAAATCCCACTTTCTGTCCAGAGCCAGCTTTTCTTTTTTTTTTTTTATAACTATGGTTGTATCCATATTTATTTTTCTTTAAAGACACACTTTGATTGATTTTACTGTGCCAACTTATTTTAAGAGTACTGCAATCAAATTTTCTTTTTTTTGCAGTTCATTACATATTTTTATTATGAGTGTCTTATTTTTTTTTTTATTAACTTGAATATTTCTTATATACATTTCGAGTGTTATTCCTTTCCGGTTTCGGGCAAACATCCCCCCCCCTCCCCCTTCCTTATGGGTGTTCCTCTCCCCCCCCCTCCCCCATTGCCGCCCTCCCCCCAACAGTCTGGTTCACTGGGGTTCAGTCTTAGCAGGACCCAGGGCTTCCCCTTCCACTGGTGCAGAGCCAGCTTTTCTAAATCACATTATTATCTGTATTAAAAGTTTAGGTTTTTGTGTTCATTTTATAATGTACAAGACTTTTTCTAGAAAAAAAAAATAAATTGAACTTAGTCTTTCCTTTAAAAGCTGCCTTTTGAGTAGAGGCATTCAACATTGTGCCTCAGAGACAAACTGTGTGGTTTGACCAGATGTAGTATGGCTTGGTAGGTGCTGGGATAAAGACAGAGCCTGCTGGCAGGAGAGCTTTGAGAGGGTCACAGTCAGAAAGAAGGGGGGAGGTGGAGAGACTGGGAAGCTACAGTTTGGCATTGCACAATCCTATTTTTTCTTAAGCTGACAATCACAGTCAGCACAGGCTCTGGGCATTCCGTAGTGGCAGCCAAGCAGTGCAAAGTTTAGTGTGACTATCACCCCTAACTGCTGAACTTTACCTACATTCAGTCTGGAAAAAAATAAAATGGGGGGAGGGGGTTGCTGGAGAAATGGCTCAGTGGTTAAGAACATTGGTTGTTCTTCCAGAGGTCCTAAGTTCGATTCCCAACACCCACATGATGGTGCATAACCATCTATGAAGGTATCTGATCCCCGTTTCTGCCGTGCAGATGTACAGGGAGGCAGAACACTCATATACATAGTTGGATAAATCTTTTAAAAACAGAGAAGAAAATGGGTTAATCTTCCTTCTGTGCACTCTTTCTCTCCCCTTTCATCCCAGCCTCTCAAATTATCACAAAGCACCTTGGTTCTAACATCAGTCTCTTTTATGTGTTCAGTTTGATTTGTGTATTGTGTGTTACTGTCTTCAAATGGTGACGTCTGAACTTGGAAGTGCTAGTATAATATGTTATCCCTATAAAACCGTTATGAATCCATCACCCAGGGATGGAAGGTCTTCACAACACCCATTCTCCATTCCCTCTAGTGTATGAGCAGCAATCCACATGCTTCCTCCTCAAGCCTGGCACGTTGCAGTAACCAGACACTCAAAAATGTATAGACACTTGTGTTGTGATTTTAAAAAATCATATTTCTAAAAATAGTTTAATGAATATGAAGTACTGGGACAATACCCCTAAGAAGTAGAGTAACAAACTGCGTGTACTCATAACTGTATAAATAAAAGTTTAGAAAAAAAATCAGTCATGACCCAGTAAATAACTCAGTTGATAAAGGCACTTGTCAACAAACCAAATGACTTAACTCAGTCACCTGAATCCTCTTGGAGGAAGGTGAGATTCCCTACTCTGAAAGTTGTCCTCTGACCTTCAATCAAATGCACCTGTGGCTGTGTACATAGAGTACATGTATCTCTTTAAAGAACACTTGCAAAAACTCTTATGAAAATAAACCGAGGGTACCATAACTTCTATTGTTGCCCCGCACAAACCTCCGATGACGCCACTGGCAACTGCTGCAAGTCATTCATTGGTAATAGCCAATGGTCATTGAGATTCTCTCCAAAGATTCAGCCTTGTCTAACTAAAGCTAATCTAACCTGCCACGGTGACTAGTGTCTGATTGGCATGGAAGGGAGAAATCCTGCAGAGCATTTCACTTGCTTCCATTCTTCCTCTGTTCTTCTCTTTCCCTAAAGCTTTGCTCATTGGCCTGAGGAGCAAACATAGACTGGGTGACGTCCTCATCCCTAATAGGATTAAGGCTACCAAATTAAGTGATTCACTCTCAGAAAGGTCTCTACAGCACAGTCAAGCTAGGGTCCAGATGATACTACTGCAACCCTATGTGACTATGGAGATCTCATGATACTCTGATGCTAGAGAGTCATCAGAGAGAGACAGGTAAATCTCTCATTGATGGCTTGCTGTCTGTAGTTTCAAATCAGTTTTCAGTGCTCAGTTGTGTGTTGGTGAAGTTCCTAACTTCTCATGCAGATGAGGACTTTCAAATTCGCCAAGTAGAACTCGTAAAATCAGACAAACCCCAGTATCAGTAGATTTCACAAACTCATGGCTCAGCTGAGGCTCTGCTTGAGATTAGGCCCAATAAGCAAACACTGGAGAAGGAAATCTGAAGCTGGACCACCTGTTAGCTAAAAGAATCTGCTAGTGAAAATGCTGATGGGCTGTAGCAAAGCAATCGCTCAGGTGTCTCGGTGCTGAGGTAGGAAGGTACACTGATGGGCACGGTCTCTTCACATGTGACACATAGGAGAGAAGCAATCATTACTAGAGCTGTATGGCTCAGTGGGATTATAGGGAGAGAACAGCTAACTCCATTTCACTCATCTTTGTGTAAGAGACACTGTGAAAGCCAGAAATCTCCTTGGCAGTGTTTCGAAAGTCTCTTGTCAACTGTGGGTACGGGGTGAGCACAGCTCAGTAAGGCACAGAACTTAACTGAAACAGTTGCAAAACTTCAGAGAGGAGAGTCTCTTACAACAAAGTCTTGACCCTTGCTATGGAAGCCGTGAACTTTTGAAACTTAACCTGAAACGCTTAAGTAGATGCAGTTGAGAAACTTGAATCCCCAGATTCTGCTGGTGCATTCCCCTCTGAAGAGAGAAAAAGATCACTTGTGTTGAGTAAGTGGCTTCTCCTGATACTAGAAGACTCGATGAAATTTCAAATTAGAACCACTACGAGTAGATGCGACCTACTCTAAGATTGACTTCCTCTGCAAGCCACCATACCAAGGAGTAAGGACAAACTTCAGCCCAGCCCTGTGAGGGAATTTATCACACTCTAGGAAACAACGCACAAGTTATACAGCAAAATGGCCATAACACATGGTCAGACCAAGGAAAGCGTCTCTAGAAGTGAATTCCGGAAGATGCTGGATGAGGAGTCAAGTATAAAAGGTTGAAGAAGGAAACCTACAGAAACTTCTTCTATAGTATACACAAAGTTTGGCACCCTTTCAAGGGCCCCAAAAGGCAGTTTTAAGTCCAATGTAGAGTTAAGCTGGCCACAGTAACACATAACACACACACACACACACACACACACACACACACACACACCCTAAAATTTCTCATGAGACCAAAGAAGAGAGCTCAATAGAGTGGATAAGAGTCCTTGGCTAACAATTCCCCTTGGGAAGGCCCAAAGGAAATTTAGCTTAGTAAGGGACAAACAGACGTACTTGCAAGAAGCATCAGTGAACGTTTGAGAAGTGTCTTCTATAGACTGAAGTGGAAAGAGAAATGATGTTACTGAGATGTTGCTGCCTAGTAAAACAAAGATGGTAGAATGTCCCAAGGAGCAGCAAAGATGGGAAAGGTCATGAGGATGGCTGTGGAGGGATCTCTGCACGACAGACTGAACTAAGCTGGCCTCAGAGCAGACGCTTTTTTTCCCAATTGTTGCTGCTTCTTTGTTTTGTTGCTATAGCAGACTCGTTCTTTATAGAACCCTGTGACTGATTGATTGCATTTATGAGTTAATTCATCCTCAAGGGAAGGGTCTAATCATCTCTGTAATGTCTCTCTCACCTAGTCTCATTTCTTAATATCTCATAATGAAGATTAAAACTTAACTTGAGTTTTAGAGGAGATAAGATCTAATTAGACCACGGTGGAGTCTGGGAGCTAGCTATGGTCTACAACACAAATTCATATACATCTGACCTCACATTTCTGAGCATCCACTCTTGTTATCTTGTGATTATGTGGATCAAGCAGGCCATTAGGGCTACCCACCTAGATTTTAGGGAGAATTAAGCTTTAAAAATAATGCATGAATAATTCCAGGGTTCGCTCCACAGTGATCCCTGTGGTCATTGTCCACTCGCACCCTGAAGAGTTCCATATAGTTCGGTAATGCACTCTGCCTGCTGCAGTATGTTCTCAGGTCTTAAGTGAATTTAGACAATGAATACCACAAACACAAGGGGCGACAGGATGGCCAGGATAATATGTGAATTCTAAAACCATCTTATTAAGTTCCTATTCTTCACGCCTACTTTACTGCAAAGTTGTGTAAGCATTCACAAGTCCAGCTCAGGTTCACGTCAGACACAATCCCAGCACAGGAGGTAGAAGTGGGCACGAAATTCTACTGCAGGCTGAGGAGATATCAGCATTTGATAGGTTTTTGGGAGAAAAAGAGTTCGTTTTATTGATTGCATAACGGCTAGTAGCGTTAGGGTCCAGGAGTCGCCCACAAACCACACAAACACTGATCTCAGTCAGACAAGGATGGTTTATTGAACGCACACCCTAAGATTGATTGATCAGGACCACAGCTCAGAATTCAGGGGCTGAGCTACATTTCTCAGGGCCAGCTTATAAAGGGAAAAATCACAACGAGCTCATATGCAAGTGCGGGAAGGGCTGCCCAGTGGTTGACTCCAGCTCAAGCTATTTTGGCTAGTTAGACAAAACAGATCTAACTGACCTCTATTCTGATTGGCCCTAAGTGAAGCTTATGGTTGATAAATTTCTTAAGATTTGCAAACCTTAGAATAGACAGAACATACCAGGGTAATTTGTCAGCAAGACTCTGCTCTGAGTCAAGTTATTCTGCATCAATGACTGGCAGGCATATTACATCAACAATATGAATTAGCTGGCAGGCACGGGACAAATGGCTACCGCTGTGCAGGGGGAGTAGCCCTCAACAGTAGATCAATTATACTCCAGGGCAGACTCCACTCCCAAGGGTAGTTGCGAACTACAAATTCAACTCTGTTTTTGTTTTTGTTTTTGTTTTTAGGAAGAAGAAAACAGGAAGTTGAATGGATAGAAAAGTGAGTATAGAGAGAATGGAGAGAGTGGGTCTGGGAAGAATTGAGCAAGAGATTAAATCTGATCATGGTACAATGTATAAAATTCTCAAACAATTAATAAAAAAAAGTTTTTTAAGAAAGTAGTGTCATGGAGCCGGATATAGCTGTCTCCTGAGAGGCTCGACCAGAGCATGTCAAATACAGAGGCGAATGCTAACAGCAAACCATTTAACTGAGAATGGGGTCCCCATTGGAGGAGTTAGAGAAAGGATTGAAGGAGCTGAAGAGGCTTGCAACCCCATAAGAACAACAATACCAACCAACCAGAGCTCCCAGGGACTAAACCACTACCCATAGAGTACACATGGACAGACCCATGGCTCCAGCTGCATATGTTGCAGAGGATGGCCTTGTTGGGCACCAATGGGAGGAGAAGCCCTTGGTCCTGCCAAGGCTGAACCCCCCAGTGTAGGGGAATGTCAAGGCGGGAAAGCAGGAAAGGGAGGGGGATGGGATAGGGAGCTTATGGACTGGGAAAGGGGATAACCTTTGAAATGTAAATAAAAATATCCAATAAAAAATAATTTTAAAAAAGAAGTTAGTGTCATGAATGAGAATGATGACTCCCAAGGAAGAGATGGCTTTTCCGAGAAGGAATCTTGAAAGTCTGAAGCTGAGGTGTTCACTGGTACAGCATCCACGAAGAAATGCCTAAACATGAGCGACAAATGCGAGCTGACCCAGATATAACTGAGAGGTTGCTGTGTGCATGCATCAGCTGAGGAGATTGCAGTAAAAACATAAAAAGAGAAGTAGCTCATTGAACGGAACTTCAGGGTGTGCCTAAAGGTCTACACTGACTAGAGGAAGTTAGTCTTTATAAGAGTTGTGTAAGCTGTACCAACAACAGTAGCTGGGCTTGGCGGTCCATACACTGTTTAAAAGGTCCATCCATATCCCTCTCCAAACAAGACACCGGGTAATCTGTCAGCATCCTAGGACCCCCACCTGCATGGAGTCGCTCACATGCCCTCCTCTGTACAGTAAATTGTCTCTTCTCCTTCATGACCGTCAAACATAAATTCTAATCAAATGTATTTCATAGCGTGCACGCTTTTGATTCACAATCAGCCTAGTAAATTCATTTCCTTGATACTGGAATAAACAAAAACAATATGGAAAGGAAAACTCATAGGCTATTATCCCTATTATGATTAGAATATTAAATGTCCCCCACAGGTTCATGTGCTGTGTGCTGGGTACTCAGGTGTGGCATTGTCACGTACAGAGGTGGAAACTGTTGGAGGTGACTGGAGAAGTGGTCACCGATGCTTTTGATGCCAAGGCTCGTCCCTCAGCTTCCTGTCGGCCATAACTGAGCAGCCTTGGCATACACTCCCATTACTACATGTTCTCCTGTGTATGGGCCGGAGTCAGCAGAGCCAAGCACTGTGGGCTGGAGTCACTAAGCTAATACTGGTGCATTTTAGCACACTTGCCAAAAAAAACAAAACAAAACAAAAAGACAAAAGCAAAATTAAAAAAAAAAAAACTAACAGAAACCACAGCCACTAATTAGCACATTATATCACATCCAATAAAACACTTCTTTTAAAAACCAACCAAATCTAACTTGCAATTTACAGAAATGCAAGCCAATATGGTCATTTCTGTGTGCGCACGAAAAGTATTTAACAATGGTAAACACGGGAACTCAGTAACTGAGAACAGAATGGTACTTTTAAACCATACAATTGAAGCTGAAGACAAGACTATAACTCAGATTAAAGGACAGAGGGTGTGACGCATAAGGTAATTAAATGAAGAACACATAGGAAGGCTTGGGGTGGTAGCTTTCATGCATCTGGTCTAGAATCACAGAGCTGGATTCAAACTGAGATCTTGCCTCTTGTTAGGGTGACCCTAGCAGATGAGATTTTCCACTCCATCTGTAATAAGAACTCATTTGCATGTGGGCAAAATAAGGTAACAGTAAAACCAGCTTAAAATTGGACTGGCATACAGTGAATACTCAACAGATATTAGTAAGCATGTTTTCAATTACTACTTCTCCATATTTGGCTGATGAACAATGGTTTTCCTCTGAGCTCTGTGTCTTCCTTTTATGTCTCTATTTGTCTACCAATTCTCCTCATTTTCCCTCCATTGATAGAGTAATTTGAGCCTAGTATTCTGTCAAATCACACACATACACACAAACACACACACACACACACACACACACACACACACACACACACACACGCCCACCTACTAGTGTATCAGTATCTTGAACAAAAGTGCAAACCCCCAGGAATCCCTGTTCCTTAGCGGAGTCCCCCCTGGGTTCTCCTGAATAGATGCCTTACCTTTGCCCAGTGTCTACGTTTCAGTGTCCTACGCTGGCTACTGTCAGCTTCCCTCCAATTTCCCATCCAGTCCCCTCTCCTCTACTTTTGTGGCCTCCTTCTAGTCTGCTTCTTTAAAATTCTGAAACTTTTTCAGTCTGCTACCTAATAATACTACCCTTGTCACCCGAACTACACCCAGGCTGGAAGGAGAAACCCCTGATTTCACTCTTTTTTCTCTTACAGGACCCTTCACTTGTCCCCAAGTTTAGGTGAACTGAGGATTCTCCCTTTTTTTTTTTTTTTTTTGCCATGTGTTTTTTTTTTTATTCCATTTTTAATTGGGTATTTCTTATTTATACTTTAAATGTTATTCCCTTTCCTGGTTTCCTGTCTATCAGCCCTCTAACCCCTTCTCCTCCCCTTCTGTAAGGGTGTTCCCCTCCCCATCCACTCCCCTAACAACAATCCCCTACACTGGGGGGTCCAACCTTGGCAGGACCAAGGGCTTCTCCTTCAACAAGGCCATCCTCAGCTACATATGCAGATGGAGCCATGGGTCTGTTCATGTGTGCTCTTTGGATGGTCGTTTAGTCCCTAGGAGCTCTTGTTGGTTGGCATTGTTGTTCTTAGGGGGTTGCAAGCCTCTTCAGCTCCTTCAATCCTTTCTCTGATTCCTCCAACAGGGATCCTGTTCTCAGTTCAATGGTTTGCTGCTAGCATTCGCCTCTGTATTTGCTGTATTCTGGGTGTGTCTCTCAGGAGCGATCTACATCCGGCTCCTGTCGGCCTGCACTTCTTTGCTTCATCCATCTTATCTAGTTTGATGACTGTATATGTATGAACCACATGTGGGGCAGGCTCTGAATGGCCATTCCTTCATCCTCTGCTCTAAGCTTTGCCTCCCTGTCCCCTCCTATGGATATTTTTGTTCTCCTTTTTAAGAAGGAGTGGAGCATCCACATTTTGGTCATCCTTCTTGAATTTCATGTGGTCCGTGCATTGCATCTTGGGTAATTCGAGCTTTTGAGCTAATATCCACTTATCAGTGAGTGCATACCATGCGTGCTTTTCTGTGATGGGGTTATCTCACTCAGGATATTTTGTAGTTCCATCCATTTGCCTAAGAATTTCATGTAGTCATTGATTATAAGAGATGAATGGTACACCATTGTGTAAATGTACCACATTTTCTGTATCCATTCCTCTCTTGAAGGGCATCTGGGTTCCTTCCACCTTCTGGCTGTTATAAATAAGCCTGCTATGAACATATTGGTACATGAGGCCCTTCTCTTGCCAGTATATTTGAGAGTTTGACATATAGCTTCACCAATCTCTGTCCCCCAAATAAAAGAAGACCCTCCTCCCAATGTTCTCTCTCTCTCTCTCTCTCTCTCTCTCTCTCTCTCTCTCTCTCTCTCTCTCTGTGTGTGTGTGTGTGTGTGTGTGTGTGTGTGTGTGTGTGTTTGGGGTGTGTGTGTTCACCTCAAAACTCCTGAAGGACATATTCTCATCAGCTTATAATGGGTTTTTATCAACATAAACAGGACATGGGATCAGCGAAAACAGTGCGAGGAGAAATACATCAACTGTGCCTAACGTACCAAACACCACAGCTCGGCTGCACAGTCCCTGTGACTGTCATGACTCCTGGTGGTCATATGGATGACCAGGAGCTGCATGTGGCATCTGCTACCCCCCCAAAAAAAATAAAAATAAAAAAGGATTATGCTGCATATCACTACCCCAGAAGGAAACCAAATTCAAAGCATGGATGACCATATGTGGCTTTTGAACTATAGCAGGAAGATTATTCAAACCAAGTGAGTTAAAGACTATTGGTTGTGCTTTATTTACTCCCTGCGGTCTTGAAAGGTGTTTTGGACAACATAAAATGAAGAGTTGGGAGAGATTTACTAGTTGAAACTGAAGAAATAATTTCCACACAAAAAGACTTTAGGCGTCAGCCTCTTCCAGTGCCTAATATATCACGGTGCAGCTTATTTCTTTCTAGTTGTTGGGTCCATAAAGTTCTCCGTTGTCAGAGCTTGACATATTTTCATCTTATATTGTTTTTACCTATTTGTATTTTATGTATGCACTTGCCTGTGTGTATGGAAGTGCATCGCATGTGTGCAGTGCCCTCAGAAGTCAGAAGAGGGCATAAGACCTGCTGGCACTTCAGTTAGACCGGGTTGTGAGCTGCCATTCCATGGTGGGAACTGAACCAGGGACCTTTGCAAGAACAAATGCTTTTAACCCCTCTTCAACGTGCCCAGCCCCTTCACATTGACGTTCTAGATGCCTCTGAAGTCTCAAAAGTCCTGCACCCCACTGGAGTCTTCTGTCACCACTGTGGCTCTGGCTCCTATGCTCTTACCCATAATGTTACAAGTCCTAAACTTGTGACCTGTCTCTATGTTTCTGCTCTAGCATCCTGCCTACGGGCCTAGTTTAGATCTCCTCTAAACTAGAATCTAATTATCATCTTAGCCTAGAAGGACAAAAACCAAACATGAAATCTATCTTTACGGTGACTGACAAAGCCCCCCCCCATCGCCATGGTCCCCAAGGCTGAACCAGCTGCTGTCTGGAGCTTCTAAGACACTGTTTTCTTATCACTGCCCACTCACCCGGAAGGTGTGAAACTTAAAACAGACCTCATATGGAAATCAGAATCAACTGCGAGAGTCTTAGAGCACACCCACTGAGCACGATTCCCAAAGCATCCAAGGACCCCCCCCAGCACATTTTGGGGTTCATTTGCCATAACTCAACAACAGGAGCTGTGCAGCCTAACTTGAATGCTTCTTTCTTCTCGTCCTTTTTCTACTTTTAGAGGACCAGCCTCTTCTCTTTTTTTAAGATTTATTTATTTATTTCATGTTTGTGAGTACACTGTCAATGTCTTCAGACACACCAGAAGAGAGCATTGGATGCTGATTACAGATAGTTGTGAGCCACCATGTGGTTGCTGGGAGTTGAACTCAGGACTGCTGGAAGAACAGTCAGCGTTCTTAACTGCTGAGCCATCTCTCTCCAGTCCTTGAGTGCTTCTTAAAATCATGTTAGGAGGAGGAGGAAAAGAAAGAGAAGGAGGAGGAGGAAAAGTAGAAAGGAGGAGGAGGAGGAGGAGGAAGAAGGAGAGGAGGAGGAGGAAGAAGAGGAGGAGGAGAAGAGGAGGAGGAGGAGGAAGAGGAGGAGGAAGAGGAAGAGGAGGAGAGGAGGAGGAAGAGGAGGAGGAAGAGGAGGAGGAAGGAGGAGGAGAGAAGAGGAGGAGGAAGAGGAGGAGAGAAAGAGGAGGAGGAAGAGGAAGAGGAGGGAGGAGGAGAGGAGGAGGAGGAGGAGGAAGAGGAAGAGGAGGAGGAGGAGGAGGAGGAGGAAGAGGAGGAGGAGGAGGAGGAGGAGGAAGAGGAGGAGGAGGAGAAGAGGAGGAGGAGAAGAGGAGGAGGAGGAGGAGGAGGAGGAGGAGGAGGAGGAGGAGGAGGAGGAGGAGGAGGAGGAGGCGCAGGATGAGGAGGAGGAGGAGGAGGAGGAGGAAAAAGGAGGAGGAGGAGGAAGAGGAGGAGGAGGAGGAGGAGGAGGAGGAGGAGGAGGAGGAGAAGAAGAAGAAGAAGAAGAAGAAGAAGAAGAAGAAGAAGAAGAAGAAGAAGAAGAAGAAGAAGAAGAAGAAACAGCTCTAAATATCTCCTAAATAACTAAATTTCAAAAGGTGTCAATTACATCCATGAACTGCCATGTTCCCATTGTCCTGAGGTGGACTTACTATGGACAAGGCTGGAGGGCCACAGGCAGTGCTTGTGGTCTAGCTGCTCTGAGAGGCAGGTATGGGTGCATACCTGAACCCTCCATGTATTTTCCAGGATCCCCGGGATGTACCTCCAGCCTGATGCGTCCTGGACTCTATCTCTCAAGACTTGGCCTGTGTAGAGTTAATACCAAGGACTCCCACACTCCTCTCACAAGATAGCTTCCTCCACCTTTTTGGTTCTTCCTGTACACCCAGCGTGCTTTCTAGGGATATAATAAGCACAGTTGTGTCATAATACAATTATATTTATTTCTACATGAATTCTTGCTTTCACTTTTAAAAAACTATGCCAAAGACCACAATTCACATATTTTTGCAGTCTTCAAGTTTAATGAAGTCCAATCATATTATAGATGCTGAACGAATGATTGCAGACTACGTGGAAGAGTGGCTTAGCAGATGGAGCGCCTGGCACGATGTGAATGACAGAGTTAATTACGCAAACACGGGAATAAACTAAAATTCTTGCCTGTAGTGAAAAATACAGGTTTAATCATACAATATAGTCTACATGCCAAGTAGGGTGGTTCTGTAAAGTAACTAGCTGAGACCCAAAAAGGTTTTAGTCACAATGAATTATCAACTCTTTACACCTTAGTGTGACTAGTCTTCGAAGGTGGGAGACGAGCGCCATCTGCTGAGCAAATAGAGCATAACAGAACAGAGAAGAGCAGCGACAAATCCCTGAGTGAAACGATTAGGACAGGTCCTGATACGTCCACAGTATATATCATCATGCATTGTCCTACTTTTAAAAAATTACGAAAATTCAATAAACATTTCATATACACTAGAAAATACAGCATGTTTTCTTCGTATTGCCCTTAAAGTTTATAGCATTTTTCTTAAATATCTTTAAATTGATTTAAATAAAAACCCATAGATAACACAACCTCTAAGGTAAAACTGCTATTCACTAAAAACAAAGTTACTTGATTTAGGTGCAATTATTTTTTGATAAAAGGAAAATAATTGACCCAAGGCAAAGTCCAGAGTGTTGACATTATTTAAGAACCGTGGTCCAGCGAAAGGCTGGTGCCTTTCGAAAGGGAACATTCACAGAAGCACATTGCAAGCAAGAAACACATAGAGAATCACCAATGTACTTGTGGGGTCGCAAGTCTAGCAAGAAAGAGAATGCCATCACCTCTCTATGGTCACAGCGAGACCAGTGCCCTGAGAATTACAGGAGATACTTTCTCAAGACCCTCCGCCCCTCCATTGTATTGAGGAGAGTGTATTCAGAGAACTGGCTTTCTGATATCCTTGTCAAGATGCCCTGGGAGTCCAAACGTAAGGGAAAACTTAAGGGACATTGGCATGGTGTATCATCAATCAAATGGTCATTTGAAGCTAATTTGTTGGGGTGACTTTTCTAACTATCATAATTTTGTTTTGAGACAAGATCTCACTACAAACTTGTGGCTTGCCTGGAACTCACCACATAGACCAGGCTGGCCTTGAACTCAGAAAGAGCTGCCTGCCTTTGCCTCTCAACTGCTGATATTAAAGACGTGTGCCACTATGCCTGGCCTATAATTATTATGCTTTTAATTGAAATGTCATAATCATATGTATTAATAAAGTACAGTTTAATGTTCTGATACGTGTATATAGTATAGAATGGTTAAAGTTCATCTCACTCAGTGTTTTGTATTAATTTGGAATTTACTCTTAGTTATTTTGAAATGTATATTATTATTGAGCATAGTGTCATATAATAAATATCCAAATGTATTTTTTTCTGGCCGACACTTGGTGAAATCTTTTGCTATCCCAGACTCAAGTCCTTATGTTCTCCTATAATTCTGGTTTTGCTTTTCTTTTGTTTGTTATAGATTCTGTGTGCAATGAGAGCCTGTGCTTGAATGATGGGAAAGACTCAAAGCAACTGAAGATCACCCAAACCCATGCAACTAATTAACTGTTGAAATTCCAAGGCTGATCTCCTTCATGGAAAACTGCCCTTTCTCTCCACTTGCACAGGCTGGCTTGTGAAGGGAAGAAAGCAGAAAATCTAGAAAGAATACCCTTGGGAAGCCAGCCCCAAAGGAAGAGCCCCAGTGTAAGGGTGAGCACGTGGAGTCGAAGGAGTCCTCACCAAACGGGCTCTGCAGTCTCGCTAAGGCAGGTCTTCCAGGAATGTGCAGGGCAATGGTAATTCATCACAGTGTCTGTGGGAAAGGGTGCCGCCTGTTCCGGTGACTTTGAGAGATGCTGTATCTCCTCCCCTCTTAGACAATACTCTGCTTTCATAGGTGCAAAGCCCAGAGCCGAGAAATTTTTTTTAAATTGCTTTATCCAGAGACACATCTTGAATTTTCTTAGATATACTTAATACCCTGGTGAATGCCAGTTAGAAAGGCTGGTTGGCGGATGTAGATCTCTCCTGAGAGACACAGCCAGAATACAGCAAATACAGAGGCGAATGCCAGCAGCAAACCACTGGACTGAGAACGGGACCACCGTTGAAGGAATCAGAGAAAGGACTGGAAGAGCTTGAAGGGGCTCGAGACCCCATATGAACAACAATGCCAAGCAACCAGAGCTTCCAGGGACTAAGCTACTACCTAAAGACTATACATGGACTGACCCTGGACTCTGACCTCATAGGTAGCAATGAATATCCTAGTAAGAGCACCAGTGGAAGGGGAAGCCCTTGGTCCTGCCAAGGCTGAACCCCCAGTGAACCTGATTGTTGGGGGGAAGGTGGCAATGGGGGGAGGATGGGGAGGGGAACACCCATATAGAAAGGGAGGAGGAGGGGTTAGGGGGATGTTTGCCCGGAAACCGGGAAAGGGAATAACAATCGAAATGTAAATAAATACTCAAGTTAATAAAGAAAAAAGGGAAAAAATTTAAAAAAAGAAAAAAAAGAAAGGTTGGTTGGGAAGACTCACGAGAGAACTGTGAGGGGGTGGGCATGGTTAGCTATGCATCATCCACATGGGATTTTTGTATGTGAAATTTTGGGGTAAGAGAGAGCAAATTTGGGAGAAAGCCAAAGCCTACCACGGGGCTATTTGGGATGATAGAAACAGAAATGGAACAATTTTTTTTTAATGTTAGGAAGTAAACCAAATAAGACTTGGGGATAGATGAGATCTGGGAAAGAAATGAATGTTGACCCACAAAATTCTAGTTAGAATGGCTTCTGAATAAATATTCTACTACATGAAGAAGAAATGTTAAGTTAGCTTTTAAAAGCCAGAGCTTTCCAAATTCATTTACACACACATACACACACACACACACACACACACACACACACACACACACACGTGCCCCAGAGGAGATATCTTATGGACCTAGAGTTTAGCAAAGCACACAATCAGAGATCCTGCTATGAGGGTATCACACATCAGAAAGGCAACTGGCCCAGAATCCACATGATATCATCTAACGTCTGTGGGGAAAATCCTAAGAAAAAAAGTCTGCCGAGATGAGTGAGTTTTTCTAAACAAATCAACAGTGTCTACATGATTTGGGGGGACACAAATACCTAACTTAAAAGAAAATCTGAATTTTTCCACTTTATAATCTAGAGCAAAGAACTAGCTAACTATAGATGTCAGGCCAAATCTAGCCCACTGCCCTGCTACCATAAATACAGTATGGCTGGCACACAGCCCTGCTTGCTTACTGCTTTCAGGCAGAAGTCGTGGTTCGTACTCACTGGGACAGAGACCGGATGGCCTGCCAACTTACATGCTTACTACCTGCCCTTTTACAGAAAAACTTTGTCAAACTCATACTTAACACTTAAGGCTGGATCAGGGAAGAAGGAGGCAGAGAAAGCGGAGGGAGCGAGGCAGTAAAAGAAGGTGAGCAAAGAGGGAGGGGGGAAGGAGGGAGGGAGGGGGGAAGAGGTCATTCCTCATGCTATACCCATTGGTGACTGTAAAGGAATCATAGCAAATAACCCCCAAGGCTGAATCTGCTTCAACATCCCATTTACAAATATTTGACTTGTAACACAAACCTCCTTCTGTTTGGTCACAGAATTCCTTGTTGGAATGAGACCGGACTTCAATCTGCTCCGATCACGTTTAACATCGCCATCTGCCCCCCTACATCCCACTTCCTAAAGTGAGCTGATCTGGCTAGAACACACCACTACATTTCATGGAGCCTTTATCGGTTAAGAATATGTCCAGTAGCAAATAGAAGGAATTATGTTTCAGTGTATCTCTATTGTTTCTACGTGGATGAGCGCTTTGACTGCAGTTGAGTGTGTGCTCCATATATGTGCACTGCCTGAAGAGACCAGAAGTTTGTAAGTTGCTGAGTATGTGCTGGGAACTGAGTTTGGAGGCTCTGCAAGAGCAGAGGTCCTGTTGCCTGCAGAGCCATTCTCCAGCCCCTAGAAGAAAGTCTTCCTATTTTCGTAGTCTTAAACAAAATAGGTGTTTCTTTCTTCCCTCACACAGGAACCCTGGCCATAGGTTCCCAGGAGTTGTCAAAGCAGGAAAGACAAGCCTTGAAGAACCAACATTGTTCTTTCCGTGAACTGCCACTTGTCACTCCAACTCCCGTTTCGCTCACTCCTCGTTCCCAGAACCACACTGTAGTTTTCCTTGTTAGGGAACTGAAGGTGGGCTGTTAACTTTCTGTTACTGTATCAAATACCTGAGATGAGTCTATTTACTGTAAGAGGCGCCATGTTGGTTCAGCTTTGGAGGTCCCAGTACATGGTAAGCTGGCCACAGAGCTTTGGGCCTGGGGCTAGACCTTGTGTCTCAGTGGAAGCATGTGGTGCAGGAAGCCAGCTCAGCTCACAGCAGAGAACAGCTCTGGGAGCGGTCAAACAATTGCTCCTTTCCATGCAGGTCTGGACTCCCACCCCGGCTTCAGCCGGTCACAGAGATGTGGAGTCTGTAGGCTGGTACGAGCAACACAGCCTCCTTTCTTTGTGGCTCCGGATGTGGAGACTAACCTACAGGAACAATCCACAAATCCATGTCTTTGCTGTATTCATTTCCCTGGTGCCTCTCCCTCCTAACTCTAACACAAATCCCTGGGGGGAGTTCACAGTGCACCGGTCCTTTTAAAGGAAACAGTGTCATAGCATCTCAGGGTAGTTAACATCTGGGGATGGGGGTGGGGTGGGGTGCAGGTCCCATTCACTTCCAGACACAGCTGAACCTATAGACCTATAGGCTATAGACAGTTTGGAATTATTCTGGGATCCTCACAAATCAGAAAGGTAATGGGGAAAAGGCAAGGTTTCCACAACACCAGCCCTGGGCTTACAAACAGGGCTGCACAAGAAAATAGTACTTAGGAATGCCTACCACTTTCCACAAGTTTAACATCTAAATTTTAGTTACAAATATTTTGTCTATCTATGAGATGAACCATATAGGCTAACCATGCTCCAGTAGGTGGCCCTATACATGAGCATATATGGGCGGCACATATCGGACTCAGTATTATTTAATTTTAGAAAATAAAGCCTTGTTGGGGATTTAGCTCAGTGGTAGAGCGCTTGCCTAGGAAGCGCAAGGCCCTGGGTTCGGTCCCCAGCCCCAAAAAAAAGAACCAAAAAAAAAAAAAAAAGAAAAAAAAAGAAAGGTGTGTACTACCACCTGATTGATAAATAGAAAATAAAGCCTTTAATCTCTGAGACTTGGGGGCCAGCCTGGTCTACATAATGAGTTCAAGGGCAGTCAAGTCTTTGCCTCAAAATTAAAAATAAAGTTTGAAATAGATGGGGTGGATCTGGGAGGAGCTGTAGAATGAATAGGATCAAAACACATTATATAAACTATGAAATTCATTTTCAATTTTAAATAATTTTTATAAAGCAGACCACAGAGAAATTTTGGGAAGCACAGTGCCCATGGCATCACATCCATGGGCTTCACAAAAGCAGTGCTTGTAACACAAAAGCAGTGCTTATAACTTGATGGTAAAACTTGTGCTTGGCATCTGGTGGACTGTCTTCATCCCACACCATCAGAATAAATAAATAAGGGAAAAACCAGAACCAGAGGATCAGTACTCCATGTTTTGAAGAAGGACGAAGAGGAGAAGGAAGAGGAGGAGGAGAAGGAAGAGGAGGAGGAAGAGGAGGAGGAGGAGGAGGAGGAGGAGGAGGGAGAGGAGGAAGAAGAGGAGGAGGAGAAAAGGAAGGAGGGGGAGGACAAGGGGCTAAAGAGATGGCTCAATGGTTAAAGAGAATTTGTCTTTCTTGCACAGGACCCTGGTTCAGCTTCCAGAACCCACACAGAAGCTCACGCCATCCATAAATCCATTTCCAGTGGATCCTGCGCCCTCTTCTGACTTCTGTGGACACCAGGGACTCAGATGGTCAGGGACACCAATACATACGCAGGCAAAACTCTCATACACATAAAATAGATAACTTTTTAAGATACCTTTCTCAAAAAGAAAAAACTCAGGAACAATACGAATAGTGGATATTCACTAATCTTTTAAAAATAAAGGCTAAAGTCAATCAGACAAACTTCTAAATTCTCCAAATTAACCAAAAAATATAAAATATTCAGCTCACCATGGATTGATTAGTATCCCATTACTGAATACATGTGTGGGCCTCAACTTGGGATCTGTCACACGTTATAGCATAATAATAATTAATATTAAGACAGAATATCCAATTCAAAAACATCTCCAATGACTGTCAAAATTTTTAATTCACTCCATTTTGCTCTAGATTCACCAACAGCCTTATACTGACAATTTCCAGACTAGGAATATGGCTCAGTCTGCAAGATGTGCCCTAGGCAAGCATGAGAAAAGCCTAAATTCAGATACAGGAACAAATACTACAGTCTCACCACTGGGGAGTTGTACAGACCCCCTGGGCTAGCTCACCTTGCTGGTGGGCTAGCCTAACCTATGAGGAAGCTCCAGGTCCCAGGGGGAGACACTTGTGTGTAACAGTGACAGTGTGTAGAGCTTATCACACACACAGACACACAGACACACACACACACACACACACACACACACACACCAGAGTCAAATAAAAAAAATTAAGAAACATGATTCCTTTAGTTGTAGATAGATTTATAAAATTTTGGGTTATTTTTCTTTTATGTGTGTGCACTTTTATCTACATGTGTGTATGTATCTGTGAATGTATGTATATGTATATGTGTGTATGTAGGTATAAATGTATGTATGTATGTATGTATGTATGTATGTGTGTGTGTGCACCACATGTGTGCCTGTGGAGGCTACAAAAGGATATCATATCTCCTGGAACTAGACTTACAGACCACTACGTGGAGTAAGTCACCACACAGGTGCGGGAAACCAACCTTAGGTCCTCTGCAAGAGCAAGAAATGCTCTTATCCTATCACTGAATCACCTCTCCAGCCCATTACAGGCAGATTTTTAATAGACGCTGGCTGAGGCCTTCCTGTATCCACAAAACATTTTTATTAACTCTTTACTAATGCATGTCATGTTTTCATAGTAAAAGTCCATTCCACAATTATAAATGAGGCAAGAAAAAATTTCACACTAATATTCCACTCGCTTTCACGTGCAGATGTGAGGGCAAGTTGGTGATTTAAAGCAGAGTGGTTCTAGCCCCAGCCAGATGGGCCTAGGACCCAACATGGGCTCAGCCATCGCAGACTTTCCTAGTCAATAAAATGAAGTCGCTTTAGCTTTTCCCCTGTTGCTTTTCTCATGTTTAATATCCCAGCTGCTCATAAGGCCTCAGATAGAGCTGTCCTTCGTCTGAATGTTGTTGTTGGACTACATGCAAAGGGCTCTCTGAAAGGGACAGAAGCCAATGCTTCACAGGAGACAAAAAGAATACCAAAAAAGAAAGTGTGTGTGTGTGTGTGTGTGTGTGTGTGTGTGTGTGTGTGTGTGTGTGTGTGTGTGTGTGTGTGTGTGTGTGTGTGTGTGTGTACAGTGCAGTGCACAGTCAGAGTCTGGAGACTACTTAAGCCTATGTGATTTATAATCAATTCTCCTTCTGCCACGTGCCTCCGGGGATTGGAGCACACTTACGACAGGCACTTTTACCCACTAAGCCATCTCTCAGGTCCTAACCTTCACGTTGTTTTATTTTTCTAATTTCATATGTGTATGCTATGTTTACATCATCCTACTTCCTCCATCCCACCGCTCCCGTCTTGTTTCCGCCTGCCCACGCCTCTCAAATCCATGACCCCTTCTTAGTTATCATTGTTACATATATATAAAGAGATAAATACGTAGATACAACCCGCTGAGTCCGCTTAGCGTTGCTTATTTGTATGCATTTTCACGGATGAGCTTCCTATTTATTCATGAAGCTTCATGGTGTTGGCCCTCCAAGGCCCACTAGGGGCAGGTCCGCAGGAATCTGGGACTCACTGGAGGCCGCAGTGTAGCAGTATACCACCAGATGGCAGCATGGAGCCACCATATTTTCACCCTTGGGCTGTGATGAAGCTTTATCAGGCTGAAACAGCTTCCTAAGGCATCTTGGTTCACAACTGAGAAAATAGGAATCACTGGCACCGCGTTCCCTCTACTGCACATCCTAGCCCCGCGCGTTGCTGTTCTTGAAGTTATTTCTCTCCCTCATTCCTCCTTGCTGTCCTTGAGACTGTAGAATGACAGTAAATCTGACTCTTTTTTAAACAAACAAACAAACAACAACAAAAATCATACTACACATAAAGGAAAGAGCTACAGGACCACTCAGCTGCCAGCATTTGGTTATCCTTTGTAAACCACAGAAGCTTGGCTATAGCTAAAAATGTTATTGAAACAAGATACCCTCGCAGGCTTATAGACAAACTACGTGTTAACAGGATCGTTTTAGAAGCGAGGGTGCCCTAGAAATCCAGTGACCTCTGCAGAAAGGTCAGTATTGGTGAGCTCATCAACCTATCGAGACCGTTCCACATACCGAGTATCCTATCAAAGTCTTTATGAAATTTTTTCACGGATATGAAGGATCCGTTGGTTCCCTTCCCAGCTATAAACAGGAGGGCACAGCAGTGAGGCGTCACAGACTCGCCATTTCAGATCATTCTGAATCTCTTCATTTTAGCTGGAGACCGAGTGAGTTCTTCCTTGGAGGTCAGAAACAGATGATATCTTCAAAGTCTATAACTTACACTTGACTCAGATTTGACTTGACAGATGGGGAAGACATGTGCAGTCAGATACCTTCCTAGGAAACGTGCCCCTGCGGCAGCTGAAGCAAGATATTCCTGTTTATGTCAGCATTGACTGGTGGTTTAATCTCCACTCTCTGTGTTTGCTGTGGTATAACCCAGCCTCCTATGCCTTTATGCAGACAACCCTCTCCTCTAGAGTTACCCTAGGTTTTAATATGATCCCATGGAGTTTTTTTTAAGTGGTTCAACTTTGAGCAGAAGGGAACGGGAACCACAGGGCCATCATCTAGGATGATGATGATGTCTTAGGTGAGCGACACTGATGATTACATTTATCTGGGACATCAGCAGCATCTGGTGTCTCCGGATACGACACGGAGAAAGCACGGCAGCCTTATCAACGCTCCTCTCAACACAACCGAAGCCCTACAGTAATGAGGCAGTCAGAGGATGGCCAAATTTCTCTACAAATAAATGGTCTATACTCTTAAAACCATCAGGCATGAAAGGGGGAAAGTGTGAGACTCACCTAGATGAGAGAAAACTGAAGACCCATGGAACCAGACTTGGGGCTGGATTTTTCCATTTAAAAAAAAAATGATGTATAAGATGTTACTGAGACCGATGCCAAATTCAAATGTGATATCGATTGGATAATAACTACTTATCAATGTAGAATTCTTGATTTGGGTCACTGTGCATATTTTCCTGAGTGTTCTTGTTCATAGGAACCAGACATACACTTATAAAACACATAGAAGTCAAAAGGATGATGCACTTCCAAGTCGTTCTGAAAAAAAAAAAAAACCCATAAATATATGTGTAGGGGAAGGAAGGGGGCAGGAGGCTGATGCAAACTGGTAACATCTGGTGGGTCCGGGTGAACAGCACATGAAAATCCTGTGCTGTATGCCCCCTGTACATTTAATATTATATCAAAATGAAAAGCAATTCACTAAGAACAAAAAGACCTTCCCAGACGAAGACCCAGTAAAGAAACCTCCACTTCACTAGTTTCTTTTTTTTTCTTTTTTTTTTTTTTTTTTTTTTTTTTTCGGAGTTGGGGACCGAACCCCACTTCACTATTTTCTTAATGAAACATTGTGCTGAGAGAAAAAGAAAAGGGACTTGTTTTGTTTTTTCCAAAGAAAACGAAGTCACCATAAGGCACCTCCTTGCGCGGGGCCATGTCTGCAGGGGCCCTCCTGCTTTGGCACCGTGTAGCCTTAGTCTCCACGCCTTGCTGATCTCTGCTCCAAGCTTCCATCCCGTCTATGAGAGACGAGGTTCACATTCGTCCCGGTTCCCTCTTCGTCAGGTCTCCCCAGAACGGCTGATCTTAGTGCCTGGTGCTCAACAAACTGGAGGTGAGTGATGAAGCAATGGGAGAATGCGGAACAGCAGGAATGCCATCCGCCATTGCCTTTTTAAGTGAAGCAAACTTTAATAATGCTGTCCACGTCTACCTTAAGAAAAAACAACAAGGTAGTGATTTGGGCAAAAAGTACATTGTGTAGAAGCTAGAATGTTAGTGTCTGAAAAAGTTCAGACATCGTTTAATCCAGCTAAGACCCTGCTACTTTGACTCACACTTAGAATCCGCCTTCCATCAAACCATAAAGAGACGCGGTGCCCCCTACTCTGCCATTGTCCTTCCTTTCCTGTGACTGTCTTTAGCTGACTGCCCATCTTACAGAAATGCTCAGGCGGGGCATTTCTGAATCCAAGTGACTGTGCCCGAGTCTCTCTCTAATGAGATCCGCTTTCTGGCTCAGCCAGAGCCTTCTGACCTCGGTGTGTTTGGAGATCATGGAACTATTTAAGTCAAGGGCGTCGCACTTTTATGAAATAGCATGACCCTGTTACCAAGCTGCTGTAGTAGACTTAGCAAAATGCCTAGTTTTCCTGTTTTCAGTTTTAAGTTGAAACGGAGATGTCACTGGATAATCTCAACGTTTATCCTCAGCCCCAAAAATCTGTGACTCTTAAATTAATAGAAATAATCAGGCAACAGACTTCCATGAGCAGAAACGTTTTTAGATGCAAGAGAATTCGAGTGTAAAGCCTGGGAAGGCACAAGTTTACCTTAGGGTTTACACTCAGAGGGCAGAAGAAGACTTCCCTCACGCAAACTGGTGGGGTGGGCTGAGATAATTACAGGCCGGGAAGTTAGGAAGATGACAAATGACTGAATAAAGCAGCTGACCACAACTTGAACCAGCAATGGTTGAGTGACACATCCCCAGATGCTGTAATTAAATGTCTCTGGGACATTCCTCACAGTGAGTAAGCTGCCCTTCCTTTATACTTTCAGTTGCTTGGGAAGTAAAGTACAATCAGGTTTTTAGGTTACTAGATCAATGACTCTTTTTAAAAAAGCAAGGTCTGTAAGTCTAGACCAGAGATCAAAGCAGCTCCCGGAAGAACCAATGAACATGTGAAGCCTAAAGACAGTGAGGAACGGGCTAGTGGAATGCCTGGTCAAAGGTCACAAAATGCAAGGCTGATTCCTTACCAGGACATGTGGTTAGGTGTCTCAACACCATGAAGCTTACCCATAAGACACTTCTAAACGAGCTGTCGGTGGGCTGGTCCCTGGTGCTCTTCAGGAAGAATGGCTACATTTCACTTCTGACATTGATTCGTATATTTCACCCCTCTTCAAGTGCTGGGACTGCCTGTCAGCTGAAGACAGAACTAGAGTCCTTTTCCCTTTCAGAAAGAGGATCAGAATGGACACCCACCTCCCTGACTAAAGAGAAGCACCTCTCTATAATAGAAATGTCCCAGGAAACCTTTAGACAAATCCACTAGTGTAGTTTCCTTGCTTGTTACCTGGCAGATAAGAGCTGCATATTCCTCTCGGGGCTTTTGTCTCCATCACAGCCTAATTTGGAAGGCTAGAAAGATGCCTTTGCATCTTTGAATTCAAACAGCATGCCAAAGGAAAGGGGCAGTCCTCACAGGAACATTCCACAGCATGTCCCCATCCTGAATGTTTTCAGATAGAAAAGACCGGGTTAAGGGAGGGCCTCCTGGTCCGATGTAACACTCTTCATTTTAGTTCTTGACAATGGAAAAGTCAGCCTTTGTTCCTTGTAATGGTGGTGGTTTCCAGTTTGGAATAACAATGAGTTATACTCAGCACCTGTGGGTAACTAACTTCTTGGCTCCTGCCAAAGCCAAATGAGATCTAAGCTTTTGAAGTTTGTCTGCTCTGTTCGAGACCACTCTCCCCCAAGCCTCGGCACTGAGACACAGCAGCAGACCCTGATGCTATAGATGCCTGGTGAGCATTTATCAAAACAACGCCAGCTTTTTGAGATCATGTATCAAGCACCTTCAGGACAAGCGGACTCTTGTTGCCCCATCATAATCTCTTGGGCTCAAGGCTCAGGCAAGTCTTTCGAGGTCTTCTTCTTCTGAGGGTTTCTAATGAAAAATGTTTCCTGATCAATTCAGAGTTTTCATTTCTGGACTAGAGATTTGTATTTAAAAGGGCCTGAGGCCCTTGTCGAAGAGACTGAAGACATATAATTTAGTTTCTGAGTTCATTCACAGGAAGGGAAGTGGAACTGCTCTTCAGGCATCGGATCAATCCATCGTCGTTAATTTACTAGTTATGGGGGCTTAGTCAGACACTTTGCCTCTTCAAGTGTTCTTCAGTTCTGTGAAAATAAATTTGATCATAAGCAACCAATACATCTCAGTGATTGATATACCTATAAATTTTGCTATGCAGGAGTCACTGTTGCCATGCGCCCCTCCAAGCTCACGGGTTCTCTCTGTTCTCTCTGTCCTCTGTGCTGTATTTACAATAGTAAATTTAGCAGGAGATATTTGCAGAGGTTAGACATAAAGGGAATTAAGTAAGTTGTTCAGAAACATTTAAAACTTTCCTAAATATATTTTCAGCAGTCCTGAGAGATGGCTTACTTCTATTACCAGCGCCTACATAGAAAAATCTAGGTATAGTAGTTTACAACTCAGTAACTAGGAAGCAGAAGCAAGCAGCCCTAGTCGACTCAGTGAGCTCCATCCAGGGACAAATCCTGTCCCAAAAAGTGGGCAAGCAACGTGTGAGAAAGGACGCCTGAGGTTGCCCTCTGACTTTCACAAACAGGCACAGACACCTGCACATACCCAAACACATCCACATCCGCATGTGTGAACACAGATGTGCACACACCAAACTAAAAGAAAACTTTACAAAAGAAACTGCAGTTTAGATTACGCCGTTCTGCCGTCACCTGAGGCAGAGGTTAAATCTAAAAGCAGCGACCAGTAATTCACTGTAGCTGACTGTTGCAGGTGTCTCCCTGGCCATTAAGTTACAAAGAGAGCATTTGCATTTAGCTCTTTTAAGATGCCACAGGTGAACTTTTATTTTAAAAAGGGGGGAAAGGGATATGTCCATAGAATTATCTAGTGACATTACACAATAATTAAGAATATACTATTTATACTCTATACAAAACCAAAACTTTTGTTGTTATTTGCTTACTTGCTTGCTTTGTTTTGTTTCTTACGTAGGCTGGCTTTGAACTCACTAATGAAGCCAAAGATGGTCTTGAACATTTTGCTAGGATTACAAGTCTTTGCCACCACGTCTACTTTTTTTATAGTGCTCGGGGTCAAACCCATGGATTTATGTATGCTAATCAATGTTTACTAACAGAACTGCATGCCTAAGGCCCAAAACTTCTTGCTTTTAATGGTAAGTGGAGACATGTGTTTGAGAAATGGGTAGATCATAGCAAGAGTCCTGCTTATTTACAGTAGGGAGAGGCTGCTCATCAGGCAGTCTCATTGGTTATGTGGACACGGGCTGAAGTGAAATCCTTTGCTGGTTGGCAGCAATGGACTTGCTCTCCAAGAGTAAAACTTTTGTGGCTATGTCCTCCTCCTCCTCCTCCTCCTCCTCCTCCTCCTCCTCCTCCTCCTCCTCCTCCCCCTCCCTCCCTCCTCCTCCTCCTCCTCCTCCTTCTCTTATTCCTCTTGTCCTCTTACTCCTCCTTAAGTAGAAAACATAGGGTTCCTGGAAAGTCAGTTGTGTTGAATAATTGTTCTGCTGGGGCAAACACGTCTGGGAAGGTTTCACTGGAGCAGACACAGGTGAAAGGATGTTCTGCTACAGCAAGCATGTAATTGAACACGGGATAAAAGATATGCCTTTGCTAACTATATGCCTGTATTCGTCTGCCTTACATTGCATCGTTGAGCTCATTTTTTTTGGGACTCCATAGAGAAAAAACTCACCAAAAAACTTCTGGTGGCGTGCCGCGACTTCTTGCCGCTTTTGTGGACTCAGCAGACTGGCAGAGTAATGTCAGCTGAGACAGACACACATGCTAAGGCAAGACCCATGGAGGACATGTGATGTTTGGAGGGTATAAATAAGACTCAACAATGGACGGTGACAGACGCTGAGCTTGGCCTGCTTATATCTGTCTGTGCAACAGTTGTGGTCTCGCTGATCTTCACTTCGCTGGGAGAGGCACCACTGAGAACTTTGCCTGGTGTCCCTCCTGGTCCCTCCTGGTCCCTCCTGCTGATTCATGGCAATATGGCTGAGGCCTGGCTGTCTCTGCTAGGTAGTGCCACTGCTGCTGACACATGTTATCCCAACAGTACTGAAGTGAATTACTGGTTTATCCATGAAGTTATGCAAGTAGATGGAGCGGCCACTGCTAGCCTGTGAACCGAACTGTTGGTTTCCTGACAACACATACGGGATCTGCTCCAGTGAACCACATTTCTAAACAGGTCCGTTTCTCCCATGTCCTCTCTTTCCCACTACCTCCGGTAGGTGGTGGGGTAGAAGGGAGGTTACAGTGTTTAAGAACCATCATTAAAAATAGGCATTGAAAAAGATTAAAGTTATACCTCCTCTTCTGCAGTACTGACTGAGCAGATCCTACACTTGAACTGCAGAATCCTCTCTGCATTTTCTCCTGCCATCGCTAGAAGATGTGGAACTTACCAGAATTTGCATGTTGACTTCACCACAGCCCTATTCGCAACACCTAAGATCTGCTGAATCATCTAATGAAGTTTTTGAGGGTATCGGGGGTGGGGGTTGTTTGTTTTGTTTTTGTAAACACACATCTAGCAGAGTTTTTCCCAATCTCAAATAATGGCTGTTCGGACACTGTGGGACTGACTGCCAGCATTTGGCGCTTCCTGCATTTGCTCACATATCCATCTACTTCCTGGGGAATGACAGGCATATTTAGGCCACTGGGAATGAGTTCAACCTGTCCCCACCCTTTTCTTTACAAACATCAATCATAAATACTAAATGCATTGAATGCATTGCTGAGAAAAGAGTGGGCATCTGAACCCTAGGAAGCAAGGCTGACTAGCTGCGAGCTCTCAGAACAAGCGAAATCTTGACAGTTGACGTCTCTATAAGCAATACTATAATTCCATTTCTATGAAATGTGATAGGACATGGTTCTTTGCAACAGGCATAGCTCAAGAATCCTGCCAATATTTCTCAAGCAATTCAACCTTTACTTCTATATTGTTGCCAGGCCTTGATGTACAAAATCCTTTTCTGAGCTCATAAAGCAAAAGGACGCTGTCAGAGTATACCATCTCAGTCCATATCTACTACACTTTGGGTAGCGGTGTCTGGAGTTTCCCAGCTACCACTCTGGGAAGTATAGAATCCAAGACTCTATAAGCTCCATTTTCCCATTCATATGCAGCTGTGAGTTCCACTGCTTTGTCACACATGTTCTTGGAGAATCTTCACTGGCTAGAAAGAGAAGCTATAAAGCTACAGAGTTCCCTAGGCGAGCCAGTGAGTTTACTTGAACATTGTGGTTCCATTGTTGGCTCATGGTTATGAATCCTCTGATGTCCTAGCAAGGAACCCGGGTCATCACTGAGCTTCTCCTTGGAGGTCAGTCTGAAGAAAACCTATCTTCTAAATTCTCTATCCAAATCTCTCAAGAACCTTCTTGCAAGCCACTCCCCCCTTCATTTCCCTTCCCTCTCCCCCTCCCTTATTCCTTAAATGCCTCTGTTCCTTAATGTCTGTATGAAACCTAGAAAAAAGTGATGAAATATTGTTCTCTTCGATAAATACAGAAGTGACTGCCTTTTGATCTCAGTGAGTTCAAAGAAGTAAGTCAAACAGAATGGCAGCTCTGAACCTCCTTCCTCAGTGTCTATGTTGCTATAGGTGGTAAGTTTGAATCACAATCCCTAGTGTAATATTAAGAAGTGGGAGAATTTAAAAAAAGGAGGACATAATGACTCTGTTCTTATGAATGCGTGTTATGAATAGACTCACCTTACCAAAAGAGGGCAATAGGGTTCTGATAGGTTTATCTCTCTATCTCCCTTTCTTCCTCACCTCTCATTAGTCATGTGATGACTTCTACCACAAGATAAGCAGCAGATGGAGCTCCTCAGTACTGGATGTCCCAGCCTTTCGAACCTTAAGCTTCACCAATATGACCCAGTTTGTAGCAGCAGCCGAACTATGACACTCAGCAGTATTACTTGACATTTAGTTGTGGAATTTGTTTCTGAGTTAAAATCTTGGTTCCATTCCATACACATTACATGATTAGGACTGTGAGTGTGGCTCAGTGGGCAAAATGCTTGTTGTGCAAGCCTCGGAGCCTGAGTTCAAATCTCTAGCACACGTGGAAAAAGCTAGACATGGTGTCATGTGCTCGTAACCCCATCACTGGGATCAGGAAGAGACAAGAGGGTCCTCAAATACTGATAGCCAAACAGTATAGTAAACACAGTGAGCTCCAGTTTTAGGGAGAGACCTTGTCTCAAAATATGGAAGGTCATTGAAGAAGACATCTGATTCTGGCCTCCATGTACACACATAGGCACATGCATCTCTCTCTCTCTCTCTCTCTCTCTCTCTCTCTCTCTCTCTCTCTCTCACGCGCGCACACACACACACACACACACACACAGAGAGACAATAAATGTGTAAAACTTAAATAAGTAGCTTGATTATTTAAGCTCCCATTGTTTTCTTTGGTGATTTGAGGGTAAGAACTGTCAAACGGTACATCCGTCAAGTATGCGGCCCTGTGCATGGTGTGTAGGAAGCTTTGAAAAAATCGTAGTTATTGTTTTTTAATAGCTATGTCATATTTGCTGCTGCAGCAGTGGTTATAATATTGCTCTTTTTGGGAGACAACTTGTAATTAGTATTTGTAGACTGCTTCCGAAAAATGTTTTGGCAGAAATAATGTTCCCATTCCTGACGGGAGCACATCACAAATACGCATCTTTTCTGAATAGTACAGGAAAGTTTGAAAGGATGCACTGGATAAACAGGGATGGTGCAATGTTTTCCCTTAGGAAACCGTTCCAGTCGATTTTCCAAAGGCTTTCTGGTGCTATTTTAATAATTGGGATAATAAAAGCAACAATTCCTACCCACGTTTCTAATATAAGAATGTTCATTAGAAAATATAGACTTTAAAGTAGTCGTGTAAAGCTGATTTGTTCTCAAGAGGCATTGTACAGATGTGCTGGAAATTAAAACAAATTATATGTTACACAGTTCTCCATCTCCCATCCTGGGTCCTGGCCACCAATAAGTGCATTTTGGGTTCGGTGCTCCTCCTCTATGAAAGTATGGACATTATACTCCCTTCTCATATAACCCAAAGTTGTTGTTGAAATTCAGATGAGAAGCTCCTGGGTTGACATTTAATTGAAATTGTAGGACATCAATTTATTCGTATTTCACTGTATGAGTCGTCTACACAAACTCCTGCTCTTGGATTATGTTTGTACTTAATGAAACACAATTGATTTGGCTGGGGGGTCCATTTGCCTGTTAGGCTTGGCATTAACTCCTTCACAGGATGGTCGAGATGTACCTCGGAGTCCTCTGTGCACAGGGGACCTGGGCTATGAAGTGGGGACCTTCCACAGACCACCCAAAGGAATTTTAAGAGAACTTCTTGGAGCTGTACAGCTGCCAAAACACATATTGACATAATAAACCACAATGGATTTAAGTGTTTAAAAGTCAAAAATACACTTTCAAAAATAAGCACTTGCATTGGCTGATTGAGCAGTCCTACCTGGATGCAGACTTAGGTTTACTCAGCCAGACCCACAGAACAAACCTTTTCATTTTAATATTTAACACGGATGCACGGAAAGCCAAAAAAAAAAAAAGGAAACACAAGTCTGGGAGACATTTCCTTATTTCTGCACTACAAAACAATTGCTATCAGTACCAGAGTCATAGAGCCAAACCAACAAACTCTGACAGAGTCTATAAAAATGTTTAGACTCATTAAAGGTAAGTGCAGCTTCCTGTGTCCCTGGCCTTGCCCCGCTCTATCTGTTTACATGTGATCTTGTGTTGTTTTGTTTCACAGTGGTGCCCTGCAATACCATGTCTAGTGCCCAGGAAATCTGCTGCAAAAGAATTCACCAAACTAAAAACAAATGGCAAAAGAAAAAGTCACCTACAAATTGGATAGTGTGGCACTACGTTCAGTCCCTGCACTCAGAGAGTAAAAGCAGAATGATCCCAGATTCCAGGTCAAGGTAAGGTGTAGCAAGATGTCAAGAGTTGGGAATGTAGCCCTGTGATGGAGCACCCTAGCTAGTGTGGTCCAGTCCCCGGCACCGGACTGTCTGTTTGCCATTGACTTCTTCTGTGTCTGTCTGTCTGTATTTAGATACAGACTCTCCCCCTCTTTAGTTCCACACAGTTCCAGTTACACCCTCCAGTAGTTAGCACCATTTGAATTTGTGTAGCACATTGTGATACAAGCATCGTGTATGTGAGAGCTAATTAGGTGAACTCTGCTGTCCTGAGAGAGGATGTGATCATTCACTCCATTCATTTGGACATCGCTGTCTCCAACATGTCCTGAGAAGTAATACACAATTCCCTAATGAACAGTCTAACAGTGGTTTACATTGCATTACATGATATTCATGTATGTAAAGGTGGCTCAAAGCAGATGCATAGGGTGCAGATATGGGACTTACAGACCTATGGGGTTGTTACTTGAATGGGATTCTGCAATGAATCCTTCTATGTGGATGCTGGGGGGACAATGCTTTTATGTTTTATGCTTTCAATCCCTATCTTGGAGCAAATAAAAAAAACTGATTAACTAAATCTCTTTTTCCACCCCATGACTTCCAACATGCACAGTTAGTGAAGCTCTGATGATTCTAGGAATAGTTCCTAAATTTGGCACAAGAACTGCTCCCCTTCCCCTGGACTGCTCCATAGGTCAGACAGAGAGAGCAGTACCCTTCCATGTGTAAACCCATAGAAGACCAGAGGGTGGCAAATTCTACCTGTGGTTTAGATGGGCCCTCCATATCTTGAGACAAGGGCTTATTTGGTGTGGCTGTCTCTGTCATTAATAAAAGTCACTGATCAATTTGCTTACAGCAGCACGGCCTCCAGCAGGCAGGACAATGGACAGTGTGTTTCCTAGCATGGGAGAAGTATTCTTTTCTACATGAAATTATCAGCAAACAGCAGCTAGATATTATGTACACGATTCCAGTTCCAAACTGGACCACAAGCACTCAACCTGAAGACAGAGAGCCAACCAGAAACAATCGTGTATCATATCAGCAGATCAGTTGGGATATTGGACTCCTCCATAGGGGCTTTTCTTCAAAGATGCTTAGCATTCTACAACTCAAATATGAAGATGTTTTCAAATCCCACGCGTGGTTTATCTGTACATGGAAATATCTCCATGCACGGTTTATTGATACATAGCAATATACCTTTTCTGTATGAATTCAAACTTGGTTGCAATTACTCGCTGCCCCACAGATCTGATTGTCTTTGCTGCCTGAACTAGGGGAAGCTTTGCTATTGCTGGTCACTGTCGCATTTTTCACTACTTTAAATAAGGAAAATCTCTAGGTTCACTGAGGACCTACTTTCTGCTCTCACAGAAACACACACATCAAATCTTTTACTTCTACCTTGAAAACCCAGCACACACTTAACAGACAATAACTAGAAGCAAATTCTCCCCCACTGGACTGTAGCCTTACGTAACACTATCAAGAAAGAATGAGTTCTGCTTCCCCGACCCTTGCTGCACTCAACACCTCCTTATCCCATTCCCAATATCTCTTTACCACTTGCTTCTAACCCTCCAGGCTCCACAGCCATCACTCTTACCATACCTTGTGGATTCTTTTATTCCTAAAACTTATCAAGTTGTACTATGATGCCTAGCTCGTTTACTGTGTCAGTTGTGAATTGTTTCTCTCTGCTGTCGCACAAGTTCATGTGGGCAGAGATTTTTTTGTTTGTTTTGTTTAGAAATGAATCTAAATTTCAACAGGCCACATAGCAGATAGCAGATATGCAATAAAGATTGATTACATAAACCAATGGATGTTGTAGTGTTCACATGAGACACATCTTAAATGCTTTTTCTTGATGTTTCCTCTATCTCTAAAGTCAAACCGTGGCTGGATTTTAGATTAAACATTGTCCTCTCTTCTCTTTTTCTTTGCCTCCTGATTTCTGTGTCACTTTCCCCATTATTTGGGCCTTTTCATTTAAACAAGCTTATTTCCTTGGCCCATGGTAACCAGGTTCTTCCCAGTGCTCCATATACCCCCAGTTTTGCTATTCACTTCTTCTAAGGAAACCTATTCCATTCATAATTTTAGTTGGTAGAGATGTGCTAAGAATCTCAATGCTGTAAATGTTTCTAGGGGAAAGTTACCATTCAAACTTACTGCCATAATGTTCTGATTATCTTTATAAATAAGCTTCTTTGCCCTCTTGAAGACTGCTGAGTTGCTAAGCCATACGCACTCAACCAGCCCCCTCCTAGACAAAGCCAGACACTACAGTAAGCAATTAAGTCATTTAATCACTTAGCACCAAAGAATTCTTACTTCGGAGTAGGAAGCTCAGTCAACAACATAGATGAGTTCTAATTGACCTAGTATTCCAGTAAGTAAAATCCAGCTATAAGCTTCCTATTCTCCAGGTTTAAACCACATTACTTAAAGAGGATTCCAAGAGCCTTTCTTCACTCTACCTCTATTTAAAAGAAAGGAATAGAGAACAATAGTAAAGTGTTATCACTGCCTTCTACAGCCAATCATGTTAAGCTTTACATACACCTTATCTTACTCCGTACAAAAGTGCACTCTCCAACGCTGGCATTTTATAGATGCAGAACACACAAAACTTCTAAGCTTCAGAAAACTATCCAAGGGGAGCTAGCGCAGTCAAACAAGATCTTGCCTCAAAAGCATGAAGACTTGAATTTGATCCCAAGAACTCAATGAAGATGCTAAGTGCAGTGACACACGAGAAAGGCAGAAACAAGAAAATGTCTGAGGGTCACTAGCCAGTCAATTAGTAAACTTCAGGACTATGAGAGACCATGACTCACAGAAGGTAGCATTCCTGAGGCTGACATAGGCTGGATGCACATGCACACACGCAAAGCTAGAAGTAAAACAGGATTATAAACTTAGCCACACCTCCAACCACTGAACATGTAATTCCCTCCTTGCCTTTCCACGCCTCCTTTTTCATCCCCCCAGTGCAAAGTTTAAAATGGGCAAGAAATAAAATTGAAGACGTAAGAGGTAACTGAATGAGGCAGTCGCCCACACACTCACCTTAGGGAATGTCACGAGACTACACAAGACTGGAGATGAACAGGCCATGACTGCACTGTGGCAGAAGAAAGCTGCTGTGAGGTTTTGGTGGTGGTGATAATAATATAGTTTGTTTTTCCCGAGAGGTAGAGAAATGTGGTCTATTTGGGTTGTGAAAGATACTCTTCAAAGGGAGACTGCTCTGCTGGAGTCATCATGGGATTGGAATGCTGTCCCACAAGGACATGTATATTTAAGTGAATGAAGCAGACAGGGATGACACGGGTTGCCAAGTGTAGCCTATAAACTGAAAACACCCCTCCAGGATTTGCAGCTTCCCAAGGAAGTTCTTCTTCAGAAGTCGTTACTACAAGAAAATGACAAACCAGCATGTTTATCCAGTGGGGGAAAAATACATATTCTATTTGGCCATGATCCAGGCTTCTTGCCTTATTCTTTCTTGCTGTTTTGTGGCATAGAGTACATTGTCACCTCTTGTTAACGTCACCTCTCTTAGCTTCTTCAGTAGCCGAGGGTGAGACAAGGGTGATAGGTAGAGATCACGAAACATTTTTGAAAGGTTTCCTAGAGTGGATGAAAGGCTTTGTCCAGAATCAACTGCGGTACTTAAAGTATTCTTAATGTGTAACTTTCTCCCCGAGTTCACAGCTCTCATTCACTTTCACAATCCCTAGTTTACAAACTTGTTAAGTACTAATGGGTGAAAAAAATGGGAATCTGGATAAGACCTGCAATTAGGAGGCATGAAAAATAGCACAGACGCTAAGAAATAGAGTCAACCCGGAGCACAGAGGAAGAACACTGGCAACGTTGTCGACTGCGCAGGTCACTTGAATGCACTGAGGCTTGGTCCTGCATCTGCAAACCGGGAAGGCTGACTTCTCAGAGCTGCATGCAAGTTTCAGTCTAACTATGTTCCTGAGAATGTTTTATGAAGTGAAAATGAAAGTACGAAGCACCACAATGGGTCTCTGCCTTTGCACTTCCCAGAAGTACAGAGCTCCCCCATGCAGTGCAAGGATAAAATGAGCTGTGCCATCGCGTAATCCTGAGGTCAAGAAGACCTGCACTCCATGCTACATCATGGGAGTGGGAGTGTTGTGTGTAACATTCAAGAGTCATTTCAGGAAGATTAAATGAGGCTAGACTAGGCAGAGACAGAGGAAGTGAGAGGAGGTCCTCTGAAGGGAATGAAGGACTGACTGAAAAGTAGAGTGGAGGGGAGGAGAGAGCAGGAAGAATTCCAGTTGGCAGTGGAACAGTCTAAGCCACAGTCAGCTGGCTGCATTATGTGAATTGTGCCCTGAACGTTGGGGGGAGGGGTACAGTTTATTCTCAGTTCCATGGTAAATATTTCTAGCTCCTTTTGAAATCTTCCAGTTGCTTCCCAGTGAACTTTTTTATACTTCGCTTGCTTACTGATGATTTCAGATGGGAATGAAGGAACTAGGACAGTGGCAGCCTAGGAGTAAAAATTCTCAGGAGAGAGCAATCTGGACCAAATGGTGGAACAATAAAAGGGAAGGTGTGAGAAAGAGTGCTTTGTTTGGTGCTTTGTTGCCTTTCCCAGCAGATACGAAAGACTTTTGTCTTTTCTAGTTGGGGTTTTTGAAAGGACTAGGTGGCTGGCATCATAACTTTATCAGCCTGGCCTAGAGTTCACTGTGGCTTTTGCTGATGAATAAGCCAGTCATAACACACACCCCTCAAATACCAGTATCTACCCACCCAACACATGGGTTTCTTTGGGGGTCACTATAACCAATTTTTTAAATGATACATTTCAAAACACAGAAGATGCTTAAAGATGAAGCAATTAATTCAGATGATCTTGACAACGGGAGGCACAGCCAAAGCTTACATAAACACAGTGCTCTGTCCACACTTTGCCGTGCAATACTTACATTATTAATCAGGGCATTTAGTTCAGATGCTGACGCCTGGCTTTTTACTTTCATTGTGGTTGTCTCAGGAGCCAGCACAGCCATCTTGGCCTAGTACCCTGCACTTGGTTGAATGACCCTCTCCCTTCAAGACTACACATGCCTCTGTCATTTTTCTGCTCTTCCCTTTGTATGAATTTGCTTGTAGTTTGCCCCCTTTCCGCCCAGTACCCAGGCGTGTGCTCTGAAATGACTCTTACTTTCTCTTCATTTCTTCAAGGACTTGAAAGAGAAAGTGGTCTCAAACAGGAGTAGACTGGGGTGATCTTTGTAGATCTCCACTGCTAAAGCTACCCTCCCAGTCCCCAAAGTAGTCTTTTCAAAACTGTGATTTCAGAGTTTTCCTAAAGGAAGTTCTATAGCCAGTGAATACCGGGCATCTTACTGTGTGATAGCACCATCCGGGTCTTGCAAGGAAACCCAGCCATTTGTTGAGAACCCCAACAAATTTCTAGGGCTAAGTACAGTCCACGGCCCAGAGGTAACCTCACAAACAGAACTCTATGCAGTTGCAAGACGCTCATCTGCTCTCGGACACATTGACAACAGCAGACATGGCCCCTGAAACTGAAAATTATCGTGGGGAACTGTTGTCTTTATAAACAAATCAGCCTGCCCCTCTCCTGTGGGAAGGCACACCATTGCTTGTCCTTTCTCTGAGAAAACAGAAGGTGGAATGTGAAAGATCACATTTAGAGGTCCTCCGCTGCCTGATTTAGCAAATAGTTGTATCTGCCAGCTATGCAGAGTAGAGTGGAGAGATGCCACAGTAGCGGGATACAAATGATGGGGAAGCCCAGTGAATCTGACTGGGGATGTCATAACGGCTCAGAACGTACCTGAGAGCTGAGCCTGAGAAGAGAGCAGAGCAGAGAGCAGCGGAGTACAGACATTCAAGATCAGAAAACACGGTGTGCTTGGCACCAGCCAATGAAAATAGCAAGATGTCGCTGTATGGAAGGGATTTCAATAATCTCGTGCCTCATGCCTAAAATCTAAGGTCACTGGGCACAAGCTCTGTGTAACTTCCTCCAATCCGCTCCCTTCACCTTCCAGATCACAAGAACATTGCAAACCATGGGAAGGACCTGAGAGGGTAGGTAGGCCTGAGGGATTTTAAGTGAACCAATTTCTGCATTCTAGAAAGATTCATTTGCTGTGGTGGAGAGAGCAAAACAAAACAAAACAAAAACAAAAACAGCAGGATCAGTTTTGTAGAACAGGTAAAGCCATTGCGGGGATCTGGGGTCACTATAATAATCTCTCTGCCTCCAGAATTATGCTTTACACACGAATTGCTTTTGAATTTTTGTCTCAAAACACTATCAAGCTTTCTCTTACATATAAAGCAAGCTATGGCGTACCAAGCACAGCGCTCAAGGCTCTTGTTAATGTGAACACATTCTCTCATCCTTGCTCTCGTGCTAATTCCCTTCATATGCTGTGGCTTCCATTTGTAAGGAACTCCCCCAAATGACATAGACATGTGCCCTCTGTGCTATGGCTTTCTGTTATTCCTACCACAGTGCTGTTTACCCTCCAGCCATGCAGTACAGTGCTTCAAGAAACTTGTTCGTCCATATGCATGCCACACGTCATAAGCACTTGGCAGAGGTTGGGGAGGTAACTGAACTGATAGCAGTATTCGTACTTGTCATTTAGTATTTTCCCCCTGAGACAGGGTTCCTCTGTGTACACCAGGCTGGCATCGAACTCACACACACCTCCCTACCTCCCTACCTACCCTGCCTCTGCCTTCTGAGTGCTAGGTTAAAGACGTATTTTCAAACTTCAAAAATCATAAGTAAAATGGTCTATTTAATTACATGGCAATATAAAACACTGTACAGAAAAATTATTGAAAATCTGAAAAACAAAAAGGTATACAAAACAATTATGACAAAGAGATGGTTTCCTAAAGATACCCAGAGACTTCTAACTCATTTTCAGCTAGAATCTTAAAAGAAAGGGACAAAAGAAATGAATTTATTTGTTCTGGCTTCACTCATATGACTGGTAAAGGTGAAAGAGATTTAAAGTTGGGACTGGAGATGCAGAAACAGTCTGTTTTTAGAAGCAAATCATTGTGCTTCTTTTCAGAAGATAATTCAGTTATTAATATCTACAAAATTTAAAATACAGAAGCCTTCCATCTAAAACTTCAACTTGTAGAAATTATCTTCCACGTAAAACATAACAAGCACCAAAATGACTGCTATCGCCTTGCTTCAAATTATTCCAAACTATGCCTGTTAAAAGCAAAAAGCGAACTACAATGGAGCATGTATAGTATGATGTTCCTTTAGTGCAAAGACGTATACTGATGATGCTTGTATGTGAATAAGAAATCCTGAAAACTTTTGACATTGACTCCCTTTCGAAAGATCTCTTGCACTGAGTTGTTAGCCCTCTGACATTGGATATGTACATTTCTCAATTTTAAAAACTATAATCTACCCCAAACACAGACATTTATGGCTTCCAGGATTTTGCAAACACAGCAGTTTCTCAAAAGAATTCTTACATAATACAAACACAGAACATCATCCTTCCAACCCCATTGAAATGCTGTAATATGATGCTGCTATAATAAGTGAACAGGTATGTGATAAAAACTACATACACATGTGGGGGGGTGTGGGTGTGGGTGTGTAGCTTTTGGACAGTTGATAGCTTGTCTTATATAAAAATTTCCTGAAGTACTAACATTCTGACACATTTAAATTATCAACTTAACCAGCCCCATTTCTCACAAAGCAGGTTTTGGGGAGATGTAACAGTGGCAAGTTCAACAGTGGTGATGACACTCCTCCTTCCCCATGTTTCTGAAACAGCATGAGAGATGTTGGCATCAGCTCTTCCTGAGGAGTTTGTGACAACTCGATCCATTTGTCAGTCCTGGGACTTTTTGTGATGAAGCTTTCCCAAGCACTGCTTTACTCTCAGTGCTTTCTGTGGATCTATTTAAACTGCTTATATCTTCCTAAGTTTGATAGTTCATCTGTGTTTAGGAATATATTAGTTTCTTCTAGACTTTCTGGCTAATTGGAAAAAGTTGTCAAAGGATTCCTAGTCCAGAATTTTCTGGACTCTGATGTACCATCTCTTGTTTTTTTAACTGAGGTTGTCTCTTAAATTTAGTAGAGGTTTGTCAGTCTTAGTTGTCTTTCCAGAGAACCAACTGTCTGCATGTATATACTGTTCTTTCAGTCTGCCATTAATCTCTGCCCTGACCTTGGTTGTTTTTTTCTGCCAACTGCTTTGGTGTGGATCATTCTTGTTTTTCTAAGACTTTGAGATGAGGTATCAGGTTATTCATGAGATGACTTTTTTTTTTTTTAAATGTAAACACTCAGAGTTGTAAACCTTCCTCTTATAGCTAGCTTAGCTGTGGCACAAAGTTTCTGATACATTTTGCTTTGATCTTCACTTGTCTAGGAATTTTAAAATTTCCTTCCTGATTTGTTCAATGGCCCATTGGTCTTTTGGCTTTGATATCTCTTCGAATTTTATTTGAAGAATCTTCTAATTGAGCAGGTCAGTCTCTTAAGAGGTCAGTCATAGCCCTACTTACAAAGGAGAAAAAAACTGTAATAGCTGCAAGATGAAAATTTGTAAGATATAAAAATGTTTAATCAATTAAGGCCCTCCGATATATAAACAATGGCCATGAAACTAGAAATGGTAAAACTAATGCGGAATAAATTTAAAAGTTATATAGAATTAATGTGGAAGTAGCAAATTAATAAAATGAAAGAATAGAAGAAAGAATAAATTAGGGAAAGCAAGGCTGAATAAGAGAAAGGAAAAATAAGAGGATAGAACAGAACAGATCAAGAATTTAGAAAAGGAAAAAAATTAAAACCCCTAGTAATAAGAAAGTTTAAAATGCATAGTTAAAGGGGGGATAAAACGGATGTATTAAAATGACTCCTAATTTTTCATTATTGCCATCCCCATAGATCAGATCATCTCTAATCATTATCAAGAACAGTTTCCTTTGCAGTAGATGTCAATTAACACAGAGACCTTAACCTGAACAATGACAGTGGAGTGCTCAGCCCCAAATTAAACATCCGTATCTCATTCTGAGACTCAGGGATCTTTCTGGAAGAGAGGGCAGAAAGACTGTAAGAAATAGAGGTAGAAGATAACATCAAGGAAACAATGTTTTCCAGACACAAATATGAACTCACAGCAGTTGTGACCCCATGCACAAGGCCTTCAGAAGCTCAGCCAGATAAAGAGCCAATATTGAAGGGAAAGGTAGATGTGTAACCCCATCACTAGCTGAGAAGCATATTAGCAGTGATGGTTGCTGGGAAATAGAAAGTCACTTCTTTTAAATGATGTTACCTACTAGTGGACTGATCACCCGCCAGAGCAGGCCAAGACTGCAACAAAAACTAGACTACCAAGGAAAGATTTCAATGGATCTCAAAGTTGGGTAGGAAGAGATGGGGGGAGGGGAGATTGAAAGGTGGTAAGAGAAGCAGTTAAAGGCAGAGTGAATGTGTTCAAAATATATGATATGAAACCCTTTAAGAATGAAAACATGAGATTTAAAGGAAAATTACATAAAGTTAACATATACTTAAAAAATAGAGAAAAGGGCAAATATGAGGGAAAGAGGTGGGGGAGGGCAATAATAAAATAAATATGTGAAATATTTCCCAGTTACAATAAAATAAAACTATTATAGTGGTGATAAAATATTCTAGAAGGTCTACAGTACTCAAAGTTGATTCTGGAAAGCCTGATAATGGTGGTACATGTCTGTAATCCCAACACTCAAGATGCTGAGGCAGGAGAATCAGTTCAAAGCCAACCCGAGCTGTCACAACCTTTCTCGATGTAAAATAAATAAGCAGTGCAATATGAAACTATCAGTTTATTTTATAAAACAGCAAAGAAGTAAGTAGGGAATTACTGAAGATAAATGTAGAATTGAACAGTTTTGCCTGGGTGTAACCACTAGGTTCGTGTGTGTGTGTGTGTGTGTGTGTGTGTGTGTGTGTGTGTATGTATTTCAGGGTTTGGTGCTCCAAACATACAAGTAAGGGATCTAAGGAGATATTTTAATAAGTAAAACGTATGTCATGAAAGTTCAACTCCCAGTACCCATTTAAAAAAAAAAGTCAGGTGTTATACTTGCTTTTCTGTTGCTGTCATGAAGTACCATGACCAAAAGTGACTTATGGAAAAGGTGATTTGGGCTATAGCTCGAGGAGAGTTTATAATGATGAGGGAAGACATGCAGCAGGCAGTTTGAACAGGAGACTGAGAGATCGCATAGTCAAAATGAAACAGAGAGAACTAGATGTGGGGTAAAGCTATATATTCTCAAAGCCCCTCCCCAATGAAGCATTTCCTCATCAAGCTTCTTCTGCCATTTAAAGGTTCCATAACCTCTCAAACTGTGACATCAACCAGGGACCATGTGTTCACATACATGAGCCTTTTTTGACACACTTCTGACTTGAACCACTGTGGTGGCACATACTTGTAACACCAGCACCAGGGAGACAGAAACTGGGATTCCTGGAGCCCACTGTGCAGTCAGCTTGGCCTAAATGAGAAATCTCAGATCCCAGTGAAATATCCTGACTCAATAAAATAAGGTGAAGAGCGCCTGAAGACGATACCATTGCAGACCTGGGGCCTCCACATACACAAGCACACACTTAATATTCACAACTCACATATAAGTTTGTCATCAAAGTGCTTCATAGAAAATACACTTAACGAAGCTCATCACAGAATAAAGCCACTGATACAAAACTAAAATGATCAAGATACATGTGTTGGCCCAAGGATAGACATATATGCCTTCCCCAGAATAGATTGCAGACTATGACCACTTATTCACATGTATAATCAATGATTTGCAACTGAGATGCTAATTCTAGGAACAAAGAAGTCTTTTTCAATAGTGTTGAGAAAACCAGATAGCCATTGGTAAAAGAGGAAAGTAGACACTTACCTTAGACCTTACATCAGAAGAACTCAAAGCAGAATGATGTTTTAATATTAAGACCATAGACCTCTTAGAAGAAAAGAGGCGTCTATACATGTAAGTCTTCATGCTCTTACATTTGGCAATGCTTTCTTAGATATGGTACCAAAAGGGGGGAAAGGCACCTCATAGATTAATATTCTAACACAGTTAATGTTTAGCTTACATTCACCAAAAATAGAAAGTATGATTCATAAAGGTACCTTAAGTGGAAATCAAGCCATAGGTGAGGGGAAAACGCAAACCCTTTTATCTAGGATCTTATTTCTAATGCATGTAAAGGACTCTGACAAGAGTGTCCTGTAATCTCATGAAACTAGATCTTGCCTTGATAACATTTCTTTGAGACAAATGTTAAGACTCCTTATTCTGACTTCTAATCTCCCTTCTAGCAGTAACCTCTGGGACCTTTTCTTAGTAGCTTTGACTTCCAGAACCAGCCAATACTGGTTTGTTGTGTTGTGTTGTGTCTTTTTGTCTTGTAGTTTGTTTTGCAATTAGGTTCATATTACTTATCAGCTATAATTTGTCAAAATTATTTCACCAATGTAGAGCTGCCAGGTCAATTTGTACTTGAAAGCCTCCTACCATTTTTCCTTGGGCTATTTTAGGAAGGACCAGACAATGTGGGCCTGTAAGGTATGGACACCGTATGAGTTGACAAAGTGGTGCTGGACTGCCATGCTTGGGAAAATGCAACAGCAGCTGTCATGGTTCAGCTCATGCCTATAATAGCATTTGGGAAGTAGAGGCAAGAGAGTCAGACGCTCGAGACCATGCTCAGCTACATCAGTTCAAGGTCAACCATGAGACATAGAGAGGGAGAGAAGGAGGGAGAAAGAGAGGGAGGGAGGGAGAGAGAGAGAGAGAACAGAGCAGGAGCCACTCCCTCTTCCAAGTGAAGAAAAAGCCTTTTCAAGATGAAGATAAATGGGATAAAACCCCAGAGGCCATAGGAACTATCGAGGCTCTGGAAAACTGAACACCCAGACCAGAGCCTTTCTGATCTTTCTGATGATTCTGCTTGCATGGCCTTCCATCTCTGTGTGATCCTCAAGTACTGCTTTCTAGACGAGGTGAAGCTCAAGATGGGTCATCACTTGACCTCACAGGCTGGTCAATTCCTAGGCTATATGGAGCACATATCTCTTCCAGCAAGAGCTCATCATCCCCAAGGACAACTAGAGGCCCCAGAGCCTAGCAATTTGTCTGCATCAGGACCCTGCACCAAGACTCTTGCATTAGACACCAGGCAGTCTTGTGCTCCGGAGCGCCTCCAAAGTCTTGGTTGGTTATAGTCAGTTTCTGTATGAGAAGACATGTAAGAAATGTTTGCCATCAAAACAATGCAAAGCACTCACAGCCGTTAGTATGACTGCCATCAGGTCAAAGGTGTTAAGGAGGTAGAGACTAGAATTCTGCCTAGTGCTCAGACTGCAAAGCCCATTAGAGTCTTTCAAAGTTAACAGCCACAGCATAACTCAGCTTGGTACCAGGGAGAAATACTCAGATGAGGGTACTGGTGGCTAAGAGGTAATATCATTTAAAGCTGAAATTGTAAACATTAATAAATGAGAAACCTTAAAAATAGATACAAAATGAATGACTACACTAATAGTAAAAGAAAAAAAAAGAAATAAAAAGGAAAGACAAGAGTGCTCCTAGGTGTATGGTGAAGGAGGTTTACTGTAGATAAAAGGAAGTGCATAGTCTCAGGCAAAGACATCTGCGATTGTACAGAGTAAACAAGACTAGCCTGAGCCAAGTCAAGTAAGGAGGGGTAGGAGGGACGGGGTAAGGAGCCAGACCAAGGAGGGTGGGGTGGGTATGTAAGATGGACCAGTTAACGAAAAATGGTTAGATTATGTAGGTGGGGAAGGTTGGAAGAGTTTCAGTAGGAGTCAGAGGAGGGACTAAGGATGCTGAGAGAAAACTGGTGGCCAGGTCTGCTTTGATATGCTTGGCCTACTTTGTTTTGAGACATAACAAATACTTAAACTCAGGGTTTCCAGAACTCCATCTCCAAACGAAGGGACCCATTGGAGAACTTCAGTTTAGACTCTCTCCACGTGTCTGGCAGTGGGTCTCTGCACCTGCTCACATCTGCTTTCACCCCAGGAAGCCTTTCTGATGACGACTGGACAGGGCACCAATTCTATGTCTCTGAGTTATCCAGTCTCTGGTTCTCGGCCATCCAGGCAATGAAGGCTATGGTCTCCCTTTCCTGGCGTGGGCCTCAATGAAACAAACTTGGCCACTCCCACAAGTCCTGAACCAAAACATATTCTCAATCCATTTTTTACTGAGGATTGCATCCAACAATCAAGGTTAAGCCAGATGTGGTGGCTCACATGTTATCCCAGTGTCCAGGAGGCTAAGGTGTGAGGACCACCAAGTTCCAGGCCAGGCTGGACGACACAGCAAGGCTTTGTCTCAAAAATAAAACAATATAAAGATGTCACCTGATTTTAAAACTTCTGAGCTAAGTTTCAGACTAAGCAGTTGATGGTCAACAGTCACTAAAATGATGTTCTGGTTCAAGCTTAAGTGATGGAGAGGGACACAATGATTTGCTCTGACTTCCAAGACTAGAATGTTATTAAATACACAAGAATCTATGAAAAAACAGTGGGAATATGGAGAGCTTCTGTGCCATCCAGTCGCCACAGTGAACACTCACTGTTTGCTGTCATTAACTGAAGGTAAACTCTAATCTCACCCACACTGAGTCATCCAATAAACATGTCTCCTGTGCTCTCATTCTGAAACTAGAAACCCTACTTCTAGAGTCTGTTTCTTTCTTTTTTTCTTCCTTTTTTTTTTTCCACCTATTACCATGGTCTAAGAATTGCTGCTGTGGCCTTAGGTGATCCAAAAATTCATGGATTTTTAACCAGAATCCTGAAATCAAGCCTGTCCTTAAAGAAGTAACGTTCTTGTATCTTCCATCTACTCGGTAGTTCTCCTGTGCCCATTTCCCTCCTAGTGAGTGGACTAACCTTAAAGATGGTGGATGCAGCAGGCCACAGACTTCAGGGATGATCCCCAGGTCTGTGGCCCACCATGCATCTACCTGTAACTCACTCTGCCAGTCACCTCTCCACCTCATCATTCATTGTAAACACAGGGCATTCTTCTCTCATTTCCCTTCCGGAGGACCACCACCATTATACCAGCCCCAGGAGTCTGTTCTCATGCTAAATCTCTCTTTAGACCTAAGACAGCCCAAGTCCTACAGCCTCAACAGTCCCGTCCTTCTATGAGTGACAGTATGATAACAGATTCTTATCACAGCACTGAAAGCAAACACCAAAGACCTGAGGTTAACCGAATTCCATCTCACCATGTACAACTCAAAATCGCCTGGGATGACACCACAAAGTCTTAAGATTTCAGCAATCATTGATTAAAAAAAAAAAAAATCTGCTTCAAGTTATAGAAACAATTTTAATGCAAATACTCAATAGGGCATCTTTTGCATTGCTCCCAAAATTTCATCTCTTTCTGCTGCTGTAGGCATAGATGGCTGAACTCCATTTTGTCTTCTTTGGATCATGACAGAATTCTATACATAGGCATAAAAGAAAACACCAAAGTCAGTCATATATTAAATGACAATAATCCGACAGTAATTTTCAGTTGCTTCTTCAAAAAGAAAATACTGAAATCTAAAGTTTTAAAACTCCAAAACCTACTTCTGAAACTCCAGATGTTTCAATCTATTAACATTTACACTGAAGTGATCATCCACAAAGAAAGCATTGTTAGCAGGAGTTGGGTAGAAATATGCCACTGAGTACATATACAAGAGTATATACAGTCCACTTTCAAAAGCTACGCACAATTACTAAGTGAAACTAAGTCTATCAGAGAAGAAAGGACCTGGATCCAGTCTTCAACAAGACTTTATATTAAAGCTTGAATCTGAAACCTTGGAATCAAATGAAACAAGCTCTCAAGAAGGCCATAGAGCTGATATATCAATCAGAAGATAAGGTTAAAGGTTAAGTGTTCCTTCAGTCATTACTGGGAAGACTGGATTATTGATCATTATCAGCTATGGCCACAAGCCTAAGAACAGTTTTCCAAGAAGCTTAAGAAGCTGGGCTTACCCAGAATCGCCGGCAGTTTTTGTACTTCAAGAAGTAACTGGAACACCTTTCCCTGTCATAGTTATTTTCATCCATACATCTGGTAGAAGCATCAGATTCCTTAAATATGTAAGAGAGTCATCATTGAAAATGTGGAATGTGATCTAAGAAAGACCCAAACACAAAGACTTCTGAAGTTGTTTCCCCGGAGCCGATAAATGGCTTATTTTTGTTCATTGTAGTAGGTAGACTTAAGAAACCTAAATTTTCCCCGTCTGGGCCAGTTTTCTAAGCATCTGATCCCACGAGCTTGAGTCAAAGCGCTGATCGTGGTCATTTGTTCCCGGAGCTGAAGTACGGTATAAGGTGCTCTGAACACTGCTGCACAAGCAAACAGCAGAAACCAGCCTCCCACAACCCAGTGTGCCTCTCCTGGCTTTCCCCAGGTCTGCTGACTTGATGTTTGATCTTAAGGCTTGGTTTGAGATTCCAAGTAAATTACACAAGTAAACGATCTACATCAAGGCAACCTAAATTAACAGCACCCATGTAGATGCACTTTTGGCTATCGTTCACTCCGTTATGCAAGCATACTATTACATAGGCAGCTTTAATAGTTATCATTAATGTGACTTCAAAAAGCAAGCAACACAGGGCCATGAGTTTAAAATGAAGTGGGTACCACTGGTAATTAAACTTAAGCGGTCTGAACTAGAAGCAGATTGGACAACAAGCTTCAAAGTGAAAGGTAGGACTCTGAGAAGAAGTTATCTAAAATAAAGTTTCAAATAGGCAGAGAATCTGCTTCACAGATCTAAGAAAAACACCTTATCTAAACAATACTTAATGCTGTTGAAAACCGACTATATAGACCAGTGGATGTATACTGTATATTGTGTGTTTTTGTAAAAGCCATAAAGGATGGTGAATTAGAGTCTTCATAGCAACGATATAATATTTACATCGTATTTCTCAGGAATGGCAAAGCCACAACAAAGTGTTGCAAGCTATACCCAGTTAATGTCAATACAAACTTATTTTTGTAACACAGTGCAGTTTATAAGATACCTTTGTAGAAAAGCTTAAAATAAGCTAATCCTACTGTGAACCCATGACTCAAGCCAGGTTGTCTCAAAGACAGATTAAATAATCACTGCGATTAAAACCGTTGGTTTTAAATTCGCTATATTGTCCCATGTTTAGACTAAAGACTTTCCTTAGTGGTTGTCAAGTTTTACAGCGACAACTAAACACTGTTTATTTCATAATTAAGCAAAACTGAAGAAAAGGGTCATTGTTAGCCACATTTTGGTCATGTAAAAATGTTACAGTGAAATAAAATACACTGGCCAGGAATATCTTTTTTACAGAAAAATACTTTATTTAATAACTGCGTAAGACAGATACCCGCACAATTAAGATTGGTTTTCCCAAGTTGACACGACAATGAAAAACAAACCGCCCTACCGATAAGCAAGGATTTATGTCAGGGTCTCTCAGCCGCCGTGTGACCATGGGCATCTTGTCTTACTTCTTACTGAAGGTAGGCAGGAGAAAAACACGTCAGAAGGAAATGACGAGAAAATGTCATCAGCCCCACAAGTACTTTTAATTTAATTTACCCACAGAATTTAATTCTCAACGTAGTAGGTACTCTGTAGGAAACAATGAAGCACAGTGAGTATATCAAAAAGCCAAGTTTCTGCTTATTTAGTATTCTAAAAAGCCATAGTTTAAAAAACAGTGAATGAATTTTCTTATTCCAGGACTACTTTCTATTTAAATTAACATTTTCCCTGGGTTGAAGGAAGTCAGGGAATGCTACTGTGGCTCAGTTATTCTCCAATTTGAGTCTTAAAAATACAGCTTTGCAAAGGTTTTATCCATTAAAGACATCGCATTACTCTAAGTGCCAGTTAGCTACTCCAAGTCAAGTCATATACTCCATCCAGTCAGTCAATCGGTCACAGCCAAGGAAAACTGCTCTTCAAACTCCAGGTCAAGTGAAACTGTACAACAGGGGAAGGGGTGAAAAGCACGTCACGATTACTTGAGTATGGGCCTCTGCTATGAGCTGCCCAGCATCTCTGAAAAATTCCTGTACTAAGCTTAAGGGGCTGATCTGGCTTACACACCCTAATGCTGATCTTGTTTAATCATCTTCTACCCAAAAATAAAAAAAACTGCATTCCAGAGAAATAAGACAGTATGAAGAACACAAGTCTACTGAATTAAAAAACAGAGCAAAACAAACATGCATGGGCCTTTTCAGAGAAGTCCAAATTTTTGTATTAAATATCACAAAAAAATCATGTTAAACGAAATAATGTATATCAGGAAAAAAGTCATGCAAACCCATAAAATCCTGGTAAATGACTGTATTCTGGATCAATGGTCATCCAGCCCAGTTTCCTCTATTCTGATAAAGATCAGGATGTGTAAACTAAAGGAACCCAACTTTCCCATGGGATAGGAAGTATCTGATTAGCCTGCAGTCCTTTAACTTTAAATAAGCACCAAATAACCACTTATTTCATCAACTGCACAGAAAATATCCAGTCGGCAGGAGCATCTTGACAGGAAGACACTCAATACAGAGTCCAACTGTATCTAGAAGCCTCTCGAAGATAGGAGTTTATAAGGCTGCTTCTTCCTGAGAGAATAGTAGAACTAAGAAAATCTACAATCTTCTCTTTCACAGCTGTCCTGTCATGCCTCCACAGAGCTCCACTTGTTCATACGCCATGCATATAATAATCTCAACAGCAATCGGATACAAGCAGAATTCACGGTGCGTCCTGATCATGAAATTCTGTTCTATTTCAATATCATCAGCCAGAAATTCTTTGAAAACTACCTACACAACACAGGCATCAAACTTGCTGCTTCAGGCTATTCCCATTTCATTGCTTTTTATTCTGGATCCTAAATACAAGTCACTCTAAACATGGATTTCCGAATGCCACCTCCTTCGTATGAATTCCTGTGTTAACAGTACAGGAAGAGGAAATGTCAATTTACATGGAGGAGTGTGGCTGAAGGGCAAGATGGAGTGCCCTGCTAAGGAGGCCTTATCTGCTTACTTTTTGAAGATGCAGGAGTGAACAACTGTTACAGTGCTCTACTACTTCCAAGATGACATTCAGAAGGAAAACCAGTTTGAGGGAAGACTGCAAACCTACAGCACACCTGAGAAATAATTCTAAAATCTACTCTAAAGGGCAAACTGCTTACCAAAGGAGTTCCTGATTTCCCACTCTCCTCGTAGCTTTGATCCGTAGTGGGGGAAGGGCACGTTACTGAGCAAGTCTAGGCCCCCAGGCTTCTCAGTCTGGTCTGTGAGTGTTAAATCCGGAAGCAGAAATTCACCACGCCGTAAACCTGGGTGCAGAGGACCAGGGGCAAAAAGTCAAAGTACAGACCACAGGGCTCTGAGAGGTCGGAGAAAAATCCCCAAGGATGTGTCTCCCGGATCGCCTTCCGAGGTGCCGCTCCGCAGTATCAGATAGTGGGGAGCAGGCACAGGTGAACAAGACAAAGGGGCTGGGAAGGAAGGGGTTAGCGTAGAGCCGGGACCTGAGGAGGGCAGGGCGGGGAGTGACACAATCCGGGGTGTCCAGACCTGCATGGGGTCACCTTCCGCTGCCCCGGCCGGACGAATCGAGTGGCGTGAGCAGCGGCAGGAGCATGCCGCGGAGGGTTTGGCGCCACGAACTGGGGGGGTCTGCCCTCGGCGGAGTGTTGTCGTCGGCCTGCCGTTCAGGGAGGGAGGGGCCGGAGACCACTCACCACAGGCCACCACACGGCCAGCACCGGAGCCGGTTGCTGTTCCAAACACGTCAGTGGCTCACGCAGCAGGACCTTAAGTAGCGCGCACCCCAACTTGCTGCCCCCGCGCCCCCCGTTTCAGCCGGTCCAATCCGCGAGCGCTGCTGCGGGATTGACAGGCGCGCGGAACTCTGCGAGGTTGGGGCGGGCTCAGTTCGCTCCGCCCCCGGGCAGCGGGAGGAGGGCTCTGGCAGAAGAAGTGGGTGGGACGGAGCGAGACCCCGCCCTCTCCCCGCCCCACCGCGCCCCCCGCCCTGCAGGCTTGCTCTTAACATTTCGGCCTGACGGGCAGCCATGTGAACCAATGAGCTCGTCTGGACCCGGCGGCGGACGCACGGACTGGCCGGGCTCTGGGCGGAGCGTGAGGAGGGCGGGCATCTCGGCGGGCGGGGGCCAGGGCGGGCCGGCGGGCGGGCGCGGGCGGGGGCGGCGGCCGAGCGGGCGGGGAGGCAGCGGTGGGCGCGACGTCGGCGGCTGCGGCGGCGGCGGCGGCGGCGGCGGCGGCGGCGGCGGCAGCTGCAAGTTGAGCTGCAGGGGCAGCGCATACACTACAATGGCTGCTGGAAAGAGGCGTAAGGAAACAATTTCCAGGCCCGCCGCGTCCAGCCCGAAATATGAGAAAAAAATTATTAGAAATTCCGCGGGCGGTGTAAAGGCGGCGGACGGGCCGGAGGGAGGATGTTAAAGCCCCGCGGTGAGTTCTCCCGGGGTCCGGGGCGGCAGGGAGGCGTTTAGCGGGAGGAATATCAGGGTTATTTAAATTATGGGACTAGCCGAGGGGGCAGAGGAGCCGCGGCGGCGGCAGGAGGAGGAAAAGTTTGTGCTACTCCCAGCCCCTGCTCAGGACCCCAGAGAGAAAAATAATAATAAAAAATCAAATAAAATCGTGCGGCGGGGCTGCGAGGACTCCCGTGGTCGCTGCTGACAGGGCAGGGGGCGACGCGGCTGGGGACCCGAAGGTGAGGTCGGTGGGAAAAAAAAAACCTTTTATTCAGGGTCTGGAAAGTTTGAAAAGTTTTCCTCCTTCTCCTCTCCTCCTCCTCCTCCTCCTCCTCCTCCTCTCTGGTGCTGTGAATATTGTGACAGCGGCAGCGGCAGCAGCGAGAGCGGAAGACATTAGAGACCCGAAAAATAAGGGAAAAATTAATATAAATTCGGTTTTGAGAGGAAACTCTCCGCGTTTTCCACCAAAACATCCCGGGGGAAGGTCGCTTCCCAAAGGGCCTGGCGGAGACCCGCGGTCGGCAATATTTGGGGGGCACTGGGAGTGACTTGGGGTAACTTTGCCCCCTTTTCCGAAGAGGTTTTTCTTTTCTGGAGAAATGCATTTGTTTTTGCCCTCCTGCCCAGGTGGGAGAGCCGAGTCGGGGTGCGGGGTCCGCGGGGCTCCGGACCCAGCCGGGTGGCGGCGGGGGCGTAGGGGGAGGGGGTGCTAAATGAAAGCAGGAGATCGGGACGGAGCAGGGACAGCTTGTTGTCAGTATCATAAACAACCAAAATGGAGGGAGAACTCAGGCATATAACCAAATAAAAATTGTTAAAAAATCGCAAAAAATCCCTAAAAATCCGGAATGCTCCCCCCTTTCTCGCTAAAGGTAAAAGTGTGAACCGCCTTTCCCCTGAAGTCCATTTGGACTTTGCAGGGACCAAGGAGTTAATATTTATTTATTTTTTAAAACTTTCGAAGGGCAAAAGCCTTTTATAACTCCACCGACAATGAGAAAACGTGAAAATCCAATGCAAGAAAAGCATGGGGAGGGAGGGGGAGGTGGTAGTGCAGAAACTACTAAACTTATTGGTAATGTGGACTGATCTGAGATAAGATAAACACTATATTTGCTATTTTATAACTCCCTTTTAATGATCTTTGAGGGGTTTGCTTTTTGGGGTAGGAAAAAAAGTGATGCCATTTTCTTAATAGAGTTAATATGTGTGATTGGAAGAATAAACCTTTCCGGCTTTAGATTGCATTTTCGTCGCGTTTATGCCTAGGGTTTTGTTAGTGGCTCCCTCCTTTCTTTAAACTGGGCTCTCCAGAGGAGGGGTAGAAAGGTGCTGTTACCCAGAGAGACTGGAGGGCAAGACTGGCGAGCCTTCTGGGGAGGGGTGGGAGTTGTTTGCTTTCTCCCTTCCTGACACGTTTGCTTCACCTGTTCGCCCTCACTAAGGAATGTTGGACTGAAGTTTTCTGGTTTTATGTATATAAAAGGATGGTGCCTCTTGCATCACGTTGATGTTAGTGGGAAAGTGCTGCTGATGTTGGTTCCACGTGGGATCTGGGACAGAGCAGGGCATTTTAAAGGGACAGCCTCTCTTTTCTTAGGGTTTTCATCACCTACGCAGACTTACTGTCTGAGGACCAAAGGCAGAGGTGCTGGAAGTGTGTGGTGATGGAAGAGCCTTCTCTTTCCATTACTCAAGTGCACCCACGTTTAGGAGTGATGGAGGGAGAGGAGGGATAAACAAGCCCAGCAGAAGATGGATATGTGTGTGGCTTAGTTTTCATCCACGCTGTTCTTTTATGTAACAAGCCCTCCCAGAAACTTTTCATGTTACATTGCTTTGCCCTGGAAGCTGATTTTGGAAGGAATTGTGGAAAAATGGAAAAAGTTGAAGGTGTGTGGTGTAATGGTATAGCATTATTGAACACTTATGAATTCTGTGCAGTGAGATCAAAGAGCCATGTATGCCCATAATGGGGGTTTACAGCCATTTTGTAAAATACCTAATACTCAGTCTGGCTTCAGGTACACTGAGGACTTGTGGTTGAAAATTACAGGCAGAGTAGTGAAGATTCCTTAACATTGTAAGCAGTAGACATTTCTGGGGAGGCGGGAGTGGCTCTCATGAAGACCATGGAAAAGTTTACATATACATTCAATTTTAAAGGCGATCTTATGCATGTGTTATAACTTTGCACTTTGAAAATGAAAATGCTTGGATATCCCGAAAACTATGGATTTGCATCTTTCCAGCCGAAGTGATTTGTGTCTAACAGGAAATGTTTACTAATCGTTAGCTCCTATCTGCTCTTGTGTCTTAGATGTCCACAGTATTTTCAGAAGGTAAAATGTATACATTGTTAACTGTATAGTATGTAAGATCACAACTAATCTGGAATGGAAACTACTTACATTCAGTTTCCACAGGCATATGGAGTTTGGGAAATAAATCTCTATTTTGCTTTGTTTTTACAATTTATAGAAATGGACCAAAGTTAAGAACTGAGTTTTTAGACTTTGTAGGCATTGTTCTCTTTTGCCATACTGCATAAAAATTATTTTGTGAAAATGCATCGTGTGTTAGTTCCTGTTTCTAACTGAACTTTTCTCAGCACCTTGCTGTAAATACCTCCATGAAAACACTATCAGTGACCTGTGAGCACATCATCTTGTGGTTTCCCACTTTGGAAACAACTACAGCTTTCTAAGAAGTCACTAAAGAAAACAGTGTCACAAATCACTGTTAAACCATGATGCCTTGGAAAGAGATTAAAAGTATCAATGAAGAAGATAGCCCCCATACACACATACACACCGTAATCTTGTATCCATCATTACTTACCAAACCCTCTGAAGTTTATTTTGCATGTTCATTATGTTGCTGGCTCAAAAGAGTTACTTTGACTATAAGTAGTCAGGATGATGCTTTGTGTTTAAAATGCAGGAGGCTTTTAGAAACTGAGCAATTGCCACTTCCACAAACCCAATACTATTACCAATAAATTCAGTGTCAGGAAAAGTCAAGACAAGTTTTGCTTTTGGTTCTCTTAGCTCATTGAGCTATTTAAGGTGTTTGGGCACTTCAAAATGGGATCCCATTCTTTACTGTCAACCTCCACAGAAATTCGCCTATTAAGATACGGTTATTCATTCTCATATAGAGTGATATACACATTGTTTGGGGTTTGTAAAACCAGCTCCTTTTTGAAATTAAAAAAAATATAATACCCACATCTTCCTTAGATAGGGAGTGCCACATAATAGCTGGTTGAATTGATTGTATTAAGGTGTTTTGATGCATAAGGAACCCTGCCTGTTGAACTTTCTTTGCTGGGAGTCCTATTAAATTATACCAATTTGCAGAAATAATCTAAAGATATCTCATTCTCTACATTCTTACTTCACTTAAAGTAAGAGAAACCCCACAGATTAAAATGCTTATCTGAGTCTTAGATACCCAGTGTCTACTACTCAAAATTCTGAAAAGAACATTTCTGCTGTGGTAGATGATTTAGTGAGTGTGGGCTAATAGTGATAAAACCCCATATCTATGTATTTATTTATGACAATCAAAATAGTTCAATAAGCAGACATTTTGTAGTAAAGTAGTTGAATTTGCCTTTATCAATATAATTTGAAATTTTAAGAATACTTTTTTTAGTATCAATCAAAAATGGGAATTTTCCTTCATTATTATAATAATCCCAGTTGTTATTATGTACATTTTCATATGCTATTCTAGAAATTTACCTAGGGATTTAAACTATTGTTTTCTAAATTAAATGTCATGTTCTTATCGTAACTGGAATTTTAAAAGAAAGACAACTGAAACCTATGCCATGCCTGCCTTTGAAGTTTACTTCAGTAATCATTTTACTCAAGTTGTTTAACCCAAATGTTCATCCTTCTATGAGTAGTTTAATATTATTTATTTGTAATTTTGTTCTTTGAGAATTTGGCATGTAAAAAATTAACCTGTTACTCATGAGATGAGAGTTTCAGAAAGAGAAAAGTGTCTATCAAGCAAAAGCTAAGAAGTGGATCTGTTCAGGGTGAAAAGGGAAAACTGTCCCTTAAGCCATCATTTAAAGTGTTTTAAGAACCTGATAAACATTTTTTTTTTCTGAAACAGACTATGTTGAAAACTTGTCAGTCATGGCTTGAAAACAAAGGTGAACTATTATTTCTTTAGTAATTTTAATAGGAATTAATGTAGGCAGCATATTTAAGCAATTAGTAAGTGTTTAGGTGCCCTTAGAACAGTATTTACAAATAAGTTCATATCGAGGGCAGGGTACCTCGGATTGATGGACTGTAGGGTTCACTGTGGTTTCAGAGCTCAGGAAGAAATGCTCTTTTCCACTCGGACACAAGGACACAGTAGAAGTAATACATTGTTGGGTTTCTGTAACCATTTCACTGGTAATTTGTGAATCTCTCTAATCTGAAATCCACTGTGTTACTGCTTTTCCTTTACATGGAGGCAACTTTTATATCACATGTGTAAATTTAATTTCAGGTTTCATTTGAGAAAGTAAATGAGTATTTCTAGATTATAAATTTTTATGAAAAATTGGTATGTAATTATTAAAATTTGATATTATAAGAAATATATCTATATAAAAGCTTACTAAAAATTATTCCAGAGGCAGAGTTTGATTTTTACTTTTAAATTCACTGGCCTATCTCCCTGAAGTTTGCATTCTACCTAGTGTGCTCTCCTGTCTGTGTCTACCCCTTACAGGGGAGAGTTGACCAGGATATGATGATGTTCACATATCAGAGACATTCAAATGTTTGTGAGTTCTGATTTTGTGTATATATATAATATATTGTATATTTGTATATATATATAGGTATTGTTCTGAAGGTTTGTACTTTTTTTTAAAAAATGCATGTCAAGTACAAAAAAAGATAAAACAAATAATATCTCATTTTTAAAAAGTGAAGTAGTATGATATTACACTAAAATTGTTAGTATTTAAAAGCCCCTGAATATCTTGTAAACAGAGTTACTACAGGATCTTGGTATTAAAACTAACCACAGTGTGTTGGGAATTTGAGATGACTACCTCTGAAAGTGTGCGTGTGAGTGAACGTGTGCACTTATATTCTAGGTTCTTAGGGAAAGCAGTCTGCTAAAAGTATTCCTTTGACTTGATTTTTAAGTGGAACCTTTTCCTAATTTAAAATCATAGAAAACCTAGAAATGTGAAGACACTAGAGAACAAAACTATGGTTTTGATGCCTTTTAAATATGAATACTGTTGAACAATGGAAATGTACAACGTCAGTGTAAACTAAAATGTTCAAAAATAATGATGAGAAACTGGAAAACTAAGAATTTCAGAATAAAATAGTATTTATGGAAAATTTAAAATTCAACTTATATAAATAAAGAATAACCAACTACAAATCAAAAACCACAGGTTTACAAAAGAAAGAAGAAAGAAAGAATCAGAGTGGAACTTTGGGGAATTTTATCAGAGAATATTTTTAGTGCAAATTGCTGGATCTGTAATCACCTTTTAAAACAAGATTTCCAAAGCCTTTGCTCTTCTCCTGTAGATGTGGATTAAACTAAATCCTAATAATGATTTCTAGTGATGATCTGAAATTCATTTTTAACAAAAGGAAAAGGAGAAAGTCAATTTCTGCTGTTTTTAAAGAGATTTTAAAGAGTTTTTAAATATGTAGCTATGTGAAATGGTCTAAAAGCCTTAGGAATCATTGAAAATTACTTTCCTTGTTATTTATCAGAATGCTTAAAACCTTTTTTAGGTTAGTAAAATAAGTTTTAAAGCTTCCGTCTAAGAGTAGTTTTGTTCCGTGGACTTTTAAGGGCAATTTGAATAATTTCTTACAGTCCTAATAGCACTTTAAAAACTTTGACAAGATAAAGATAAGAGTATTTCACCCATAAGATTGTTAATTTCTAGAATACTTTAAGGTGTAAGCTGCTGATTAAAGGCATTTCTCTTTCTCATTCATTAGTTAGCTGTTGGTTTTCTAAAGGAAAATTGAAACCTATTGTGACATCTGAAGTAGAATTTACCTCTAGCTCTGGAAACAGCTCAGGGACTGTACGAGCTCTTTGCAGTGGTGGGTGAGAGAGCATTGCAGAGTCTGGAAATCTATCTTTGAGCATTTTAAACTTTTCAGTTGTTAATACTTAAATTATTGTCCCATACTAATGTTGGTGTATATCCTGTAAGCTGTTTACAATTTCCTATGTTATAGTTTCTGAGTATGAAAATATTAATTCTCAGAGTAAACGCTACAATTAAAAAGCTGCCATCTGACTTTTAAAAAACATTTAATATCAGTGGGCATTAGAATCCTTAAGACACTTTTTTTTTTTGAAAACTAAAAATCAGTTTTTAAATGAGGACTATAAATCTTTTGTGTAAAAGGCAGAATCAGAAAGTGTTCCAGTCAGTTCTGTTTCTCTGAAGACACATCAGTCAGTTCTTGAGAAGGAAAATTTTAAGAAACCAAAGCTGGAAGCTTAAGGTTGTTTAACTTTGCAGGTTCAAAACATCACCAGTTGATTTTACTCTGCTAAGTTTTCTCAGTAAATCAATTTTATTTTCTTGTATTGTCTTAATACTATAATTACAGAGCCCAAATTAATTCTCTTCATGCCCAAAAAAAAGTTATAATAAAAACTTTCTAGTCTCTTGTCTTAAGGCAGTGAGGTAGAACAGCATTTGTATAAGATTATGTTTTCTTTCTTAGGCTACCCTTTTGCATTTTCTAGGTATTATTTCTGGGAGTGATCCACTCTGAAGAAGAGAAATTAGCTCTATTACTCTGACATGAAATTTGTCATCACGTTTTTAAACTCATGGGGAAAAAAATGTTACTTTACATATTTGGGTAAGACATATCATATCTTCTAAATCAGGACTGGTGTGTCCAGTGTACCCGATTGCAAGCTCAGCTTCAAATATAAATTTGCTCTCCTAGTGCCTTTAAAATTGCTTAAGTAAATGTTAGAAAATGTTCTTCCCGTGTTTTGGTAATTTGTTATTGTCTGGGATAATTTAATTGAGTAAATTTCTATTTTGGTTGTGTTTCTCTTCTATTATTAGTATTTTATTTGAAAATTGTTGGTAAATGCATGTGATTTCAGCATTTAGGTAGAATCAGATGTACAATAAAATAGGTTATCCCAAGAGTGGTGCAAACAGCCCTGCTGGTTCTTACTTGGAAGCATGTAGAGGCTTTCAACGAATGAAGGTCCCGGTGAGTACAGTGTACGTCTGTCTGTAGGACTCACTGACAGTGTATGCCCTGCTCTCTCTTAAAGCCTGTGCACCCTCAGAACTGATGCTGTGCAGATAGCTGACTTCATTCTACTCTGTGGAGAGTGCATGGTCAGCCTTCCCCAGTTCTAACGAAAAATATAAGGTATTCCTCAAAATAATTTGCCATGCATCCCAGCACTGTATGTGAAGATGCGTTGCTGTAATTGTTTACCCAAATTGAGAAGAAAACAAACCATCAAATAATAAACTTAATTGGGCAAAAAGGAGATTTAAATATTTATCTGAATAAATTGATTTACTGTTGAAATGACAGAATTTTAATCAAAAGAATTGTTTTTTGTTTTTTAATCTTTTTCAGTCCCAGAAGTTTGTAAATAAAGTAATTGTTAAAAAAATAATAATAATATAAAATTAAAAAGTATGGTGTCTGCAAAAGGTCTTAAGCATCTGTCCTTTGATAGTAAACATATTTTAAATGGCCAGAATGACATCAAAGAATTTAATATCTTCAACTATTTTGGTTATTTTTCTAAGAAAAGTGGTAACAGCCTAATACCGAACTGCACATCTGTTCTGTTTGGGAGCTTTAATTCTTTTGTGTTTACTAGGACAGTGCTACTTCAGTGTTTTTAAAAGTACTAGTATCAGTGTTTTCTTCAAAAGTCCTCTCTGTGGATATTAAATTTTAATTCACTTTTATTAAAGCTTTTTGCACTACTTTTATTTCGTAAGCATGCCCTGTTCTCACAGAATGCTGTCCTGAAAAGAAACTGAAGCACTTTTAACCGTAGCTCAACATAGGCACTGCAGGTATAGGTATTCTGCTCAACATTGGCCCAGCATCATACTTGAATGAAATTATACTCAGTTCACCCATTATTGGCCACTGCATGAATAGGAGGAGCGAGCAGCTGAGAAGAGAAGAATGTGTCCCGTTTCCGAGGCTGACTCATGATAGCCTTTCTGCAGACCATGATTCCTCTGCCAGAATTAAAAGGAACTTGTTAATTAGAACCAAAATGTCCGTGTGTCTACGAACCTTTTTCCTAATCAGGATTCAGACACACTGGTGTGCTTCCATTGGCATCCAAGTGTGCTTGCTGCTTGGCTCTGCTCTCTTCTCAGTGCTGCCACCCTGTGTATGGCAGTGCCGCTGCGACAGGCACTCATTTGCTGTGTTATCAAGTGGTAAGATTTTGGAGCACTCGTGGAAAAGAAGCGTGCAGGCTGAGCTGAGCGCAGACCCTGTTGTGTATGCTCTGCCTCTGTGTGTGGTGCTGTGCTCCAGCTAGGTTTTTAAAAGTTAGGCAGTTCAGAAGTACGGTACTCAGCTGCCAAAAAACGGAAATTTGGAAAAACTTTAAAGGTAAATGCTGTTGTTTGTCTATTCTGCCGTTTCACTAAAATAAAGCAGAGTTAGACTAGTGTTTCAAATGTGGCTTAAAACTGGTCAAGTAAGAACACAGAGGTTCAGAGTGTATAAAGATGAGAATCGTCATGAGATTTTTAATGTTAGCCAAGTTATAATTACAAGTCCTTCCTAGTAAAAGCAAAACTAAAACGGTATCTCTCTCTCTCTCTCTCTCTCTCTCTCTCTCTCTCTCTCACACACACACACACACACACACACACACACACACACACGGGGGGGAGAGAGAGAGACCGTTTTGCTTAAAAAGGAAAGGAAACCTAATTTGATTGGTTACATTATTCTCTGAATCACTGACCAGCATGGCTTGAATTATATCACATCATATTTAAGAACTGATGCTGCACTCCAGCCGTAAAGCACTTGGGCAGGATCACAGGATTATCTACTTGCTTTTACCTGTCTTATCTCATTTTCAAAGCAGTCTGAGTTAGGAGGGGTGTGTACAACAAACACTCAGTAAGCCTCCTTTTAGACATACTATAAAAGCTAATTATAAATTAATTTCTTAGTGTAAACCTAAGTTATGCCAATACCGAGATTAACATACTTATAAAGTTATAAATTTGTTGTAAAAATTAAAATTTTAGTCTTAAAGTTTGCAGAGTAACTCAAGTTAGAAAGTGTTATAAGAATACTTATTAAGTTATATAGGATTGGTAAAAAGATGTATCTGCTTTGTTACTTAAAGGAGGTTTTAAAATATTATAAATCTGAGCTTTGTTTTACAGTGTGGATCTCAGACACAGACAGACTTTCAGACAGACTTACCACCCAAGCCACCTGATTTCTGAGTGGTCACGGTTTCTTTCACAAGTTTTGAATGGTTTTGCTCTAGTAAACAATGTAATTCTATGTGGTAGCGGTAGAAAATATTGCTTCGATTAGTTAATTTTAGGTATTGAGCTTCAGAGACCAAAATGTATCGATAGGCTTAAAAGGAACCACCACCATGTATGTGCTGTCCCCCGATTAAAAGACCAAGTTCAAGTGCTTCAGTTTGTAATGTGCCTATCTTTGAGGGTTGGAAATTTCTTCCGTCTCCATAAATACCATTTTTTATATTTAAAAAAAAATAATTACCATGAAAAATTTGATTAAATTTTGAACCAGTACTGAACTGTTACCACTTTCAAAGAAACTTAAAAAAAAAAAAAAAACTATTTGCTTCATCTTGTTCCTCTTCATAGTAACCTCAAGACTAGATCAGCTGACCTTATTTTAACCAAGCAATGTAAACAGTTGTACAGATTTATCTAAAATCACAAGATCTTACAGTGTATTAAATGCAGACTGTAACTTTCTCGCCTTCACTCCACTGTAGAGCGCCACTGCTTAGAATGATAATGTGTGACATTGGTCCATTCTATAGTAAGACAGAGTTAGCTTTGTTTATACTCTGCATCTGAGGGCTTACACTTATTCTTGTGCTAAGCATGAGACAAAATAAGAAGGTACCCAAGCCACTCTTTTAGGATACCTATATTTACTGCATTTTTTTTTTTTTGGCTTGCTTTTAAAACTGGTATTTAGATGATGGGCGGAAGTACCAAGAGAACCCAAAGGTGCATTTTTACATGTCCATCGAATAATACAGATATCAAACACTATAGTATTCTTGGGAGGGAGAAGAGAAACTTGAGATGGGCCCTGGGAAAGGCACAAGTTAGAAATAGGCAAGAAAAAAAAAAAAAAAAAAAGAGGGGATGACATCTAGGTAAAAGAAATGGTTTCAACAGGAGCAGGGGACAGAAATGTGCTGTTTGTCTGGCGTCCCGAGACAGTCATACTCAGAGGGTGTTTCTGAGGAGATGTTGTGCCAGCCTCAGAGTTTGCTCCGTGTGCCGTAGAAAGCTTTGAGCTGTACAAGCAGAGGACTTCGGGTTAGGGAACTTAAGGTGCCTCTTAATCCAGAATAACTTGAGCGGGAAGATACAAGACATACTCCCACTGTGACATAGGCTCCTCCACTCTGGTATGCCCCATTGGGTCCATGCCCACCAGAAAGATCTAGACATTTATTTTCAATAATGCCTGGCTCCCAGCACTCCTACAGCTTGTAGCTTAAACATCAGTAATGACCCCAAGACTCCTGCTTCTAATCATAAAACTACCCATAGTCACTCACTTGGAACTGGAGTTTCACTTCCACTGTAGGGGCATAATCGTAGTGGACAAGTGGAGGAAGAACAGGAGTAGCCCTGGAACAGAGGTTCACAGCTCCATGAAGATCTGTCCTGTGGCTAAGTATCGGGATGACAGTGGGCAGACACTTAGCAAGAAAGGCTCCATCACATCTTCAGCAGCACCTTGTGGGTTTTTAAACTGATTGGGAGAGAGACTCACTGAGCCTCTGGTAATGCAGTGATACTCAGTACTATGCGCAGTCCTCTCCCTGCAGTCTCCACCCTTAATGTCTGCTGATCCCTTTGCCTAAGACTTAGCAGGTGTCCTGCCTCCTTTCCAAAGCAGACTGCCTTCTGCTTGGCATTTCTTCTCTTCTGGATTTCTATAGGATCACCTAACACTTCTTCAGAGCCCTAGGGAGAGTATATATAGCTGTCTAGCTATCTAGCTGAGGTGGCTGTACCATTTGCTATGCATGGCCTGTAGTGGGCTGTTGGAGACAACCTATTATGCCAGCCCAACTTAGGCTGCCCTTCCTGTGCTGGAATTTCCCACTTTCTCTCTCCCTACATCCCAACCCTAGTAACTTTTTCCTCAACAGAGCCAACCTCGTGAGAAAAGTTTGTGTTTTGTGTGTGGTCTCTTTCTTTTATCTCCCCATTCTTGCCATCCAGTCTACCGTGAAAGAAAACAGCACCTCGTGCACCCCAGAAGTCAAATCCAGGGACGTCTTTATTATCACCATGGGTCTGGTCTGTGGTGCCATCACTCTGCACAGTCTACCCTCTGGCTTTTCTGTCTCCTCCGTCACCTCCTTTGTTCTTCCCTTTGGTGGCATATTCTTCCACCTGTCCTAGCTGACTAGCATGTTGGCATTTCCTGGCACTTGCCAGGCTCCCTGACTACCTATGCTCTGTGCATGCTATCCCTGAGCACCAGTTCCCTCCTGGGGTTCATGTGCTGCTTCACTATCTTTACTTCTTTTGTGGGCTTCTATACCTCTTCCTATATGCACAACTCCCTCCATCTCGGCTTTCCTCCTGTGTTTTATGCATGTGCATGTGCAGCTTTGAGTCAGGTTCTAAGATGTCGCCTGTCAGATTATAAACAGGGCTTCCTCAGACTGGTACATGGTAGGAAAGCAATAAGAGAGAATCCAAGGATGAATAGTTCTGAGGGGCTGGATGAACAAGGACTGTTGGAGACAGCAGCAAAGACAAAAGAACGTTTGTGTAGTAGCCTTAACAATGAAGATCGGCCTGGAAAAACTTAGTCAGATAACTAGACAGGAGTCCTGCTCTAGTTAGGGGGAACTTTACATACCTGACACATAGGGAACAAGTTAGGAGACCAGCCTGAGAGCTACACAGCATTCACAAATGCCTCGGGGACTGTCCCAAATGTCTTGTGGGACTGCTGACCTAAAGGTGAGTGGAACTTCTGAGCCATGTGGAGGTCGCCTTTGCAAGGTGACTGTGACTACTATCCTCTTCCTTGTGATCTGCCCTGTGGCTAGAGGTCAGGGGCACCTTGTAGGCATAACACCCTGAAAAGCACAACTCCTTGAGACAAGAGAGCCCTCTCTTCTGTATGCCCCAGATGAGATGTGGTGATACTGCCTCGTATACAGCCACCTTGTTAACCTGCTAGGAGCTCAGTCCCATCCTGTGTGTATCTAGTCTTCCCATTGACAATGGAGGCCAAGGGCCATCGACCACCAGCTTTTTCTTTACTCTGAGAATTGGGCATATAGAAAATGTCTGGTACAACCTATAGGATCAACCATGGTGAAGTGCCGAACGAATGTTGTACAGAACTTAGGAGCTATGTGATAAGACGTCATCTGCCTGGAAAGCATCCTGAAGAGTAATTATTGTACCGTCCCTTTTACCACCCCCCTCTAACCTCTGCAAAAGCTGCATTTGGAGGGAGGCTGTGACTGCTGAAATTGTGTATTACAGTGTTACTTGATTATGCATCTCATGCTAAGAAAATAAGTATTTAGCCTCAGAAATATCAATATCACATACAATTAACAGGTGACTAGTCAAGATCCTCACAGCAGAGTCAAAGTCTCAAAATCGGTTGTGTGCGTTTCTCAGTTCCTGGAAGCTGTGAGCATCATACATTGTATGTAAATGGTCTTTGACATGATCCATTATCTTGCGTGGCAGAACCACGATGTATGTAGCAGATACTGAACAGATCCACTGTACAACACTAAGGAGAATGCTGCCTTTACAGATCACTTAAACTCTTCACTGTGGGCCAGTCCAAGATAGACAAAAGTTGACAGAGGAGCAGGATTCATTCTTGTACCATACCTAGTTTTGGCAACACCAGAACAGTTAGGCTTGCTTCAACCAACCCCCATCCGAATACAGCCCTCTCTTGGAGACTGTTTAATATAAAATTATCTCATATTATTTGTATATTCTTTTTGGTCTTGCCAAAAAGTACAGACTCTAAGGTGTGATTTCAGTGCACCTATTATATCCTGGAAAAACAAGTTCCTAAGTCTCACTAGATACCTTGTGTTCATGGCCATCCCTTAATCCTTTTAGCAATTGCATTGGTTCAAATCTAAGAAGGCCCATGCCTCCATCCTACCATTAGCTGATACGTGTCTTATCGTTTTTGGCCCACACTTGCTCCTTCCCCATTTTTACCCTTAATAATCATTGACATTGGGGTTGGAGAGATAGCTCAGTGGTTAAGAGCACTGACTGCTCTTCCAGAGGTCCTGAGTTCAAATCCCACCAACCATATGGTGACTCACAACCATCTGTAATGGGATCCGATGCCCTGTACTGGTGTGTCTGAAGACAGCGACAGTGTACTTATATATAATAAATAAATGAATCTTTTTAAAAATAATAATAGTCATTGACATTATGTTTCTGGTTTTGCCCTGAAGCATTGCCAACACTTAGGGGTTTTGTACATTGGTTTCTGTGGTGGGTTGTTTTTTTTTTTCTTGACATATTGTAATGGTCCCCTCTATGTTAGTAAAACTCAGAGTCTGCTTTGTGCTTCCCAGTAATCTTTTAGGAGGGGAAAGTTTAAAAGAATGAATTGAAAGAGGTAATACTGAATTAAGTGTCATAAACAACAAGATACCATGAATATGAATAGAGAATGATACCTTATTCCTAGTACAATGTTGGGGGATCCCATCAAAAAGGGCATAGAAGATATGAATGGATTTTTCCTTTGTATTTTTTTAAAAAGTCTATATTAGTTATTAAAACTGAATTGGGTTCTTCTGTTATATACTTTAAATAAACAAAAACAAACCTCACATTGGATAGTTGGCTTCCTATATACTTCTCTGTGTTTCTTCTTTTGTTTATAAAAAGCTGGATCTTTGTGCATAAGCATCAGACTGTCTAGCTTTCTCCCAGTTGCCTAGGCAGGTTTATAGTTTTTAAGTGGCCTTTGGCAAATATCATTGTTTGCCTCTCATTATTTATACTTAATTCTTAGGTATAAATGAGTGGGCAGAAAGATGAATGCCTATTTTTTTCCTTGGCATGTCAGTCACATGGTCATTTGGACATCTAGGGAGTATCCTCGGTAACCATGAGAATGTCTGTATCTGAACGTCTAGCATGGTCCACATTGTGAATGCTTTTACCTTCTTACCTATATCTGTCCCTGCTTCTCTTTAACAGTCACCTGGTGTCATCCCTACATTTGCCATTGATCTAGGATTGCTAATCGTCCCTGTACTCCAAATCCCATTGTCCAACCTACTGTTCCACCCAAAAGGCTGATTCAGAAGGTGCGTGGTGCATGCTTGAATACCGTAGCATCGGGTGCATGTGCATTGGTAACATCTGCTTGGCTACTCAGAACCCCCGTTTCTCTGCCATGTTCAGAATCATCACTGTCATTGTTTGACATTGAAATTACAGCTTCTCACCTGTCAGAGCAAATTAATTAGAATTCACAAAGCAGGTAAACTGAAGTGAAATTGTGCACATTACCAAAAAAATCATTTAAAAATAATCATTTGAAGTAGCACTTCAGCTTTCTGAAAGATTTCAGTTGAGGAATCTGAAGTATCAGGACTACACACACGTCATGATCAGGGTGCTTTCGAGTCAGTCCTACAGACATACCACACATTCACACATGCTCGGCAGCCCTCACATTCCCGATCGGAAGACTGTTCCCTCTGCTTTGCATTCCTGGCCACCCTGATGACTAAGGGCAGTGACATTAGTAGGTAATACAGAAGTAGCAAGTGCCAAGTGACTGTGAGTTCAGTGCCTGTCCGGATTTGGGCCTGGGTTACTCCCTGTTTCTGCCCTCAAACATCTGCTGTTACCCTAAAGTCAGCTCTTTCCAGATTGTTAAAAGCTCTGGAGAGCCCCACTCCCCCACCAAAAACAAAGCAGGAGAGAGGAATCTTCTGAGGTGGGGCGAAGTAAGGAAGGCTACTACTGGAAAGGGGCATCTGGAAGAGTATCCAGCGCCAGCTTGGTGGCAAGGAGTGGGCGAGCGCTGAGAGGGCCTGCCTTGGACAGTCTCTTCTTGACACGGCCCATTTTCCTAGGACCATTCAGCTTCTTGAGTTTTCATCCTATGTAGTAAGCATCCTTACAGCTCCTTGTCTGTCTGTCCTGTTTATTCCCAGCACCGGGTTCCTTCCCACACTCTGCCACCGTCCTTCTCTCTGCACACCCTGAGCTTTGTTTATTTGTATTATTTTATGTGTATTTTTGTAGCACCAGCTATTGAAGACAGAGCCTCCTCCATGCTAGGCAAGCATCCCACCACTAGGCTGCATCCCAGTTCTCACCCTGCTCTTTAAATCTCTGCTATCATGGCCTCAGGCTGGGACCCAGCCTCCACACATGCAGTCTGGCTACCCAGAGCCCTCTGCTGGGACATGCCCTATCCCAGGGCTGCCTCCCTTGCATGGTGCTTTACCTCATGTGAGGTCCCAAAAAGAAGAGCCTCCCTCAGAGCCCCCAAGAGGAGGAAGAAGAGATAATCCTTTACACCTTGTTGGCTATGACCACTTTGAAAATTCAGGCTACATTCTTCTGGCTGAAGCTGACCCAGATCATCTTCTATCAGGTCTAGATGGTGGTCCCCTTCTTCAGGGACAAGTATGAGAGCTGGAAGGACTCCATGGGCCTCAACCTTTCCTCTAACCCCTGCTACTTTAAGGTGCCCAAGGACCATGTGGAGCCCCAAAGCAAGGGCAACTTCTAGGCAGTGGCTGTGAGTCTGATCCCAGCATAGGTATCTTGCCTTCGGGACACTGCCCTGTACCAGTGATGGCAGACCCAGGGCTCACACACAGCTTTTGCAAGGACCTGAGCCCCTGGTGCTCCATGTCCTGCCCTATGGGCCACCCAGGGTCCCACAACCATCCAGGGAAGATTTCAGCATCAAATCTCTGCTACGGGACCCTGGGAAAGGATCAGCATTCTCCATCAGCCTGTACTGGACAGAGTAGCAGGAGCAGAGAGCACGCACTGTATTCCCCCAACTCCTCTGACAATCCTGGGTGCCCCCTTTGCTCCCTTCTGGGACCCTCGGGAGTAGAGGAAGAAACTTCTCAATATGAAATTATCAGGCCTTGTCCCCTTTCCCCAGAGCAAGGCACCTGACCTCTTCACTTTCTTAAGAGGTCCCAGATCCGAAAGCAGTGCCCAACAGTGAGTGCAGGGCCTCCCTGTGGGGACAGCTACGTCCCTCTTACTTGCTTATCTTTCAATGTAGTAGTAGCTTAGCCACACTGCTTCCTACCTCTTATACCCATTGCCCGTCTTCCACCACTTCAGCCTACTAGATGGTAGGTACTGTAATCTAAGGGTTCCAGGGTCCACTCTACAATCAAGAATCTCTATTCCAGGGAATACCACCCAACAAGAGCATCCACTGTGTAGTTCAACCACCCTTGGGTCTTGGCTGCCCCTGATTCAGCCCGGCTGTTCTCCTCGTACAGCCTGTGATAGTTTAGGACAGGCATGAACTAGTTATTCCTCCCACCATGGATACAAACTTGATGGAGATCCAGAGCTAAGAACATGTCTACAATGACAACTTTGAAACGCCAGGCACAGCCATGCTACAAACCCACAACTTTAATTGGTCTACTCCACAAAGGGTTCTGGCTGTGCTAGGTGTTACAGGTCTGGCCGATGATGCCTTCACCTCTCCCCCACACAAGGGCCAGGTCTGGAGAAGCAGGACTAAGCCTAGAGTAGTGTTTCTTTTCTTGATCTCTGGCCTTCATGCTGTCCATCTGTCTGTCCCTCTGTCACCATACCTTCCTGGATCTACTTAGGAGAGAGAGTCAAAAGTGATCCCAGCCTGATGGGATCTTGTCCTCACTCAATTGTGTAGGAAGATATCGAACCTTTTGGGGAAAGGGTTAAGAAATGAAAGACTGACCCTACATGATCTTGAGGTTGAAAGAGGTTAGGGAGAAATAACTATAAAGGAATTGACAACACTTATAAAATAAAGTAACTGCTCATTTTCCACGAGCTATTGAATAAGCTGCAGTTCAGTGATTGCACTTTACTAACCTTTGCCCAACTTACATAAAGTTCTACTGACTGCCAGTGCTACTCATTATAGAATGTACCCTAGCCTATCCACTGCTTACCGCCCACAGCAGGCCAGTAGGGTTTGATTTCTCTTTATAGCTGAGGAGCCTGAAGCCGAGGAAAGCTGAATCCTTTCCCAGACCACATTGTCCTGTGTCCCCAGATGAGACTGCTTACACACACACACACACACACACACACACACACACACACACACACACACACACACACACACCACCTTCACCACCACCACTGCCTCAGCCGCCATTGCCACCGCCACCATCGCCACCGCCACCAAGTCTAGCTGCTGCTTTCTTTACAGCCTTATTTGATAGTCCTTTCCATGGCTCCCATCGAGGAAAACCTAGTTCTTTAAAGCTTCGCACTCCAGTCCTGTTCTCTCGTACCTCTACTCTGAACCTCCCCTCCCCCAGATCTGCCCTTTCTGTGAATTTTCTTTGCTCCTAACCTGTATTACTTTCTGTTTTAGTTTGTCAATGATGATAAATTTTCAGTACTCCTTTGGCACACATTCCCCCTACAGACTATAGGTATCTGTGTTCCCAGTGACACTTTACGTGGGACGACTGACATTTGTTTTTAAGTTTCTTCTCATGCATCCCTGGTGCCTTAGTGCAGACGAGGGGGAGGAGGGTATCTGTTCCATTAAGGAAAATGAACTTTCTAGTCATGACCACAAGGTGGCACAATGACTATAGCTTCCTGGTATCCATTGAGAATGGGCCAAGTCAAGAAAAGGACCTTATCTCCTTACATGCTAAATATGCAGCGGAAACTGCAGAGAATTTTCAAATCTGTCTATCCTCAGTCATTCATAGAGACAACTGTCTTCTTCATCATCCATTAGGCCAACAGTGGAAAGGGTCCTCTTCTTCCCCTTCCTTCCTCTTCCTCTCTTCTATACACTCAACAGATACTTGATCCAGTTCCTCCTATGTGTTCCATATTTTAAATGCTGAGATGACATGGGTAGTAGAAGCAAGATCCTGGTCTTATGCAGTCTAAATCCTGTGCCTGAGAGCTTCTCTGCTGTTCCTTCTCATTTCTGACGCCATTGTTACCTGTCTTCCCCAAGCTGAATCAAACCATGGCTTTCTATCATCGAAATCAGTTTTTGTTCAGCATGCAAAAGAACTACCAATGAGCATCTATCAGGGGTTGATTTTGGTTTCTTCGTGATTATTTGTGGCTTTTTCTACTTCCCATTTACCTGGATAGTCAAAACTTGGCAGTGTGTTTCTTACAACATGCAAAGTTACATTCAGCGTTACACAGATATAAATATATAGAAATATATACATTAAAGTTCACATAGCATTCCTTTATGATCAATGCCAATAAAACCAGAAGATAAAGAAGACCAATAATGCAGCCAATACATGGAAATACTACAGATTAACGTATACTGTGTTGGTATTAACAGTGACGTTTTGACAAGGTGAACATAATGTAAATTTAATTACTTAAATTGCATCGAGTTTAGAAATGTCTTTTGCAAGGAGTAAACAAGAATGTAAAAATAATAAAAGTATTATTTAGAAACTATTGCCCAAGTTGCCATCCCATTTCACTTAAAAATAGTTTCTTTTCGTTGTGATTCGAGTTTTACTGTGACTGCAAGTACACAAAACCCAAGATATACTCTGCCTCTCTACAGATGTGCAGTCACAAGCACATTACTTCTCCAGATGCCACTTCACTGTTTGAGTGTGTAAGCCTTTTATATGAAATGTTCTTTTTCTTTCTCTGTGGACTGTGGTCTGTATAAGAGCCTGTAACAGGAGGAAGGGTCACTTCTTATTTTTATAAATTACCATTATTGTGTAAATGTGTGTATGATATGGAAGGGACATACATGTATCATGACATACATGTATCATGACACACATGTGGAGGTCAGAGGACCACTCTGTGGGGTTGATTCTCTGCTTCTACCTTTTACTCAGGTTCCGGGGACTGAACACAGGTCACTGGGCTTGCTCGGCAAACATCTTTTCCCACGGAGCCACCTCACCAGCCGTAGTCCTATACCTATCAGGACATAGTACAGCAGCACTTTTTGCTGAGTAGCCCACTGAATGCAGTAGATGTGTATACTAAGCCCTCAGGAAGATGACACTGTTACTCTGTTTAGCTAACACAACCTTGTAGATCAAGTATCCTATCCTTCTAAAGAAGATGTTGAAGAAAAATAAGCTTCCCATGGCTACCACCAGCCCTGATGTCCTGAGTCCAATCCCCAGGACCCACATGTGTGCATGCATGCATACGTACATGCATTACAGACAATTTTTAAGAGAGAATAAACTGCACAGAGTTATACTGGTCAGGTAGTGTTTGAAGCAGCCCTTATTCTCAGAAGCAGTTCATCTCTGTGGTTGTCTCCTGCACTGCTTTAGCCTGAGTCAGATTGAGAATTTTTGTTACTCAAGTAAACTTTTAAAGGAGCAGTGTGCAAAGGGAAATGCCAGAAGATCGCGGTCCTGTAGTCACACTGCCCAGGAGTATAAACTGACTCCAGCATGTCAGAGTAGGACAAGGGCCAAGAAGATCGCGGTCCTGTAGTCACACTGCCCAGGAGTATAAACTGACCCCAGCATGTCAGAGTAGGACAAGGGCCCAGAAGATCGCGGTCCTGTAGTCACACTGCCCAGGAGTATAAACTGACCCCAGCATGTCAGAGTAGGACAAGGGCCCAGAAGATCGCTGTCCTGTAGTCACACTGTCCAGGAGTATAAACTGACCCCAGCATGTCAGAGTAGGACAAGGGCCCAGAAGATCGCTGTCCTGTAGTCACACTGTCCAGGAGTATAAACTGACCCTCAGGCATGTCAGAGTAGGACAAGGGCCCAGAAGATCGCGGTCCTGTAGTCACACTGCCCAGGAGTATAAACTGACCCCAGCATGTCAGAGTAGGACAAAGGCCCAGAAGATCGCTGTCCTGTAGTCACACTGTCCAGGAGTATAAACTGACCCCAGCATGTCAGAGTAGGACAAGGGCCCAGAAGATCGCTGTCCTGTAGTCACACTGCCCAGGAGTATAAACTGACCCCAGCATGTCAGAGTAGGACAAGGGCCCAGAAGATCGCTGTCCTGTAGTCACACTGCCCAGGAGTATAAACTGACCCCAGCATGTCAGAGTAGGACAAGGGCCCAGAAGATCGCGGTCCTGTAGTCACACTGCCCAGGAGTATAAACTGACCCTCAGGCATGTCAGAGTAGGACAAGGGCCCAGAAGATCGCTGTCCTGTAGTCACACTGTCCAGGAGTATAAACTGACTCCAGCATGTCAGAGTAGGACAAGGGCCCAGAAGATCGCTGTCCTGTAGTCACACTGTCCAGGAGTATAAACTGACCCTCAGGCATGTCAGAGTAGGACAAGGGCCCAGAAGATCGCTGTCCTGTAGTCACACTGCCCAGGAGTATAAACTGACCCTCAGGCATGTCACAGGAGGACAAGGGCCCAGAAGATCGCTGTCCTGTAGTCACACTGTCCAGGAGTATAAACTGACCCTCAGGCATGTCACAGGAGGACAAGGGCCCAGAAGATCGCTGTCCTGTAGTCACACTGTCCAGGAGTATAAACTGACCCTCAGGCATGTCACAGGAGGACAAGGGCCCAGAAGATCGCTGTCCTGTAGTCACACTGCCCAGGAGTATAAACTGACTCCAGCATGTCAGAGTAGGACAAGGGCCCAGAAGACCGCTGTCCTGTAGTCACACTGTCCAGGAGTATAAACTGACCCTCAGGCATGTCACAGGAGGACAAGGGCCCAGAAGATCGCGGTCCTGTAGTCACACTGCCCAGGAGTATAAACTGACCCCAGCATGTCAGAGTAGGACAAGGGCCCAGAAGATCGCTGTCCTGTAGTCACACTGTCCAGGAGTATAAACTGACCCCAGCATGTCAGAGTAGGACAAGGGCCCAGAAGATCGCTGTCCTGTAGTCACACTGCCCAGGAGTATAAACTGACCCCAGCATGTCACAGGAGGACAAGGGCCCAGAAGATCGCTGTCCTGTAGTCACACTGTCCAGGAGTATAAACTGACCCTCAGGCATGTCACAGGAGGACAAGGGCCCAGAAGATCGCGGTCCTGTAGTCACACTGCCCAGGAGTATAAACTGACCCCAGCATGTCACAGGAGGACAAGGGCCCAGAAGATCGCTGTCCTGTAGTCACACTGTCCAGGAGTATAAACTGACCCTCAGGCATGTCAGAGTAGGACAAGGGCCCAGAAGATCGCTGTCCTGTAGTCACACTGTCTAGGAGTATAAACTGACCCCAGCATGTCAGAGTAGGACAAGGGCCCAGAAGATCGCTGTCCTGTAGTCACAGTGCCCAGGAGTATAAACTGACCCTCAGGCATGTCAGAGTAGGACAAGGGCCCAGAAGATCGCGGTCCTGTAGTCACACTGCCCAGGAGTAAAAACTGACCCCAGCATGTCAGAGTAGGACAAGGGCCCAGAAGATCGGTCCTGTAGTCACACTGCCCAGGAGTATAAACTGACCCTCAGGCATGTCACAGGAGGACAAGGGCCCAGAAGATCGCTGTCCTGTAGTCACACCGTCCAGGAGTATAAACTGACCCTCAGGCATGTCACAGGAGGACAAGGGCCCAGAGGTATGGGGCACACTGAGGACTTGGGTTGGTGAAAAGGGGCTGCCTTAGCTGCTGGGGCCCTAAGCTTCTTATTGGGGAGGTTTTGTTAGACCTCTTGGTTATCACCTGTCGGCAAGCACAACAAAGTGAGTTTACAGTTTTATAATTGAAGAAGTTCTTTGTTTTTTTAAATGCTAGGCTAGCTGTAAACCGGAAGGTAATGTCCAGTCCATCCTGTTTTATAAAGCAGCAAAGACACATAGGGACTGACTCATTCCCAACAGTCTTGGGAATGGGGCCCGTATGCAGGTTTCATTGTCTGGTAACACGACCCCTTCACTCATCTAAACACATAGCTCCAGTCTCCACTTTTTATATTTTGTTGGAAATATAACGTATCTCTTGCAGTTACCCAGCCCCGTTTCTACTTTCTTCTACCTGGAATACCTGCCCAGGTATGCCTCACATTTGTTCTTTTGGTCACACTTGTCTTGGCTCTGGTGTTTAAAATAAAAAAATAACAGAAGTATAATTCATAAAAATAAGACATCACATGTTGCTTGTTCTGAAACTAGATGGAGATGTTCCTGGTGGAACATGTCTGCCAGTTACCACTGCCATCTTTGCTTGGAAGGTGGTTGCTTACGAGCACACAAATGCTTTAGGTCCTGCAGTAGATGGACCACACTCTTGCTGTAAGCTTAAAGCTCATCAGTGCTGCAGGTCGAAAATTTAATTTTCAAATTCGTTTTCTAAATTAGCATACAAAGTAATGTGCTTTATTGTGGCAGAAAATGTATTTATTATGCCTAGCATAATATCTAGCAAGCATCACGCTAGGCTACATCGAGCAAAATCGCCAAACACAAAGCCAGCTTTATAATGAGATATTGAACATCTCGTGTCGTTTGGCCAAATACTGAAAGTCAAGTCAAAAAGGGTTGTCATCGGAAGGCAAGACTTTTAAAGCAGTGTAAAAGCTACACCCAGACACAGCGGCAGATACTTCCTTGGTATTTAATAAATGGAATGTATCCTAGAACTATTTATTATCCTCAGGTCTCAGTTCCGTTAGAGTGTATTCCTGGAGCCTTTAAATCATGTGGTGTGGTCTGCCAGTCCCTAAGCAGCAGGCGAGCCACACTGGCCCCTCCCAGGAGAACAGCTGAGAATGCGGCTCCAAGGCCTCTCAGATGTGTGTCCTTCCTACTTAGGGCTGAAGGCCTCGAGCCACACTGAGTTTCTCACACTGTCTCCCCCTCTGAATGGGAAGGAGAGATTTTAGTCATTTCAAGACATTGTCCTTCTACCCATCACAACTTGTCCATTCTTAGAATGTTTTCTCTTGAGATTTCAGTAAGTCCATCTGGAGATTAGTTTTTTTCTGTCCATTGATATTTTCAATACAAAAACTGCCATTTTGTTTTCTCAAAGCTTTGTTGAGGTGTGACTGTTTTTTATAAAGTAGACAGATGTGAAGCATACAGGGTACCATATGGACCATGGTGAGGCCATCTCAGCATCCCACACTAAGCTTACCTATGGTTCCTGCTGCCTCATGAGTAGCCTTCGTGATCACTCCTCCCTGTACTGAACTTGTAGTGTATTTCACATTTCCTAGACATAATATGAATGGAACCACACAATACGTATCTTTTCTAACCTGGCTTGTTTCAGCAAACTTAATTAACTATTCTGAAGGTTATTCATGTTTCTACAAATGTCAGTTGTTCATTCCTTACCGCTGTTCACTAGCGAATTGTGTCCCCATTGATAGGCGATGGGTTATATCTAATTTTGACTATTAAAACAAAGCCTCTTTGGACACTCATGTGCAGGTCTTTGTAAAGATGTGTGTCTTCATCTCTTGCATAAGTAGATAGAAATGAAATAAATGGCTGTCACCTGGCAGGCTCCTGTTTGACTTTCTAAGAAGCTACAACTGTTCTCAACTGTTCTCAAAGTGAATTGCATCATTGTTACCTTCTTCTTATTGATGGGTGTGCCCACTGTGTAATACAGTTTCAGAGAGGTTCATTGCACAAGAGCTGCCAAATCCAGTCAGCCACTTATGATCCATGGAATGATCTCACTGCTATTAATTTGCATTTCCCCAATACCTAGTGATGCCAAACATGTAGAGTTGGTTTTTGCCATTTGTATATTTAAAAAAAATACACTATTTTATTTTCGACTCTTTATATGTGTTTATCTATGTGTAAGTATGGGCATGTGAGTGCAAGTGCCCACAGAGGTCAGAAGAGGGCACCAGATCCCCGTGATTTATAAGCAGTTGTGAGCCACCTGATAGGGTTACTGGGAACCAGACTCAGATTCTCTGCAAAAGCAGCAAGAACTCTCCCCAGCCCCTATTTATATATGTGATGAAATACCTGTTTGTGTCTCTTTTATTAATTTTGAATTGAAATATTGTCATCTTGTTGAATTTGGGAAGTTCTTTTGCTAGCTAAGTTCTTTTTCATACCGAGCCCTATGAAAGTCCTGTTCATCCTCTAGCATCCTAGCTTTTCTTTCTTAGTGATGTCTGTAAGCTTTGCCGCCTTGTGAGTCCTGGGCATTAAAGGCTTGTGCCACCACTGCCAAGCAAAACTCAGTAGGTTTTGATAGCTGTGTATTATTCTATTATATATACACTGGCTTCCATCCATTTTATGAAACATCAACTTTATCTTAAAATGTGATGTTTTGACTTTATGCTTAAGTTCTCTCTCCTCCCCCCATCACCTTGCTCTCTCTCTTTAACTTTCAAAAGTAAAGTATCAAGTCCATGTATTGGACTTTGAAGAACTTAATGTATTACTACAATGTATTCCAGAAGAGATTCAACACTTCAGTCTTCCACCAGCAGTAACCGAGATTGAATTCTTTGTAGCAAATTCTGTTTGTGGTTTTCAGGAGGATATCCTGGTTCCCCTGTTCTTTCTTGGTCTGCTACCTTGCTTTTTTATTCTTAAGCTACAAACAGGACCCTCTGTTCAGCCCTCACCAATGTGAGGAAACTGAATTTCTTCATTCTGGAGCAAGAAAAGATAAGCAGGTGAACATAGTTATCCTCATGTTAGCTAGAGAAGCGGGTTTTCATACTTTAGATTGACAACTGACTGGTCTCTCTGGGTCCCATTCTAATTCGTGACTCTAGAAGGCCTCACTGCTTTCCACGATTCCTTCCCTACATCTGGTCACACTCAAAACACACGCCCAGCCTCCCGATCCTCTTTGTGACTCTGTCTTCCTCCTTTCCTCCATCCTTCTTGGATGGTTAGTGAAGTTAGGAAGACCTGGAATCCCTGGGCCACAAGCTTCTGGGCATACCTGTGAGGGATCACTTACCCCCGGGAATGCCTGTGAGGTATCACACTGCCTAGGTTAAGTGAGATCCGAAGAGCATCCTCAAACGGGATAGCACACCATGGCCAGGCTTGGGTCCCAGAGTCTTCAAAAAGCAGGACTGCTGACTACAGACTCCCACAGCTGTCTCCCTACTGACGGCGGATGCAGTGGACCAACTGCTTCCAGCTGCTGCTGCCATGATTCCCCTGTGCAGTGGACTGTACCCTCAGTGACCCAAAAGAAACCATCCTGAAGTTGTACTGCCAAGGTATTTTATCACAGCAGTGGAAAAGTAACTAAAAAGCTTCCTTTTTCCTCCCTTCTCGCCCCTCTCTCCCTTCCTTTTCCTTCTCTCCTCTTTCCCCCTCCCCTCCTTCCCTCTCCTTTTCCCCCTCCCACTCCCTTCTGTTGTTAAATGCTTTGAAACGCTTCTTACGGGCAGCCCTTCATCAGCAGGCAGACAGGCCTCTTATACTTCCTTACTGCTCCTTCCCCTGACACCCGTAGTTTTTATCACTAAAGTTAGTGTCTTTCTGCCCAAATAGCTATTGCTTGGTGGTATTGGTGGGTAGTTCTGTGGCTCTTAGTAGTTATTATTATTATTATTAACTAGTATCAGTATCAGTATTATCATCATCATCATCATCATCATCATTATTATTATTATTATTATTATTATTATTCCTTGAAAACTTCTGTAGCCTTATCTCCTAGTGACAGCCTTTGGTGTCCAGCAGCTTGTGTCTATGAGTAGGCTGCACTACCTTTGGTGCCCAGCGGCTTTTGTCTGTGAGTAGGCTGCACTACCTTTGGTGCCCAGCGGCTTGTGTCTATGAGTAGGCTGCACTACCTTTGGTGCCCAGCGGCTTGTGTCTATGAGTAGGCTGCACTACCTTTGGTGCCCAGCGGCTTTTGTCTGTGAGTAGGCTGCACTACCTTTGGTGCCCAGCGGCTTGTGTCTATGAGTAGGCTGCACTACCTTTGGTGCCCAGCGGCTTTTGTCTATGAGTAGGCTGCACTACCTTTGGTGCCCAGCGGCTTGTGTCTGTGAGTAGGCTGCACTACCTTTGGCTCCCCTCCTCTTGCTGCTTCGAGAATACTGACATAGAAGCAGTCTTGCTTCTGGGAAATGTTCCTTTTACTGGTTGTCACCTTGTTTTCAGACTGCTACTCTGGTCACATCTTTCACTCAGGAGAACATGCCCTCCTGTCCTCCTGCCTCCCCAAGTTTTGTTGTTCTCAGCACTTCCTTGTGTCTATATTCTCCAAAGCCCCTGATCCTTCCTTTAGTATGCGCATGTGAACCTGTCCACAGCATTGGAGCCGCACTGTCCTTGTTCCAGCCCTTGGAAAATGTGTGAGCAACATTATACAAAATCAGCAGGCATCTTAGACCAGTGCTGATGGTTCTAACCCATCGCCCTCCACGTGCACACACCTTTTGAGGGGTAGAGAGTTTCCTAAGGGAACATTCTTCAAAGCAAGTCATGAGAAATGAATAGTATTTCCCTCCTGGGACTTACTATGGCACTTGTATAATGTTGTTTCTCACCGATCTCACCAGCACCACCGCATGGCAGTATTTACTAACTGGACCAAAGATAGGCACTAGTTTGCACACTCCTACAGAGCAGAGATCATATCTGTCAGTACCCATGGCGATTCAGATCAGCACTGTGAGTAACAAGTGTTGGTAATATTTACTACTGTCAGTGTCAGATACCCATCTTAATAGGGTGGAAACTGTATAGAACTGGGTATTGGCTCTCCTTTCCAGGTAAAGCAGATGATTTTCTATGTAGAACTTGGGGCTTCCCTTTTCTGTCCTGATTATGCTCCTAGAGGTCCTTCATAATTTGTAGCCATGGGATATCAAGGCTAACTGCATACATGGTGTGCTTCAGGACACATTTTGGTTTGCTTCCTATATTGTTGATGGTGGATCTGGCCCAAAGAACTCACATAAGATACACAATACTCCTGGGATGAGCTGAAGGAAGAGTTGTGTCCCTGCTTCGCCTCCACCTTGCACTCTTTCTGAGATCACTCACAGGGCACAATTTTTCCTTAGTCTTTGCTCAGAACAAGAATGAGATGACAGGAGACCTTTTCAAAAATGTTCTGGAGAAGACTGGATGTGTTTAGAATATATAAAAAGGAAGTAAATGATCAACTTGAAAAATACCAGCAAACATAAGAATAGCTGACTTAAATACAAATAATGTAGATAAATGTGATATTTCAAAGGAAAATATATAAGTTGTAAATAATCATTTGTTTACTTTTCACTTTCTAATATAAATATTTTGTTTTACATTTGCTTCTAACAGGATTTAAGATTGATCCACTCTGTAATAAAGTACAAGCAATAAGTGATAGTGAATGAAAAGTAATCTGGTTGATATGATAATAATAATCATTAACCAGATTGATCCTGACTTTGAGAATTTCAAACTAATTCTTCTTTTCTTTCTAGGTTGCCTCTCAGTGCTGCCTTGGTGGTATTGGGCACCCAGAATGCTTCAGTCTGTAATGATCTATTAATAAGGTGGCCTAACTAGAGTTTGCAGCAGGGTCTCAGGTAGGTGGTTTTTATCATTATATGGCATGATTTTCAAAGTGATCAGTTATTCCATATCCATACTTACGTGCACTACAATAGTAAAAGCTTTGAAAAGCGTGCCACATAATAAGCATGCCAGCTAGGCTCTTCGGGCTTGCCAGTGTGCACTGGTTTACAGGATGTCGGTAAAATCTATGCTCTGTAATCAGCCAAGAACAACCGTCTTCCTTCAGAATAGAAAGCTTCAATAAAGTTTGGGTTTTTTCCTCCTCTTGGAGACCACAGATGAGCTCACAAGCTCTTGATCTTCTGGATATCACTGAACGGTAAACTACCCCATGGAACCACTGTGTTCATGTGCTGAGAGGATCTTAACTGTGGTCAGATCGAGGTCTGCACCCAGAGTACAGAGCCCAGTGTGACCAGAGCAACTTCCAACCTTTGCTGGAAAGAGGACACACAAAAGCACCTAGAGTTCCAACGGTAGTTATAACTCAGTGGCACAGAATCAAGGTTTAGTGATATTTGGAAACCCAAACACACGTGGATTTGAGCCAGGTAAGTCTGTCAGTGCAACCTCCAGCACAAGGCTGGAGTCTAGAGACCAGAACTCGATATTCTAGGGTAAGGAGACTGGAAACAGCAAAAGTGGTTACTCAGCAGGCTCAAACCCCTAACCTGGTCATCTATGGTGGTCAGCCCCACACCCTCGGGAAACTAGGCCTTGGGCTGAGATCTAAACAGGACCTTAGAAACATAAAGAAAGCTTAACAATTAAATTAAAGGAACACAAATTAATCTTAATAAGTAAATTCTATAAAGAGTAAAATCAAGTTAGCATAAAATTTTAGCCACCTATATACAACAAATATTTTTCATAAAATTGCTAATGATTATTTTAGTTTTATAGGTTATCTATTTTTAAGATTCATTTCTTTGTTTGTTTATATGAGTACACTTCAGACACACCAGAAGAGGATATCAGGTCCCATTGCAGATGGTTGTGAGCCACCATGTGGTTGCTGGGAATTGAACTCAGGACCTCTGAAAAACCAGTCAATGCTCTTAACCACTGAACCATCTCTCCAGCCCATGGGTTATCTTTTAAATGAAGTATTTTTGTATTAATGAAGTATTTTTAAATTATAGGGGCTTTTTAGGGTTTTCAAAGTTTCATACATGTACACAATGTATCATATCTACCTACACTCCTATACATGTACACAATGTATCACGTCTACCTACACTCCTATACATGTACACAATGTGTCACGTCTACTACATTCCTATACATGTACACAATGTATCACGTCTACCTACATTCCTATACATGTACACAATGTATCACATCTACCTACACTCCCCAATTCTAGTTCGCCCCAGGACTGCCTCCCTATGTCATGGCCTCCTTTTAGAATTATTTGCCATTTTAGGCCACTGAATACAATTAGTATGAAGCTATCTTTAGTAGCTGGAAAAAGGAAAAATACTAACTTTTTTGAACTGTGCTGTTTCTACAAATTTTACCTTTTTTCATCTCCTTGGATTGTAATCAGTTAATTTTTTACTCCAATACTGTCAGTGTCATCCTCATATCTTAATCTTATATAAAGCATGTTCTCTGTAAAGGATTTGGAATTTTGCTTTGTAGATGTTTCCCCCCACAATCTGAATTCATGTGCTTACGGGGTTACTAGGACAGAACACCTGGAAAGCCCACCAGTTAATTTTCAAGCCTGTTTAGTTTGAGTAGCATGTGTCTGAATCCCTTGCCTTCACGATGCCTAGTCAGGGCTGCTTCGTAGGATGTGGAAGCAGCATAGCCATCAGGTGGCTATATTGGGCATCATCCCAGTTCCTACCCCTCTGCGAAAGCACAGTAACTATTTAACTGTGCTGGGCTTTTTTCTAATCTTGCTTTACAACCCATTGGGATTTCCAGAGCTCACAACATATTTCCCCTGATTGCTTTGATTCCTGAAACCCTACTACAGTTTTTCTCAATAAGTATTTATCAGTGGAAAGCAGTTGTAGTGTCACACATCTATAATCCCAGCACTCAGAAGGCAGAGGCAGGCAGATGGATCTCTATGAGCTCAAGGCCAGCCTGGTCTACAACTTGAATTCCAGGACAGCCAGGGATATTACACAGAGAAGCCCTGGATGGATGGATGGATGGATGGATGGATGGATGGATGGATGGATGGATGGATGGATGGATGGATGGATGGATGGATGGATAGGTAGGTAGGTAGGTAGGTAGGTGGGTAGGTGGGTGGGTGGGTGGATAGATAGATAGATAGATAGATAGATAGATAGATAGATAGATAGATAGATGCATGCCCTGGATAGATAGATAGATAGATAGATAGATAGATAGATAGATAGATAGATAGATAGATAGATAGATAGATAGATAGATAGATAGATAGATAGATAGATAGATAGACAGACAGACAGATGCCCTGGATAGATAGATAGATAGATAGATAGATAGATAGATAGATAGATAGATAGATAGATAGATAGATAGACAGACAGAAAGACAGACAGACAGACAAAATTTATCAGATTACTGCTACATGGCAGGACAACAATGATTTGGGGTAAAGGATTCAATCACTGAAAGACGGTTTTCAAATGGATTGGTTAGGGAGCACAACTGTCATGTCCCTTGATGATGTTGCTCAGAACTAATCTGTTTACCTCAGTGATGTGGTAATAAAGAGAAGTCTTGTTTCTAGATGTGACTTCATCCTTGACAGCCACAGTGTAGCACAGAGTGACAGGCTGTGGCAGTTGCAGAGCTTTTCCTGAGTCCTGGACTCTGTCCGTGCATTTCATGTTCCTTGAGCATCACCATGCTCCCTGGCAGTGTTTCTACCTCCTCACACCACACAGACTGCATGTATGGGTGCACACTGCTTTACGATAGCTTAACACTGATTTCCACATGAACATGTCTAACTGAGATGATACTTAACCCTTTCTCACATTCCATCCGCTCTCTACCTTTCTCTGAACTTACCCACAGATTTGGTGTGACTGCCTGAGAGTTCACATATGAAACCTGGATTCTGTTTCTGTGATTTGAATTGCGCAGTAATTACTCATTCTAGGAGGCATACCCTAAATGTTTAAGGGCTGCAGTATGTTACAGTAGTTGGTGTCAGAAGCCCTTGTGGTACCCCAGCAACTCACTCGGTCTATGGCAGTAACAGTGAGCTCATTACAAGTTGAGAATGTGACTTGCGGGCTTCCTCCTTTCTGATGTAGCTACGTGGTAAACATGGAAATGTTTTGTGCATGTTTGGAAGCTCAGAACATTCTGTAAAGAGAGTTACTTGTGTTGATGAGACACTCTCACTCTATACTGTTACAGACGCAGTTATCCACTCCTGCTGCTTGCTGCTCTCACCTCCCCTCTCACAGCTCCTCTTTTGCTTCCTGTTTGCAAGGACTGATTTCCCTACATGGAGAGAGTGATGCCTAGTATACTCCGTGCGCCTTAGTTTTCATAGAGTCTCTCCCGTACACATACGACATAAATGCTGACTCCTGAGTTACAGCTCATTAATCCTCTACCTCACTAGCCTTTTTACTCTGTAATATAAATAACCAAAGGGAAGATTTGAGTTGGAAAATCTCATTTGTTTGCTTTGTCCATGTTCTTGGGTGGCCAGCATTCTATGCGGGCCGTCTAGAGCATGTGTGACCAGAATGTGACCATCGAAGAGTGGGGAGAGTTTCTGAGAATTTTGCAGTGCCAACTTTGAAATCTCTTCACATTTCCCTACCTGTCCTTCAAAAACAGAAGGGATGAGCTATTTCCTTCACATTTCTTAAGGTTCTGATCTACTTTAAGTATAAGATGCTTCTAGACATAATTAGGGCTAGTTTTGTGGTAAAGTTGAAAAGATTATCCTAGAACTATATTCTTCAAAAACTAATACAAAAGATCGAATGTAGAAAAAGGCATCCTCAAGTTTACTGATTAAGTATGTCTAATGTAGGAAAGTAAATACCGTGGTCTTGCTCTAGTCTCAGGACTGAGTTCTTGAGGACCCATAATTCAGGTGAGTGAAGCACACATCCTGCTTTCCAGTGGGCTTTCTGCTTCTCTGTTCTCTGTCGATCTCGATAACTCCACCCAGGAGTCTCACCATCTTTCCTGCTTCAGCCCACGCAGGTACCAGGCATGTTTTCACTCTAAGAATTTTTGTTAAGAGTGGAGATGAATTGATGCCATCTACTCGTGCCAATTAATTCTGTAAAAATACCGTCAGTCAGAGCATGCTAGCAAAGTGGCTATTTTGCATAGCTTTTAAGTTACTATAAGTGCTAGTATTTATCTTACTCGAATGTGTATTGTCTTCTGTCTGCTACCGTGATGAGTAAGCTTATAGGTCATTATGTTAGTGGTAAGCACTTACTCTGTTTTAATCTTTCTTGTTCATTCAACAGTTACTTTACTGTCATTTATGGGAAACAGCAGTGACTAAAACTGGCCTGAGCCTGCCCTGAGCTGCCTACAGTTGACTGCTCATTCTCTGAAGGTCTTTTTTTTTTTTGTTTGCTTGATTTTGGCATTTGTTTTTAATTTTTTGACAGTCTAATATATGTATTGAATGCATTTCGAACATACCCCACTACCCTTTCTTAGGTTTTTGTAAATTCGAGATAGTTAATTTTTTCTTCATTAGCAAGCAGCTCTATAGAATGAGAGCTAACTGATGAGAATGTCCGAGTTAGGATCAATGATGTTTTAAAGCAATGTTCTTAATATGGTGGTACGCCTCCTTCAAAGTTGTAGTTAGCTGTGTAATCTAGTTCATCTCCTCCGTAGTCTTCAAGATTCTATTAGTATCTCATACATTAAAAAACGTTACCACTGCTAAGCTTCCTTCTGTGATCTACCCTGATGGAAATGTTTTAAGCACATGTTGATATTTTTCTGAATTGTGAACTAATGGTATGTTATAATTAGTATAAGGAAGAGCAAAGCCTTGGTGATTGATAACATTTGCTCTTAGCAAAATCTGACTTTTAAAAGTGAAAAAACTATTAATGCCGGTAAGTATTGTTCAAAACTCATAACTGTTGACAGCGCAACTCTCAGAACCGTGAGACATCCAATTAAAAGCAAAAACCAAAATAAAAGCCCTGTTTCACTGTACACCCAACCTTTGGCTGACACCTCATAGAAGTTGGTTTCAATGGACCCTCTGACGTGCAATGTATTTGCTTGTTATTTTCCTCCATGAACCACTGTTTCCCCGAGAATAAGAGTCAGCATAAGAAAATGACCCTTTATGTCCAAGCGTACGCCCTTCCCTCCTCTCCCACTCCTCTCTATTGGATGCAGAATCACCTTTGGAGTGGGGTAGAGGCGGTGTCTGCTTGGGTCCCAGCAGCAGCTGGGGTATAGTATTCTGAAACACTTCACTGTGGAGCAGTGTAGAGGGGTGTGTGTAGTCTCTGCCTTCCTTCACAGTTCCTCAGACAAAGGCAAGGCAGAATGCCCATCACTCGTATGATCAGTCTTTGATCAATTACTTTAACCAGAAACGAAAAACATAAATTAAGAATTTTACCCCTTTGGTTGCAGACGTTTTAGAGCAGTAATGAGATTTCTTCCCCCACCGCCGCCTTGGGCGCATGAAAGAGAGTACACAGATAACTTCAGTTAACATTTATCTAGGGTTATAGGAATATAAACTGTATTTAACGTTTATGTTTATTCTGTCAAACAAATAATTCTAATCAACTCTTGACATCCTGTGTCTTGGGGAAAATTACCAGTTCTTTGAAATTATTTCACAACCAATAAAAAATTCAAAGTAAGATAAAATTTAGAGAAATTAATCATAATTTGGGAGTTATGTTTTAAGATAAAGTAATTTAATGTGATTGCTTTATTTACAATTTTATTTCTGACTATAAGATATACAGTATCTGACTATAAGACTAGACGCCTTCATTTACGCATTGTTTGAAATACTTAGTTGCCAAAGCGTTGCTGTTATAAAATGTCACCGTACAAATAAGCATAGATAGAATTTTATGAATACACAAATTTATTATTTGTCTGTCAGCTTTAGTGTTAGATTTAATTCTGCTCAAATCATCCACTCAGAATTGCTAATTATTTTAATGCTTAATTAAATTATTTAAAAATTTACCTTGCAAATTGTCTTTTAGACTTTTTTAATTCTTTCTTTTTGGAGATTTTATTTGGAAGCTCTCATAGAAAAATAGCACAGAACCGTCTTCTGATTCTTTAAGTGTAGTGACAACATTTATCCACACACAGGTTGGTTTGCTAATCTGCCCTTGTCATAGATTACAATACAACATAAGTGAAGTGGGAGTCTAAGACCGAAGTCTCATTTTGACCACACAGATGCCATCACATAGTTCAGAATCAGTGACGACAGATAGAGCTCTCTTGGGTCACTGACTGCAGGGGTGAGATGAATATGAAAACCCTCTATTTATGAAGTATTTGCATTATCCAGATAACAGTATATAAAGTGATCTTTCATATTCATAATTACCATACCAAACATTCAGTGTATGTCCTGGGCAAGTAAGTATTTACAAAGCCAATTTTGCTATTTTGCAATTTTGATGTTCTTCCACTTATGCATGTCCTGTGCTGTATAAAAATGGGGCTTTTGCTTGAACTTTTAAAGGTGTCTGTTTTATCTAAAATTTTACTTTTCTTTTAAACCATAAGAATATACTGATTTCTGATATACACTCAGTAATTTTGTAATGATGCTTGAATGTCCTCTCTTAAATATTTTTGTTGCATATCACCCTTACATATCATCAAATTCTGAAAGAATTTTATTTAAGGAAATACTGTTAGATTGTCACACAACATTAGAAGTTCTTTAACCTACTCTGTCATTGACATATCCTTTTGTTACTGATTTCTAAGTATTTCATTTGTATTATTTCTCTCAAGTTCTTCAAATTAATACTTCTGAATAACTAATTAAAATAATCACAGGTTGCTAACCACTGTTTGCCTTGTATTCTTTGTAATAATTGTAGGTCTTTTTGACTTTACATCATTGTTATTCTTGCCTTTTCTTTCTTTTATGAACATTAACATAGTTTATATGTGTGCTGTCAGTCTAAAGACCTTGCTACTAAGAAGCACCTTAAAGCTATCTTTAAGATTTCTCAACAGTGGTCTCAGGCAACAAACATTGCCGTTTCCCTGATACCTGCCTCCCGCAGCAGACCTGTTTCCCTGATACCTGCCTCCTGCAGCAGACCTGTTTCCCTGATACCTGCCTCCCGCAGCAGACCTGTACTTAACTTCCCTCGCATGACCTGTAATCTGGACAGCAGAGTGGTTACTCCATTCCAGCCATCCTCACAGCATTCTTTAGTTTAAGTTGGCAGATCTGCAAGTAGCGTAAGGGTGGTTCTAAGAAGCCCCAGTCACTAGTGTGGCAGTGTGGGTGGCAGTACTGTGATCAGGAGGAAACTGAGTTCTATTAAGCTCAATGAATTTTTGTCTGTTTTGTCTACAGTCAGTAACTCTTGCTTAGATTTCTTTTTTATTAACAAGTGGGGAGTCATTCAGCATCACAAATTGACATTTTTTTCTAGGTAATGCTACTTCTCTTTTTATCTGCGCATTTATTTGGTCATGTAAAGTGTGCTTTCAACTAATCAAAACAAGCAATTGGTGGGGATTAATGCACGACTCATCAGCAAAGTGGAATGTGGGCATGCGCTATGAAACTGCAGTTTGCTCACGCTTTCTTCTGCATCTGCCCTCGAGTGCCATTTACATTGTGGTCCATTCTTCTTCTTCTTCTTCTTTCTTTTTTTAACCTCTTTGTAGATTGGCCAAAATGGGAAGGGATGGATTCTGCTCTCTTCCACGAAGAGTTAATGGGACTGGCTAAGATCAAAGTCTGAGGCTTATTTCCATCACTAATCAGGTATGTATTGAATAAAAATCACTTTTTCTATGCATGTGCCTTTAAAGTATTTGTTGATAAACATGTTACAAATATAATTTTTATTAGACATTAAGTTCACAACATTATATTGATCCTAAAATTGTAAATGTACCTATGATACGTAACTTGAATTTTGTAATGGATTAAAGTATAAAAGCATTATCAGCCATGAAAATTTTCAGCTGGTCTTAGAAAAGTGTAATATTTGGTATCAGTGCAATTCCTCATTGCTCAGTCTGTACATCCAGATACAATCCATTTGCTATATTATATTGAATATCACCAAGTTAATGCGATCAAAAGCGTGTGTGTTGTTTCATGGTGCCCTTTTAGTATTTTGGCGGGGAGTAGTCATATTAAAGTTGCTTTTGTCTTCTGGAATTCTCAACATCACAACTATGTTGTTACAGTGGTGATTATCACCAGTTTTCAAACCTACTTATTAGACACCTTGCATTCCCTTTTGATTTGGCAATTGGAAAATGATTGACTTGTGCACAGTCTAAATAAGCATCAAGTGAGGAAATCACAATGAAAATTAAAGCTCTACACTAAATTACTGTCATTACTTGTCTGAAGAGTGGCTGTTTACCCCTAAATAGGAGGGACACAAAGCATCTCTCTCTTGAATAAGCTCATAACAGGAAAAGATGAGCTTCAGAAAACCCACAGCCATAGCTAACAGCAGCATCAGTGCTGTGACATCAGAGCTAACAGCAGCATCAGTGCTGTGACATCAGAGCTAACAGCAGCATCAGTGCTGTGACATCAGAGCTAACAGCAGCATCAGTGCTGTGACATCAGAGCTAACAGCAGCATCAGTGCTGTGACATCAGAGCTAACAGCAGCATCAGTGCTGTGACATCAGAACTAACAACTGCATCAGTACTGTGACATCATAACTAACAATGCATCAGTGCTGTGACATCAGAGCTAACAGCAGCATCAGTTCTGTGACATCATAGCTAACAGCAGCATCAGTGCTGTGACATCAGAGCTAACAGCAGCATCAGTGCTGTGACATCAGAGCTAACAACTGCATCAGTGCTGTGACATAGCTAACAGCAGCATCAGTGCTGTGACATCAGAGCTAACTACTGCATCAGTACTGTGACATCATAGCTAACAGTTGCATCAGTGCTATGACATCAGAGCTAACTGCTGCATCAGTGCTGTGACGCCGTAGCTAACTACTGCATCAGTGCTGTGACATCAGAGCTAACAACTTCATCAGTGCTGTGACATCATAGCTAACAGCAGCATCAGTGCTGTGACACCATAGCTAACAACTGCATCAGTGCTGTGACATCAGCGCTAACTCCTACATCAGTACTGTGACATCAGAGCTAACAACTGCATCGGTGCTGTGCCATAGCTAACAGCAGCATAAGTACTGTGACATCATAGCTAAAAGCAGCATCAGTGCTGTGACATCAGAGCTAACAGCAGCATCAGTGCTGTGACATCAGAGCTACAACTGCATCAGTACTGTGAGATCATAACTAACAATGGCATCAGTGCTGTGACACCATAGCTAACTACTGCATCAGTACTGTGAGATCATAACTAACAACGGCATCAGTACTATGACGTCGTAGATAACTGCATCAGTGCTGTGGCGTCATAGCTAACAACTGTATTAGTACTATGACATCATAGCTAAGAACTGTATCATGGCTGTGACATAATAGCTAACAGCTGTATCACTGCTGTGATAAATATCAAAGCTAACAGCAGCAATAGTACTATGACATCATAGCTAACAACTGCATCAGTGCTGTGACATCAGAGCTAACAACTGCATCAGTGCTGTGATACCAGAGCTAACAGCTCCACCAGTACTGTGACATCAGACCTAGCAGCTGCATCAGTGCTGTGGCATTAGAGCTAGCAGCTGCATCAGTGCTGTGACATAAGAGCTAACAGCTGCATCAGTGCTGTGGCATCAGCTAACACCTGAACGAATGCTGCGATACTGGTTGTATCATATCATTTGTAAACTGCAAGAGGAACTTGCTGATATTTAGAACAGTGCAAAGGCCTGCATCTGTCTTCCAGAGAAGAAACTGTATGTCTTCACCTTACCTGAATGCTGTACTGCTTTAATCAAAATAGTGGCTTACCGTTGTTTTGTTTGCTTAGGGACAGCTGCTGTGCTAAAGTACAAAAAGATGTAACACAATTAAATGTTACCAAATGTAGGTATTTAGAATTCCTGAAAAATTTTAATTCAAGTTGTAAAAGTAAGTGTAACAGATCTAATTGTGTAAAGGCATGTGTCAATCTAACACCAGTATACAGGCAAGATAAAGAAGTTGGTTCTTTTCTTTAAAATACATATAAAATGGCGGATTCTTCCCTTCTGCCCTCTAGTATCTGGGCCTCAGCTTCTTCCTTGGACTCATTAATTGATAAGACATTTAACTCTATTTTTTAGTCGGATCCTTTTAAAAGAGATTATGTGTGCTAACATTTCTGTGATCTCTTGGAAAAACTCCTCTAAATTACCTTCAGAAACATAACTCAGTGGTTCTCAACCTGTGGGTCAAGACCTCCACCAGAGTCACATGTCAAATATTTACACCATGTTCATAACAGTAGCAAAATTAGAGTTACTAAGTAGCAAGGAAAATAATTTTATGGTTGGGGGGACCACCATATATGTGGAACTGTATTAAACAGTCACAGCGTTAGGAATGGCCCTGGCTTTTCAACCTTAGAGCACCTAGTAAGAATAATCTCTCTGACGTAAAGGCAGCTGAGGGAAACTGACCGACCTCCACAAATGACAAGGATCCTCATCTTTCGCCTCATGCCATGCAAAGGTTTTACCATTTCAAGGATCTCTGTTATGAAAATATGTCGTTCTGCTCTTGATCGGAGGCCCTTAGAGCGTCACAGTGCTGGTTTAAAGGGTCAGGTCTCACTCAGGGCAGCGAACCCTCTAGCATCTGGGCTTCAGCTTCTTCCACAGACTCAGTGTTTGCAAACTGTCAAGTGCTCTAAGTGCCTGTAGTTCATGTGACCCATGTGCACAGAACGACGTGCACAGATTGAAGTGGGTGTTCAACCGGAAGATATGTTTTCTAATTCCTGGTGAAAACTGAAGTTTCTGGTGCCACCTTTGGAACAATGCTTTGAGAGTTGCTGAATTCAGTTCTGTTGAGCCTAAGTACAGCGTTTGTCAGGTGGAATTTCGGGGTATGTATAAACTGTTCATTCTGAGCAATGCATTTATATTTGTTTTGGAAAATACCAAGAAACCTACAGATATTACATTGGACCAGCTGAATCCATTTTATGGTTTCCTTTTTTAATTCAAAAGCATCACAAAGCAAGTAATTTTTTAAAAATTGAGTTTAGTTACAAACTAGTTGTTTCTTATTTTTTTTTCCAGTCCCTTTTTGCTTTCTTTTACGACCACATGAAACTTGAGAAGCCACCTAAAGCTAAATCACTTAGTGGAGTTGGGCAGTTCCCAGGTGTCCAACGAGAAGGCCTGGTTTAGGCTGCGATGGCCACTGTCATTCCTGGTGATTTGTCAGAAGTAAGAGATACCCAGAAAGCCCCTTCAGGGAAACGTAAGCGTGGTGAAAGCAAACCAAGAAAAAACTTTCCTTGCCAACTGTGTGACAAGGCCTTTAACAGTGTTGAGAAATTAAAGGTTCACTCCTTCTCTCACACGGGAGAGAGGCCCTACAAGTGCACACACCAAGACTGCACCAAGGCCTTTGTTTCTAAGTACAAATTACAAAGGTACTACACTCTATTTGTCTTTCAGATTATCCTTTCTCTTGTGTTGGCCATCTGAAGCCATTGTAAGTGTGTGTATAGCAGAATACACATTTCTCAGCTGATTTGCAGAGAGGGAATGTTAAGTAGATAGATATTGGCTAGCTTGCACTATTTTAAATCACATACATTTGTGTTAGTGTCTTTGAATTTTTTTTTTAAGTAAATTGCTTAATGAGAGTAGAATTTCCATTTATAGAGAGAAATCTCTACATGGAAAGGATGTGGACAGTACAAGAGTATGTTCAGTCTTGCTTGCTTACTTTTGTAATGAGAGCTAAAAACCAGTCAACACTAAAGTGGCGATTAGATGGCTCAAGTTTTGCAGTGTATTAACTATCCTGTGGTGTGTGTTAGTTAGGTAGATCCTTTATTGAGAGAGCTGTGTCTTAGCATTAGTAGACTATCTGCCCATTTTAAAAGTGAATACATACCTTTCTGCTAAGATAATCACTCACAGAATATATCTATGTTTAAAGGCACATGGCTACTCACTCTCCTGAGAAAACCCACAAGTGTAATTATTGTGAGAAAATGTTTCACCGGAAAGACCATCTGAAGAACCACCTCCATACACACGACCCCAACAAAGAGACTTTTAAATGCGAAGAGTGTGGCAAGAGCTACAACACCAAGCTTGGGTTTAAGCGACACTTGGCCTTGCACGCTGCCACCAGTGGCGACCTCACCTGCAAGGTGTGTTTGCAGACTTTCGAGAGCACAGGTGTGCTCCTAGAGCACCTGAAATCTCACGCAGGCAAATCCTCTGGGGGCGTGAAAGAGAAAAAGCACCAGTGCGAGCACTGCGAACGCAGGTTCTACACCCGGAAGGATGTCCGGAGACACATGGTGGTGCACACGGGAAGAAAGGACTTCCTCTGTCAGTACTGTGCACAGAGATTTGGACGAAAGGATCACCTCACTCGACACATGAAGAAGAGTCACAATCAAGAGCTTCTGAAGGTCAAAACTGAACCAGTCGATTTCCTGGACCCATTTACCTGCAACATGTCTGTGCCTATAAAAGATGAGCTCCTGCCGGTCATGTCCTTACCTTCCAGCGAACTCCTGTCAAAGCCATTCACCAACACTTTGCAGTTAAACCTCTATAACAGTCCGTTTCAGTCCATGCAGAGCTCTGGGTCTACTCACCAAATGATAACAACTTTACCTTTGGGCATGACGTGCCCCATAGATATGGACGCTGTTCACCCCCCTCATCATCTTGCTTTCAAATGCCCGTTCAGTTCTACCTCATACGCAATCTCTATTCCCGAGAAGGAACAGCCCTTAAAGGGGGAAATCGAGAGTTATCTGATGGAGTTACAAGGTGGCGCACCATCTTCATCCCAGGATTCTCAAGCATCATCGTCTAAGTTAGGGTTAGAGCCTCAGAGTGGCTCCCCAGACGATGGTGCTGGGGACCTCTCCCTGTCAAAGAGCTCTATCTCTATCAGTGACCCCCTGAACACACCAGCATTGGATTTCTCTCAGTTGTTCAATTTCATACCATTAAATGGTCCTCCTTACAATCCGCTCTCCGTGGGAAGCCTTGGGATGAGCTATTCCCAGGACGAGGCGCATTCTTCTGTTTCTCAGCTGCCCACACAAACACAGGATCTTCAGGATCCTGCGAACACAGTGGGCCTTGGCTCTCTGCACTCACTGTCAGCAGCTTTCACCAGCAGCCTAAGCTCAAGCACTACCCTGCCCCGTTTCCACCAGGCCTTTCAGTAGGGTCTGGGCCGAGGGATTTACCGGAGGTGCTTGTGCAGCCCCGCCTGCAAAGACCATTTATATTCTAGTGCCTACTTTAACACAACACAGAAACTTCTCCTTTTGTATAATATCAGGTTTTATGAAGCCAGTAAATAATAGGAATTAGCCTCTTTGATAAGCTTTGAAATGGTTCATGTTTAACTATGTTTGCTGTTTCTCCTGATTTCCTGCCAGTTGTCATAGTCTCGGAGTTTTATTTCATAGAGGAGCGCCATTATTATCACTAAATTTTACAAGTCCTGTGTTCAAATTACTGTTAGACCTTAACATTCTCACTTTCGTCTAATAGCAATGGGCATTGGACTTTTTTTTTTTTTTTGCAAATGTGCAGTACAATGTAAATCTTCTATGAAATGTGTGTGAAGAACTGAAGTGTTTCACATTTCTTTACTAGCCACTAAATGGATTCATAATCAAGTGTGTTTTAAATGAGTTAAGAATCCAGTTTGGGGAGAGTATAGTGGTTTCCTAAATACACCATCATTTGAGATCAATATATTTTGAAGACTGCTATTGTCTGGCTAAAATAAGAAGTTTCAGTATCTATTTAATAGAAACCTAGAGATGTCATGGGGTGTTCTGTGTTAGAACTAGCCCTCAGGCTGATTTGCCACATTTCAACCATCTTTCCGTTAGCAGTGTGTGGCCTCGGAGTCTTCAGGATCAGTGTAGACGTGTTCTGTTGTATGCCCGTCACCTTTTACACCCCAGGATGGCTTCACATACCAGCATTCTTACTTTGCATGTTGGTCCAGTTAGTGCAGAGTCTTAGAGCCATGGTGGGACAATAGACAGTAACTATATGAAGCCCAGAGTGGCTGGCTGCCTGAATCGTCGGGGTGATAGACTCCTCACCAGGAAGATGGATGTAAAACGTACAGCCAAACCCCAGCACTTGTCTAGAGAATGTCCACTGTTGCCAGAACTGAGAACTGGACTCCTGCCGCATCACTTCTAAAACAGCAGTCTTGCCCGTGCGCCCTTGCTCATTGCATATACATCTTTCCCTGCCGTGTTTGGATGGAGAACTTAAAAATTAAACACATCAAAAAGCAACCTGAGGAGTTCCACAGTCTTACACCAGCAAAAATTGTTAAGAGCCCACTTTTACACATCTCCAGGAGACAGGAGGAATGTTAGAAATCAGTTGAATTTATAGAGGGAACAGAGGAAAATAAAGCAAACACCAAGTGAATACGAATGCACCAAGGGCGTGGTGCTCACTGAGCAAGGTAGCAGTGGGCTTCGTCTTGTCAGACAGCCACCAGGAATGTGATCGGTAGCTCCACGTGTATCTTCCTAAGGGTTACTTGTGGCATCGACCTACGAGACTTACTAAGCACTTGTTAACACCTTATTCTGGACCCCTTCTGTCGGGGCAGGGAGATTTATAGAAGAGTATATATCTCTTTTAAAAAAAAAAAAAAAAGGAAGAAACTATTTTTTAATCTCTGAGCACTCGTTAGCCCTGGCTGGGGAAGCTTCTTCCCTTGAGTAAGGGCCAGTTATCACTGCATATTGTGTTGTTTACCCATTACTCTAAGCGTAAACAGATTACTGACTATGATGCATTATTTACAATGCCTGGGAGTAGTCTAAATTGAGGAGAAGTGTAAACTGTCCTGTGAATGGGGCTTTCACTATATGTCATACACACGCCTAGTGCACTTCATAGAATCAGAGCTGCCCCCTAGAGGGCTCAAGCTCCTGGTTCTAACCCTAGAGCAGTAGTTTTTATACGTATGTATTTAAATTTTATTGTGAAAAATACATTTTATTAAAGAAAGTGTTCCAAAGGCATTAAAATTATATACGTTAATAAGGAAATACATTTTAACTCTTCAAGCTGCTCCTGAGCTGAGGGTGGGAGCGCACTCACTCAGAAAGTGGGCTCTTCGCTCTGCTTCATGACCGCTTCCTTAGTTTCTATGAAACCGATCACTTACCCTAATGTTCTAGTCGGATGATTAGTGTTCAATATTGCTTTAATCACCACTTTTAAAAGGAGAGGACATTTGGTGACAGAGCACAAGTAAATAAAAAACCTATTATTATGTAGAGTTCACAAACACCACATATGAAAGCACTAGTTTATTCTATCTAAAAATTGCTTAAGAAGTCACATTTATGACCTGAGACGTTGGCCTTCATAGGCTGTATGTATTTCACTGCTAATTGAAAAAAGGGAGTACCAGGATATATGAAATAAAGCATTTCGAAATGGGAATGGCGCCATATATGTGTGTGTATATATATATATATATAATAAATATATTTTTATCCTAATTCTTGCCCAGCGCAGAACTCTAATACACATCTTCCAGGGTACCAGTGTTAAAACGTAGAGTCTTACTTTCCTTTGTATGTACACCTCTTTGCCTGTTGCTGCCCCCACAGACTTGAATGACACTTCAAAGTAAGAGGGAAATAAGCAAATTCTTTTCGCTTTATTGACTGCAGTGGTCACTAAACCCTTTTTTGATAGATTTTATATTAAAAATCAGGCAGCTTTTTTATTTTCATTGCACAATGTTTTAACAGGAACGCAACACAGAATTGGCAATCCCTACCCCATGGAAAATACTGTCACTCGTTCTGTCTGAAGTAGGACTGCTTAGCAATAGGCCTTGCTAGTGCCCTTCTCATTCTCCGTGGTCCTCGGGATTTCTGATAGTGCCTTAGCTTAAAAGAAAAGGGGTTAACATTAACTAAACAGTGTAGTGTGGAGTTTGGACCTCAGACAAGATGCTGGGCCCCGTTCATTTTGACTTCCACACATGCGTGTGCAGCTTCAGGAGTGTGAGCGCCTTTTCGGGAAAGGTCTGGCACTGTGAGCAATATAGTCCATTGATATTTACTAATAAATACCACCTCTGTAGTTAATGTCTCTTAAGCTTCCGTTTAAGATCCCGTTACTTGTTGAGGTTTCTAAAATGTAAGTTGCCTTGGCGGATCATGCACCGGTCTGTGTGCAGCTTTTTTCCCTTTTTAATTTCAGTTGGCGTTTCTTTCAAGCTGTGTGTGTTTGCCTATGTGTCGCTTGCGCTTTATTTTTCTAGTCATTTGTGGAATATAGTGATATATTGTGTTAATTTGGACAGTGACGGTTTTTTGAAACCATATACTGACTGAAACATGAGCCAGAGCTGATTGCTTTATTAAGCTAATAATGAATGTTATAGAGTACATATTTCAGGATCATTCATCTAGTGAGCAGTACACATATAGGCCAATTAAAAAAAAAATAGAGCTTGGTCAACCTCTATACTTCACATACTACAAGATATAGCACTTTCAAAATGAACCTAAATTTCTACAGAAACTTTCCTATATGTTATGCCTTTTATTTTTAAGACTTATTATATTCATTTCAAGTGCCATTAGATGATATATACGTAGGCCTTTGATATATATGCTTTGTGTACAAAGAATAGTAGATGGTATTTTAAACAGGTACATTTTTACAGTGTTTTCCTATCGATTTGCTATATTGCACAGAATCAGTGTGTGTCCTTTCATAAGGTTTTACAATGGTTTATTTTTTTACAAGGTTTACGTATCTCAAAGCACACTGTCTTCCCAGTCCATAAGTAAGTTAAAATATACCAGTTCACCCAAGTTGCTTCTAGCCTACTGCGATCCATGTGACATTGAAGGAGATCTTTGCAGTGTTGAATATTCGCCCTTCATGAAGGCAGGCTGGTTTTTTTTTTCCTGACAAATGAGTTCGTTGGTGAATTTGTCTCGTTTTACTCATGATGTCAGCAGCCGGGTCTACCACACAACATAGCTTGATTGTGTAAACCTCCGTAAATACCTTAAATTGTATTGTACCCACAGAGCACTCCTCTGAGATTAAGCAAGCTAATGCCATCAGCCTTCATAGCAGGCACGGGATCACCAATAAGCCTTTCTACAATGTTAGCAGCCCCTGGAGATGGAAGGCAGTGTCTTTTGATAAGTTATCTCTCTCTATAGATGACACAGGATTATTACTGATGTGTAAGACACTTCATTGTATAAGCTTCAGTGGTACAGATGAACCAGAATGAATGTCTGTCTTCTCAGAAGCCCTCCTCCAACGTTCTATGGGATCATGCTGCTACTGTCACTTGGGATACAACTCTTCATGGTGCTACAAACTTCTGTCTCATTCACTTGTATTTTTTTACCCATAGGAAAAGGACTCTATAGGTGTAAAGGTGTACAATATATTTTTATACTGTGACTTAAATCGTCATTAACAAACTTTTACACCACCACAGTGTACTCATGTGCGCTTGCAAAAGGAGATCTTGGATGTGCAAATGTTACCAGAACAAACCCAGCTTTTGTCCACAAGGTGACTGTAACTCAGAATGGAAAGTGGGCTTGACATAGGGTGTGGAGTGAAGAACATGCTATAAGTTACTAACAGCCCTTTGAATTTAACAAAAACTGGGAATCCATTAGAGAAATGGATTGCATCATGCCTGAACATAAGCTGACTGCTGAAATATTTTTTTTTTAGCTAATGAAAAAGTGTTTGGACTAGTGTACTCTAAAAAATGTTTTAATGGTAAAGTTTTGAGTCAAATAGAAATGAAAAAAAAATCTGCATTTCAGACTTAATTTTGTATATTTTTATTGCCTTTTAAATTGCTATTCTGTGATATTGGGAAATCAAGTGGCTTATCATGTATATCATGTACTTAAAATGTATTCACAAACTACTGTTGTATTTGTATAAAATATAGACAAAGATGATCTGTGTGTGTGTCTCTTCTGTACAGTAGCTTCACAGCAGGAAACTTCAACAATACCGTGTTTTAGAAACCTACATCCAGAGAAGGAGGCTGCTCCTTGCCAGACTCCCAACTGCACATACTCACTCGCCACTTCTCGCCACAGCTTCTTGGGACCTGCAGTAGTATTTGTTGTGAGGAAAAAGATTTATGAATGCCACAGAATATTTGAATAGAATAGATAATAGAGATCTGCCCCCAAATCTTCATAGATGATACTTTGCTGTAACATTTTTCTTCTACTGCATTTAAAAAGTACTAATTCTTTGAGAATGTACACACACACACACACACACACACACACACGGAGAGGGAGGGGGGGAGAAAGACAGACAGACAAACATCATATTTACCCTTCACTTCTCTCAGAACCATTCCTTACCCTCTCCCAACTTTATGTTCTTTTGTTTTTTCTCAACCCACAGAGTCTGCTTTGTGCAGTCCATATAACTAACTCATGGGTCGAGGATCATCCACCTACAACTACTATCGTTTTTTCACTCACTGATTTAAGGCTGGAACTGCAGACTCTAGAAAGTTATTTGTTTTATATGAAATGGACAATTCCAGGACATTTAAGACTTTGAAGCTTTGGGAAAGGGTGAAGAATTGCTTCATTCTGGTGTAGGAAGACTGCCATGCCTCACAGTGAATAATTAATAATATCTGTAAATCAAACATTTTTTTATTCATTCATTACAAAACTATAGTCAAATGGACTGAGAAGCTAACAGAGTAAGTAAAAGAGCTATATAAGCTTGAGGTCGTAAGTTCAAGTCCCAGCAGCCTCATCAGAGAGAGAGAGAGAACTGCATCTATCTGTAACCTCAACAATGGTAGGTGGAGACAAGCAGATTCTGAGCTCTCTGGCCAGTCAGCACAGCTGAAATGAGATTTTACTTAAGCCAGAGACCCTGTCTCAAGATTATAAGGCAGAAAGTGATAGAGCACCCTGACATTTGTCTCTGGCCTCTGCATGTGTGAGCATGGGTATGCACATTCAACATACACAGATACACCTCACGTACACAAAAAGTAATGAACATCACAGTCAAGACCCCAGGCTTTGGAGAGGATGAGAGTGGAAGATGCAAAGACGTTTCTGTTTATAAAATTAAAATTTCCAATGGGCTGTGGTTGTAACAAACAAACTGTAAGCATTTCAGGGTGACTTTAACACAATCCTAAAAACCTTTTGCAGGGATAAAGTACAACTTAGTACTGAGGTAGATTTTCTGCCATAAATTCTTCTGTAGAGCATGACCATGTGCCTTCCTAAATGCTAGCTTTGTCTAGAGAGTTTCAAGTTAGTGATTTAAATAAGTCCAATTTTTTTCTTTGATTAAAACTATCCACCCATTTCTCCTCTTGCTGTTGTGTTACTTTACTGTCATTTCATGGAGTAACTCCCTGGTCATTATAATAGACCCTGAGTTTTTCTGACACTTTGCCTTCAGATCACCTGTTCTCTGTCCCTGGGATGCATTCATTCATTCCTCCTGCCCTGCAGTTCCACATGCTAAAACTTGACTCATCTTCTACCACCCAAATGGTTCTTCTGTAAAGATGCATCTTTTCTCACCCACTGGACAAGGATTTCCCTCCAGACATTACCTATCATCTAATCTTGAGATGCTGCACAGCACAAGACATGTCTACACCTAGGACAGATAATTGACTCGTACCATTTGGATCAAAGGCACGTCACAGTTATCACCTAAAAGACTCAGCCATATTAAGACTTAGTCCTCTTAAAATAAAAAATCTATTATTTCAAACTTGAATCTAGAAAATAACTAAAACTTTGGCCTAAAATAGAAAATTGTGTTCTCCAGTCTTTAAGTCTCATGTTCATACTCAAAACTGTCTTTTGTTCTGGTTTCTTGATGAAAGTAAACAAGTTCTGCACCTTTACTCTGTCTCTTTACACAGGAGTTACTCAACACCTCCACTGTAGAATTCAGGAAATTAGAGTCTTTGAAGTATTTTATTCTTGTAACTTCAAAGGAGTCATGGAGTCTCACCTCTGAGTTGTGAAGATAAAGGGCTAAGATCTATAAATTAATTATATTTGCCATTTGAAAAAGAATATTATGTCAGCCATCACTGAAACAGAAGGGGTTGAAAATATTGGAACCATTTCAAACTCAGTTATCAAACACATGTTCAAGCAAAAAGGTTGGATCAGAATCCTAAGAATTCTGAAAATGAATTCAGCTCCTTTTAGTTGAGAAATAGAAGCAATTAGCAGAAGCAAAAGTGTAATCAGTGTGCCCACACTAGCCACTTTTCCTATTACTGTGACAAAATATGTGACAGAAATGGGGAAAGAAGGGTTTGTCATGACTCACAGTTTGGGAGACTTCAGTAGACCTTGGCAGGGAAAACAGCAGGAGGAATTCAATGGTTAGAAGCATGGGGAAGCTACTTCTTTTTTTTTTTTTTTCTTTTTTCTTTTTTTCGGAGCTGGGGACCGAACCCAGGGCCTTGCGCTTGCTAGGCAAGCGCTCTACCACTGAGCTAAATCCCCAACCCCAGGAAGCTACTTCTATTGGCCAGCTGGGAAGCAGAATTCATGCCAGGGATAATACACCCCATGAACCTACTCCCAGTGTCCTATTTCCATAAGATAGGTACTTCATCATATGGTTCTGCAACCTCTCGAACACTATGACTGGCTGGGGACCAAGTGTTCAAAGACATCAGTCTATAGGGAACAATTTAGACTTAAACCATAACAGCAGAAGGTAATTAGTAAGCAACGACACCAATAACTCTTGATTTAGTACAACTATCAGAAATTTGCTAGGAAAGAAAAGTATCTTTAAAGGTAATAAATACATGTGATAGTCATGAAAGTAGCTGTGGGTTGTACTTTAAATTCTTACCATACCTAGAGAAGGGGTAAGGACCACTCTAAGCTGTCTGGAGACACTTGAACCCTTATAACGTTATAAGAAGTTAAGAGTTAGAAAATTGGGCTGAAGAGATGGCTCAGCTGTTAAGAGCACATGTGCTTCTTCCAGAAGACCCAAGTTCAATTCCCAGCACCCTCATGGTGGCTCACAACCATCCATAACCCTAGTACCAGAGGATCTGATGCCCCCATATCACCCGGACAAGCACCAGACACACACATGATACATAGACATACATCTGAGCAAAACACTCATAAGATAGATAAGTCTCAAAAATTATTTTAAAAAGCTCTTGTTCTCTTTGTTCTTCACTTCTCTTGCCTTCTTCCCTGTCCCTTCTCTCTATCCACCCCCCTTCCCTCCACATGCCCGTGGCCAGCCTCCTTTCCTGTCCTCTCCTCTTCTTCTCATTAAACCTCTCCATGTGGAAAAAAGAGCATTTAAAAAAAAAAAAAAGACCTTGAAAATCTAGTTAGAGTTGAAAGCAGACAACTCTTTCTGGATAGAGGGCAAATAAAAGATTTTGGACATACTTTTTAAAGGATGTTTTACCCTAAAAAATATTTGAGCAGAAAGTTATATTGAAGAAGCTTAGCTTTGTAACCAGATCTAGAGAGACCCTAACACTGGGAAGAAGTTAAGGGAAAGCAGTGATGCCTCTATCCAAAGCGCACTGTAGATCCTTAACGAAAGGCCAGCAGATTAGGAAACTGGATTTGATGGCAAGTGTGGGTCAGCATTCCTTCCCTAGTAGGATTCCCACAAAAATGACCAATCCTGTTCTACAAACGTCTGTCAATCATCGAGTGTGCACCCAACCCTCCAAGTGTTGAGAATACATTGAACAAAACAATTCCTATTTTTGTGGCACATCATGGTGGATGACGTTCATGAGAAGTGAAAGCATTTCATGAGTGTTTCCAAATACAGACGCTCCTAAGTTAGGATGGGGCTCCTTCCCATCCTACAGATAGATTAAATTGAAACTGCCCGTAGTGCACAAAGACCAGCCGGCATAGCAGAACACTGAAGACTGTCTGTTTCTTCTGCTGACTGGGATCTGCAGTTGGTGGCTGTAGCCCAGCATTACAAAAGGCGATTGAAAGACACCGCTAGCCTTGGGAAAGGTCAAAATTTAAAACTGCAGTGTGCTTTCTATTCTGAAATGCATATTACTTACATACTGAGACAAAACCATCCTAATTTTGGCCAAATACCAAAGGTAAAAATTCAAGGGGAAAAGACACATTTGTTCAGGGTTTCGGAGACTTCAGTTTATGATCACTTGGCTCTGTTCTTATGCTGTGGTAAGGCATCGTGGTAGAAGAACTAGCTAGCACGTAAGCATTTGCTTGCCTCATGGGAGACTGACAAGTAGAATAAGAAGAAGCAGCTGACAAGATATATCCTCCCCAGGAGCTCACCCATTAACCTTCTTCTCCACTAGGTACCAGTCCTTAAATTTCTACCACTTCCCAATAGTGCCATAACATTTTGTAACAATCAATGGGTTGATCGATTAATAAACTCGGAGAACTAATAATTCACATGTTTCCCAAAACCCTCACCTCTGAACTCGGCTGCTCTGGGCTTTTCAAGAGACACTTATATTCAGAGTCTGACTTTTAGAAAAGAAAGGAAGGAATGAGATGGAATGGAGGGAGGAGAGAGAGAGAGATGGAATGGAGAGAGAGAGAGAGAGAGATGTGTACATCCTTGTGTGATTCCAACATGTGGAATGGAATGACAGTTGTCCCAATTCCAGTCTGTAATGGCACCTACCACCACCACCATCTGAGTGTAGAAGGAAAAGAGGTTTTGATTGTAAATGGATTACAGTCAACTGGAAGGTAGTAGTACAGAAGCTACCCTTCTTGATTTTCCACCTCAGCCCCACATCCTGTGATCATTCTGCAGATCCAAACCTGATAGGGTCTTGGTAAGGTTCTTGGCTCCAAACTCCTGAGTTTTCAATACAAACTATGGGAAGCACAAGAGCGGGGAGAGACAGATAGACAATGAGAGAGACAGAGATAGAAAGAGACAGAGAAGACCACATGTGGTTTAGGTCATGGTACATAATATCAGGAGAACCCATAAGGCCACATGAAAGGGGAGGTAGCAACAAGGCCCCAAAGAAAAGGAAATTGCCATGAATCACATGTGTATGGACTTCAGTGGTTCAGTAGTGATTAATACCGAAAACTACATGACAAAAAATTATCATATTGAGTCACAAAAACCTACTATCTCCCCCCACCAAAAAAAGTAAGATAATTCAAAGAATATGAAAGAATTTTTTAATTCTTCAAATCCTCTTCAATTGTGGTCAACATGCCAGATTGCTTTCCATAACAGCAGCACCAATGTACATTTATTTAAGTTTCCTTAGTTGAAAATGAGTGGTCTGCGTGCATTTGTTCTCTAAGTTGCTATTGATATATGCTTATTTTCCCAGAACGATGTCACTGTCTTCATCAGTAAGATATTGAAATTTCCAAGACATTTGGGGAGATAGTAGGAATGTAGGTTATCATTTGTATTAGGGTTCTCTAGAGGAATAGAACCAATAGAATGAGTATATACTAAAGAGGAATTCATTAGATTGACTTACAAAATATAGTTCATATAGTCCAACAATGGCTGTCTCACAAGACAGAGGCTAAGACTCTGGTGGTTGCTCAGTCCGTGAGGCTTGATGTCTCAGCAGTCCCAATTGCTGTGGTCTATAGTCTATGCTGGATCCTGAAGAAGTGGGATCTAGTATCAGTGAAGGGATGCCTCCACAGCAGGATAGATGAACTTGCCAGCAAGAGTAAGAACAAGCAGCCAAGAAGCCAAGCTCCCCTCTTCAGTGTCTTTTTATCTTGGTTGCCACCAGGAGGCATCACCCACATTTAGGGTAGATATTCCTGCTTCAAATGGGTTGATTAAGACAAATCTGTACAGGACTGCCCAGCTTGGGTTTTAGTTGATATTACCTAACTCCTGCTTTCCTGTTCATTTTTGCCAGTTTAAAGGAACAGAAAGGTTTTTCGATTGTTCCACTGATTCTCATTTTCTTGACTTCACTATTAGATCTGAACATCAGTTTTATATCTGGTGGTATTAGATTTTTCTTCTGTGACCTGGTTATGTACACTTTGCTCATTTTCTTACGTGTTCCTGATTTATTTATGAATTTTTTTTCTTAGAATTAATCATCTATCATCTGCTTTCAGAAATTTCCAGCAATGTTATTTTCTATGTCTTTGGCATGAAAAGACAGCACAGAAACCATTTTAAAGCTTTGAATTTGCTTTTTTTCTTTAAGATTTATTACTTTTTATGTTATGTGTCTGGGTGTTTGCAACCCTGTATGTCTGTACAACACATGCATGCAGTGCCTTTGGAGACCAGGAGAGAGTGCACATCGCCTGGAGCTGGAGTTACAGAAGGTTGGGGGCACCGTGTGCTTGTTGAAAATAGAACCCAAGTCCTCTGGAAAAACATCCGTGCCCTAACTGTTGAGCCATCTCTCCAGCCCCTACAGCTTTAAATTTCTGTTTAAGTAGGTTATAGGTTGTCCTGTGTTATAGATTTCCAGACATGTGGGGCACAGTCCCAGAAAAGAATTCCTCTGTTGGAAAATCATCTGTGTCTCCCTGGCCTCACAGATTTTGTTATAAGGTTACTTCTTATATTTAAACCTATTTGTTGGCGTATCACATGTAAGATGCAGACGAAAGTTTAATATTTTTTCCAGAAGAGCAGACTGTAGTGATGGCGTCAAAGGCTGACCAGATTGTGGGTTCCACCTTCAGCTCTGGTCATTTACTGACTTGGGTAAGCCAGTGTCTAGTCCTGGGATCCTCACACTTCTGTTTATTAGTGTACACATGGGTGTCCTTAACTTATCCTGTCTACCTGGTTCGGAGAGCTAGTGTGACAAACCTGCTCTTGCACTTCTTTTTGTAGTTTTTTTTTTTTTAACCTGTGCCCGTGAGCATTTGCTCAACCTAAGAACTTTAAGAATATGTTATTTAATGTTGAAATAAGCCCCCTGTTTTCCCCAAATTGTGGTAATTATTTGGATTCTTGTCTTACCAGAAGTTCATAATGAGTAAATCAATTTCCAAGATGGTGGGGAGACCTCCATTCTTTCAAGATTTTGTTTGATGTCTGTAAATATTCTGTAAATGTTCTCTACATTCACTCTTTCTTTTTGTTAAAATTTTTTGTATGTGATTTAATTTTTGTCTTTCCATTTTACATCTATATTTTCAATACCAGAACATTAAAAAGTAGTCAGTTGTTGAATAGTTAAGAAAATATGCACAATACTAAAAATTAGTATTTATGTCATTGAATAGATATCTTTGTGTGTCTTATAAATCCATGTCATTCATTTTATATTTCTGTTTTAATATATTTACTCAAATACAAGAGAATATTAAGCAATAATGATGACAGACATAGGTGTCTTATTCCTAAAGTTAGCTGAATAGCTTTAGTAATTGAGATATTTTCTGGCCATTTTGGGAAAATTTATGAATTCCCTCTATAAATTGGTCTACTACTGAAGAACACTATATTCTGTGGGGCTTTGTAATTTACGGGAACTGAGGGGGATCCAAACCTGAGGAGGAATGGGCGAGAAAGAGGAGCGAGACCAAGCAGTGTCCTTGTCAAGATCTGTTTATTGAAAGGAGTGCACAGCATTTAAAGCCCTGAAGCAGGAATTGAAGCTTAGGGTGGTGGGGGGAGAACTGGGAAGTGCCCAAGGACATAAGGTGACTCTCTAAACTGCAAGATAGTCTTCTTAGATAATGAGACAACAGTCTTCCGGGAACCTGTTCTAGCCCTTCTCAGGAATCTGTTCAGGGCAGGGCTCTAGCTTTGCCTAGTCCAGCAGTCCGGTCCCCGACAATTCTGCATTCCCATTTTTGGAAAATTTATGAATTCCCTCTATAAATTGATCTATTGCTGAAGAACACTATATTCTGCATAGAAACACATACAAAAATCACAGGGCGATTCAGTGATGACTGCTGGAACAGGTAGGAGCAACTAGGCTCCCTGCTGAGAAAGACCAGCAGCTTAGGTATAGCCAAGTGGAGACTCCCAGAGGAAATCACCTCAGCCCTGGGAGAGCCAGCCTGTTAACTCGACCGATCCCCCTCTTGCTTCCAGGCTGCAGTGCCCACCAGGACCACATACTTTCCCACAAGAGGACCTCTCTCATTTGGGGGTCAATGACAAAATCTAAGACTGGCAACAAAAGAGTAAAAAGAAACCCAGGTGAAAGGCATAGAAAATATTTTCAACAAAATCATAGAAGAAAAGTGTTTTTTATCCTAAAGAAGGAGATGACTACAAGAAGCATATAGAACACCTACAGACTGTACCCAAGAAAACATAAGGAATAAATTATCCAAAACTATCAAGTCAAAAGAGAAGAAACAACACCAAACACACACACACACACACACACACACACACACACACACACACACACACACTCCAAAATAACAGGATTCAACAAACACCACTCATTGATATCTCTCAACATCAATGGCCTCAATTTCTCAATAAAAAAGAAAAAGACACAGACTAATAGAATGGATGTGAAAACAGAATCCATCCTTCTCCTGCATCTAAGAAATACACCTTAACATAAAGGATAAACATTACCTCTAACAAACTCATGGAAACTGAAAAACTCTTTTCTCAATGACCACTGAGTCAAGGAAGAAATTAAAGACTTTCTAGAACTCAATGAAAAATGAACATACAACATATCCAAACTTGTGGGACACAATGAAAGCAGCGCTAAGAGGAAAGTTCATAGCATTAAATGCCTTCATTAAAAATCTAGTGAGATCACATACTATTGGCTTAACAACACACCTAAAAGTTCTAGAACAAAAAGAAGCAAAAACCCAAGAGGATTGGAAGGCAGGAAATAATCAAACTTGGGGCTGAAACCAATAAATTAAAGTGAACAATAAAAAAAGTCAATGAATGGGTTGGGGATTTAGCTCAGCGGTAGAGCGCTTGCCTAGCAAGCGCAAGGCCCTGGGTTCGGTCCCCAGCTCCGAAAAAAAGAAAAGAAAAAAAAAGTCAATGAAATAAAAAGTTGGTTCTTTCAGGAAAATCAACAAGATAGTCAAATGAACTAAAAGACAGAGAGACAATATCCAAATTAACAAAATCAGAAAAGGGGGACATAACAACAGACACTAAGCAAACCAAAGAATCATTAGAATTTACTTCCAAAATCTGTTTACCATACAATTGGAAATTCTAAATGAAATAGATGATTTTCTTGACAGATACCATTTACCAAAGTTAAATCAAGATCAGGTGAACCAAAAAAATAGATGCACAGCCCCAAAGGAAAGTAGAAATAATTAAAAGTCTCCCACCCAAAAAAAGCCCAGGGCCAGATGGTTTTAGTGCAGAATTCTAGCAGACTTTCAAAAAATAGATAATACCAATACTCCTCAAACTGTTCCACAAAAAAGAAACAGAAGGTGCATTGCCAAAATCATTTTCTGAAGCCACAGTCACACTTATACCTAGACAACACAAAGCCTCAACAACGAAAAAGAATATTTTTCCTTATGAACATTGATGAAAAAATATTTGCAAACTGAATCCAAGAAACATCATCCACCATGATCAAGTAGTGTTCATTCCAGAGATGCAGGAATGGTTCAACATACAAAAATCCACCAATAGGGGTTGGGGATTTAGCTCAGTGGTAGAGCGCTTGCCTAGCAAGCGCAAGGCCCTGGGTTCGGTCCCCAGCTCCGAAAAAAAGAAAAAAAAAATCCACCAATGTAATTTATCATGTAAACAACCTGAAAGAAAAATTATCACATGATCATCTCATTAGATGCTTAAAAAGTCATTGACAAAATCTGACACCCCTTCATAATAAAAATCTTGGAGAGATCAGGGACACAAGGCACATGCCTAAACACAATATATGCAATATGCAGGAAGCCAATAAACATACATTAAATTAAATGAAGAGAAACTTAAAGCAATTCTACTAAAATCAAGGACAAGACAAGGCTACCCAGTCTCTCTGTATCTCTTCAATATACTACTGAAAGTTCTAGCTAGAGCAGTTAGACAACAAAAGGAGATCAAGGGGATACAAATTGGAAAGGAAAAAGTCAAAGTTTCACTATTCATGGATGATATGATAGTATACATAAGCAACCCCCAAAATTCTACCAGAGAACTCCTACAGCTGATAAGGACCTTCAGCAAAGTGGTTCAACAAAAAATAGCTTTAAAAAAACAAAACAAAAACAATAGCCCTCCTATATATAAACAATACACAGTCTGAGAAAGAAATTAAGGAAATAATAGCCTTCACAATAGCCACAAACAATATAAACATTTTGGTTTCTTTTTTTTCTTTTTTCTTTTTTTTCGGAGCTGGGGACCGAACCCAGGGCCTTTTTACCACTGAGCTAAATCCCCAACCCCTTGGTGTAACTCTTAACTAAACAAGGGAAAGACCTGTATGACAAAAACTTCAAATCTTCAAAGAAAGAAATTGAAGATGATATGGAAGATGGAAAGATCACCCAGGCTTATGGATCGGTAGGAGTAACACAGTGAAAAGGCCATCTTACTAAAAGTAATCTATAGATTCAATGCAATTCCCATCAAAATTTCAACACTATTCCTTACATACCTTGAAAGAACAATGTTCAACTTCATACGGGGAAAAAAAAAGCCCACCACAATATCTAAAACAACCTCTACAATAAAAGAACTTCTGAAATACCACCATCCCTGATTTCAAGTTGTTCTATGAAGCAATAATTAAAAACAAAACATGGCATTGGCATAAAAACAGATTGATTGATTTTTGATTGGTGGGAATGAATTAAAGACCTAGAAGTTAACCCACACACCTATGGACACTTGATTTTTGACAAAGAAGCCAAAACTTTACAATGAAAAAAAAAAAAGTATCTTCAACAAATGGCACTGGTCTAACCGGCAGTTTGTATGCAGAAGAATACAAATAGATCCCTCTTTCACCCCACAAAACTCGAGTCCAAGTGAACCAAAGACCTCAATACAAAACTGGACACACTAAATCTGATAGAAAATAAAGTGAGGAATGGCCTTGAATGCATGGGCACAGAAGGCGACTTCCTAAATGAAACACCAACAGCTCAGGCACTAAGATCAACAATTACCAAATGTGACCTTACGAACTGAAAGGCTTGTATAAGGCAAAGGACATATTTGTCAGAAGGACAAATGGCAGCCTATACAGTGAGATAATATCTTCACCAACCCTACATTGAACAAGGGTCTGATAACCAAAATATATAAAGAACTCAAGAAACTAGATAGCACCAAACCAAATAACCCAATTTAAAAGTGAGGTACAGATGTAAACAAAAAATTCTCGAAAGAGGAATCACTAATGGCCAAGAAGCACTTAAAGAAATGTTCACCATCCTTAGTCATCGAGGAAATGCAACTCAAAATGACTCAGAGATTCCACCTTACACTGGTCAGAATGGCTAAGATCAAAAACAAAACAAAACAAAAACAAAAACAGAAAAGCAAGTGTGGAACAAGGCAGCACTCTTCCTTTTTGGTGGGACTACAAACCTGCACAGTAACTTTGACATCAATGTGGCAGTTTCTCAAAAAAAAAAAAAAAAAAAAAAAAAAAAAAAAAAAAAACAGGGGTTGGGGATTTAGCTCAGTGGTAGGGGCTTGCCTAGGAAGCGCAAGGCCCTGGGTTCGGTCCCCAGCTCCAAAAAAAGAAAAAAAAAAAAAAAAAAAAAAAACCAGGAATAGATCTACCTAAAGACCTAACTGTACCACTCCTGAGCATAAACCCAAAAGATGCTTCACCAGACCAACAAAGACTTACTCTACTGGGTTCATAGATGCTCTATTTGTAATAGTCAGAAACTGGAAACAACCTAAAAGTCCCTCACCTGAAGAATGAATATAAAGAAAATGTATTAAAACAATATCATAAAATTTGCAAGCAAATGGATGAAACTAGAAAAGATCATCCTGAGTGAGGTAACCCAGACCTAGAAAGACACACATGGTATGCTCTCCCCCATAAGTGGGTATTAGCCATAAAGCACAGGATAACCATGCTCCAATCCACAGACCCAAAGAGGCTAAATAATAAAGAGGGCTCAAGGGTGGATGCTTGAATCTCATTGAGAAGGGGAGATAGATTAGACGTGAGGGTTGGGTGGAGGGAGTGAAGGTACTGATGTAGGGGAGGGGTGGGGCTGGGAACAGGAAGGATCCAGTCGGGGGAGGATGGAGAAAAAAAGAGTACTCGAAGAGACTATTGGAATGCTGAACTGGACCTCTGGGACAAGCTAGAAACCTAGAACTATGGAAACTCCTACAATTAGAGGATATGGAAATCTTTGAGGGTAGCCATAACTAAGACTCCTACCAGTAGAGGATATGGAATCTGAAACGGCCATCTCCTATAATCAGGCAAGACTTCCAGTGGAGAAATGGGGACACCAACCCAGCTACAAAACTTTAGACCCACAAAACCTTAGTCCTGCCTAGAAGATATGCAGGGGTAAAAGATGGAGCAGATTTGGGGAGTGCCCAACCAATGACTGCTCCAGCGTGGGACCCATGACATGAGAGAGAGCCCAACCCTGACCTGACATTAGTAATGATATTCTGATATACTTGCAAACAGGAGCCTAATATAACTGCCATCATTGTCCAGGGAACTCCCACACCTGCAAAACAAAAGCAAAGTGGCTGGATATAAGATTAACTCACAAAGCTCAGTTTATCTCTAAAATACAAATGACAGACTTTGAGAAACAAGTTAGAAAAACGAACACCTTTCACAATAGCCTCACATAATGTATGAGAAGATATCAGAAGATAAAAAGATCTCCCATACTCTTGGATCCATAGGATTAATATACTAAAAATGGCCATCTTACTAAAAACAACCAACCAACAGATTCAATACAGTTTCCATTACTCATGCACATGTGTGTGCACACACACACACATACGCAAACACACAAATGTACGCATGCACACCTATAAGCACACACGTAAAACAAAGAAACAAAAAACAAAACAATGAAAAAAAATGGATGGCTTAACTAGCAATCCTGAATAGTGAAAGACCTTCTGGCGGTATCATCATTCCCTATTTGAGCTTGTACTACTGCAGCATGGTATTTGTACAAAACCAGACACTTGATCAATGGAATTGAAGCCCTACACATAAATCCACATACCTATAGACATCTGGGTTTTTTATAAGAAGCCAGAAATACACACTGGACAAAAGACAGCATCTTCAACAAATGGTGCTGGTCAAATTGGACAGCTGCATGTAGAAGAATTCAAATAGATCCATACTACCCCCCACAAAAGTCAACTCCAAATGGATCAAAGACATTAACATAAAACCAAATACACTAAACCTGATAAAAAGGAAAATGAGGAAGAGCCTGGAACTTATTGGCACAACAGAACTTTCCAAACAGAACACCGTTAGCACAGTTAATAAATGGAACCTCAAGAAACTGAAAAGCTTCTGCATAGCACAGGACAGCATCGTTTAGACAAAGTGGTAGCCTACAGGATAGGAAAGATATTTACCAACTACACATCTGGTAGAAAGCTACCAGATGTTTTTGTGGGATTCCTTAATGTATTAACAAGTGGGTGGCTGATTGTTCTCTTTTCTTGGGCTCTTTTCCTTCGTTTCTTTTGTCAATTCCGATGTGTTAGTTTTCCTTTTCTCTTATTTTATTATTATCCCCTAGAAGCCTGTTTGCTCTGTAATGACAGAAAGGAAATGGATCTGCATGGGAAGGGAAGTGGGAAGGAACTAGGAGTAGGGGCCAGAAAAATCACAATCAGGGTATATTATTATATGATAACAATATTTTCAATAGAAAGAACAAAAGAGAAAAACAAGAAGAGATAGAAGGAGAGAGGAGATGGGGAAGTGACCTGTGGGAAAGGGATAAGGGAAGAAAGGAGGGGAGGGATGGGGACAAAAATTGTTATTTTTTTACATATAGCTTACCATCGTTGATATTTACTGGGTTAATCCGGCTCCTTTACCCATAGACTGATTTATTAAACATTTCTCGATTTGTCTTGCCTTATTTTTGGGAAGTCAGAAGTCAGTAACCATCCTGTTTACCCCTTGGAATTCCGATGGCTCTTTTCAGTTTTCACCCAACCCATCACTTCCGATCCCCATCCCCTATCATCCTCCGTGCCCAATTTTCCTTTTATTTGTAGACAAAAACCGACTCAGCCACCAATGGAGACGCTGCCCGTAGCACAGCCACACTTCACTTCTCACCTCCTATGCCCCACGCACAGTGCCAGTGCTTCCGAGGCATCCACTTAACACACTGTTAACTCTCAGTGAATATTTATGATAGCGTTTTGGCTTGCGGACATAGTTGCAGTGCTGAAAACGGAAGCCAGAGTCACATCCGTGCTAGGCCTGCTCTCAGCCTGTGGAATGGTTCGTTCTAGTAGTGTGATTTTAAATTCTAGAACACGTCATATCTTTTAAATAATGTCTTTTCCCTTATTGAAATGTACAGCTGCTCGCTCCATGCGCACTGTTTTTAGAACCCTTTGGCTAATTCTACCGACTGTTCCTTCTTCCCAGGGTCAGCCTCCACACGCCACTTTTGCTCTTATTTGTGGCACGTTAGTTCCTGTTTCTTAGCATTTCTAATAATTTAAATTTCATGATTTGATTGTTTCTCTACAGCAGTGGTTCTCAATCTGTGGGTCAAGGCCTGAGGGAATCACGTCCGTTGTTTACATTAGAATTCGTACCGGTAGTGAAATCACACTTTGGAGGTGGCAACAAAATTTTATGATGGAAGGTCGCTGCCGTAAAGGGTCACAGCATTAGGGAGGTTGAGAAGCACTGCTCTAATGAGTGTTGAGGGTCATGTTTGCTTTAGCCTGATCCCTCGGGTGGTGGGTTGCTAGTCATACAGAAGTTCTTTTAGCCTACCTGCGGCTGCTTGGAGTCTGCCCAACACGCGAGTATGTCAGGAATTCGCCAGAAATTTGGGCAGAGTATATGCAAAGAATTTGTCTGTTCCCTTTCTGAGATTTTCTCCCTTACCGACCAGCTGATTTTCCTCCAAAGAATGCCATCTGGTTTTTCATGTAGGTAAGACTAATTTTATCTCTGTTTCAGTTGCCAATGAGATTGTCGGAAACTCGGAAAGTGAGTTTTCTTCACCTTGGTTTATAATACCTGAATCTGAAAAGGCTATGGAATCCTTAGGTCTTCATGAAGTTTCTCCGATTTTATGGGCATAACTTTAGTCTAGCTTGGCCAACAGCATGCATAACTACGGTTTTTATTGCTCTGTTTCCGTTGTCTTCTGTGTAATCCCTCTAGGTAGCAAAGAGTCTGGGTGAAGACTAGGTTTTAGGATTGTGTTTCCTTTTGTGATTACTTTTATCACAGATTTCCATGCATCCACTTTCCAAAGTGCTCTTCCTTGTGTTGCCTGATAGTGTCAACCGCATCTTTGTGGTGTTTGATGGTGTTGAATGTAAGGACTTCTGCTATATTGTCACAATGTGATTCTTTGTATTTTTTTTAGAGATTTATTTATTTACCTTATGTATATGAGTACACTGTTGAGGTCTTCAGACACCCCATGAGGCTATTGGATCCCATTACAGATGGTTTTGAGCCACCTTGTGGTTGCTGGAAATTGAACTCAGGATCTCTGGGAAAGCAGCCAGTGCTCTTAACCACTGAGCCATCTCTCTAGTTCTCCTGTGTATTCCTAATCACAAATGATTTCCAGGACTGTCTCAGGTATTTATTTGCCAACTGTAAAAAATTTAGGGAAATTTTTTTTTCAGATTGCTTGCCCATTTAAAAAAAATATTTCATTAGATCAATTTTTATTGTTGAGTTTTAAGAGTTCTTTAATTGGGCTGGAGAGATGGCTCAGCCGTTAAAGGCTAGGCTCACAACCAAAAATATGAGAGTTCTTTAATTGCAAGCATGGTCAGATATATGATCTGCACATATTTTCTCAGCCTGTGGCTTGTGTTCTCATTTTGCCAAGTCCACTTACCTGGCTTTCTCTTCTTTCTTGAATTGTACTTTTCCATTTGAATCTAAAAAGTCATCACTAAATGTAACGTTGTGCAGATTTGTACTGTAGTTTTCTGTAGAATTTATGTAGTATTATATTTTCAAGGTATGTTTACGGTCCACTTTTAAATTAGTTTATTTATTTATGTGTACAGATATTTTGCCTACATGTATATCTATGTTCCATATGCATGCTCGCAATGTCCTCGGAGACCAGAAGAAGCTGTTGGGTCCCCTGGCACAAGAGTTACAGTTGTTAGCTGCCATGTGGGTGTTGGGAATTGAACCTGGATCCTTAGTAAGAGCAGTCAGTGCTTTGAACTGCTGAGCCATCTCTTCAGCCCCAGGGCCCATTTTACTGCAATGTTTATATCACATATGACACATGTTAAGAACCTTTTGGATTTTTTCAGTTGATTGGTTGGTTGGTTGGTGTTTTTTGTTGTTGTTTATTTGTTTGTTTATGTCTCTGTTTGTTTTAAATAGGATGTCATTAAATAACCCTTGCTAGCTTGGAAGTCGTTATGTAGAGCAAGCTAATCCTCAAAGTCAAAGAGGTCTGCCTTTCCTCACTGTTGGGATTATGGGTAAGCACTAGCGCATATTTTTTGTAGTTCACAGGATTTGCAACTGGGTAGCACTGTTCGTTACTTCTCTGCCACCGTAGTACACATAGCACTGTGAAAGCTAGCCATTTAGAGATGAAGCTTCCAGGTCAGTATCGGCTGAATTCCTCTGTATATTCCTTGTCTCAATATGTGTTTGCTGAAACAATAGTTTGCTACCATCAAGGATTCTGGAGGATAACCAGGAGCAATGACAATCGCCTGTTCTGTTTGTGGTCCGAGGGACCCCACTGACCAATGACTAGAAAGGAGGTAACCTGCACCTGGCACTGTGATTTTGTTTGCCAACTACAGAATCTAGCAGAGCCATTATGTCCCGTGCAGGATGACTTTATTTAAAATTTTGTTTTATATGTACATGGGCACGTTTTAAGAAACTTCTAAGAGTTTTTATGTGGCTTTTCCAAAGGTCTTCCGTGTTAGCTGTCCTGTGGTCCTATGTTAATGGGCGGAGAGCCTCATGCATGATAATGTTAGGTACTGTTACCTTGTGTTCTTGAAACAATGTGGTAGAACCCAGGCTTTGTGTCTACTAAGCAAGCATTCTACCTCTAGCCAGCCACCAGATCATTCAGTTGCTGTGTGTTTGTCAGAGCAAACCCAGGGCCTTATATATGCTAGACAGCATGTTGTTATACTTGGGAGTTCCAGGTATTCTCGATTTATATCAGATTGGAGGTGACAGTGTCATTTCTTACGTTCTAGTCTATCTGCCTCCAAATTCTTTTACTTGCATATTGCCTAAATAGCTTGAAGTTAACACTTTGAGTGTGATGTTAAATGTGAATAATTTAAGATTACTCTCGGCCTGCGACCAGCAAGCTCTTTCCTTTCACTGCTGTGTCCGCTACAGAAGAGGCTTGCCTTTAGTGTCCTCCGCTGTGGTAAAAAGAAGGCCTAGTTGGACCTCAATGAGACCAACAAAATCGCTAATGCCAACTCCCATCAGCAGATCAGGAAGCTGATCAAAGATATGGGCTGATTATCCGGAAGCCTGTGACTGTCCATTCTCCAGGCTCGCTGCGGGAAAAACACCTTGGCCTAATGGGAGGGCAGGCATATGGGCATAGGGAAGAGGAGGGTACCACCAACACTGTCCGTCTTATTCAGCTTCTATTCTTTCCTGACCGTTCTCCACAATTCTCTTTGCAGTGATTTTTTTGCCATTAACAATTTTAGTTGAAGTCGATATTGATTGCCCATTCCACTGCCGCCAAATGACGCTGAAGAGAGTGAAGTGAGACCCCCCCCCCATGACCTGGTGACCCGAATGGAGTAAAGCCTGTATCAAAAGCAGGAAATCCACTTCCAAAAGAAGGAAATCCACTGAAGGCAGAGAAAAAGGAGCCAGCACCTCGGCTTCTTCTTCCTCGGGGACCCTTCGGTTTCCAAAAAAGTCATCAAATGGGTCTTCAAAGAAGTCAAATGAAAATGGGTCCCTTCCACCAAAGAAGTCCCTGAAGATATCATCTGGGTTCCGGAATGCAAAACCAAACTCAGATGGACGGTCAAAATGGCTTCCACCTCCTCCTCCACCACCATTTAATCCTTCTTTGCCATATTTGTCATAGATGTCCCGCTTTTTAGCATCCGATAACACTTCTATGCCTCAGCTACTTGTTTGAATTTCCGCTCCGCTTCTTCTTTATTTTCAGGATTTTTGTCTGGGTGCCATTTGAGTGCCTGTTTTCGATACGCCTTTTTAATGTCCTTGGGTGAGGCAGGTCTCTGCACGCCCAGCACTTCGTAGTAATCCACCATGTTTTAACAGACTGTTGGAACAAATCCGAGGACGCGGCGGCCAGCGAGGGGGGAGGTCAAGCGACCGGTCTCCTCGCGGCTCTGGAACAGCTGCGCTCGCTGGTGGCGGTGGCCATATTCATTGATTTTTGAATGCCTGACTAACCCTGAGTTCCTAGGATAATGCTGTTGCTGTGAGGTGTTATTCTTTTTTTATATATTGCTAGGTTTGATTTCTTAGTATCATGTTAGGGATGTTTGTGTCTGTGTTCATAGATTTTTTTTCTTTCATTTTCTTTTTTGTAATGACATATGCAAAATATATGTAGATATTTGTCTTAGAGTTACTAATGCTGTGACAAAACACTATGACCAAAGCAACTTAGGGAGGGGAGGATTTATTTGGCTTACATTTCCACATCACTGTTCATCACTGAAGGAAGTCAGGACAGGAACTCCAACAGGACAGGAACCTGGAGGCAGGAGCATCTGATGGGGGGCCATGGAGGGATGCTGCTTACTGGCTTGCTCCCCATAGCTTGCTTAGCCTGCTTGTTCCTGCTAGTAAGGATTCTCATTCTAGATATAGGCTTTCTTCCCTGCACTGCTATTGCTGAAATTACCATCTGTGAACTACAAAATGTTTTATCCACTGCCATAGTGTCTCACATAGTATTGCTTCTGGTCAAAGAACTCAGTTCACAGCAAAATAAACTTGGTAAGGTCTCATGCTCTTGAAACCCATGGGGTTTTAGCATATTCCCAACATCCTGAATCAGATGGGTTGACAGAAGGCAGGGTTGCCTTTTGAAGAGTCTATTCCAGCCCCACTGAGACAATGATATTCCTCTGGGCTGGATAAGTTTCTCCAGAAAGCTTCATCTGCTTTTAGAATGGCTGTGATGTGTGTTTCCCAGTGATCTGTGCTAGAAGTATGGTTTCCCAAGGTGAGTTGGGAAGATGGTGGAAATGTCTAGAGGTAAGGCCCACTGGAAGGTTTTTAGGTCATTTGAGTGACATCCTTAAAACAGTCTGAGATGTTAGCCTCTTCCTCGTTCTCTTTTGCTTCCTGGCCAAGAGCAGTTGTACAGCTGCTATGGTGTGCCATGTTACCACAGGCCCAAATAAATGAGGTCATCTGACTTGGGACTGGAAGTTCCAGAATAATGAGCAAAATACATTGTTTCTCTTTATAGGTTATGCCTCAGTTATTTCCTTATAGTAATGAAAAACTAACTGATATATCCCTGAAGTTCATGGTGCCATTTCTCTCCTAGTTAGAATACAAATCGAGACACGGAAACAGAAATGGTACCATTCACTATTAGACCTAATAATCCACTAAAAAGAATGTCTGCTTCATCCTCCTGTGACTTTGGGTCCTTCTGGTACAGAGGTCTTAATTGGAAAGAGAAGTGTTTCTGCTAGGAGATACAACAACCATCCCATTGACCTGAAGATTTGGATGCTGCCAGCCATGCTGGGGATCCCCATCCCTCTAAATCAATAGGCAGGAAGCAGAATGACCGTATCGACAGGGAAATGAGCCTCACCATCAAGCAGAAGTTGCACTCCTACACAATATAGGCAAGGAAAAACTACTCGCCACAGAGGATATCCCTTGTGACTGCTGTTATTATTATCAAGCCCTATGATTATGATCATTGGAAAATATTTCATCACAAGCTGGATTACTACTGGCCTGGACCATTTAGGACTGAAGTCCTGGGTCCCCTCATTAGGTAAAGAACCAAATCAGCTGAATTACTGCTGACAGAGGAAGAGATACAGACTAAGTAGTTAGTACTTACTCAGATAAATCAGTAGTTAGGAAAAGCCAGTTGTGACCATGTGACCAGTGATAGACATGAGCGTTATAACTGTCATAAGTTTCTCCATGAACTCATATTGCCATGTTTATGCATGTTTATGTACAAAATATATTTATGCATATTTATAAAAAAACACTTGCTTTACTCCTTATTCCTATGTGTGACTTTTATATCATAGCATTAAAGCATCATTAAACATTTTTAAAACTTTTTATTGGTTCTTTGTGAATTTAACAACATGTACCCCAATCCTACTGATCTCCACCTCCCTTCATACCCACCCTCCATGCTTGCAACCTCCCCCTCCAACAACAGAGAAAGTTGTAAATGATGGGGGACAGGGAGGGAGCGTCTCTCTATGGGGCTCTGGAGCCAGGGGTCTCTCCACAGCAATCTCTCGGCTGGCTAGGTTTGTGGATTCGAGAAAGGGGGAGAGAACTCAGGGATGGGGGACTGCTTCTGCAACCTCAGCTCCCGGTCCTTTCTGCCACTGCCACTTAAGTGACTTAAGTGCAGGAGACTGACTAGCCAGCAAGGGGTGCAGGGGAGCTTCTGGTAGCAATTTCGGGAAGAGCAGATCTCTTCCCCAAGCAGCGGTTGTTACAGCTCTTATGACAGATGCTCTCAGACGGTGGAATAATTCTTGCACACCTTTAATTCTGAACACAACACTTAAATACAGTTTTTTGAATGGGTCAGTGTCTGACAGCAGGTACTTCCTATTGGTTTGGCTTGAGAGTTGGAGAAGACCTCATCTACATATTCGGGGCGTGGTCCTGTTTTTTTTTTTTTTTTTTTTTTTTTTATTATTAACTTGAGTATTTCTTATATACATTTCGAATGTTATTCCCTTTCCGGTTTCCGGGCAAACATCCCTCCCCCCTCCCCTTCCTTATGGGTGTTCCCCTCCCAACCTCCCCCCCCTTGCTGCCCCTCTCCCCAACAGTCTAGTTCACTAGGGGTTCAGTCTTAGCAGGACCCAGGGCTTCCCGTGGTCCTGTTTCTAAGACTGATCTGTCTTGAGCCTATGTCACGTCCTCACCTGTGGAGGGGGAGTTGGGGCGTTGTCCTCTGTGACTGATCTTCTTGAGCCTATGTAACCGGGTGATCACGTACTCACCTGTGGAGGAGGAGTTTGGGGCATTGCTATGTAACTGGGCTGTCTCAAACCTCTCTACAGGGGTTTGTGGGGGGCTGCAGCTAGTGTGGCCCTGATCTAGGAGGCTGGGCATCCGCGCCTGCCATCCCTATTAGGGTTTCCGGGGATTCGACCTGTCTTGACCAGGAATCAGGGTACCTTTCACAGCCTGCCACCGCGCAACTCCCCCTTTTATTTTTTTTAAGGGGAGGTGTCATTTGTAGTGAAATTTTTGCATGGGATTGGAGTATCAAAAGAAAACACTAAACAGGCCGGAGAGGTAGTACAACTAAGCTAGAGTGGTAACAAGGGATGAGGGTGGGGGTTGAGAGGACAAAGGATCATTGAACCAAGTAATTGTTCCATTGGTTGTACAGTTTGAGGGTATTAACATTGGCTGGATCTGTGGGAGCAGCACTGTAGATAAACCTGTAGGGTGATCACAACAGAGGAGAACAACACCAGCAGGGGGATGTCTGCATTGGATGGGTAGCATGGGTTAAGCCTGTGATGGTTTGCTTGGGAGCATGGGAGCACATCATGGTCTGTTATGATCCTAGAAATGCAAGGGTGTTTGAGGAGTGTAGTCATGGAAGGCATCCTTTAACTCTGCTTTGGATGACTGAGGAAGAAAATACCATGTTAGTTATGTATGGGGGATAGGCAGTAACAGTTTGTCTGTGAAAAAAACTGGTTGTTAATTAAGGATTAAATAATGGTTGTCAGTATAGTTGGTTTGACCTGTGGGAGTAGATTAGATGACTTTTAAACCTTAAAGGAAACTTGGAAATTGTTTTGTATATAAATCAGGAATGCTAGGGAGAAAATAAACATTTAGATAAAGAGACATGAAAATCTTGGGTTGAGAAGCATGACCGTTGTCTTAGGTGTTCCTGTTAGAGAGAACAAGCATTTAAACAAAACCTGAAAACTTTCCCATTGTCTTAGGCCAGCCTAAGATATAGTGGGGGTGGGGCCTGCTCTGCTGTGATGCTCTGCTGCAGTTGTGTGCTCTAAGCAGGCTGATCTCTGTGTTTTCCCTGTTTGTTTTTTCTTGGCTGGTAAATCCTAAATGTAGATTGGAAGGAGATGAAAAGGCCACCTTTGAAGAAAAGTTCAAAGGAAGAATAGAGTCTTGATAGCACAGTTAGGGCCAAAGTGAGAAGAAGTTGTTGGGTTAATGGGGGGTGGGGGGGGTCCCGAGTCTGCTCCACTGCAGGGCATGGCCACTGGGGAGGCAAGACAAGGCAAGTTTGACCTGTTTACTCCACGCAGCCACCAGGTGGGTGTTGGGCTGTGGGAAGCCGCAGAAACACCATTCTGGGGGTGAGGAAGCACAGTCTTGAGGCACGGGGACAGACAGCCAGAGCAGGCTCCGGGGTGCCTGGACCGGCAAAGAGACCGGGGACTGTCTGGTTCCCAGGCTCTTGTACACCCTAGCACTGATGGATGCCGAGGAAAAGTTGCGAACGGAGTGGGGCCCATGGGCAGGATTGCCTGGGGCCAAGAGAAGGGGTACTCCGGCTGGTCCTGCGGTGGAAATCCTTGACTTGTCCGTGGTTGGTTGTAGGCTTGGGATTAATGGCGGCCGTAGCTGGGAACATAGGGAGGCCTCCCATGGGAGATTAGCCCCCGGCTCTGTACTCGAAGGACTTCCCAACAGCTCCCGATGGCGGTGGGCCTTCTCGGGCCAGGCAGGGAGGAATGTCTGGGAAGAAAGACTAATTGGCCAAGCTTCTAGGCCATTAAGTATCTCATTGTAATGAAGATCTGACTATTGTTAATAGGGGAACACTGGCAAAGATGGCTGAGATGTGTGGTAATCCTATTTGTGGGGACTCACAGACTCACATGGTTTTATTACCCTTAAATCTTGTAGCAACAGCTCTTATTCTACCAGCTGTGTGGGGGCTCTAAGCTTCCCCCTTGATAGAGGCCACTGTGGGACCCAGATGGCTTCATTGGAGAGCCAACCAAGGCAGGGAGTATTAAACCTAACAGTGGCCCTTAGAATTGGGGGTGATTTGGAGGAGGGTTTTTAGGGTCTCCTTGGATATTATTTTCTTTATAGTAATATCTTCTGTCCTAATGTGGTCTCTTTCTGGTTGCGTGGTAAGAACTACCTCCAAGGCTTGTAAGAGATCTCTCCCTAGTTGGATTGGGGGATGTGGAGTAATGGGAAAGGCAGGTGGAAGCTCCTTTGTTTTTTAATGGAGTCCTTGGGTGGAAGAGGGAGGGGCAGGAGGGACAGACGGTTTGTTTAGTGTCTCCTCTGACACTGCTCCGGGAGTGGGGAAGCACGATCCGGGGGAATTTTTTATGTGGTGGTGAATTGTTCTTTACAGAAAAGAGGAGAAATGCTTTGTCCAATGGGAACGTTCCCTTGGCCTATCAGCATTGGGGGATTCCATAGAGGGCCAAAACGCTAAGCCTTCCCACGCATTATGGCGCCGGGCAGAGGTCATCTCAGGTGTGGTCTGTGCACCCCCACCTCCACCCCCAGGCTTGTTTTTTTTTTTTTTTTTTTTTTTAGGAATGTTAGGGTACTAATCATTATGATGTTCTTAGGTTGGAACACTGAAAGTAGACATAGCCTCTCTCTGCCACCTACTGCCACACATGTGACACAGCAGTCACACTTGCAATGCCTTTGGGACAGGCTATTAAACATTTTTTAAATGGTTTTATTTGTATTTTTCCAATTTGGTAAATATAATGACTTTTGAGTATTTTCACCCCAGATTACCCCACCCCCATCCCCACTTGGACCACTTTTCCCCAACTGGTCCTTCTTCTGCTTCCTTATCTATTTTTGAGAGCAGAGACCGGAGAAATGGCTCAGCAGTTAAGAGCAGGCGCTATTCTTCCAGAGGGGTCAGTAATGGGCGTCTTCCCTTTTGCGTGTCATGTTCGTGGAGATCGGCCTAATTTGTTGAACTTTGTGGAAAGCTACCTTTGTTCTACAGATTTTCTCAGTTGACTTTCTACTACAAGTATCTCCTTCTGTAAACTCAACTGGGCTCTGTTGATGTTGCCTTTTCTCCCCGTGAATTGTAGATTACTGATCTGAGTCTTTTCTTTCCAGAGGTCAGCATCTAATGTTGTAACTTTACATTGTAGCACTGCTGTGTCTATGTCCCACAAAAGTAGATTTTATATTTGCCTTGGAGATTTTTCCCTCCGATACATAGTATACTTGGAGGTGTACTGTTTACTTGCCAAGAGTTCGGAAATTGTCCTCTGTCTTTTTTCTTTTCTATTATTCCTTCCTTGTTGAATTCCGATGTGCTCAAGGAACAAAGCTTGCCATGGGCTACCATCTTGTGTGCCAAGACCTCAAGAATTTTTTTCCCAGGGGCATAGATGCGAAAAAGAGTCATCTCTTCACTTACCGACAAGGTTTGAACATTTTTACAGATATCCACCGTGCCAACTCATCATGCTACCATCATGATAATGAGCTTTTGGCAGAATAAAATTTGCAAAGCATGCATAGAAAGAGCTAGAACTTTCAAAAACTATTTACACCGTTTATACTCCTTGTATTGGTGATAATGCAAAGATTTAATGTGTAGCTTAGCAAATCATAGCAAATAATTCTGGATTCCACATACAATCACAGATGAGAAGCTTCATCCATATGGCTCAGCTAAGGAGAAGACTGAGGACAAGGTTAAACAGACTCTATTTTGAGATGAGAGGAAGAGCTTCAGAACTTCACAAGGTCTTGATAAGATACCTGAAAAGTATGGAAATCCACACAGGCAATACATACAAAAGAAGCCTCGACAAACACAGTTCCAGGCATACAGCTCACTGGTACAGGATAGAGAAACAAACAAACAAAATTTCCTCTAAAAAGGAAGCCAGGCAGCCCTGGTGGAAAGAGACTGGCAATCCTATCTTCATGACAAGCCTACAGCCCTAACAGGCTTTAAACCCAGTTGCAAGTTTTGGTGAGAGAATGATTCCTCTGTTGTGTTAGCAGTGGAAAGGGATACCACATCATCAAGCCGAATGAAAGAAGGAAGGAGCCAGGTGCTATCTTGAGAGAGAACATTGTGTTTGAAACTGAGTTAACTTGTGGGTCTGAGAAAGGGAACAGGCACAATACAGGAAGCTACTGAGGCTCAATACCAGCATAAACCGTTGGAAAGAAAAGAGCCCGCAAAGTTCAACTAGCCCTCCCTCCTAGCATAATCGATCTACTATGTCCAATAGCCACAGTCCCAGACAGAGCCTGCTCCAGCATCGTTCCCCTTTTCTTGCTCCTGTTCTTCCATTACTTCATTACATTTTAGAATATTCTCCAGCACCATAGTTAATTCTATGCGTTGTTAAGTCCTTTTTATACATTCATCTAATTTATCACATTTTTTTTCATTATTAGACCATCTTTTTTTCTTTGCTTTCTTTGATTTTTTTTTTCTTGACACTTGTGTTTGCTCCTACCTCCCTCTTTGCTATGATTTTAATAGTGTTATTGGGGAGTGTGGTCATTTTCTTTAAAATTCATGTTTTTTTTTTTATTTTGTGGTTTCCTTTTTATATTGATCAAATCTGAGGTTGGATTTACAATTGAGATTCTTATTATTGAAATTTTTTTTCCTTTTTACTTCTTTTAAAAAATGTTTTGGCTAATTACCTTCATCTGTTTTATATATCTTGTACAGCTTGATGGTACTCTTAGAATTGTTTGTCTGCTTTTCACTGAGTAGACCTGGAGAATGAGACCTCAAAAGTAAGGTGCTCAATAAGAAGACATCCCACTCCCACCTCCCACCAAAAAAAAAAAATAGATTAAAGAGATAGCCAAATAAGCAAGTGTACAGATTATTTACTAGGAACACATGAAGTATGAAAACTGAAGGGAGTATAGCCACTTCAAAGGATGTAAGTCTTCAACCATTGAGTAGAGAGATACTCACAGAGATAAAGTGCCAGGAAGCGATTTGTAAAATGTTAATAGTAAAAATGATCACGAATGGATTCCCTCCGGAACCTGGGGTGGGGAGCAGATTCATAATGAAAGAAGTCCTAAACATGGATGAGAAAGTTGACATTTGGATGGAAAAGTCACCCAGCATGGAAGAAAACTCAACAAGGAAGTTTCAAAAAATTGAAAATCACCAAATAGAAATGCTAGCTATAAAAAACTCAGTGAGCCAATGCAAGACCCAGTGAAAATCACTACAGATCTAATTAAGCAGAAGAAAGACTACCAGTGAAGGAGGCAAAGTGAAGGAAATGCTACACTCAAACTCTAAAGGGAAAAAAATGGTCTTCCTCAGCAATCCCAGGGTGCATTGCTGCTGTCTTGTCAGGTGTCCCATCTGCTATGGCTTAATGGATTGGAACCTGGCTCCAGTTTCCATTAAAGTCTTTGAGGGCCTACCTTTACCTCACGCTTACTGTTTCCTAGCTGAACGTAGAACACCACTGGGAAGACATCTTAAGCCTCTGCTGCTTCTCCAGGATGCGCAGGACTTCGCTGCTTCATGGTAGCCCCGCAAAGAGAACAGTCATCATCAGAAATGTTCTGGATTTCTAATCAATAAGGGAACACTAAAGTTATTCAATCAAGTTATTTATATTTGTTCACCATACTTGTCTCACATATACATCAAAAACTCAAGTAAAACTTAGAATACTGGGTAGCAGGGTAAGGGATGAGCCTCTACGTTTCCTCTTTTTGTGTAGATTAGTATTGAAATCGCACTTGCTTCAAGACAGAGATATAGACTGAGGAGTGTCTGGGTAGGTAATTCCATCATCAGAAATACATAACCTTGAATGGTGTGGGCCAATGATCAACATGGGCTCTTGATGCATTGAAGATATGGTGAATTAGTTCTTGGCTAAATTCCATTTAATTTTACAGGAAACTTCGTTTAGATAAAGGTATTATTGCAAACTAATAGAATATCAAATGCATATGAACAAGAATTGCACGATACACCTAACTGTACTGCTTTCCTCTTATGTGGTTAGCATCACCACGAACATGTGTGATGTGGTGTGTTAAGATGTCACTAAATCCTAGGGATTGTCAGTACCATTATAATCCTCTGGGCCCACCATCGCATGGGTCACCTCTCACTGGCCAGAACGACATAATGTAGTACATAACTATAGCTGACTGAGTCTTAAAGTTGGAAACCACGATCTTCATTTGCACAAAATATGGAGCAACAGGAAACCTGGATTTATCCAAAAAGGCTGCTACAGATAAACTTGTTGGCTTTTATCAGCCTGTTTCCCTTTGAGCTTCCTCTCACCTGCATTTTTGTCTTGGTTTGCTGTGTGTGTGTGTGTGTGTGTGTGTGTGTGTGTGTGTGTGTGTGTCTATGCTGATTGTAGAATCCTTTTCCCTCAGCTAGAGTTCATAAACACACACACACACACACACACAGAGAGAGAGAGAGAGAGAGAGAGAGAGAGAGAGAGAGAGAGAGAGAGAGAGAGACTGAGAAAGACAGAGACGGGTGAGGTGGGGAGGGAGGAAAGGAGGGACAGAGGAGTGGGACTGGACTGATAGCTCATCAGTTAAAGCACTTGTACTTGCAGAGAACCCAGGTTTGGTTCTCAGGAACCATGTGCTGGGTTAAATTGTCCATAACTCCCAATACCCTCTCCCAGTTTCTTGAGGCACCGCACACATGTGGTGCCCAGACATATATGCAAACAAAACAATTCATACACATAAAATAAGTAAGTCTTTATTAAAAGAATTTACATCCACTTGTATTATTATGTGTTGGGAGCACACATGTACCACACATGTGGCGTTCACCAAACAACTTGTCGGGGTATGCTCTTGCCCTACACCGCATGAGTCCTGGAGATAAAACTCAAAGCATCAGGCTTAGCAGCAAGCTGAGCCATCTCTCCTGTCCAAGAGCCAAGACCTAAGGAGGACCGTCTTCCTCGTTCCCCACTCCCCAATCACCTAAGCTCACCTTGTGTGGAGTTCTCACACATTTCCCAATGCTTGACTTGCCAAGATGCCTGGCACGGATGCTGGAAACATCACTGTGATGGTCCCCGTAATCTCATACATATTAAACCCCAAATTATTAGCCCTAAAGTCCCCTAGGCAATAGGAAGGCAAACCCGACAAACAACTGGAATTGTTTCTTCTGTCTAGTAATGGCGGTATATTTGAACATTTTAGAACAGATAAAAGTGAAATCTCATCTCACATAAGTCTACATTGCCAAACATCAGAAAATGAATAATGAATGGTTTGACTCTTTGTGAAGAAAAAGAGGAAGAAGAGCCATTGGGTGAAATGTTTCATGTATAAAGGAATGCAGCAGGGAGGGGGAAGGAGGGAGGAAAAAACACGAGGAGGGTGGGTGTGGTGGGGAGGGGGCCAACATTGGGTTGTAGTAAAATTAGAGAATCATTTTGTTTTCTACATGGTAACGTTCAGTGATGTGTGATTATATTAAATTGAGAAAACCACAGCATATGTTATAAAAGAAACCCGAGACAGACAGACAGAGAGAGAGAGAGAGAGAGAGAGAGAGAGAGAGAGAGAGTGCAGATTTTAAAAGGTTCTTACAGTTCCAGAGATGTTGTTGGTTAACTAGAAGGCAGACCTTTTTAGAAGGTAATGATTTTTAATGGTTTGGAGCCAGACACAGGGACTCATGTCCATAAGTCTAGCACCCAGGAGGCTAATGAAGAAGGATTGCAGCAAATTTGCATTGGAGAGTGCATTCAGGACCTGGGATAATAGTTAAAGTCTGTGCTTCTCTCACACCACCAAACCTTAGCATAATTATACGTGCTATGCATCATGCAAATCCTTACAGCGTAAGTTACTATGTGAAAAACAATGTGACTGTGAATCTTTAGTGACTAACAATGTAAAGATAAAGTAATTGCAAGAAATCTTGAACTATATTTATAGTTCCTGAGATAAAAAGCTGGTAATTATGCTATATCTGCTTAGACTCAGGATGCTATGACTAAGAACTCCGGAAGAAAAAATAATAACTAACATATTTAACTGAGAAAAATACTGATAAAACTAAATTTAAAAAATCAATAGGAATATTTGCCTTTTAGAAGAAAGGAGTATGTTTTCCAACTTTTGTTTCTTAAAGTGAGAGAGGAAAGAAGGAAGAAAATGAACTTACCTGTAAAGTTACTCTGCAGTCATAATTTCCAGCTTCATTTTGCTGGGGTACATTTGAGAAATGGATTCTACAAGGCACTGTGAACCTGCTCCAACCCGCATTTAGGAGGACAAGAAATAATTCCAATCAATGGGACAATGCCAAACAGAACAGGGTCCACTCATTGCCCAAGAGAGTCAGTTTGAACAATAAAAGATAATTATTAGTGTGGTTCATTTAATAATTAGATGTATGAAGAGTCATATATCCATATTGACACAGACGCAAAAAATGAATTAACACGATAAAGTGAATAGCCTGTATTAATTTTGAATCTTTTATTCAAAAGTGTTATTATTTTAATTTACCGCCAGTAAGAAATACAGACTTTATAGTATTTTCTGCTCAAAGACAGAAGCCAACAAAATAATCCCTTAAGCTCTAATAAAGAAATGAAGAATCACCAAATTAAAGTCAGGTGTGTTTTCAAATATCCATGAATAATTTATGATCAAGAAGATGAGAAAACTGCAAGATATCATTAAACTCAAAAGTCTCTATAACAAGTTTTGGTATTAAGTCTGTAATTGTGTGTATTGAAATTTTATCAAGTAAAAAGAGTATTTCAATATAACGTAAATCTTCAGAGTTAAAATAAAAAATAAAAGAATTCAAGTGATCAGCCCAGATGGTGGTAGGGACCCACTCTATGAGGGACAGAACCAAGTCGAGCGCACAAGTTTCATCCTCAGGCTTGCTTCAGTCCTACAAAATGTAGACAGCCTCTGAAATTCGAAGTTGATCGCAGGGAAATGGAAATAATTCTATGCGCACTTCATAGATATGGAAACAAGTCAGTCTTCTATCCCTAGGCATAAAAGTCAAGTTTCAGAAGAATATAAAAAGCATAATGTTTGCCATTAAGTAGATAGAGAAATAAGTGACGTGTTTTCAAGTTTGACTCGAATCTTTGCGTTGGGATTTTTTTGTAAGATATGCATTCGTTTATGTTTTAACGTTTGGGTTTGTTTTTTTTTTTAAAGTCAAAAAGTTTTCGATCTTAATAAGCGTTTGTAAAGGGAGCGCGGGGGGATGGGGAGGGAACAACACCAAGGGTTCCCATACACTACTACTTCCACCCTCGCCATTCGGAAATCCGGCTGGATGTAACCTGAGCTCACTGAGGCTGCCCAGCTCCCTGATCAGCCTGTGTTCAGGACTGCGCGTGCGCGAGCGTGGCGGTGGCCCGTTTCCCCACCCCCACACGCGGGCCCTGAGCGTCGTTATGACATCTGTGGAGTTTCAAAACCTTTTTTAAAAACTGTCTCCCAACGGTTACGCGACGACCCTGAGACACGCTGGCCTGCACAGAAGGGGGCGGGGTGCTCCTCGGTGGCGTCTGGGGACCCCAGGGCCTTAGCCACTAGCCCCCCGGGCGGGCTGCAGCCACCGGGCGGGTCCGAAGGCGCCGCCGCTCGACTTCCGGAACCAGGAGCAGGAAGGAAAAGCCTGGAGGGGCTCCTACGCTGACCAGCGTCCGGGGAGCTGTAGATTCCGTATCTGTTGTCACACCTGATAAACACACTGATGTCCGCAGATCCTGAAGCCTGGATCTAAGGAACAGATGTGTACACTTTCAGGAGGGGCCAGGACCAGCGCTGCCTCCTTTACATTCCTAGGTCGCACCTGCCCTGTTATCTTCAAATGTTGCCTTTTGTCTTTGGAGATCACAAAGCCTTATTGCACCTGATCAGATTTAAAGTTAAAGTTCCGTGGATTGGACATTTACGGATAATACGACGGGCTTTTATATCTTTAACTTCAAAACGAAAGTGCCGGAAAACACGATTTAAACTTTTATCTTAACAATAAAATGAATTTATTTAGCCCCAGTAGATTATTTTAACCTAGTGCTGTTTAACACGTCTGTGTTTCTTATATGGTATAAGCCCCCGAATACCAGAGTTTTATTTCTATGAGTTTCATAGTTAAATGCTGTCTACTATATATCTTGAGCAAAGGAGAATTTGGAGTCTGATTCTTCCTCGAAAACCTAAGGCTTGGTGTGCTTTTACTGTCTTTTCCAGGGATGGAAACTGAGGTGGTGGGACAAAAGAACCCCCAGCCATCTAACCCCAGAGCCATTGTACTTTACCTCTAAAACCAGGCTTTATCCATTTCTGAGATAAAGATTTCATTTCTAATCTCAGTATTTACCGGAAATGCAACGTAGTTGTGAAAATATGATTGTGTTGCATGCACAAATCTCAAACCCATTGCTTGAGATCCACCACCCATAGACCCAAGGGATTTAACTGCATGTGCACAGGTATTTGAAACTACAGATGGGTTACACCCTGATTAACCCCATCCTAGGTGGAAAATACCAAAATATTGTATGCATGTGGACACAAAGTCTGCATTAAAGTTAATTAAAATCACGATAAGAACTTAGGTGTTAAAGGGAAGAAAATTGATAGTGGTAGAACTTTTCAGAGTAAGGTCAGTTTCCATAGTAAGATGTAATTCAGCTAGTCTCCCAGATTTCCTTGGTTTGACTCCAACCACAGTGTTTTAACTGTAGAATACGGCATCTTTATGGACTCAACAGACCTCCCCTGAGCTAAGGATGCTCCTCTGTAGCACTGTCGTGGGGTTAATAACCATCTCTGACATTTGCTAGGCAAAGCATTTAATAAATGCATTTCCACTCATTAGTGTTTGCAGCCTGTGATGGGGTTATCAGGGTATAATCCATCTGCACTTTTAAATACCCACAAAAGGAAACAAGTAGAGGGCAGTGGGCACGCCATTAAAAGCCTCGAGTAGACGGTTGGTGGGCAGAATGAACTCAGACTTGTGCACACACACCAACTCACCCTTTCACAGATACCTTGCATTTTGGATGAATACTAGACTGGACTTTAGAAGTGAAGTGTTTATGAGGTTGTCTTAAAACTAAATATTACAAAATAATAAATCACATCGTAGTGTATTTTGTGTGATACCCAGAGGTTCAAGGTGACCTATCATATTACTCTTAAAGCTCCTCAAATCCACAGGTCATAGTCCTGAACTGTAATTTTATCTGTGTGATGGCTGAGCAAATTTGCAGAGTAATTTCAGCGCTCTTAAATTTTGTCACGCTCACTGTTTTCCTTTTTCAGTTGGGTTTGATATACATGTACAAAATGGGGGTTCTATTAAAATGTTCCACTGCTTATGTGTTTAACATTTTGTCCCTTAATATATTTGAAGCTACTCAACTTTTATTCTCCCTAAATGTTTACTTTCCTAATTTATTACATAAAGCATCGAGGCTCTAACAATTATAGACTCTGTACAAGATGACACTAAACCATATCATCACCATCAAGCAGAAACCTGGAGTTTCGTGAACTTTGAGTTTTTTACATACATGGCTCTCTGTTATCAACTTGCCTTCTCGAAACCTGTGATTTTGAAGTCAGAAGGACACAGCTGCCACATAAACACTGACCACTTATCACCATGTGCACAAAAACACGTTCCTGCGTGGCTAGAAAGTGTAACTCCTAACCACTTTGAGAAACCGTTTTTGAATGAACAGAGCAAGGTTGTTGTTCTTCCCTACTCCCCGGAAGATAGGGCATGAAAAGCAAACACATTATCATAAAACCAAAGACGACGAATGTGTGGTTTGACGGCCAGACCCTGAATTTATGTTCAGTATCTGATGGGGACCAGTGACTCTGGGCATGTCTGTTTGTCCTGGCTTTTCTCCTGTTTCCCCATGATTGCTGTTATTTTCAGCTATGGTCATCACAATCACCTTTGTCCCTTTCTTCCTCCTTCCAACTCTGCGTTAAATTCCAGGAACTTGCTTGCTGTGAAGTCTAGAATCTGTCTTGAAGCAAGCTTGCTCTGTGACCTAACTTGCCTGGGAAAGGAAGGGACGGTAGAAGTCAGTGTGTTGTTAAGGAGTCTTAACTTGCTGTTTAAATGAAATACAGTGTCAGAATGCTCCCTTCTGATGGACTTAGGAGGTACGAGTTCTGCCTTTATCCGAGATTGTATTTGGATCAAAGACATTAAAGTTACAGATGTTAATTCTTATGAAGGTTGCATCTAATAACCCTGGCAAGTAGTTCAACAAGTGTCTGCTGTTTGTACTGCAACTCTTGCAGCCAATAGCTGCTGGGACTGATTTAATGCAGCTGGAGACTAGCACGAACAATCATTATAGCCTGAAAAGTGTGCACCAAGTTCACTGTACTTTTGTTTTTCTCTTCAGTCTAAGGACCAATTAATGATCGTCAGAAGGTCCTTGAAATGTTTTTTCATTGTATTATGATTCAAGAATTAGTTGGAAGGAGAGGTGAGCTTTGGGGCAGGCCAGTACTGTTTAACAGGTGAGAGGTTGTTTTGCTAAGGATTCACTTTAGCTGTGAGAGCGCAATCGTTTCATCTGAGACTGCCAGGCTTCATCTGCACGCCCAACCCCACCTGATACATTTAAAAAAAAAAAAAAAAAAAAAAAAACAACCTTGCTGAGCAGCAAGATGTGAGAGCACAGTTGTGGCTGGTTTTGGGAATACAAGAAGAAGGGAAATGGGATGAAGGCGGAAACCTTCAGCCATGCTTCCAAACTTCCCTGGGTGTTCCTGGTCATTTCTCCCTAGTGTCTCTTGTGACTGTCTCATCTGAGGGTGTAATGCCTTCGCCTCTCATCCTGTGTCGCCACCTCCCTCGCGAGCTATCGCCAACGGTAGACTCGAGGTCCTGCAGCAGCCCCTTGGTGGCCTCGAGGAAGGCGGGGAAGTTCCTGGGGGCCACTCCTCCTCGGGCCCCGCGGCTGTCACGCCGGCTGGCCTGGTGCTTCATAGACTGGGGACAGGTATGCCTGCTGCATAGGCTGGGTTCTGGAGGGTTTGGCTCGGTGTACAAAGCCACTTACTACGGTCTTCCTGTGGCCATCAAGCAGGTGAACAAGTGCACCAGGAACCTACGTGCATCCCAGCGGAGTTTCTGGGCTGAACTGAACATTGCAAGGCTGCACCACGACAACATAGTCCGGGTTGTGGCTGCCAGCACGCGCACGCCGGAAGGTTCCAACAGCCTTGGTACCATAATCATGGAGTTTGGGGGCAATGTGACTCTACACCAAGTCATCTACGGTGCCACCCGCTCCCCAGAGCCTCTCAGCTGCAGAGAGCAACTGAGTTTGGGAAAGTGCCTCAAGTATTCCCTAGATATTGTTAACGGCCTGCTTTTTCTCCACTCACAAAGCATTTTGCACTTGGACCTGAAGCCAGCGAACATTTTGATCAGTGAGAAGGACGTTTGTAAGATCAGTGACTTCGGCTGCTCCCAGAAGCTTCAGGATCTGCGGTGCCGGCAGGCGTCCCTTCACCACATCGGGGGCACGTACACGCACCAAGCTCCGGAGCTCCTGAAAGGAGAGATCGCCACGCCCAAAGCCGACATCTACTCTTTTGGCATCACCCTGTGGCAGATGACCACCAGGGAGGTGCCTTACTCCGGCGAGCCTCAGTACGTGCAGTACGCAGTGGTAGCCTATAATCTGCGCCCGTCACTGGCAGGGGCGGTGTTCACCGCCTCCCTGACTGGGAAGACGCTGCAGAACATCGTCCAGAGCTGCTGGGAGGCCCGCGCCCTGCAGAGGCCGGGTGCAGAACTGCTCCAGAAGGACCTGAAGGCTTTCCGAGGGGCACTGGGCTGACTCCATCGAGCCTGTGTGCAGATAAGCTTTTCGTTTCTGTTTATTTTTAAATAAGTAAGGATGGGCTTTTAGGGCATATTTTTAGAAAATAAAGTTACTACAAACTTCAGCCTGAAGTGCCTTTCCTAAGACTAACGAGGCTACAGATATCATGGGCACCACTCACTGTTGTTAAACAACCTGAGCCCTCTGTGTGTCACCTTTCTGGGCTCCTGGTCTACTGTATAATTTCCGTAGTAAGGTTTGTTCCTGAATGAAAAGAGAAAGGGGGTGGGAGGAGGGGGCACTACTCCTAGGTATGAAGGAGAAAGTTTACAGTGGATACGAGGGAGACATAGGACATAGTCATAGACATGGACATCTGGCTGAGAAAGTCCAGAACGGACATGTTCCTGAGCCATGTGAGAAGAGGTAGGAGGAGAAGGGAGGAGGAAGAGAGAACTAGGTACAGCAGCTGGAAGATCCAAAACGGGAGGGGGAGCTAAAATGGATTATATAAGAAAGGACAGCTGGGGGAAGGGCAGCCCAGTCGCTGGGTTGGAGAAGTTTAGGGCAGAGGGTGGGGTGTGCCAGTCTGGAGCACTCTGTAGTAGACAGGGACTGAGGGGTGCAGAGAGAATCTGGCAGCAGGTCCACTTTGATATGTTAAATAGGTACCTCAGCCCTTCGTCCTGGGTTTGAAAACTAACAGTTACTGATAAAGAATATTTTTCCAAAAAAGAATACCACTATAGACATGCCACATTTGCCCCCTGTTAATTCTCACAGGTCACATCTCCCCCACAACACACAGACACACACCTAAATTCAAGCTGCAGTTGAATTTACTGCAACAAAACAGCAAAACCAATGCGTTTTAAAAGAGCAGTTGTTAGCAGCAGTAATGGAGCATAGCTTTAATACCAGCACACAGGAAGTAGAGGCAGTTGGAGCTCTGATCTCTTGAGTTCAAGGCCAGCCTGATCTACAAAGTGAGTTCCAAGACTACAGGTTACTACTGCATAGCCTGGGCTACAAAGAGAAACACTGTCGAAGAAAAACAAAAACAAAACAAAAAAAAATGGTTGCTTTCCTTCCCAGTCCATAAGGGAAGGTCGTTTGTAATGGCTTTCACATAAATTTTACAAATTGAATTATTTTTTTCAAACAATATTCTAAATGACTTGTAATAGCCTACATTTGAACATTGTCATGAGCAGAAAAGTTGCAAAAACACTTCTACACTGGGTTTGTTTTGCCTCAGATTTGAGCCCAAAAGCAGATGGTAAAAATAAAGTCGTGCTGAGGGGGCAAATCGGAGCCCAATAAAGAGTGAGGGCTGAGTCCAATGTAAAAGAAAAGACCAGTGAAGTGGGTCTTTTCTAGAAGTCAAGACCCTGGGCTCTGTGGATGGGTTTAGAAAAGGAAACTCTTGCCACTGGGACAACTGTGGCTATCTCTAAGTGAGAAGAGTCCATCAGTGTCCATGTGTAGAGGGGACTAGGCAAGCACAAGGGCTGGAGAGCTGGTGGCACACAGTTGGGCTAGAGGCTTTGTGCATTGCAGGAAGGAGCAGAACCCTGGAGGAGGCAACAGACACGGAATGTGTGTGGCTTGGTTTTAGGATGAAGAAGTTTATTCGTAGACAAAGGTGAGGAGACAAAGATAACTGGTGAGCTTTTAAAAATCACAGAGGCAAAAGATAGGAGCGATGGAAACACTGTAGCCTTGGAGATGAGGGACCTCTCTTCCAGGAGGAGAAGGAGACAAGAGTGGGGCAGGAGAGTTGGTACAGATGTGTAGGGAAGAGGCACTGTGAGCTCAAGGCTTCTACTCTTTCTGTCTAAGGTGGTTCAGTAGGGGTCTACAGAGTGAAATCCTGGTTTAGAAGTGTTCTTGGAGGAAGCCATCTGGGGCCAGGTAATGTTGAGAGAATTTGCTAACTATTCAGGTAGCTACTGGCTGAAAAATGGGTCCTGGCTTATGATGGTTTGTCTCTCCATTTGGGCCTCCATGTTGTGACTGAGTCATTAAGCAGACACTACACTTCAGGTCTTTCTCTGAACTATCAGTAGACAGTCTAACTATCCAGACGCCCATTTCTAGGAAGCAACAGTAAGGCTCAGCTTCCAGTCACAGTCATGTCCCACGGTCACTGTGCCTACACAGTTCCCGGCTTACAGATGCAGCTGGCTGGCTCCGAGGTTTCAGGGTGAAAACTGACCAGATCTGAAAATATTCAGGAAAAAAAAAACTGTACTAACGTGTATAAACTTACCATTATTCTCAAAACAGCACACTGTAACTAATATCCACACAGCACATCCATTAAACTAGACATTATAATCAATTGGAGATGATTAAGGAAAACAGGATGTGAGGGTTATGTGTAAATACAGTGTCATTTTATAAAAGGAACTTGTGAGAGTCCTGGATCTACTAACACACACACACACACACACACACACACACACACACACACACACACATACACACAAACAACACTGAGAAATATGAAGGATGGTCAGTACTTTATCATTAAATACATTTTGTTAGGGTAGATGACTTTACCCAACTATAATCCAAGATAGTATTCTGAACCTGTATAAAGTAGGCTACGTGAAGCTATTGATGGTCAGGTAAATTTTAAGTGATATTTTCAATTTACGATAGTCTTATTGAACCTAGCACCACTATAAGTTGTTGAACACCTGTACTTGACTCCCCAAGGATATAACTCAGGTAGAATGTTCTCCTAGAATGTATCCACCCTCAACTTTCAGAACTACAGAACCAATTAATTTAAAATATAATTCCTGCTGTTTACTTTAGCAAAAAAGAACGATCATTTGCAAATCCTTAAATAGAATGAATTAAAAATATAATACATTACAGTGAACCTGCTTCATTCTACTATGTTAAAATATGGTTCTAACTATATTGAATGCCTTACTCTCAGATTGTTGTCTGAGGTAAAACATACCCTAAACAAGGCTATGGTTTAACGGCATAGAAATCTAGAATTGACTTCTAAAAGGAACTTGGCCACCGCTGAGCTTAGAATATCTTCCTTTTCTGAAACCATACCAAGTGACAAGTGAACACAGAAGAACCAACTCTATACATTCTGTAACCATGCGTGTATGGGAAACCAAGAAATTCTGGAATGCAGTGATACCCAAAGACTGGACTCATTAATTGGACAGGAAGAGTGGAGTGATAAGAGAGAAAGTGACCCACCAGTGATAGGTCCTACAGATGCCTGAAAAATTAGATAACCATAGAATCAGAGCCCCTTGGAAAGTGCAAAATGTGTGTGTGTCTGTCTGTCTGTCTGTCTGTGTGTGTGTCTGTGTGTGTCTCTGTGTGTCTCTCTGTGTGTATCTGTGTGTGTGGTCTGTATATGTGTCTCTGTGTATCTGTGTATAGAGGATTAACTCTGAGAGCAGAACTGAGCTTCCAAATGTTAGTAGAGGAAGAATGAAGTGTTAAATGTCCCATCACCACAGAGCTCAGAGGATGGCAACAAAGAAAGGGCTCTTGGACATGACAGAGTCACCTAAGGGGCAGGGCAGAGTATAAGAGAGGCTTAGAGGCCTCCTAGGCCACTCATTTTGAGAGAGCAAACCTGTGGCTTTAGAGGGGAGCCCTGCAGGAAGGTCATGTTTGAAGGGAGCAAGCAGAAGAAGGAAACATCATGTCTGAGCTAGAGCAAGGGCCTCAGCTGCTCCACGTGTAGTGACCCAGTCTGATGCTGTTCATATTTGAGAAGTCAGTTCGGCATATTTAACACAAAGATCAAGAAAGAAAATGAAGGGCTGGAGAGATGGCCCAGTGGTTAAGAGCACTGACTGCTCTTCCAGAGGTCTTGAGTTCAAATCCCAGCAACCACATGGTGGCTCACAACCATCTGTAATGGGATCTGATGCCCTTTTCTGGTGTGTCTGAAGACAGCTACAGCGTACTCATATATATAAAATAAATCTTTAAAAAAAAGAAAGAAAGAAAAAATGAAGACTAAGTCAAGTTGAGGCAGGGAAGAGATACAACCTCACAACAATAACCGTGGCTAACTGATGCAGCAAAAGGATATTGCCCAACAGTAAGAAAATTATAAACAGGCAAATAATGTGGCAAAAATAGAGCCAGTGCCCTAAATCTAAAGAAAAATATACAAATAAAGGTAAATTTTTACCAAAATCAGAGTTTTTAAAAAATCTTATATTGATTTAGAAGGGGGTTGGTTTAACATGCATCCTGTGATGGTCAGAGGGCAATATGTGGAAGTTTGGTCTCTCCTTCCACAGTGTTGGCTCCAGGAATTGAACTCAGGTCCTCAGAGTTGGTTGTAAATGCCATTACCCTCTGAGCTAGCTCATCAGCCTTCCCTGTGTGTCGTGCATGAGTATGTGTATGCCATTGCACGTGTGTAGTGATCAAAGGGCGGGTCTGAGGAGTTAGTTCTCTCCTTTTACCTTTAGGGAGGTTCCTGAGATGGACCTCGAGTCATCAGGCCCTTGATGGCAAGCCTACTGAGCCATCTCACTGCCACAGCTGTTACTCAACTACATGGTGAAAAAAGAAACCCCACTAATTAAAACTGTAGGAGTCTTGAGACCAAGAGTGCAAACGTTTATTACTCACAGGTAAATACAGAGGAGTTAAAACTTATCTCAGATAGTAACATGAAAAAATAAATGTTGTCACATTTGGAGAAAACAGAAAATTTGAATTTAAAAGATGGGAATAATGTCAAACAGTGAGTTTCTTTAATAAGCAAAACAAATAGATTTGTTAAATAAAAATCAACATATATTCCACTGTGAGAAATAGTCACAAAAGTGGAGGATACAGCTTTCTTTTTTTATTAAGAAAAATGTTGCTTGCATAACTTTGGAAATAAAACTCAACACCTATAAGAACATATGGTTTTCTAGGTAGCATACCCCAATCAGCCCCAAAGAAGACAAAATACAAACTGACAGCCTGTGTGGAAGAAATACAGTCATTCAACTACTGGCCAACTTTATTTTTCATAAGACAACAAAACCACAAGTCCCACTAACTTCTACTAAAGACTGACTGATCGTTGCTATTCAAATAATTCTAAAAACTTCCATTTCTTTAAAGAATAGCATTTATACCGAAACCTAATTAAGATTACTTTAAGACAGAAAAAGGAAGAACGAGGGGCTGGAGAGATGGCTCACAGATTCCATGGCCACAGAAAAACTAGTAAAGATGTCTTTCCATGAGATAGGTCAGTCAGTGAAGAGTACCAGAATGTAAATATCAGTCAATGCACCGAAACTGATAGAACTCAGAGAGCATGTTCAAATCAGACAGATAAACAAATGGTTTGCCAAAAAAAAAAAAAAAAATTACAGCGGAATCGAAATCGAAATACTAGTCTTTCCTCTGATTGCTTTCCTTCCCAGTTTTATGAAGTTTGTTCTCTTGGCTCTAGAGCTTTCTGGCATCTCCTTTCTTTGAGGAGTTCCCGTTCACCTTCCTCATCTGATCCTGTTTCTAAATCCCAGTGATTTCCCACTAGCTAAGCAGCCTGGAGGGGCTGGTTCTCTAGGGCTTCTTGGTGTGTTGATAGATCAGTTACCTTTCATTTGCCTTGGTGGTCCTGGTACTGGATTGTTACTGATGCCTAAAAAGTGAGAGATAAAAAGTAAGGAACTGGGCTGGAGAGATGGTTCAGTGGTTGAGAGCACTGACTGCTCTTCCAGAGGTCCTGAGTTCAAATCCCAGCAACCACATGGTGTTTCACAATCATCTGTAATGAGACCTAAAACCCTCTTCTGGTGTGTCTGAAAACAGCTACAATTTACTTATATATAATGAGTAAATACATTTTTTTTAAGTGAAGTGAGGGACTTTAGCTCCAGAAAACCTGTGGATACACACACACCTCTCCCACCCCACAGTCCACCTGCAGGGCTTAGCTCCACAGCAGTTGGTAGGAGTACAATCCTGCAACCACTTCCACAGTTTCACTGGCTGCAGCCCTCTCAAGACAGAACACAATTCTTACAAACGAGACTCAAAAAGAAGAATAAGTGAATTCTCCTTTAACCTGATTCACAACACACATACAAGCAATGTTCATTTCTTAGTTTTAGTAAGCATACCATGATGAGAGAGGATGCTAGCATATTCATGAACCCTAAACAGAAGATATACAATAATCGTCTGTATTGTCCTTACGACTCTAAAATATTTACCTGTGCACCTTTTAGATTTCCAAATAATTAAATTTCATACGCAGGGCTCAGAGATGGCTCAGCAGTTAAGCGCACTGGATGTTCTTCTAGGGGATCTGGGTTGGGTTCCCAGCACCACATTCAGCTTACTGCTGTCAATAACTCCAGCTCTAAGGGATTTGATTCTGGCTTCTGTGGACACCATTCACACACATTATGCATAGACACACATATAGGTAAAACACTCATACACATAAAACAAACCATGCACAAATATCAGTATAATAGCAATCATCTTACCAGAAATCATGAAAGTCATTCTCACCAAATTCAGAAGCAATAGACTGCCCACTATGCTGTGGCTGTTTAGGGTTTTGATTGATCAATAGTACTCAAAAAGAAGAAAATCTGAGTTCTGCAACTCTAGCAAGAAGAAACAAATTCTGTGTACAGATTCTGTTCTTTGGATATGTGCCTGGGAAAGGGTGGAATTTTTTTAAAAAGCCAGAAAGTTTCAGGAAGCAACAAGCAGTCAGAGGGTAGCTGTTTCTATCACATGACAACATATACTATAAAACCTGAGCTATGAAAGCACCAGGTAAGAAGCAGGACTAAGCTGGGTATAGTGGTGCAGGCCTTTAATCCCAGAGGAGGCATTCAGATCTCTGTGAGTTCCAGGTCAGCCTAGTCTATAGAGTGACTTCCAGGACAGCCAGGGCTACACAGAGAAATCCTGTCTCGAAAAACAAAAGCAAATAAAAGATGATGTCAAAAAGTAAATACAGGGGTTGGGGATTTAGCTCAGTGGTAGAGCGCTTGCATAGCAAGCGCAAGGCCCTGGGTTCGGTCCCCAGCTCCGAAAAAAAGAAAAAAAAAAGTAAATACAAACACACACACACACACACACACACACACACACACACACACACACACTGGAATGGAAAAATGCATCTAGACCTCATGCTATGTAGTCAGGATACATTCTAGAAGGGTCAAATTTAAGAGTTAAAATATGAAGTCCTAAGAAGTCCCAGAGGGCAGGTATGAATTCCTTTAAAATATCAGAGTAGTAATATCTTCCTAAAGCCATAAAAAAGAAAAAGAAAAAAAACTGAGCAAGCAAAAACCAAGAAACATCATCAACAACAACCAACCTGGTATTTTCAACTACAAGAAGAACACAGGCACATCGAAAAAAAATCAAAAAATCAACAGTGCTTTTCAAGTCAAAAGAAAAGTACACAAGCTGGATTCTGTCGATGTTACTAGTACAATCACAGACAGGCAGAAATCCTAGGGAAAATGGTCTAGAAACATCTATTTATAATCATGAGATCCTTACTCAGTGACCCAATAATTCTATTTCTGGGAGTTTAAACTGTTACATATCGCATAAACCCAAGTCCATCTGCTGCAGCACTTTACAGCCGTGGAAAGCGAGGTATCCCTCAGTAAGAACTGGCCATGATTTCTCCCATGAGAAAACCCTATGCACTGACCAAAATGAATAAGATTTTACTTTGCTGGGAAACCTTTATATTTTCAATTAAAAGCAAGATAGGAAGCTAACGCGTACAGCTAGCATGCTTTCTTTTGTGAAGGAAAGAGAAAAAGCAACAGTCCCTATTTGTTTAAATTTGCATACAAACTCCAGAAGAAAACTAGAAAAGGGTAGGACAAAATGAGGCTGTTCATTGTCTATCTCTCATGTTAATCTAAGAACCGAACTGTATTTCCTAATTTTAAAACAACATCATTTAACAGTAAGAAGTATTTATGCATAGTCAAAACTTGTCTTAAAACAGCTTCCATACACCTGCCCTGTTGCCATTTCCTTCCTCCTCCTTCAGCCAGCAGTCTCGGGAACATGCTTCGAAACAGGCCAGGAGCACCATTTCTCTCCGACGCCTTCCTGGGGTTCAAAGCTGCAGATCCTCAGCAGCTGACCTGTCAAGGCCTTTGAAGGACAAAGAGAGGGAGACATCCAGTGTCTGTCCTGCTTAACCTCTCCCTAATCTGCAATCGCCTTCTTAACTCCTCACGCAAATCCTCATTTCCCCTACCACTATGTCTGAAATGTATTATGATAGACCAAGAGCTGTGTTTACGTAAGTATTCACACCACCTGTTTACTACTACTGTTATTTTGTTTTTAAATATCAAGACCCAGTGAGGATAACTTGACCAGGGTTACATAGACAAAAGATGGGCACATAACCCATGTCCCTAACCCTCCATACTGGGAGAATGGTAGTGGCAGGAAAAAAAAAAAAAAAACAAGGCAACAACAACTTTTCACTTCATTGTTTCAAGTGTGTAAAGAGTATATCTGATTCGCATGAAAATAAGACATTTCTTGGTGCAAATATTAAGGTACTTACTGTAAGTGAAACAGAAAAGACATGTGAAGAATAACCCCAGTGCACAAGCCGTTCACTCACATCATCCTGATCATAACATCATTTAAAATCATTCTCCAAGTGTTTATGTGCAAGCATGTGTTACCAAATGCATATCCTCAGCAACATTCGTATGCAGGAATGCTTACAGCAGCAGATAGGAAGTCAAGAGAGAGGCTGGGGTCTCATGATCTCTCCTTCCCGAACAGCCTCAGGAACTCCTAACAGTCTTCAGGACTCCGTGCTTCTACAAGCTCCTGGGAGCAACACCTAAACACCGAGCCTAAAATCACAGTGGGCCTTTGGAAAGCACAAGCTACATCCAAACTAGAGCAGCCTATCACCATGGAATGTAGAAACAGTGGAAACAGTGGCAAAGCCCCAAGATTAGGTCCGAAGGTCCAAGGCAAAAACAAGTCAGCTGCCAAAACTAAAGATGCTCAAAAGCCATTGCGTCTACTGCATCAGGACTCTGAGGAAATCATTACTCTTCACGTTCAACTTAGAACTCTGTGCCTTGTTACTTTTGCAGTTGGCAAACAACCTTTCCAGATATACGTCATCTCAAAAATGTACTCATGTGCATCCTTACTTAGGAATCTACTCCAGAAGATAGTCTCCCATCACAAGAGCGTGAACCAAGATAGGAGAAAACACAAGAAGGGAACATGAGGATACAGACAGACAGACGCTGTCTGTCATGCATTGGTGTAGCAGAGAAGAGGTCAAAACAGAGTGAAGAGAAGGAACCTTTAGATTTGAGTGAATTGAGAGGGCATTTCCATGGATAATTTAATGATAAGTTGAAAGGTAGAAGTTTTAAGGTTGCTCCCCCTAGGCAAAAGTTTAGAGCAGAAGAAAGAAACCGGCCGGGCCCTGGAACTGCAATTACACCAGCCAGTTCAGCAACTCTCTCCCAGGAAATAGCTGACCATAAAGTTAGATTAAAATCTTAAAGAACAATCTTGAGAAACAGGAAGCTTCTCCTAGTGATTTTTCACTGGTATCCTCGACATCCCTACCCCCTTGGGTTGTGGTTTCTTCCTTTAAATACCCCTTCTCCCAGCTACTCAGTCGTCGAACTCCTCTACTGTTGCGTGGGATATGAGTCTCGAGCCCGGTGCACTGGTTCCTATCAATAAACCTCGTGTAATTACAGCAAGAACGGTCTTATGTGAGTTCTTGAGGGGTCGTGTCATCCTGAGACTTGAGTGAGGGTCTCCCCGCTCCGGGGGTCTTTCAGAGTAAGAGAAAAAAAACCATTGCATCAAAAAATATTAACTTTAGGAGAAAAAAAATGTTTGGACATCAAGAAACAAGGCAAAGAGGGAGTGGTAAACGCTGTCATTCAGCACAGCCACACATAGATTCAAGAAGCAATACTGAAATTGTGACTTATTTCCTGCAAATAGGAGCCGGAAACAATTAACTTTGGAGACAGCCTGTTGCTGGTTCAAAACTTGTCCAGAGAGAGCTGGGGAAGACAGCTCAGTGGTTAAAGCACTGCTGCTCTTCCAGAAGCACCTGGTTTGATTACTAGCACCCACATGGGAGCTCACAAAGGTCTGTAACTTAACTCCAGGTTCAGGATATCTAATGCCTTTTCTGGCCCCCAGAGGCACTGCACACATGTGGGACACAGATACACAAGCAGGCAAGACATGTATACACGTTAAACAAAAATATATAAACCTTTAAAAGTCAAACCAGCGAACAAACTACAAACATTTGTCTCAAACTTGTAATCTTCCTGCCTCAGCCTCGGAATGAGGAAAATTAAATCCTCCCTTTTGAAAGAAAGAAGACACTGGATTCTACCCAAGAAAGTCTGAAGGTATTTGTTTCAGTGTGCTGCTTGGAGGTAACCTGAGACACCAAAGCCACCAACCAGCACAGGGAGTGCTGGGCCTGCAGCACTGGTGTGCATGCTATGCTCTGATGCTCTATCGTAATTCTGGGATTCTGGTATTTACACGCAACTGAGGAAATTTTAAAGCGAATTTAAAACAAACAAAACCGGAAGCATAGGTGTGCCTTAGGAACGTATTTCCACATAATAACTTTAACCCTAATTCTGAACTATGAAATAGTATTTTGTTTGTTTTTTCTGGCAGAGTCTCTTTATGGGCTTGAGGCTACCTCCTTTTCTAAAAAAAAAAAAAAAAAAAAAAAAAAAAAATCACATAATTTGTGTGTGTGTTGTGTGTGTGTGTGTGTTTGTACATGCATACCATGGCATATTCATGGAGGACAACAGACAACTTGTAGGAGTCAGTTCTCTCTACCATGTGGGTTCTGGGGAGCAAACTCTTTCAGATTGGTAACAAATACTCTGACCTACTGATCCACCTTGTCATCCTGAGCTGGCCTTTAATCCACAATCCACCTGTCTCACGCTCCCTGGTGCTGAGATTATCACCATGCCGTGCTTAAATATGAGTTTTAGGAAACAGATGACACCACAGAGCATTCCTCTTCATTGCCTTGCTGTATGTGCATTCACACACCCGAGAACCACTCTTTCTACAGGTACGCACTACTAACATGGAGCAAGCTCCCTCCTAAGGGGAACGCCTAAAAGATGAAAAAGCCACACAGTCAGCTAAGGAAAGGAAGCTGGGGAGGATAAAACAAAGAGCACCCTGCAAAGCAGGGAAGTCCATCACAGAGAGAGAAAGCTGAGGGTCGAGGGGACAGTGAAGGGTATGCAGAAGACGTTTACAGAGAAAGGCAGGAGGTTAGGGAGCATGGGTAGCCAGGGCTGGTAGCTTGTGCTCTTCTGAGAGGCCAAGGTGTGGAACTGCCTTGATTTAGAACTGGAGGTAGACTTTCCCGCTTTCAGAACGGCGAAGCACAGGAGAACACACTGTACCTTCAGTCCAAGGAAACATTTGTCAAATGCTGAGAAAGGTTTAGGACCCAGAGAAATGAGGAGTCCTGCCGCAGAACTCTCCGAAGAATAAATCGTATATATTTTCTCTCATATTGTTTAAATGCTATGGCAAAGGGGTGACTTAGTAGATCCCGCAGCCATCATTAATGGTCCACTTCAGTGTATTTCCCATAATTAGTCATGACTTGCTGCTATTGTGATTTCAGCCTTAATAATTCCTCCCCAGGCTTATTCTGTACACACAGTCGGTTGAATCAGGTCTTGGCTGTGCAGGAAGAATGTTATTCCGGGGTTTCTCTTGGCTTTCTTGGTAGTCACGCTTTGACTCATACTTGTTAGCATCTTTCTGGGATATTCGAGAAGGTTTCAAATGTAGTCAACAATGTATTCTCTAGAGCAACACTATCGTTTATTGCCTTCAAATTAGGTTCAAACACTAACTACTAAAGAACTACTAGGCTCTTGAAACTCTCTGTCCTCTGAAAATTTCATAGATTCTTCTTTGTCTAATAAAATTCAATTTTAGCACATTTTATAGACCTTGTTTTAAACTCCCAGTCAGAGCTGCAATTGGGACTCACAGCTCCGGACATTGGTGTGGGACATGCATAGCATTAGTCACTAAGGAACAGCCCCACCCACAATAGTTCCTCTACTCCATATCAAAAATACATACATACATACATACATACATACATACATACATACATACATACATAAAAGGCAAGCAGAAAATGGTTTCTCCTCGACCGTGTTCTTCAGCTGGGGAGGAATTTGCCCATGTGGCATGTCAGCCCACACAAAGGAAAGGAGACAGACACCAGGAGGTGCTGCTGGCCAGAGACAGGAAATCTCCAGGGGTTACAGGAACATTTTCTGAGTCTGCAGAGACTTAGGGTGGAAGGTGTCCCCAAGCCAAGTGGGGAGATGTAGGGACACCAGTCATGTTGATTGTCACTGGTGCTGCCTCTTCCATAATATCAACTGTGAAAGCCATTGGTCCTAAATATGCTCAGGCTTCTAGAACCTGAGGAAACAGAGGCTGGCTAGTCATGTTTCTGTCTGGGAAAGCCAAGGAACCCCAAGAGTGAATAAAACATGCTTCCTGTTTTCAAAGAGTCTAGCCGCACATCAGTTTTACTAAAAGTATTTTTTTCAATAAATACTTTACATACCACATACCAAAATCATTTCCAGATGGACTAGAGGCCATATGTAACACTGGAAGAAGACAGAATGAAAGGTTATTATAAAGTCGGAGAGGGAAAAGATTTCAAAGTATGAAAGCAATGGGAAAGCTATGGAAGAGATTGCCAGGATTAATTACACAGTGGAGAGAATTTCTGAACATCATAACATAAATAAAACACAGACAGTGGACTGAGAAAACTTGTATTGTTAGAATGTGACAACAGAAAAATGAAAATGAAAACTCATCTTGCCCCCCCCCCAAAAAAAAAGAGAGAATAAAGAAAAGTCTTGAAAAGTGGGTTTGAAATAAAGAAAATTCATTTAAGAGACAAATAGGAATCACAGGAAAAATGTCATCTCTCAAGTGCTTGGAGATTTGCACATTAAAAATAAGATATTTTAAAAGACACACACGCCTATTTCTCAGTGCTGTTGAAGTTGTAAAACAGGATCTTCCCTACATGGCCAAGTCACTACAGCTTTTTGAAAACCAACTGCAGCTTGGCAGTACGTCAAGAACTCTGTAGTTTTGATACTCAGAAGGCTGAGGGAGGGAGACTGAGAGTTCGAGACCAGCCTGACTGTATTGTAAGGTCCCACCTCAACAAAACAAAACAAAACTTACAAGATCCCTAAAAACGTTTTGTATTTAGTGCTCAGTACATGGGCCTCGGGAAAGCTGTCCTGTGAACACTACAGTGATAATTTAAGTAATGAAATATTCACCAAAAGCCACTTTATTCTAATGAGACGGCATAAATACCTAACACGATCCAAGTAGAGCAGTTGGTTCAGAATGCGGTAGTTACTATGGTAACATAGAAATGGCTAATGCACAAGGTAAACTGAGTCGGGGAGATATTAAAATTATCTATCCGGTGTGATTATAGCATGTTTCATTATTTACTTATCTGGTTTTTGGTTTTAACTTTTGTTCTTTTGGTGGTGGTAGGCAATGGGGTTTTGTTGTTTTGTTTTGTTTTGTTTTGTTCCGTTTTTGAGATAAGTTCTTTCTGTTACTTAGACTGGCCTGGAGTTCACTTTGTTGCCCAGGCTGAAGGCTCGAATTACTACTGTGAGTCACCAAAGATGGCTATACATAAACATCACCGTTTTAACCTAGAACCTCAAGAATGCTAAGCCGTCTACCTACGGAGCTATTTCCCATCTCCGTCCTTTCTGTGGTTGGCAGTGTTAATTTATAATTGTCATGGAAATTATTCTAAAAACACCTATTTAAAAAATAAATGACCTGCCCCTAGAGGCATGGCAGGTGTGGCTGCTGTGTCACATATTCCTCAGTAGGTGGCAGAGGGGAGAGAGACTATGTCTATGCTGTGTTTTGACCTATAGACACTGAGCCCAAGACAGACAACCATCATCAAAAAAGGGCCACTTGTGTGCAAGGATTGAGCCCAAGATGACCACAAGATTAGCACCATAAGACCACTCGAGATGATCCCAGGCATTCAGAGGCCCTGGGCACCACTAAGAGGAGCGAGTAAGTGGTGTAGAGACGGAAGAGAAAGGAGAAACAGAAGGACATGTGTACAATGAAGAGAGGCAGAACTGGAGTGTCCAGGGTAGTAAGGGACAGCCTGATGTGAGTAGCCAATGCTAGCACCTGGCACTATAGTGGGGTCCTGACCTGTGCTACCAATGGGGGGTATGGGGGTCACATCTGTGTGTGTGGCCCTGCAGTAGCAGGGCTCTGTTACCACCAAAGGCCAGGCAGATGTCTCTGGTCTGTTCTGCCGCTCAGGGTCGTGTTGATGTCTGTGGCCTGTGCAGAACTGGCCCCACCCCTCACCTGAGCATCGTGGGAAAGCTGGCCCTGGGGGCATGAGAGCAAAAGAGCTGACTGCTGCAGCACTTGTGAGAGCAGGCCCTGAACAGTGAGATATGAACGTGAGCGAGCAGGTCCTACCACTTGCCTCCCATGAGGTAGCATGGACAAAGGAGAGATACCCTTCTCTCCCATTAACCCTCAACAACAGTGGCAGGCAGGAGACCTGACCATGGCATCATGAAAGCAGAAGAGCTTACCCTGCCCCTCGTGCACTACAGCATTCAGGAGCGAGGACCCTGTACCTCGCCTGGGCAACACAGAGGTGGCTGCAGGTGAGCCAGCCTGCAGAGGATCCTGGACTCTTGCCTATTGGGCAGTGGTAGAGGGAAAGGTGCCCTTCTCCCCTCACTTGTCCCTCACCATCTACGGCAGGTGGGAGACAAAAGGGTATACTGTGGGACAGCCTACAGCTTCCATAATGTAATTTTTTTTTTCTCTATTGGTGAGGAGGTTGCAAGGGTAAAGAGCAAGTGTGAGGGGAGTAGGGGATGAGTGGAATTGGGGTGCATGATGAAACTCACAACCAATATAGAGTTAAAAAATAAATGAATTCGGGGGGCTATGGAGCATGCAGATCTTTAATTCCACCAGTCGGGAGGCAGAAGCCAGTCTGAATTCCAGTGTGGCCAGGGCTACACAGAGAAACCCTGTCTCAAAAAGTTGAAAGCTAATAATCATAATCATAATAAATAAACGAGCAGAGAATTACTTGTGCCTCTGTGCAGCAGTTATGAAGAACCAGGGAGAGATTTTAAAACTAGTTTCCTTTACAACAATATCAAAAAGAATATAATATCTAAACATTAACTTGACTAAAGAAGAATGTCTGTCTTTGCCCTTCCCTTTTAGAAATATCCTCGCTGTTCCCCAGTGTGATTGCTCCCCTACCGGAAGTGTATCCAGTGACTTTCAGTGCATGCAGAGCTGTGCACGCAGGGTGGAACTCAGCATTACAATACACAGTTTCCCAGCCGCTCTACTCCCCAGCCAGCACTGAGCAACCACTGACCCACTCTGTCTCCGCAGCATCGCCTAGTTTTACACTGAATATAATCTCATGGCACAATGTATGACCGCCTATGACTGGCTCGTTTGACCGCTGACTCTCCAAAGCTCATTCATTTGTCGCATGCCCCAGCACTCTGCCTCCTGAATACAGCACATTTGATCTGTTCGCTGGCTGGTGGGCACCAGAACTGATTCTACTTGGGGAGATACTATGAACGATCCAGATATGATCGCTCAGACAAACACTTTTTATAGGGAACTGTTTTCATTTCTCCTATATACCTAGGGCCTGAGTGATAATTTAAAAAAAAAAAAAAAGTCTGTCTTAAAACTATTTAAAAATGCTTCTAAAGGCAGTTGAATTGGCTTATATTACAAGGTATATGTGCCACTCTGAAAAGGCCAAATCTGCAGACAATAGGCATAGAAAGAAAAGAAGAAACATTTTCACTTTATTTCTTTAGAGAGAAAGAGACAGAGACAGAGAGTCACCCCCAAGGCATGCATGGCAACCAGAGGACACTTTGGGGAAATGATCTACTCAATCTATCATCTGGATCTCAAAGATTGAGGCCAGGCCTGGCAGCAGGAACCTTTATGTACTGAGCTATCTCACTGAGCCTAAAGGCACATAAAACACTTAAAAAAAAAAATAATTGTAACAGAAATCTTCCCAGAGTTAGAAAAAGAGACAGCACTCTAAACAAAGGAGGCATTTAAGACACCAATCAGACACGATCAGAGAAGGACCCCACCCCCTGTTATAATTAAAACACAAAATATACCAGAAAAATATTGTGAGCAGCAACAGAGAAACATCAAGTCACATAGAAAGGAAGGCCCATCAGAATAACAGCGGATTAATCAACTGAAACCTTAAAAGCCAGGAAGCCTGGGAGGGGGTTTTTCAAGTTCTACAAGTCTACTGCCAACCCCTACTATGATCTCCCAAAACGTTACTGTCATAATTGAAAAGTAAAATAAAACGAAAGCTCTCCATGATACAAATGGCCTAAAACAACTCATGACCACTAAGTCAGCACTGCAGAAAATATTTGAAGGAATAAAGAAAAAAACCCAGGAGGCCACAGGAAAGAATAAACCACATAGAATAATAGTTAAGCAAGAGAGGAAGAGAGAGTAGAGGAGAAACACTGCAAAATCAACAAAATTGTAAGACTCAATATATAACATTCCATTATAACGCTGAATAGTCATTGATCTCATTTCCCCAATCAAAAGGCACAGGCTACTAGATTGGATCAAAAAGCAGGAAACATATATGCCCCAATTATAGATCCACCAACTTCATAAAATAACATGAAAATAAAACTAACCCTGGCACAAGAGGAGTGGCAACTTCAATATTCCCTCTCACCAACTGACAGGTCATTCTAACAAAAAAATATAGAGACATGTGAGTCAACTGACACTGTACATCAAGTGGACTTAACAGATATCTACAGACCATTTCATCAAAACACTGATACTTTTCCAAAACACTTCTCCACTGAACCTTTTCCAAAATAAATATATGCTAGAGGGGAGGGAGGGAGCGACAAAGATAGGCAGAAACAAGAGAGAGAGAGAGAGAGAGAGAGAGAGAGAGAGAGAGAGAGAGAGAACAGGAAGTTGGTAGGCAGGAGGTGGAAGTAGATCTGGGAGGAGCTGGGTGGTAAATATGATAAAATGCATTGTATAAAATTCTTAAAGAAATAATAAAAATATTATTTAAAAAACAACCCATATATTAGGACACAAAACATCTCAACAATGAGTTCAAAATTGAAATAATTATGTGTATCTAATGACAGTAGACTATGACCTCAAATCAAGAACAAGAGAAAACTTAGAACATTGATGTGGTAGTTTGAATATAGTTGGCACCCATAGACCCATAGGGAGTAACACTATTAGTAGGTATGTGGCACTGTTAGAGTAGGTGTGGTCTTGTTGGAGGAAATGTGTCACTGTGGGGGCAGGCTTTGAGGTCTTTTATATGATTGACATATGTGTGATAGAACAGTCCCCTGATACCTCCAAATCAAGATGTAGAACTTTTGACTCCTCTAGCACCATGTCTGTCTGAACACCATGGATACTTTCCACCATGATGATAATGGACTAAGCCTCTGAAACTGTAAGCCAGCCCCAATTAAATGTTGTTGTCTTTTAGAAAAGTTGCTGCAGTCATGATGTCTCTTCACAGCAATAAAACCCTAACTAAGACACATGGAGATTAAATAACCCTTAATTGAATCATGAATGAGTCCTTGAAGAAATCAAGAAGGGAAAACTTTAAATCCTAGAAGCAAATGAAAATGAAATATGTGACATAACCAAACTTCATGGGATTAAACAAAAACAGTCTTAAGAAGGGAGGATTTAGCTCTGAGTGCTTACATTAAGAAATCAGATTCAACAAAGAAAGAGAATTTCAGACCAATTTCTCTTATGAATAGTGATTGATGCAAATAGTATTCAATAAAATAGTCACGAACTGAATCCAAGAACACATCAAAGATATTATCCGACGTGATCAAGTATGCTTCATTCTGGGGATGCAGGAGTGGTTCAATATACAAAAATCCATTAATGTAATCTACCACATAAACAAACTGAGAGCAAAAAATCACATAATCATCTCACTAGATGCCGAAAAAGAGTTTGACAAAACCTAGCACCACTTCACGATAAAAGTCTTAGAAAGATCAGGGATATAAGGTGCATACCTAAACACAATAAAGGCAATATACAGCAGTATAAAGCCAACATCAAATTAAATGGAGAGGAATTTAAAGCATTTCCACTAAAATCTGGGACAAGACAAAGCTCTCCACTCTCCCTGTATCTCTTCAATATAGTATTAGAAAGTGTGGCTAGCCAAAAAGACAACAACAAATAGGAAAGGAAGAAACAAAGTATTTACAGATGATTTGATAGTACACATAAACGACCCAAAAAATTCTACCACAGAACACCTACAGCTGATAAATACCTTTAGCAAAGTGGATGGATACAAATTTAATTCAAAAAAAAAAAATCAGTGGCCCTCCTCTATACAAGCGATAAACTGAGAAAGAAGTTAGGAAAACAGTACCCTTCACAATAGCCACAAATAACATAAAATACCTTGGTGTAACTCTAATCAAGCAAGTGAAAGACCCGTATGGCAAGAACTTTAAGTCTCTAAGGAAATAAATTGAGGAATATATGAGAAGATGGAAAGATCTCCCTTGCTCATGGATTGGTAGGATAAACATAGCGAAAATGTCCATTTTACCAAAAACAATCTTCAGATTCAATGCAATCACCATCAAAATTTTAACACAGTTGAAGAATTGTGAAAGAACATTTCTCAACTTCATATGGGAAAAAAAAAGGATACCTAAAATGATCTTGAACACTAAAAGAACTTCTGGAGGTATCACCATCCCTGACTTCAAGCTATACTACAGAGCAATAGTAATAAAAACTGTGTGGTATTTGTATAGAAACAAATGGGTAGAACAATGGAATCAAGTTGAAGACCCGGAAATAAACCCAAACACCTACAGACACTTGATTTTTGACAAAGAAGCCGAAACTATACAATGGAAAAGGGAGAGCATCTTCAACACATGCTGCTGGTCTAACTGGATGTCTGCATGTAGAAGAATGCAAATAGATCCATTATCTATCACCCTACACAAGACTCAAGTCCAAATAGATGAAAGATCTCAACATAAACCCAGATACACTCAGTCCAATAGAGCAGAAAGTGGGGAATAGCCTTGAACTCATTGGTACAGGAGACAGCGTTCTGAGCAATGACTCAGGCGCTAAGGTCAAGAATTAATAAATAGAACTTCATGAAACTAAAAAACTGCTGTAAGTCAAAGGACGCCATTATCAGGGAAAAAAGTCATAGCCTACAAATTGGGGAAAGATCTTCATTAACCCTACATCTGACAGATGACTGATGTCCAAAATATATAAAGAACTCAAGAAGTTAGACACCAACAACCCAAGTAACCCAATTAAAAATGGGGTGCAGGGCTGAACAGAGAATTCTCAGCAGAGGGATCCTGAATGGCTGAGAAGAGCCTAAAGAAATGTTTCTCATCCTTAGTCATCAGGGAAATGAAAATCAAGACTCTGAAGTTCCACCTTATGCCCGTCAACCTGGCTAAGATCAAAAACTCAAAGGACAGCACATGCTGTCAATGTCGTGGGGCAAGGGGAACACTCCTCCACTGCTGGTGGGAGTGCAAACTCATACAACCACTCTGGACACCAATTTTGTGATTTATCAGAAGTCTGGGATTCGTTCTCCCTCAAGACGCAGCTATACCAGTTGTGAGCATGGACCCAAAAGCTGCTCTCCCACCGTACAAGGACACTTGCTCGACTATGTTCATAGCAGCTTTATTTGTAATAGACGGAAACTGGAAATAGCCTAGATGTCTCTCAGCTGGAAAACGGATTCAGAAATGTGGTATGTCTACACAATGGAATGCTACTGAAACAAATGGGAACACCATGAATTTCGTAGGCAAATGGATGGAACTAGAAAATATTCTGAGTGAGGTAACCCAGACCCAAAAGGATAAGTGGATAATAGCCATAAAATACAAAATAGCCATGCTGTAATCCGCAGACCTGAAGACGCTAAATAACAAGGAGGGCCCACAGGAGATGGTTGAATCTTCCTCAGAAGGAGAAACAGATATCAGAGGTCGATGGTAGGAAAGAATTGGGTAGAAGAGGGGATGGGCAGGGGAGCGGGACAGTGGGGGAGGGAGATCATATATAGGGAAAGCAGGGGAAAGAGAGAGAGGAGAACACACCAGGCAAGATGTGCTCACTGGTAAAAACGTCATGAATTTTGTAGGCAAATGGATAGAACTAGAAAATATTCTGAGTGAGGTACAATACAGGGTGAGCAACTGCTTCCTGATTGGATCTGAGGTCTGCTTCACAGTAGGAAATTTACATCTACTACCATGGAGCCAGTCCAAAGCCCCTGGCATGGAAAGCCATAGGTCCTATGGTGGGGACCTACCACTGCTATTGCTAAATGGCCATGTTGTCAAGCGCCCTTCTAAATACTTGTGTCTGATCCCATAGATGAGTGATGGGCCTTAGTCAGAAATGCTTCTTTCTGCAGCAGGCTGGCAGTGCAGAGCCCAAGGATGGGGAGGACGCTTTGAAACGCTGTCTTCTGGACATTGCATGGTACCCTGACTGCAGGTCAATCAAGCAATGTCACCATAGAAACAACACCAAATCTCCCAGTTTATGAACACAGCTACATGTCCGTGTATCTTTGTCTTCTATATTTCTTTCACCAGTAGTTTCCCAAGTATGACAGTTGGGCTACATTCCGTGACACTCACATTTAATTAATTTATTCTTATCAACGCTATTATAAATGTTACTATTCCTTGGTATTTATTGCTGTGTTGCTACTGCTTACGTGCAGGAGCAGAGCTGACTTGTGTGTGCAAGTGTTATAGCACCTGCTGTACCTGTCTTTTCGGTATTGTCAATGTGTCCAATAGAATTTTCTGTATGCGAAATTATTTCTGACAACACTTCATTTCCAACTTCGATCTTGCTTACTTTGGCTTCTCACCCAATTACCCTGATGGGTGTGACCGGTAAAATGTTGAAGGCAGCGGACAAGAGTAGCATCCTTGTCTTGCTTCTGAACTTAAAGGAAAAACCTTTTGCTCTTTTGCTGTTGAGTAGAATGTTCACTGTAGGTTTTAGTAGAATACCCTGATAAGAACGTTCTCTTCGTGATCCATTTCCCCCAGCTCATTGCGCTTTTATCGAGATGGAATGTTTTTCGTTGCCTGTTGAAATAATTATGTTGGTTGTTTGTGTTTTGTTTTGCTTTAGGCATGGTCTCCTATAACCCCAAATAGCCTTAAAATTGCTATGTCCCTGGGGACAACCTTGAATTCCTGATCCTCCTGCCTCTACACCCTAAGTTCTAAGATTATGAGCATTCACTGCCTTGCCTGTCTAATCATATGAGTTTGTTTCTGTTATTTAATTCACTAATATTTGACTGTCTTTAGCTGGACATGGAGGCACATAACTTTATCCCAGCAGGGAAGCAGAGGATGGCAGTTCTCTGAGTTTGAGAGGCAACCTGGTCTATTGACCCAATCCTAGGATAGCCAGGGCTACATCAGAAAACCCAGACTCAAGCACCGAAATCAAAAAGCAAACAAACAAAAATTGTTTGCCTTTCCTTACTCTTACCCAACCTTCCACCAACATCAACATAGTTTGCAAAGTCCTTCTTTTTGAAAACATTCTTACTTTCTTCTTTCGGTTTATTTTTGCTATTTTCCTCCTCTTCCTTCCCCATCTGCATCCTAAGCACTGAGAGCAGGAGGTTGTTGGTGTCCTCTTTACGTGACTGCATCCCGGCCTGGCCTGGTATCCATGGTAATGGGCCCCTAAAGTCACATTTCCATACCTGATCTCTTCTTTGGCCTCAGAGCGTGCTCCACCATCTCTTCTGTTTCTGCACTTCCTGTGTACAACAGTTCAACTATAACGTGCTCAAAGCTAGATGTTCCACATCTTCTTTTCCTAGTTAATGGCCCCCAAATGTGTAATTCTTCTTAAATTGGAAACCAAATTCCCTATTACCTCTTTTTCTTCTCTTCTTTTATTCAAATCTTGTCATTTTCACTTCAGAAAAATGCATCTAGAACCCAACGACTTTTCGTAATCTCTGCTGGGAAAGCCCAGCCCAAAGCACTATCAAGTTGCCTTTGGATGACCAGGTGAGCTTCCTTCCACCCCTTCTACTGCTTTAACTAGGGCTGGGAACAGCAGGCAAGCCCCTTACCACTGCGCTCCACCTCCAGCCTGTGATAGCCTTCAAATGGGCAGTTCCCCTACGACCACATGCAACAGACAGTTTAAGGTTGGAAAACCTGCCTTTGGTGTCTTACAAGTTCCCATGGTCAGAATATCATTCAGTCTCAGAAAAGAGACTTTTGTGACAAGAGAGAGGAAGAGAGAAGATCTTGTGCTAAGTGAAATGTTAGATGCAGAAAGAATACAGCACCATCTTGACAAGCTCACACTTAGACAAGATCACACTGTGCAGCCCTGGCTAACTTGAAACCTATGTAGACCAGGCTGGCCTTGAACTCACAGATGTTCACTTGACTGACTTCCAGGTGCTAGGATTAAAGCTATGTATCACCACAGCCTGCCATTATTTTTAAATTAGTATTCACAATATTAAGTTTCATTGTGGCACTTACTTTAAAAGATTAGTGTGAGAGAAGAGGTGGAGAGAGAGAGAGAGAGAGAGAGAGAGAGAGAGAGAGAGAGAGAGAGAGAGAGAGAGAGGTGTATGTATGTGCATATCACAGCACACATTTGGAGGTCAATGGACAACTTTTGGGAGTTGGTTCTGCTTTTCCACTGTGGATTCTAGGAGATCAAACTCAGGTTGTCAGACTCAACAGCAAGCATTCTTAGCCACTAAGCCATCTTGCTGGCCCAAGTTTTCAAACAAAATCAGTTTTGTTGATTCTCTTTCCTCCCTCTTCTTGCCCATTACTCTGCTCCTTTGTGCCTACCCATCCCCCACAGCCTTTCCTCCTACCTCCTTAATGGCTCTTTTCTCCCTCTCTTCCTTCCTTCTAGTTTCATAGCCACATCCATACTCACCCCACCTATATACATTCGGATAAACATTATAAGCTAGATTTGTACACAAGAGAACCCTCTTTGAGTCTGTGTCACCTCACTTGATAGACTCTTTCCTTGGTCCATCTATTCCCCTAACATTTCATTAATTTCATTTTTCTTTATAACTGAATAAAATTCCATGACGTGTATTACCTCATTTTCAATATCTATTCATCTGTTGATGGCCATCTAAACTAGTTTCATTTCCTTGTTATTGTAAATGACACACTAATATATATATATATATATAATATGTGCAATTATATATAATATATATATAATATGTGCAATTATATATAATATATATAATGGTGTGTGTGTGTGTGTATGTGTGTGTGTGTGTGCCCGTGTGAAGTATCTCGGTGATAGAAGTCCACTAGGTAGATACTCAGAAGTGGTACTCCCAGGTCATATGGTAATTGTGTTCTTATTTTTTTTGAGAAACAATTATATTGCTTTGTATAACAACTATACTAGTTTCATTCTCCCACTGGCAATGAGTAAAGGTTCGTCTTTATGCACAGCCTTACCAGGATTTGTTGTTGTCTATCAAAATAATGTTTAATGAACATTTCTAGCACAAACAGAAGTACAATATAATTGGTTATTCAACATTGCCTATGCTATGCTCCACCCAGAGCTCAGCTATAATTTCTTACATTTAATTTATTACATTATAATTTCTTAATTCTTATATAGAGAATTTATATATTATATAGAATTAAGGTTTTCATTGGTATAAATCTATATATTGATATAAAATTTGAAATTAATATTGTTACTCTTAGCTAGGTATTGTGCCTATGCAACTCGTTTATGAGTACAAGGCTTTGGCCCAGTCCCTCTAGTAGCTGCTGTTACAAACTGTTTGAGATGATTAAGTAATGTAAGTTAAGGACCAGATAGTAAACTCCTGGTTACATTAGATTCTGATTTAGTTATAATAAAGTGTTTTCAATTTACTCAAATAGAATAAATGGCTAAGAGTAGTTAAGGTTTAAGAGTTCCTATATACTTCACATAGTCTTCAAAATCAGAAATCCACAAAATGTGACATTTAATGTTATTCCGTTATTAAGAGATCGTTTGACAATGAGACACATCTGCTCCTGACAGCTTCCCCACTCCGCTTCAAAGAAGAACTTGAGCACCAACACCTCTGTATAGAGCTGCTCCAATTATGACAAGGTAGCCACTGGACAAAAATTGCCTTATTCATCTATGGACAAAAAAATACTGTCCAGGATAGAACACACAATGCAGAATAGTTGACAGTTTAGTTCTGCCAAGACAGAGCAAACTAGTCCTTTATAATTCCTGCTTCATTTAAAGGTCTGTCACATGGTTCTGGGCCAAAAGGCTGAAGACAGATGGTCCAACCTTGTAAGAAATTAGGGGTTGTCCAGGTAGTCAGCTGTCTCTACAATTTATGTTTTGGAAGCTATACTTTTGTGCCTCTTATATATTGGGGTAATAATTTGTTTTCAGATTTCTGATGGAGTTCTCATAACCAAACTCCAGTTGTTTAGCATTGAGATGACTTAGATTTGAAAGGATGGTTTCAGATGGTAATACAAGCTAAAACAGACCGTAATTCAGATATAGAATTGTAAGTTCTTTAGAGTATTCTATCTAATTGCCAAATATGATGTTAATTGTATATCATACTTTGTAATTTACATAATTGTTATGGTTGTGCTCAATTTATTTGAGAGTAAAGAGCTTTCTTAATTGGAAAAAGGGGGAAATGAAGTGGGTTTGGCCTAATGCTGGTTGTGTTATAAAGTTAATTTTGGTTCTCAAAACTGCGTACAGGAGTGTCTGCATGTAAGACACTGAGGGGTCCAGCCGGTAAATAAAGATGCCAGCAGTCAGAGGAAGGGCAGACAGAGGTGGGACTTTAAGGATTCCCAGCCTTGGGACAGATAGGAGAGAGAGGAGGAGGCAGATTTTCCATGACTTGATGACAGAGGGATCAGGTTTAGGAGCTACGGAAGAAAAATCATCCAAAATCTAGGTGGAAAGGGAAAGTGGTCCTATTGGGGGGAGCTGCTCAGAAGGTAGCAGGGCAGCAAAGATAAAACATAGAATTAGAAGGTGCTAAGTCAGAAGTACCAGAGGGAAATATATGCTAGCCACCAGGAGGATTAGAAGTGTCCAGTCATTGAGCTAGCCAAGGCATCATAACAAAATTAACTGGTGTGTGTGTGTGTGTGTGTGTGTGTGTGTGTGTGTGTGTGTGTGTCTGTCTGTCTGTCTGTCTGTCTGTCTTTCTTTCTTTCTTTCATTCATGAATCCAGAGGGCTCTGGTGAGTAGCAGTGTACACACAACCCTCTGGGAGGACAGAGCAGGTTAACTAAGTTATCAGTACACCTTATTTCTTAGGTAAGGTGGAAGACAGATCAGGAAGTTCTAATGATATTTTTTTAAGGGTGAAACAATGGTAACTTTCTGGGAAAGTAACTTGAGTTCCTTTAACATATCATAATATAAACTTAGAATGATCAAAGAAATCAATGAAAATGGCTAACAAAACCATGGCGTTTTTACCAATGCTGTTGGAGACAAACATGACCCCAAAGTCAGAGGACAAAAGACTGATGGACTGATAGCAAATACATAAGCAGTAAGAACCATAATGAGCAAAATGAAAAGACAGCCCACAAGATGAGAGAATTTAACCAAGGCTCAGACAAAGTGAGAGCAATTGTGTGAGGAAAAGTTCTCACCAATTCTGTACAGAAAGTAGCATTGACCTAACAGAGATAAGGAAACAACATGGCTCTTAAATGTGCTGCTTGTGTAGCACTTATCACACTTGTACAGGTAGAAATGTGCCTTTGGGAGGATTCTGAGGTTAGGAAATAGCAGCAACATGATTAACCATGATTAACATAGCACACACATAGCACTTTAGGAGGAGAAGCACAGGATGCTGAGGTGAAGATGCCAGTCTCTTTCTTCACTGGAAAAACACACTGCCAAACCATGACTGTTCAAACAGCAGTGTGTATTTGAAACGTTTCCTCAAAAATGCCTAACGCGCGCGGGGAGTTAGAGGGATAGATGCATCGTTAGAGGGCTTGATGTGCGAGCATGAGGAGCTAAGTTCAACTCAACACCCACGTCAATCCAAACAAAACAAGTGTGGTCGGGCACATTTGTCATCCTAGTGCTGGGAAGAAGAGGCAGGGAGATCATGGGACTCACCTGCCAGCCAACCGATATTACTCAGTGAGCCCCAGGTCCTAGTGAGAAACCTTGTCTCAAAAACCAAGGTTAAAAGCTACTGAGGAAAGACAGCTGATCTCTGGACCTCACACACTTTTTCCGGGATGCACGCACACACGCACACGCACACGCACGCACACACAAACGCACATGCATGTGCACAGCGTGAGCTTTGTGGAGTAATAGCCAATTTCCAATTATAAAGTTTGAGCTTTCAAACTCAAGTTAGAACTTTGGAAAATGTATATGCCATCCTGACTTTACCAATTGCCTAGGATCCCAAGCTTTCTTCCTATGATCCTTAGAGATGATGAAAATGTTTTTTTTTTATTAGATATACTTCTTTACTTACATTTCAAATGGTATTCCCTTTCCCGGTTTCCTGTCCATAAGCCCCCATCCGCTGGCCCTCCCCCATATGTGTATTCCCCCATCCATCCCCTTATTGCCCCCCATATTCCCCTGCACTGGGGGTCCAATCTTGGCAGAACCAAGGGCTTCCCCCTCCACTGGTGCCCTCTCTGCTACATATGCAGTTGGAGCCCTGGGTCAGTCCATGTATATAGTCTTTCAGTAGTGGTTTAGTCCCTGGAAGCTCTGGTTGGTTGGCATTGTTGTTCTTATGGGGTTGCAAGCCCCTTCAACTCTTTCAATCCTTCCTCTAATTCCCCCCAAGGGGGTCCTGTTCTCAGTTCAGTGGTTTGCTGCTAGCATTGACCTCTGTATTGGACATGCTCTGAATGTGTCTCTCAGGAGAGATCTATATCTGGTCCCTTTCAGCATGCATTTTTTAGCTTCATCAATCTTACCTAGTTTTGGTGGCTGTATATATATGGGCCACATGTGGGGCAGGCTCTGAATGGCCATTCCTGCAGTCACTTCTCTAAATTTTGCTTCCATATCCCCTCCTATGGATATTTTATTTCCCCTTTTAAGAAGGAGTGGGAGCATCCACATTTTGGTTATACTTCTTCTTGAGCTTCCTGTAGTCTGTGGATTGCATCTTGGGTAGTTCCAGCTTTTGGGCTAATATCCACTTATCAATGAGTGCACACCAAGTGTGTTTTTCTGTGATTGGGTTACCTCACTCAGGATATTTTCTAGTTCCTTCCATTTGCCTATGAATTTCATGAAGTCTTTTGTTTTTGATAGCTGAGTAGTAGTCCATTGTGTAGATGTACCACATTTTTTGAATCCATTCCTCTGTTGAAGAGCATCTGGGTTCTTTCCAGCTTCTGGCTATCATGTGTCCTTGTTATATGTTGGAGCATCTTTTGGGTATATGCCCAGGGGTGGTATAGCTGGGTCTTCAGGTAGTGGAATGTCCAATTTTCTGAGGAACCTCCAGACTGATTTCCAGAGTGGTTGTACCAGCTTGCAATCCCACCAACAATGGAGGAGTGTTCCTCTTTCTCCATATCCTCGACAGCATCTACTGTCACCTGAGTTTTTGATCTTAGCCATTCTGACTGGTGTAAGGTTGGCACAATGGAATGTGATGGTGGAAAAGTCTAACCCTTTACTATTACTGACTTCAGCTATGATTTGTCATACCATCTTCTCCTATCCTTTAATGAATATCTAGGAAATGCCTCTGAGTGCTGGGATTAAAGGCCTGCACCAGCATGCCCACATTTCTCCTAACTTTTTGTCATTATTAACTTCCTTGATTCAGCTCTTTAAATGATGAGGTATTTGAATGGAATTATTTTTTCTTTCTCTTGAGAGTAGGCAGTTAGTTAAGTAAAGGCAACTTGGTTAAGTATTTATTTTGTATCCTGTTTATTCGGTCCATAAATCTTCTAATGGATTCCATAGGTCTTCTATACCAAGAATTATGCTATTTACAAATAGGCCTTGTTTGACTCGTCTTTTCCTGTTGTTATTATCCTTTTCTGTCATTCTTTTGTGTCATTGCTGCAGCTAAGACTTTGAGTACCGTCTCACATAAGAAAGAGCTGCATGGACGTCTTTGTTTTACTCCTGATTTTTAAAGGAAATGCTCTCAACTTGTCTCCACTTAATAACGTCGGCTATGGGTTTATTGTGGCTATGCCTTTATTGTTTTGAAGTATGTTTTATCTATTCCTGGCTTCTAGAACTCTTATCATGTGGGCATGGTGAACTTTGTCAAACGCCTGTCAGCATCAATTACGTGGCTTCTCTCTCTGAGTCTGTTGACATGATCTATTGCATTTATTTGTTTACAGATGTTGAACCAACCTTGCTTTTCTGGAATAAAGTTCACTTGATTGCAATGTATAACTTCCTTAATGTGTTCCTGAACTCAATTTGCACATATTTTCTTAAGAACTCTTGTTTCTGTGCTCATCAAGAGATTGGTGTATAGCTTTCTTTTTTATTGTTTCTTTACCTGTTGTAACAAATAGTAACAAGAGTAGCTCCCAAGCTAGGCATCTTCCTGTCTCTGATAACACACATAAGAGAAGCAGCTACGATGTAGCAGAGGGAGGGGATATTGGACAGGGACTGAGTAGTCTAGGCTGTCATTTGCCCCACATACGCTATCTGACAAGAGTCATCTTCTTCATGAACTTCCATGTTCTCCTCTGTGAAAGAAGACAGACAACTGGTTAAGCTTCGAACCTCTACATTAGACCCAAGGTAACTCTAATTTTTCAAAGATTAGTCCCAGTTCACTTTAAAATTCTAAAATGATATTATGTCAGTGAGTACGATGGCTTAGTGGTTGAAGGTTGTTGTAGCCAAGTCAGATGACCTGAGTTCAATTCCTGAGCCCACATGCAAGGAAGAGACGCCCAGCTGGAAATCGTCCTCTGACCTCCATATATGTGTTGCAGTGATATGCACATATGCATACAAATCATATAGACAGGAAAAAATAATTTAATGATCTTCAGTTCAAAACTTCCCTACTGGTACCATTTTACCACTGGTTACACTAGTGGCAGAGGATAAAAACTGAATCTCATGCTTGCTTATATGAGACTCAGCACTAACTTTGATAAGAGCCTGCAAGCCAGAGAAGATGGCACGGCAGCTACGATTACTGCTTTTGCCAAGAGCCTTGCTTAAGCTCCCTGCCCACACATGACCACGTGGCCTCTTGTCACTCCAGGTCCAAGGAATCTTAAGCTCTCTTCCGGCCTTTACAGGCATGTAAATATTCTCACACGTATAGAATTAAAAAAAAAAATGAGGCAGTAGTGGCATGCATGCCTTTAGTCTCAGCACCCCAGAGGCAGAGGCAGGCGGATGTCTGAGTTCGAGGTCAGTGTGGTCGACAGAGTGAATTCCAGAAATGACCAGGGCTACACAGAAAAACCCTGTCTTGGAAGCCTAAAACAAAACAAAAAAAAAAAAAGAGGAAGAGGAGGAAGAAGAGGGGGAGGAAGAGGAAGAGAAGTAGAGGGAGAGGAAAAGGAAGGAGAAGGGGAAGAGGAAGAAGAGAAGGAGGAGGAGGGGAGGAAGAGGAGGAAGAAGAAAGTGAGGAGGAGGAAGAAGAGGAGGAGGAAAAGGAAGAAGAGGAAGAGGAAGAGGAGGAGGAGGAAGAGGAAGAGGAGGTTGTTTATGAGTTAAGGCTGTCCTGGCCAAACGGGAAGAATGGTCACCCTAGATGGAAGGTGATGAGATCCAATCCTCTTTGTTTATGGATCATGGGGTTCCTCTGGTGTTGTGGAGTCAGAAGGAAGGAAAAGAAAGGCAGAAGCCACCTTTTACCAGCAACCATAAGCTGGTGGGAGAGGCAGCCTTGGGTCTATGGGTTACAAGTTATTTTACAAAGTACAGCATCACCTGGCTCCTGTATTTTCTTGGACTCCATCTCCTTCCAGTGCCCACCTTCACTGCATAAGGATGCTCTGAGCATCTCCGTCTCTCCAACCTCGAAAGCTTTCCTCTTCTCTAGCAATAGCATCTATATCTTTTGATTGAATTTCTCTGGACGGCAACTACATGCTGGTCCTTCTTGCTTTCTCACTGTTTTTTTTCCCCCATCTATCTCTCTTGGTGATATAGTTAAAATAACCAGATGCTTTCTTTCCCAGCCTCCTTTGCAGCTTAACGTTTACCTCTGGAGCTGGGTTCTTCCGGTCAAATCTTTGCAGAAGGAAACAGAAAACATGCAGAGTCCTTCTGGAGGTGGTGGTGACCACAGCAGCAAACAGGTCCAGTTTTCAGGGACAGCCGAGGGGGTGGAGTCAGCACAGTATCTGATGACTACTGTTCAGCACAGCTGGGGTCAGAAGAGTCTGAAACATCATCCATTGGGCCTAAGTTCCCACAGGGGGATGTCTGTGACCTTTCCAAGGGACTATGGAAAGCCCTTTCGCTCCTGTTGTTGAACACCATAGGATTTTATATCTCAGACTTGCTGCCACTACAGATGACGGCAGTGAGCCCTTACTTACACTGAGCCTACAGCACCACAGCTAAGAATACACACTGACTTCTCCCTAAACTGCTCTCCTAACAGTTCCTTCCTGAGTAGACTCTCCCCTAACATAGGTGTAAGGATCAAGTGAGTTAACACCAGAACAGAACAGACAGTGTTGACCCTTCTGAGAGTGGTGCTTAGAGATGTTTCTCATCCTCACCTGCCATTCTAGGTACCCACGAGGAGCCATCACTCTCTTGTCCACTCCCTGACCCATCCACCCTGGAAAGCCACAGAGGTTTTAAATTCTTTCTGGGTTTTGCTTTTAATTTTCAGACCGACGACGTTTAAAATTAAAATGTTTACTTAAACTCAAGCTTTCACAAAGAAGTTACTATTTACACAGACACTCCAATACTAACGTGATCATTTAGCCTCACCAGTTTATTTAAAAACATATACAAGCAGTTCCAGGCATTAAGAGGTTTTCAACTGCCTTTCTGTTTGGAAGGAACAGGATGATATTGTCATTGCCACAAAGGCCAGTAGGTGGCGGTTCGCAGGCCAACGTGAACGCACAGTGCAACTCTACATAAGCATTTTTAAAAAATGTTTAAAAAGACTAAGGACAGACACTGAAACATTTTTTCCATTTACCTCAAGACTGTTTCATAAGTTAAAATGAAATGTACATTTAATTCAGCTGTTTTCCAACTTAAAATTCTTACTGAAGGACGTGTTTAGATACAACCTCCTCAGAAAGCAAGTTGGCAATAGCAAACTGGTAAAGCATTAAGTATGAGACAGTGACTTATCTGTAACAGTGCTCTGAATGGTGGTGAGGAAGAGTCCTGACTATGCCCCAACAGAAAACAATGGGCAGTGTCTAGACCTGGGTCTAATGTCACAGTTAGAGAGTATGGATTGGATTATTGTTGGTATGGGGACAGGAGGTAAAGGGCAAAGGTATGGCTGTGACTCTGCAATGCACGGACAGCCCTCCCACCCAGCTTCACACATAACTACTGAGGTTAAGGGGTCCAATATACAGCCTTTCACCTAGTGTGACTGTTTATCAAATGGGAAAACAAACCCCCTGACTTAAAACTAGGGAAGAATCCTCCACAGGACTCATGCTATATAAAGTGTTTACGCAAAGCACAACTCTTGCTTCAAATGGAATGAGAGAGGCTTCTCCTAAGCCACACAGTGATCAGAGCACAGAAATGTAGACTCTGGTCACTCTGAAGATATCTCCCACTTTGGAGAGATTACACGAAGTTTTAGAACCATAGAACGAATTTTAAGAGGCCTAAATCAATGCACTGACCAGACGTGTTGATGGGGACATTACATGGTCAAGTACAGCAGAGTGGGGAAAGTCTCTTCTGTAGGTTTCTGATGCTACCTTATAACTTTTAGATTTAAGGGTGGTAGAAGCTAGTAATCAGACAAATAACTCAATCAAAATATTTTAACTAATAGTCACGAAACAACTAGAGGAGACATAGATTGCCCACAGATAGCTACTAAGGGGCTAAAATGAGTCAAGGAAATGGCTCTCTATGTGTAACCTTGCATTTGCTCGTGGTGACGTTAGAGTCAGGCCTTCAATGCAGACATGGTTTCTCTGAGACTTCAGCCACAATCCTAATTAAAGGAGATGGAATGGGGCTGGCAAAGATGACTCAGCAGTAAAGGCTGCTGCTTCTGCTGCTGCTGCTGCTGCTGCTGCTGCTGCTGCTGCTGCTGCTGCTGCTGCACAAGCCCGATAACCTGAGTCTGACCCCAGGTAAACAAAGGAGGAATGAAGGCTAGAGAAATGGCTTAGCCATTAAAGTCTAGATTCACAACCAAAAATAAAGGTGGAATGAGAGAACTGTTCTCTGACCCCCCCCACACACACACACACGCACCATACATACACACATCACACACACACACACACACACACCATACATACACACATCACACACACACACATATCATACATACACACAACACACATGCACACCATACATACACACATCACACACACATATACACAACACACACACACACCATACATACATACATACACACAACATAGACGCATCCCATACATACACACATCACACACACACATACACACACATATCATACATACACACAACACACATGCACACCATACATACACACATCACACACACACAGACACACACCATACATATACACATCACACACACATACACCCACACCATACATACATACAACACACATGCTCACCATACATACACACATCACACACACACATTATACATACACACATCACACACACACAATACATACAGATACACACTGGTAATTATTATAACAATAATTTTAATTAAAATATAAAATAATGAAACATAAATATACATATGATAGTTAAGTCTTTGAATTATATTGTGCAAAGGTAATAGACCATATGTTTTAAAAAGATATATACATACTTAAGGTATACATTTTTTATTTTGGAATAGTGAAAATGTGCATTTTGCTTATTGTTAATTCGTACTTTTCCTTTGATGACTACTTTACATAATAATTGATTTTTACATGAAAATTTGAGGGGGCACTGCAACTGCTATTTTCAAGAGAAAAACGTAGCAAGAAGTTTGAAATAAAAACTTACAAACTTTAAAATAATGACGTCTGCCGAACATCTCTCTAGACCTTGCTGTCCCTGGGAGCCACTCTTCTCTTTAGCCTCTGTGAGTTGGACCTTTGCCTTCCTGACTTCACTTACTACAATGCCAATGACCTCACTGGTGTACATCAGAGTTTCTTTTTTTTCTTTAAGGGCAGGTGATGCTCTATCCTATCCGTGTGTCTGTGTGTCCTTTCCTTTATTAACTTGTCTGTTGACAGATACTTAAGTTGTTTCCATATCTTGATTATTGTGAATAACTCTGCAATGAACACGAGAAGATATCTCCTTGAGATACTGTCTTACTCGAAGGTTTCCATTGCTGTGAAGAGACACCATGACCAAGACAACGCTTATAAAGGACAACATTCAATAGGGGCTGGCTGACAGGTTCAGAGGTTCAGTCCATTATCATCAAGGTGGGAGCATGGCAGCTTTGGGGCAGGCATGCTGCAGGAGGAGCTGAGGGTTCTGCACTGCTCCCACCTGGCTAGGAGGAGGATCTCAAAGCCCAGACCCACAGTGATGCACTTCCTCCAATAAGGTACACCTCCTAACCATGTCATTCCCTGGGCCAAGCATATTCAAATCACCCCAGATACTGACTTTTTTTTTTAAAGATTTATTCATTTATTATATGTAAGTACACTGTAGCTGTCTTCAGATACACCAGAAGAGGGTATCGGATCTCTTTACAGATGGTTGTGAGTCACCATGTGGTTGCTGGGAATTGAACTCAGTACCTCTGGAAGAGCAGTCGGGTGCTCTTAACCGCTGAGCCATCTCTCCAGCCCCCAGATACTGACTTTAAAACTGTTTATTTTTATATGTCTGTTGGTGTATGTTACGTGTGTGTGGGTATTCGCAAAGATCAGAAGAGGGATCCCTTAGAGCTGGAGTTATGGCTTGAGTGGAGGACCCCTGAGGTAAGTGCTCTTAATGACTGAGGCATCTCCCTAGCTGTGAGATAAGGATTTAACAGATAACCAAAGGTGGGATTTCTAAGACAAATAATGGTTTTATTTATTTAGTATGGTGATGGGGATTGAACCAATGCTCCTGTGTGCTGTGCAGGTGTTCTGCAGTCAAGTTACACTCCCGGGCATAATTACAATGTCTAAAGTTAGAGCCCTTCTGCTTTCTCTTTAAAAAACTCCTCTTTATAAAGATTTACGTCTTTTTTGTATAAATGTTTTGCCTGCACGTATGTACGTGTGACACATGCGTGCCCAGTATCAAGGAAGTAAGAATTAAAGGTGACTGTGAGCCACCATGTGGATGCTGGGCACCAAATCAGGTCCTCTATGAGAGTGGCAAGGCTCTTAACTGCTCTGTCAACCCTTCTCTTCCTTCCTTTGCTCCTTTGTTCCTTTGTCCCTCCCTCCTTTCCTTCCTGACAGGGTCTCTACAAAGCCCTCACTATGTAGACCAGGTGGGCCTTGAACTCATAGAGATCCACCTGACTCTGCCTTCCAAGTGCTGGGATTAATTCCACTCGCATAATTTTACCTGTTTCTCATTGAACTTTCTTCACCTTCTTTCTTTGTGTGGTGCTGAGGGTCAACCCAAGTCCTTGGGCAGGCTGGGCAGAGATTCCATTGCTAAGCCACACCCCCAGCTCTTGGGGGTTTTTGTTGTTGTTTTTTGTCTTGTTTTTGTTTGATTGTTTTTGGTTTTTGTTTTGTTTTGTTTTGAGATGGGTTCTTACTATGTAGTCCAGGCTGATCTTGAATATGAAATCCTCCTGCCTCTGGCCCCTCAACACTGGGATTACAGACCCTGTCTTAAAATTCCTTCTCTTACTGTTCAAGAAGTCAATATACTCACATTTCCTCTAGCGTTTACAAAGGAAGGCAAGTCTAAGATTTGTTTTTTGTCAATAATTCTAGGTGGGAGTGGTTTCGTTCACCTATCATCCTGTAGCACTAGAAAAAATGAGGGTGGGAGGTTCTTAAGTTTGAAGCCAGCCTGGCTCTGTGTGTGTGTGTGTGTGTGTGTGTGTGTGTGTGTGTGTGTGTGTGTGTGTGGCACTGCCCTTCTCAGGCACCCTGTTGAATCTCTGGACAACCTTGGAGCATTGCTGTGGGGTTTACCTATGGTGATGGCCAAAGGTTTTAATCAGCCAGTTCTCTGCAGGCAGAGGCAGGTGAGATCTCTGTAAATTCAGGGCAGCCCCAGCCCCAGATTAAAGTCTTAAAAAAAAAAAAAAAAAAAAAAAAAAAAAAAAGTAAAACAAGCCAGGCACTCCAAGAGGCAGGTAGATCTCAGGATTCAGGCCAGCCCGGTCTACTACATAATAATTATGGGACAGCAAGGGCTGACACAAAGAAACTCTGTCTCAAACAAAAACAAACAAAACGAATAAGAAAGGAAAGAAAAAAGAATCCACTAGTAGTAGTGAAATCTACTAGTAGAGTCTAAGCAGCCAGTGGATTATATTTAAACATAATTGAACTTGGAAAATCTCCTAACTTCAATACTTACCTTAATTGCTCAATGACAACAAAACTTCATGTACGTTGTGAGTCAGAAAGCCAGTTACGAGGTAGGTCAACCAAGCACGTGAGTCAATGCTGGTGCTCCTAAAGATCAGAAGAGAATGGCTTTCAAAGTAGTCCTCATTGGAGGAGAGTCAGTACTCTGGGTTTGACAACTCTGGGCAAATAACTTACACCTGCAAAATAATGATATTTCCTCCGGTTTTGACCTTAACCCACCTCCGGACTTAACATTCTATTTAACCGCAGCCTTATCCTTGCGCAGTGGCTAGTGTAGAGGGAGGATTAACCTGCACCGTCCTCTGCTTCTTAGGGCATTTGACCTCGCTTGGCTTTCTTTCTGCTCTACTTGGACAAGAATTTTATTGTGAACAGATGCTCTAAGGAGTCCTCAGAGGTCTCAGCCAATACACATTGTTCTATTGCAGCATAGAGGAGAGAACGTGTTAAAACTGGGTAGATGGGTTCCAGGCAGGGCTGCAGATACAATGCCCTGTGACCCGACAGAGCACTGGGCCTAGAGTTTTGCCTTCACTTAATTGAAAGTACAGAAAATAAACTTGGGTCTTTTCCAGCATATATAGATGTTTCCAGTATTCCAGGAAACCCAAAGCCGGAATATCAAAAAAGGCCATTTCAGCTCTGAAAAACTGTTTCTGAGTAATTTTTAAAATATAATCTTAGTAATGTAATGGGAGGTGGAGGTGGGGTGTGTGCCACAGCTCTCATCAGAAGACAAGTTTCCGGAAACGATTCTCTCCTTCCACCGAGGATTCACAGGATCAAACTAAGGGTGTGAGCTCATGGTTGGAGTGCTTTTTCCGGCTGAGCCCTGGATTCTGTCTCCAACACCAAGTAAATAAATGCAAGCACCTAGTCAGGATCATTCTTCCCCAAGGTCCGTGCCAGCTAAACTCGGAAAAATTCTTCCCTTGTCAGACAAAAGTAAGTTGATTAGGTACGCATGCGAAGCAAATTTCACACCGTAAAGAGTATAGGTGTACAGAGGACCTGAAAGTTTCCTCCAGTTTCTTTGGTCCTCCGGGTCAGGGCAGTGACTCCGCCGCGACACAAGGGGGCGCGCGCGCCCTCTCCTTTCCCGCCAACTAGGCGACGTTGCAGCCGGGCCTCCCGCGGTAACCTCTCTCGCTGGCGGGGCGGTTCCTGTTCCGGGTCGCAAAGGACCCGGATGCGAACGTACTATATAAGCGCCCGGCGAACTCCACGCTCTCCTTTCCGAGACCTGTGGTGCGTGCTGTGGAGCCTTGTCAAGTCTGCTCTGTCCTGACTCACCGCTGTTCGCTCCTGCTGAGGAACAAGTCGGTCAGGAAGCTACGCCTCAGCCATGGTGAGGTGGGGGACGACGCCACGCGGCCTGGGGCGTCGGCGGGGCTCAAGTTCCGGGGCGCCGGGAGCGCAGTTCCCGGGAGAGGGCTCCCGCCGCGGCGAGGGCCCGGAAAAGGGTCCGGATGGCGGTTGTGTAGGAGTGGGCCGCGACTTACGTTCGCTGTTTGTCTTTCCGCCTGTGTAATAACAGGCATTTAAAGATACCGGGAAGACTCCCGTGGAGCCCGAAGTGGCGATTCACCGGATTCGAATCACGCTCACCAGCCGCAACGTGAAGTCGCTGGAAAAGGGTCAGTACTGTGCTCTAGGGTGTTTTCGTGGTGCCCTGCGCCGTACCTGAGGCGCAGTCGGCGATGAGGAGATACCTACTGTGTTGAACTATGGTGATATTTCTTATACGCTATTCTGAGCCGATAGGCTAACTTGTGTAAATACGGTTCGAGTCATTCTGAAATAACTGAAAGACCATGTGTTGTTCACCTGCAGTTTGTGCGGACTTGATCAGAGGCGCAAAGGAGAAGAATCTGAAAGTGAAAGGACCAGTGCGCATGCCTACCAAGGTAAGCGACAGGTAGACTCTCTACTCATGTATCTGTACAAACGGGGGGAGGGTGTGTGTCACGCTTTGATTGCCAAAGGAATAATACTGAGTTTACATTCTTAAAATTACAAACAGAAGTTATTGGATGCCAAATACCTGATGATAACTGGGTATGACCCTTAATGAAAGCAACAAACTCCAAGAAAGCTATCTGGTGAAAGTGGCTGAAACCTTGTTAGCGTGGGGAAAGTGGTTCAAAAGAAACTACAGTTCTACAGTTTCATTTGTTTTATTGCAGACACTGAGAATCACTACCAGAAAAACCCCTTGCGGTGAAGGTTCCAAGACGTGGGATCGTTTCCAGATGAGAATCCACAAGCGACTCATTGACTTACACAGTCCTTCAGAGATTGTTAAGCAGATTACTTCCATCAGTATTGAGCCTGGAGTGGAGGTTGAAGTCACCATTGCAGATGCCTAAGTCAACTGTTTAAATAAATTGACTTACTTGTTAAGTTTTGCTGGCTTTTATTCAGGTTTTTTTAGTGTTCATGAGTGTAAATGAATGTGTGTCACGCGGGTGCCAGTAGATGTTCCTTTGAACCACCATGTAGATGCTGGAGATCCAACCTGCATCCTCAGAACAAGTTCCTTAACCACCGAGCAAGTACTGAAGCATTAAACTGCTTTTAAAAATAAAGGTGTGGCAACAGACTGGTCAAGTGAAAAAGAATGGTACTAAGTCAATTTAAAGACTAAGTTTGGTTAATAGAGCAGATTACATCCTTGGTCCTTAAGTCTGGAAACTTTGTTTTGGGATATAGTCTCAGTACAGAATGGGCTGGCCTCAGCAAATAATCAGTATCAAAATTAAAAGCGGGGATGGACCACCATACTGGCCATTCTGTGCTATTTGAAATGGATTCTGCCTGGCCATGCTTAGAATTCTGCTTTCTCAATTACAGGCATGAGCCACTGTAGCCAGTTTGCTTCTGTGTCTTGCAGGTCCAAGACTAGTGTACTAAGGAAAATTAGACCCAAGGTGCCCTATGGTATTCCAGGTGATTTGTGAAGGACAGGGTGACTTCCCCATTAACCTACTTGTAAAGATTGTGAGTACATTGTCGCTGTATTTAGACATGCCAGAAGAGGGCATCTGATCCCATTACTCACAAATGGTTGTGAGCCACCATGTAGGAATTGAACTCCGGAAGAACAGTGTTCTTAACTTCTGAGCTATCTCTAGCCTAAACATCAGAAGTTTCTAGAAGTACTTAATATGTAAATATTACTATTTGTGAAAGTTTTTTATTGAGATTTATCTATGGCCCTGACTGTCCTTGAACTCTATAGACCAGATTGGTTTCTAAGTCAGATCTGCCTGCCTCTGCATCCTGGATGCGTAAGATTGAAGGTGCATGTCGCCATGACCGCCTAGCAAATTATCTTGCAGTTTTTGTGTGCCTTTGGGGATGGATCTAGGCTTTTGGAGTAGACTCTTGTTTATTAAATTTACTGACTTGCTTCCTCAGCTATCTTACAGTCTTGAGCCTAATTGCCTGGGAGTGGTACCTCACCATAATCTGCTGAACTTTCTTATATATCAGTTAACAGTGGAAACATCCAGCAGGTTAATCTGATGGAAGTAGCTGCTTTTCCCCAAGTGTAAATTTAATAGGCAAGAACCAGCCTGTGCACTTGGAAGTTTGCTGAAAACGTCATTTAGGGCCAAAGAATGGTTTTGTGGCTAAAGCTACATCTCCCACGAATAGTTTCCAGTTAGTACGTAGAGTGCATGGATTAAAGTTAGTGCTTTAAAAATTAAAATTCACGATTTGGTAACTAAGGCCTTTAATCCCAGCAGAGGCAGGTGGGTCTCTAGTGTCAAGACCAGCTTGGTCTAGATAGTTTACACCAGCCAGGACAGCCTCAGAAAACTATTTGGGAAATCAGTACTTCATTTAGAGACTTGGATCTAAGGATAGGCCAACCAGATAGTAACTGAATCATTGATTCTGTGAATCTTGTATGAATGAGTTAAAGGCAGAAATTAACTTGCTCTAATTGAGGGCACTGCTGTTTGAGAAATGCAACCTAGCAATTACCAAGGGTATTGAAGCCACTTGCAGTCTCACATTTCTGCATCCAACATTGCCGGGACTTTATGTGTATGGTTTGTGGGTGTAAATAAAACAGGCAAAAGGCTGTTGAGTGGAAAGCGTTAGCTTCAGAGTCAAATTCCAAGTTTAGGTTCTTCGGTCAGAAGGCTAGATCAAATTACAAGACTTCTATGACTAAATTCTTAAGTGTCTTAGGATACAAATAGTACCTGCCTCAAAAGCGAATGTGGGTATTTTTGTTCTGCCTGAGACACACTTTCCAGTGAAGCCAAGATTCACTTGCTGTGGGCATGAATTTCCAGAGGTTATGCTAGCCTATGGTATTAGTTATTTGGAAGGATTCTTTGAGAAATCTGAGACCTCAGCTGCGAGGTTTTTAACTGGTTCATGCTCAGTGGAAAGTGACAAATTAATTGGAGAGCATGGCACAAATGAGGTTTTTACCTTTTGAAACTAAGAAATGAGTCTGCTTGGACTAGCATATTTTAAATCACACATTAAATGAAATTCCTGTTCATTTTGTTCTATAAACAGTTTACTTTCATATTTTGTAGTTAACATTTTCATTAACATCACACGCCCCCCAATTGTGTTGCTAAAATTGTCAATGTGACATTTTCATTAATCTATAGAAATTTTTTATATTTTCAGGAACCAAACTCAAAGCCTCCCATGTGCTAGGCAATTGGCTTATTTGTACAAACAGCATGCAGTGTGATTCTACGAGTGTAGACAGCATGTAATGAAAGCTGGGTAGTTTGAATTTGTATCCACTTGATGCTGTGAATCTTTGAGTCACTCATACCACCTTGTAAAATAGTTATTCTGAGAGTAAGTTGTTCTTTAAAATGCTGGAACTTACTCTTCGTGCCACTATTTGGTATTGGTTATTCAATATTTTTATTTTCATTCTACTTTCTCTTTTTAGCCCCTTATGGCCCTATTCTCTCTTCTTGGATTAGCCCTGGCTTCTACACATGAGAGACCATGCAGAATTTTTCTCATGGTTTAATATTTTGTCCTCTAGTTCCATCCATGCACAAATTAGAGGATTTTTTAAAGTTTATTTTTCTGGCTAAATACTGGTGTGTGTATAGTCTGTATGTTGGTTGCATATCTGTAGCATATCTTTGTATTTGCAAGTGTAGATACATGCGACAATTTTTAATTTTTATTATTAAGTGAATGTACCTTAATTCATTACTCTTAACAGTTTTGTAGGCATTTGCTATTCAAAGCACAATTTCTTTCTTTCTTTTTTTTATTAACTTGAGTATTTCTTATATACATTTGGTGTATATATATTCCCTTTCGGTTTCTGGGCAAACATCCCCTCCCCTCCCCTTCCTTATGGGTGTTCCCTCCCAACCCCTCCCTCCATTGCCCTCCCCCCACAGTCTAGTTCACAGGGGGTTCAGTCTTACAGGACCCAGGCCCCCTTCCACTGGTGCTCTTACTAGGATATTCATTGCTACCCTATGAGGTCAGAGTCAGGGTCAGTCCATGTATAGTCTTTAGGGCGTGGCTTAGTCCCTGGAAGCTCTGGTTGCTTGGCATTGTTGTACATATGGGGTCTCAGCCCCTTCAAGCTCTTCAGTTCTTTCTCTGATTCCTTCACCGGGGTTCCTATTCTCAGTTCAGTGGTTTGCTGCTGGCATTTGCCTCTGTATTTGCTGTATTCTGGCTGTGTCTCTCAGGAGCGATCTACATCCGGCTCCTGTCGGTCTGCACTTCTTTGCTTCATCCATCTTGTCTAATTGGGTGGCTATATATGTATGGGCCACATGTGGGGCAGGCTCTGAATGGGTGTCCCTTCAGTCTCTGTTTTAATCTTTGCCTCTCTCTTCCCTGCCAAGGGTGTTCTTGTTCCCCTTTTAAAGAAGGAGTGAAGCATTCACATTTTGATCATCCGTCTTGAGTTTCATTTGTTCTAGGCATCTAGGGTAATTCAAGCATTTGGGCTAATAGCCACTTATCAGTGAGTGCATACCATGTATGTCTTTCTGTGATTGGGTTAGCTCCTCAAGGATGATATTTTCCAGTTCCAACCATTTGCCTACAATTTCATAAAAGTCGATTTTTTTTGATAGCTGAGTAGTATTCCATTGTGTAGATGTACCCACATTTTTCTGTATCCATTCCTCTGTTGAAGGCATCTGGGTTCTTTCCACCTTCTGGCTATTATAAATAAGGCTGCGATGAACATAGTGGAACACGTGTCTTTTTTATATGTTGGGACATCTTTTGGGTATATGCCCAGGAGAGGTATAGCTGGGTCCTCAGGCAGTTCAATGTCCAATTTTCTGAGGAACCTCCAGACTGATTTCCAGAATGGTTGTACCAGTCTGCAATCCCACCAACAATGGAGGAGTGTTCCTCTTTCTCCGCATCCTCGCCAGCATCTGCTGTCACCTGAGTTTTTGATCTTAGCCATTCTCACTGGTGTGAGGTGAAATCTCAGGGTTGTTTTGATTTGCATTTCCCTTATGACTAAAGATGTTGAACATTTCTTTAGGTGTTTTCAGCCATTGGCATTCCTCAGCTGTGAATTCTTTGTTTAGCTCTGAACCCCATTTTTTAATAGGTTATTTGTCTCCTGGTCTAACTTTTTGAGTTCTTTGTATATTTTGGATATAAAGGCCTCTATCTGTTGTAGGATTGGTAAAGATCTTTTCCCAATCTGTTGGTTGATTTTGTCCTAACCACAGTGTCCTTTGCCTTACAGAAGCTTTGCAGTTTTATGAGATCCCATTTGTCGATTCTTGATCTTAGAGCATAAGCCATTGGTGTTTTGTTCAGGAAATTTTTTTTCCAGTGCCCATGTGTTCCAGATGCTTCCTAGTTTTTCTTCTATTAGTTTGAGTGTGTCTGGTTTGATGTGGAGGTCCTTGATCCACTTGGACTTAAGTCAAAGCACAATTTCAATTAAAATGTTTTTAATAGCATCTTTCCACTTGTATAAAGTGTAAAAAGTATATTCCTAGAAGTCAAATTTCTGAATTTTGGTTGCATTGTAAATGTGTATACTCGGCTATTAGAATTATGGGGCTGGAAAAGTAGCTCACAATGGGTAAAAGCAATTTGTTGTCAGTCCTGACACCTGAGTTGACTCAGGATCTACAAGGTAGAAAAAACCAGCTCCCACAAGTTTCTGGCCTCCATACTTATAAATAATGCAGTAAAAATTTCAAGTAACCATTTATTAAAGACAAGCATATACTAATTGCTCAGGTATAAACACTTCTGGGAAAATTTAAGAGAAAATTTCAGTAAAACAACCAAAAGGATGCCTTTAAATGACTGAGTGCATTTATGTTCCCACCATCGTCAGTGTGCAAAGGCATTGTTACTTACACAGGGTGGTTCTTTGAGTTCTACTGTCTACTTGCCACATCTCCCTGGGACTCCTATTAACTTCAATTTCGTGACCTTCTAAACCGCTGTTTCTTTCGTGTGTAATTTAGAGAGTTTTTGTTTTTTGGTTGGTTGGATTTTGATTTTTTGAGGCAGGGTTTTTAAGTAGCCCTGGCTGACCTAGAACTTGAACTCAGAGCTCTGCCTGCCTCTACCTCCTGAGAGTTGGGGTTAAAGGCATGGACCACCACCACTCAGGCAGAGATTTTTCTCAACTTATCTCACCTATCATTTCTGCTGATTTATTTTTCAACTTCATTATCTTGATTTAAAATTTTGTTGTCGTTGAAAGCTTCAAACATACCAAGAATGCTATAGTGGATCTTTATATAGCTTAGCTTTGTAATGGTTTCCGTTACAGCTTAGCTTTAAGGATTGACAGTTGCTGTTGCTTGTGTTTCATGTATGAATCCACTCCCCTCAGAATATTTTGGATCCAATTTCAGTCGTAATGTTTTAGCATATATGCTAGAAGATAACTCTTACTTTTATGGGTATGAGAACTTTGAATGTGTGTCTGTGCACCACATGTTGGTGGATCCCTGGAACTGGAGTTGGAGATGGTTTTAAGCTGCCAGGAGACTTCTGGCAGTTAAACGAACCCCAACCCTTAGAAAGGGAAAAAGATAAGCCTTTAACAAGATCAAGCTAGCCAAAATTCTGGAGTAGAAAGGGGAGATACTGTCCAGGCCCCATCCTGAACTGAGGAGATGTTGGCAGTTGATAGCTGCTGAGGGAAGGAGAATCACTCTGACTTGAGAGTGTTTCTTCTGGAAGGTTCCTCATGTTCCAGAGAATGACCCCCATACTCACACACTAACTGGGTTCAGTGGGTTAGCCAAAAAGGGAAGAAGAAAAAAAAAATCTCAAGAACAAAAAAAAGTAGAGAAAAATTATGATTTGAAAAATCCAGTATAATTATACTAATACTGTGCTACAGATACCCAGAAGTTTTTCTCTTCTAAAACTGAAATTCTGAACCTTAAAATGAATCCACCCATAGCCCCTGGCACCTATCAATTTACTTCCTTTTTCTGTGTATTTGCCATAATGTCATCAAGTTCTATCCATGTCACATGGCAGGAATTTGTCTTTTCAGTGTTTGAGGAAAGTTTTACTATGTAATTCTGGCTGGCCTCAAACTTGTGGCAATCCTGCCTCGGCCTCTGGAATTGTAAGAGTTAGAAGCTTGTGGCCCATACCTGACTTTTGTAATGCTAGGGAACTATGTAAGTGTGCACCCCACTCTCTTTCTCCATTCCTCTGGTTTATTTGGGTTGCACTCACCCCTGCTGATTGTGTCTGATGCTGCAGTGAGCACGAAGATGCAGACACATCTCTGAGATAAAGCTTTTCCTACTTTACATGTCAAACAAGAAAGGTTGCCGAATGTATGGTCTTCCTCGTTCTAACTTTTGAGGAATCCATGATGTTTTCCACACTGTTGTGTCATTTTACATTCTTACCAGGTATTCCAACTTTCCTTGTATGGCACTAATACTCGTTTTTGTTTGTTTTGGTCTGGTTTTTCCAGACAGGGCTTCTCTGTTTAGCTCTGGTTGCTGTGGAACTTGCAGCCACTCTGTAGGTTGTTTCTTCCTTTTGCTTTCTGTTAATTTAATTATTTTGTTTTCCCTTTGTTTCTGTTTTACGAGCCAGGACCTTGTATAGCCCGGACTGGTCTTAGCTTGCTAGATAGCGAAGGCTGGCCTTTAACGACTGCTGCTCTTCCTGCCTCAGCCTTCAGAGTGCTGGGGACTATAGATTATAAGTCAATAACTCTAAGCCTTAGTCGTTGACTTCTTGTGTATGAAAGGACTCTGCCTTTGGTGTCATAACTAGTAAATCAGGGAATATATTTATGCAGCTTTTCCATAGTGTCATATGCCTTGCAGTTGTGTTAGTAACACAATAAACTAAGGAAAATAATCATTTAAACTTAGAATATCAAAATGATTTGGGAAAAATCATGATTAGTCCATGGCCTGTAAAATTCTTATGAAAACATGAAAGTGTCTCCTTCTGTTCCTTTAGTTGTAAGGGGGAATAAGAAAAAATTAAAAAGTTAATATTTAGTATGCTGTTATCTAAAACATAACATTTAGGAAATACCCTATTTATAAAGATTCTGTGGCTGGGGAGATGGTTTAGTTTAAGTAAACTGTTAAAGAGGACTTGCTCCTCTTAAAGAGGACCAGGGTTTGGTTCCCAGCATCCACGTGGTTATTAACTCCAGTTCTTAAGGGCAGAGCACCGAGTCTGTGACATGTTCGTCATTTCTGTTTTAATTACAGTTGTCCTCTGGTACCAATGGGGGATAGCTTCTGAAATTCAGCAAGTACCAGCATCTACAGCTATTTAAGTCCTCTAGAGAATGCTACATTGTTTGAATTAAACATTCATTCCTTCTCATATATTTTAAATCAATACTAGATCATTTGTAACACCTAATAAAATAGAAGTGCTATAAAAATAGCTGTGATATTCTGTTATTTAGGGAGTAAAGATAGGAAAAAGCCTATGCACATTCGGTACGTATGCAGTGTTTTGGTTTCAATCTGCAGTTGTTCGAGTTCACAGCTGTAGAACCCACAGATATATGGAGTCAACTGGACTTTACTCATTCTTGTTTGCCTCTGTTACTCACATTGCACATGTAGAGCCTCCCGGATGTCGGCAGGGTCAGCATGTTTGTGGTTAACTATTTAATATATTACACCACTTAGGACTGATTTAAATTTTGCTCCCAGAATTATCTCTTGTTTCTCTGATGTATTCCCATCTTTGTTGGCTGATCTCCTGTTCTGACTGCACCTTTGTAATGACTTGGAAACAAAGAAGCCTCACAACTCCACACTTTGCTGGCCCTGCTTGCCTCTGTAGGAAGTGGGTAGCAGATGTGCGTGGACCTATTATCTGCGAAAGAGGTGACATGATCTATTTGTGCACACTGCTTGAACTAAATAACTAGCAGTAATGGTGGTCCTTTACTCAGTGTGCTGGCTGTTCTTGGTTGTCAACTGGACAACTAACTAACTAAAAACCAAGTGGCTGGATACACTTGTTTAATTAAATGACTTGAGGTAGGAAGACCCACTTTTAATCTGGATCTTTTGAGGGGAAGACTCACCTCTAATCCAGGCCACACATTCTGTTGGCAACCTACATAAAGGACATAAAAAAAGGTTTTGATCTTTGCCTGCTTGCCCTCACTTTTACAAGCAAATCTATTTCTTGCTATATATTTATATAATCCGTTAACTTCCGTTCCTCTAGGGAGCCCTTACCAGTACACTCCCAATTAATACAGTATAGTGATGCTTGGAGAAATAGTATAATTTACTCAAACTGTCATAACTGAGAGGTTTTAGGATTATCTCTTACTTATCTGGGGCAATTGGTTCTTTATTTTGCAATTTCATATATATTAAATTTTATTTATACTTAAAGATTGTATTTTAGGGCTGGAGAGATGGCTTAGTGATTAAGAGCACTGTGCTCTGCAGAGAATCTGGGTTTGGTTTCTAGTATCCATGTGGGCTTACAGCCCATTGTTAACTCCAGTTCTAGGGAAACCAGCTCCTTCTCCTGTCTTCCTTAGGCTCTAAGCACACAAAGAGCACATACATACATACATACATACTGGCAAAACACACACATAAAAATTAATCTTTTTTCGAAGAATTGCATTTTGCTGGGAATGGTGGCTCTAGGAGGCAAAGGCAAGTGGATCTCTGTGAGTTTGAGGTCCACCTGGCCTACAGAGTTAGTTCCAAGGCTACACAAAGAAACTCTGTCTCAATAAAATAAATAAATAAATAGGTAAATAAATAAAATTGAGTGTTTATGGATACAGTTGGACTCTTCCCTGTTCCTATGTAGATAGACCTGCTTTTCCCAGAGACTACTCTGTGTGAACTTCTCTTTCAAGGCCTCACGAGAACGTGCCTGCACCTCAGGAGAACACGCCTGCAGTGAGGAGCTTCGATCCTCATGGAAGCTTCAATCATACTTCCTAGTGGCCATGCAGTGCTGTAGATGCTTTCCTTTGTCGAGGCCAGGTCCCACAGCATAGCTCTTTGTTCTGTTTTACAGTATGAGAACTGATCCCAGCATCTCGCATAGGCTACACAAGTGCTGGGCCTCCATGGGTCGTTCCCTAACCTGCATTCATTCTGCTAGTTTCTAAATGAACGACCCAGTTTTGCCTTCTTCCAACGCCTCCATTTTGAGCCCTACTTCTACTCAAAGATCAGGAAGAGCAGCCAAAGATCAGGAAGTGCAGTTTCCACTACGGTTGTTGGGCGTACTGGACCACTCTCATCCTGTCTTCCTTTGCTCCGCCTACATTCAGTTTTTGCATTCTAGAAGTGAAACTCGCCCACCAATCTGTTTCTATCTTCTTTTTGCCAGAGCTTTATTTCTTGGTTTCTCTGCATGCCATTTCAATGTGTATAATCACGAGCTGAAAGTTAATTGATTCTTAAAGCTCCTCAAGCATTGTTTCTGTATAATGTATAGATAGTTTTCTAGGATACTTTTTACTGAAAAAACACAGTGTGTCACCACCATGAGGCTCCTGGGCCAGACTCTGTATTAGACTGTCAATCCCAAACACACTTTCCTGGCTGTGTCTCCAGTTATTATGCGTCTTAAGTTACTTATTAATTTTTTTCCCCTAACTTTTCAAGACTGGATTTCTCTGTGTAACCTCGCTGTCCTGGAACTCTATAGACAAGGCTGGCCTTGGACTCAGAGACCTCCCTGCCTCCGCCTCCCAAAGGTGTGTGCCACCACTGCAGGCTATTCATTACTCTTCTTGAACCTCACTTTTCTTATCTGGAAAATAAGAAAAGGACCTCTTCAAACTGACTGAAAAGTGGGTGAATTAACTTTTTAAGTATTCTTAAGACACAGCCTGGCACAGAACATAAGATATATAACTATTTGAAATGAATTAATCTAAATTCCCGGAAATGAAACACATTTGAAAATGTGACTCCTTGAATTTCTTCTCTCATTCACATGTAGTGTAGAGTTCCCCCAATGCAAGGAGGTTATTTATTTATTTATTTTTACCAATTAGAAACCAGCCAGGTTTAGAGGTAACTGCTTTTCTAGCTACGTAGGTACTTAAACAAAAATAAATTTGTTACAACCTTTGAATGCCCCTGTGTGACCCTGACAAGACATTTAGGAATCTTAATAGACACTGAATTGATGATGAAGAGATGGCTCAGTGGTTAAGAGCACTAACTGCTCTTCCAGAGGTCCTGAGTTCAAGTCCCAGCAACCACATGGTGGCTCGCAACCCTCTATAATGGGATCTGCTGCCTTCTGGTGTATTTGAAGAGAGTTGCAGTTTACTTATATACATAAAATAAATACATAAATCTTAAAAAAAAAAAAGAAACTGAAATGACTTCACCATATATCCAAGAAATAAGCCATGAGAGACAACAGAGAAAGGAGAAAGGAGACACTCATGAAACAATTCCCAAATGTCTGTTTTCTTTCATGTTTATTGATCATTGCCTCTTCACATTATTCACACCACAGCTTGAGAAAAGTTAAGAATTCGTCTATTTAAAGCTCAACAAAAAGAAGTTAAGACATTTAGCAAAAATATGCTAGCAAAACTATAAAAAATACTTTTGGCAGAGTCTCACTATATAAGTCAGTCTGACCTGGAACTAACTCACTATTCTCCTGCCTCAGACTCCTGAATGCTGAGATTTTAGGTATACACCACTATGCCTGGTGTCAAACTGCAAGTTTTGAAAAACAAAACAAAACCAAGAAAAGCATATTGAGGTTATAGCTCTAGAAATGTCAAGTTTTTAAAAGCTTCTGTCTTTCAGTTATATTCCCTTAAGGTTTAACACATTGTTTATGGTCAAGTCTCAAGTGTTTTCATTTCTGAAAAGACTCAACACTGGTAGTTTAAATCTTTTTCAAAGATAAAAGCCATTAGGTTTCACAGAAGAAATGAAGGACAATAAGTGTTTTCTCTTCAAATTGAGAAAGGAGATATAAACTAGTGTTAAAAAACCATGAGTGCTATTTCTCATAATCCATTCAATGGTGGCCTTTGAAGTCTCTTATAATCAGGCTTCGACCAATCGGGAGATAGTCTTCTCCTGCTGCCTTTGGATCAAGATATAGAACTCTCAACTCCTTCTCTAGCACCATGTCTGCCTGGAAGCTGCCATGCTTCCCACCATGATGAAATGGATTGAACTTCTGAAACTGTAAGCCAGACTCAATTAAAGGTTTTCATTTACAGGAGTTGCCATGGTCACAGCAGTGAAATTCTAACAAAGATAGCACATGTTTCTTGAATATTTCTTAATGCTTTTAGTTTGGAACCACCTCAACTCACATAAACTCAGAAGAACAGTCCCCTATTGTTTTTGTTAGTTGACTTATCTTTTGGATATGTTGCCAATGTAATGCCCTGTCAGCCCCAAACATTCGTACTCATGTGTTGCTTACCCATGGAGGCACATTCTGAAAGCTGTACTGGAGTTGGTTATTGTGCAAACATTACAGTGTGTATCACACACCCCTGTGGAGGTCACCTCAGTCATTCCATATGACTTTCTGGTGCAATCAAAAGACTTGTAGGGGAGCTGGAGAGATCACAGAAGCTACACAAATACTTCAAGACGGAATGATAGATTCTGAATGAACGCTGAATCACCAAAGAAATCAGGAAGTAAAATTTTAAGTTCTCAGAATCAAATGAAAACAAAAGCACAACTTACTATAACCCCTAGGACATAGATAAGGCCACTTTAAGAGGAATTTATAGGAAAGGATGATCATATTAAAAAGTCAGATTTTAAATAAATAATATAGTGTTATGCTTTAGGAGCCTGGGAAAATAAGAGTCAGAGTGGGAGTAACTCAGTGATGGGAGGCTTACTTAACATGTGTGTATCCTACATTCAACTTCCAGCACTGTAAAAACAAACAAAATCATGCCAGATCCAGACCCCAAAGCAGTAGGCAGCAACAAGTAACAGAGAAATAGGGATAGGGGTGAAGATTAAGAACGAGGAGACTAAAAGAAAATCAGCCAGAGAGTCATGTCTTTGAGTAAATAAACAAGACTGATAAGCCCTGCTAGCCAAGAGAAAAAGAAAGGAGAAACCCAATTTATAATACAAGAGGTGAAAACAGCTACTTAACCAGAGTCCAGGGACATCTAGATAATCATTATGGAATAATGTAAAAACTTATATTCCCCAATCTTGCAAAATACAGAAGAAATGAATTGTGTCATATATGGATATGACCTACCAAACTTAAGAGGCTATAAGCAATTTGAATATATTTCTAACAAGCAGTGAGATTAAAACAGTAATAGGCTCTTAACAAAGAAAAGTTCATAACTGAATAAATTCATTTCTGTATTCTATTTTTAAAGAAAAGTCAACCAACTGTAAACCATATAACAGAAAGGGAAGGGACACTGTGAGACTCACTTACAAAGTTAACATTTCCCTGATACCAAAACAAAGACGCAAACCTGTAGACCAACTTCTCTAATTCGTATAGACAGAAAAATTCTCAATAAAAGTCTTGCAAACTGGATTGAATAGCATCACACATCATGGCCAGGTTGGTTTCATTATAGCATGAACAAGGATGGTTCAACATCTGCAAATTGATGATACACAAAATAGACTAAAGGGCATAAGTCATATTGTATGACCAACTCAACCAGTGGAGAAAGGACCCTGATACATTCAGCATTCTACATGGTAAAGTACCTAAAAAAACTAGAAATAGAAGGAACACACCCTAGCATAATAAAACCAATATACACCAAACCTATAGCCAGCAGTATACTAAACAGTGAAAACTTAAAGCATCTCCTATAAAGCCAGGAACAAGATGAAGAGGTCCACTTTGTCTTTATTCAATATAGCATTTTGAGTATTGGCTAGAATAAGAAGAGACAAAAATGGAAAAGATACAGATAGGAAAGTAGGGTTGGAGGAAAGTCTGCAAACTCTACCACAGGGCATTAAGATCTGATACACCAGATCCCACCCTCCCATCCAATCAATCAATCAATCAATCAGTTAATGAGCTGAATATAAGAATTACAAGTGGCCATGAATGTTTGGAAATTTTCCAATATTCTTATCCTTTAAGGAAATAAAAATGAATACTGCTTTGGAAGCAGAATGGCTATTATTAAGAAAACAAACGGATGATAAAACTTGAGGTGTGAGAAGCAGCCACTGTGGAAATCAATATGGAGCTCATACAAAACTGAAACGATGACCACCATATGATGTAGTTACACCAGCAGTAGGAAGAGACTCAAAGATTCTGTCAGCATCCACCTTTTACCATTGCACTACTCACAATAGCAAAATATGGAACAATGTCCACCACAAGAAAAATTAGACCAAAAAGTTGTAGTACACATACAGCCATATAAAGAAACTTCGATGTTTGCAGGAAAACGGATGAACCACACGGGACTCCTAACAACTGATTGCAAAGCATGTGTACAGAGTAGCTTCAGAGAGGATGGTGAGGTAGTAGATCAGAAGAGATAGAAACTTTGATGTAGGAGAGGAAGACAAGGGTGGAGCATCCTGAAGGAGGGCTCAAGTCACAGGTGAGGCTCCAGAAGGGAGAGAAGAGGGACACCAGAAGTCTTTTGTTGTTATAATGAGGAAGCCAATACCAAGTATTGCTGGCAAGCCATTTCCCTTTCAGGGTCACTAGAGGTCAGTGGGTTTCTCAAGGATGCTTTACAGAGTCTCTGTAAATAATAGAAAGTATCATACGCAAAGGGAGGGGGTCTAAAGCGAGAAGAGAAAGGAGAAAGTGTGAAAGGATTTAGGGGACAACAGGAGAGAATTGGCCCAGAAACAGAAGGCTTATTGAGGTAGTAAACCTTTGAGTTCTTTGTGACATCAATCTGAGCCATTTTTCTATTTTTTTTCACTGCCTGATGAAAAAGGAAACTGCTTAGTGGATCCAGAATGAAGGCTTGCTTAGTCATGTCATGCTGGAAGATATGAAAATCATTGGAAATATTGCAAGTAGACTGTGTAAATCAAAAATGAAAACAGATGAGTAATGACAAAGTGCGCAGTGACAATAGTAACTGGAGAACATATATATGTATATGCATATGTATATATGTATTTATGTATTTATGTGTATATGTGTGTGTATGTATGTGTGTATGTATGTATGACAGGGCCTAGAATTTCCTTTTTCCAAGGGTCACCTTGAACTCACAACAATCTTTTTGCTTCTGCCTCCTGAGTGCTGGAAGGAATTACAAGTATAAGCCACTATGGCCAGCTCAAACTGAGATGTTATATATCTATACCTTTACCTTTACCTTTATATAAACAACCATTCCACACGTGCCTAGACATGTACTAAGACTTGGCATTGAAAGTGTGGTTCTGTCTTCAGGACTTTGCTCTGGACTCCCTGCAGTTCTCTTAGGATCTCCGTTGAAGCGAATCGGATGAGACACACAGAATGTAGTGTAGAAGATGGACTGGGTTTACAGTAGAATAAGGTAGACCATTCTAAAGAGGTGAGGCAACCAAGCCATCAGTCTGTCAACCTACATTTTTCTAGCTAGGTCTATTGACAGTAAATAATATATGCCAACTGATTTTTATTTTAAAATATACGTAGAGTTTAGAATAATTCTAAAGCCCCCAGCACAAACAGGTTTTCCTGAGGGCCGTTTTTCTGTCTAGGTGGTATCAGGCCAGTTTGATTTGATCCTTACAGGAGGGGTAATGACATGTCTTTGTTCTTTTTCAGAAAAACCATTTACTGAATGTTAAGGGTTCAGTTTCTAGAAGTTGATTTAGATAATTAATAAATTACTAGTGACCTTCTTGGCAGTTCAAGATATTCTCCTGTGGCCAGAAACTTCATTCCTCTGGGCAGTAATTAGTAGGCTATGGTTTCACAGGCTGTTGACTACGAGGGAGAGGTCTATGCCAAATGCCCTCCAACCCTTCTACAGTCCACGTGAGACTCTAACAGGTTCTGTCCTGTTCTGTCTTCCTCCTTCTCCCTCCTCCCTCCCCTCCTTTCCTCCTCTCTTCCTCTGTTCCTCCTCCCCTCCCTCCTCCTCCCTCCCCTCCCTCCCCCCTCCCCTCCCCTCCCTCCCCTCCTTCTTCCTTTCTTCCTTCCTAAGTTGGTAAAGGCTGACTTCCTTTTCTGCCTATTTGTTGAAACAGGTGTCTCACTAAACCTGGTGTTCACTGATTGGCTCTATCGGTTGACCAGCTCCTCCCCAACCCCACCCCTCAGCATTTACATCCAGGCCTAGCTTTTTTAGAGTGTTACAGATCAGAGCTCAGGTGTTCGTTCTTGCATGGTGGATGCTTTGCCTTACAGAGTTCCCCAGACCCTTTGTGTTTCTTTTTCTTTTCAAATATATTTGTAATTATTTTTTTGAAAATTTCACACATGTGTATAATGTATTTTGATCATACCTTGATTAAACCTCTAACCTTAGACTTCATGCTAAGCTCCTCCTATGTTTTAAGTATATAGTTGATAGGAGTGATGTTATGAGATGTAGTCATGAGAGGGTCTTTCTCTTGTTTTAGTTCTTTGTTATTGTGTTTTTGTTTTCGTTTTTTGACACAGGGTTTCTCTGTGTATCTTTGGCCATCCTGGAACTCATTCTGTAGACCAGGCTGGCTTCAAACTCAGAGATCCATCTGGCCTCCTGAGTAATGGGATTAAAGGCCTGCACCACCATGACCAGCTAAATTAGTGAGTCTTTTTTTCTTTTCCGGCATTGAATTACAGTGTTATCTTTTGAGTTATTTCTGTTTTGTTTTGTTTTTCTTTGTTTTTGTTTCACTATGTATCCCTGACTGTCCTGGGACTCACTCTGTAGACCCGGCCTCAAATTCACAAACATCTGCCTACCTCTCTGCCTTTCAAGTGCTAAGTTTAAAGTGGTGTGTCACCACCACCCCGCTTTACTTATTTATATTTGATTTTGAGATATGATCTTGCTTAGCCAATGCTGAATTAGGACTCCCTTTATAGTTGGACTGACCTTAAATTCCTGGCTCAACCTCGGAACTCCACTCTGGGTCCAGGGATTGCAGGTGTGTGTAACTACAGCAGCCCCTTAGACACAGCAGCCTCTTACACCCAGCAGGCTCTTATACACAAGCCTCTACTCTAAAATTCAAGTCAAAGTCTGCCTGAGAAGGAAAATATGTCACATATAGAATAGTTCAGAAATGCAAATCCAGGAAAAAACAAGAAAGCGTGTAAAAAGAGGATTAATGGAAGGACGAATGGATCCCACACACATTTAATTTCAACCGACCTAAATACAATCTGTGGGATGCTTATAACACATGGGTAAATAAAACAAAGGTAATATATCAAGGGGGAAGAGGGAGGAGCTGTGAACACTGTTCTGAGGCATCTGTATTTTACAGGAGGCAGTGTGATGTTACTAAAACATGGGCTTAGATTGGTTGCAAAAGTACATTTTAACCCAGGCAGTCCTTAAAACCCCCCTCTCTCTTTCCTCCTTCCTGCTCATCTTCCTTTCTTCTGTCTTCTAAGGGAACCTCACCCTCAGGCCAGGTGGCCTGGGGCTCCCTTTGTAGACCAGGCTGAAGTTGAAAATTGAGATTAAGGCTTGTGCCTCTGAGATACCTGGCTTTTAAAATGTTTTTAAAAGACATGAGCAACATGTCAGAAAACAGAAATGAAACTTGGTCACAGAATTATCCATTTAAGACAAGAGAAGGCATAGAGAGAAGAGGAAAGGAACAGAGAACAACTGTGCATGTAGAAACCCCAAAGATGGTAGGGTACATGGGTACCTGGGTTCTCTTACGCACGTACATTGTAAAGGTCCAAGATTCACTGAATATTGATACCCTGGACTCAAATAGTATGTAACCGCAAAGAATGTCTTATTCTATAGAAGTCCAGCATGCTGGGGTCTACCATCTACAAAAATAGAGAGACCCTGAAGTGAACTCAAATATGAGGATTGGAAACTGTTGCTGGGGAAGTCTGGAAATTGCTGCTAATTCATGGCCTTGCCTCAGGCCAGGTTGTCACCTGAGGCCTGGACTTGCCCAATTCTTGGAAACAGAGATTTAGGTACAGTCCTCTGAGCTGTCAATTTGAAGCCTGTCATGGAGTCAGCCTAGCCCTTCAGTTTTGGGCCATCTTGAATCTTTGAGATATTTCTATAGGCTGGTATTGTTTGAGAATCATCAATTGAACAATGGAAATCCATTCCTTAACAAACTTAATTAAAGCATTGGTTATGCAACGACCATAAGTCAAAGATAACATCAGTAGCATAAGAGAACTGGTCAGGCAGAGACAAAGGTAGTCAGTCAAGGAGGCCAGTTGAAGAGGGACTCATACCAAACCCTGAGGCTGTTCTCTTTCTATTCTTTTGTCTTTTCTTTCTTAGACTCTTCTTGACTTAAGGCCATGGATTCATTGACCTCCTTTGAGTGGTCAACATAGAAAACAACATTCCTCACCTAAGACTGTACAGACTCCTCTCTGCCGGAGGAAAAGCAAGTTTAGGCCTCTTCTGTTTGTAAGACTACTTCTGCCAGGGAGGGTAATCTTCTGCAGGGCTGTGATGTACTTTTTCATCTCCTGTATATCTGCCATCAATCACCATCTGTGTGGCCTTGTCATTCTTATCTTGAAGTATTAGGGCTGAGTCACCTACACTAGCAACTCTGGCCAGCCCTATGCCAAGGAGAGAACCTAGTAGCACAATGGAAATGGAAACGCTGTTAATTCGATTATTTAAAGTTACAGTGTGGTTGCAGAGGTGGGAATAGGCTGGGGATTCCTTATTTTCAATGCAGAGTCCCCTTCTGGTAAATGACAGTTCGGTGTTATGTCCCAGGTGAGAGGAGTTAAGAAACAGCAGTCGAAGAAGAAAACTTCCCTAACCTAAAGAAAGAGATGCCCATAAACATGCAAGAAGCCTACAGAACTCCAAATAGATTGAACCAGAAAAGAAATTCCTCCTGTCACATGGTAGTCAAAACACCAAATGCACAAAACAAAGAAAGAATATTAAAAGCAGTAAGGGAAAAAGTCAAGTAACATATAAAGGCAGACCTATCAGAATCACACCAGACTTCTCACCAGAAGACCAGAGACTATGAAATCCAGAAGATCCTGGGCAGATGTCATACAGACCCTAAGAGAACACAAATGCCAACCCAGGCTACTATATCCAGCAAAACTCTCAATTAACATAGATGGAGAAACCAAGATATTCCATGACAAAACCAAATTTGAAGAATATATTTTCCCAAATCCAACCCTACAAAGGATAATAGATGGAAAAGTCCAACATAAGGAGGGAAACTACTCTTTAGCAAAAGCAAGAAAGTAATTTTGCAACAAAACAAAACAAAAAAAAAGAGAGAGACACACACAAACATAATTCCACATCTAACAACAAAAATAACAGGAAGCTACAATCACTATTCCTTAATATCTCTTAACATCAGTGGACTCAATTCCCCAAGAAAAGACATAGACTAACAGACTGGATACATAAAGAGGACCCAGAATTTTGCTGCATACAGGAAACACACCTCAGAAACAAAGACAAACACTACCTCAGATTAAAAGGCTGGAAAATGACTTTCCAAGCAAATGGTCCAAAGAAACAAGCTGGAGTAGCTATTCTAATATTGAATAAAACATACTTTCAGCAAAAAGTTATCAAAAAAGATAAGGAAGGACACTTCATATTCATCAAAGGAAAAATCCACCAAGATGAACTCTCAATTTTAAATATCTATGCTCCAAATGCAAGGGCACCTACATTCATAAAAGAAACATTTAAAGCTCAAAGCACACATTGCACCTCACACAATAATAATAGGAGATTTCAACACTCCACTCTAATCAATGGACAGATGATGGAAACAGAAATTAAACAGAGACATAGAGAAACTAACAGAACTTATGCATCAAATGGACTTAACAGGCATTTATAGAACATTTCATCCTAAAATAAAAATATATATATATAGCTTCTTCTCAGCACCTCATGCTACTTTCTCCAGAACTGATCTTACAATTGGTCGCAAAACAGGCCTCAACAGATACAAGAAGATTGAAATAATCCCATGCATCCTATCAGATTACCACGGACTAAGGCTGACCTTCAATAATAACAAAAATGACAGAAAGCCCACATATACATGGAAGTTGAACTACGCTCTACTCAATGATAACTTGGTCAAGGAAGAAATAAAGAAAGAAATTAAAGACTTTTTAGAATTTAATGACAAGGAAGGCACAACATACCCAAACTTATGGGACACAATGAAAGCTGTGCTAAGAGGAAAACTCATACCTCTGAGTGCCTCCAAAAAGAAACCAGAGACAGCATACATTAGCAGCTTGACAGCACACCTAAAAGCTCTAGAACAAAAAGAAGCAAATACACCCAAGAGGAGTAGAAGGCAGGACATAATCAAACTCAGAGCTGAAATCAACCAAGTAGAAACAAAAAGGACCATAGAAAGAATCAACAGAACCAAAAGTTGGTTCTTTGAGAAAATCAACAAGATAGATAAATCCTCAGCCAGATTAACCAGACGGCACAGAGAGAGTATCCAAATTAACAAAATCAGAAATGAAAAGGGAGACATAACAACAAAATCTGAGGAAATTAAAAAAAAAAATCATCAGATCCTAACAAAAGCCTATATTCAACAAAACTGGAAAATCTAGAGGAAATAGACAATTTTCTAAACAAATACCAGGTACCAAAGTTAAATCAGGTTCAGATAAACCATCTAAACAGTCCCATAACTCCTAAAGAAGTAGAAGCAGTTATTAAAAGTCTCTGAACCAAAAAGAGCCCAGGTCCAGATGGGTTCAGTGCAGAATTCTATCAGACCTTCATAGAAGACCTCATACAAATACTATCCAAACTATTCCAGAAAATAGAAACAGATGGGGCACTACCAATTCCTTCTATCAAGCCATAATTATGCATAAACCTAAACCACACAAAGACCCAACAAAGAAAGAGAACTTCAGGCCAATTTCCCTTATGAATACTGACACAAAGATAATCAATAAAATTCTTGCAAACTGAATCCAAGAACACATCAAAATGATCATCCATCATGATCAAGTAGACTTATTTCCAGTGATGCAGGGATGGTTCAATATATGGAAAACCGTCAACGTAATCCACTATATAAACAAACTCATCATTAGATGCTGAGAAAGCATTTGACAAAATTCAACACCCCTTCATGATAAAAGTCCTGGAAAGATCAGGAATTCAAGGCCCATATCTAAACATAGTAAAAGCAATATACAGAAAATCAGTAGCCAACATCAAACTAAAAGGAGAGAAACTTGAAGCAATCCCACTAAAATCAGGGACTAGACAAGGCTGCCTATTCTCTCCCTACTTATTCAATATAGTACTCGAAGTCCTAGCCAGAGCAATCAGACAACAAAAGGAGGTCAAAGGGATACAAAGGAAAGGAAGAAGTCAAAATATCACAATTTGCAGATGATATGATAATGTACTTAAGTGATCCCAAAAGTTCCACCAGAGAACTAAACCTGATAAACAACTTCAGCAAAGTGGCTGGGTATAAAATTACTCAAACAAATGAGTAGCCTTCCTCTACTCAAAGGATAAACAGGCAGAGAAAGAAATTAGCAAAATGATGCCCTTCACAATAGTCCTGAATGACATAAAATACCTCAGTGTGACTCTAACCAAGCAAGTGAAAGATCTCTATGACAAGAACTTCAAGTCTCTGAAGAAAGGAATTGAAGAAGATCTCAGAAGATGGAAAGACCTCCCGTGCTCATGGATTGGCAGGATTAATATAGTAAAAATGGCCATTTTTGCCAAAAACAATCTACAGATTCAATGCAAGCCCCATCAAAATTCAAACTCAATTCTTCACAGAGTTAGAAAGAGCAGTTTGCGTATTCATTTGGAATAACAAAAAACCCAGAATAGCGAAAACTATCCTCGACAATAAAAGAACTTCAGGGGGAATCATCATCCCTGACCTTAAGCAGTATTACAGAGCAGTAGTGATAAAAACTGTATGGTATTGGTCAAGGACCTCCACATCATACCAGATACACTGAAACTAATAGAAGAAAAAGTGGGGAATTGTTGTGGTTTGCCCTGAAGTTACTGTATTTTGATGCTAATTCCACTGCCCCAAGGACAGCTGCCTAGTCAAGGACTCAGAACTCAGGTGACTTCACCAGAACCACCTCTCCATTGAATTTGTAAAGTACTGGTGAGGAGCAGGTACAGGATAGAAGGAGGCCTGTCATTGGAGGAGAAGGAAGGATGGGCGGGAGAGAAGTTTGAAGGAAGAGGAGGAGACTAAGGGAGAGAGGAGGAGACAGGAGGGAGAGAGGGGCAGAGAAGCCGTGGCAGGACAAGATGGCAGGTGATGTTAAGATTCTGCTCTGTGTATTTACAGGTTGTTATTAATGTTCTAAAGGAATGGATGGTACTGGGCTTTGTATGTTTAAGTGGGCAATTATATCTTACCAATTAGGTCAAAGGTTATTGTGTTGTGTGTTCTTTTATGTGAGGGTTTGAGTGTAGGAAAGTGCGCGACTGGGGTGTGTTTCCGCCAAGATATGTAGCAGATATCTTGGGGCACTGAGGTGTAGACCCAGTGGGGTAAAAGACCAACATTACCATTTTATTTTTATATTTTTACAACAACAGGTGAAAAGACCCCCGGAGAGGACCTTTCCCTCAGGAGGAGACCCCCAAGCGCCCAATGACCGAACCGAGTCCACTCGGATGCAATCAGCAAGAGGGTTTATTGGAAAACACAGGTACCTGCGGGCACACAGTCTCTTCGGAGGACTTGCGCGCCCAGCAGCTCCAGCATGGGGCTTTTATAGGGTTTGGGGAAGCAGAAGCGGGTGTACAGAAGCAGATACATAGTTACGGGGATTGGTGGATTTAAACGAGGCATATAGACATGTTCACATATGATTGGTTATTTCACAAGATGAGGTAATAAGGTATTGCTACACACATTGGCAGGTTTGAATCATATTGAATGAGGTTGTAATATGGTAAAAGAGTACGTATGCGGGCTGGGGACGTCCTGAATGTCGGGGGGGCTAGGGACTTATCCCTTCCTGCCAGATCCGGTACTCCTAGTCTGTTCTGTATTCCTTTCCTTTTATGGTCTGTTAGTTTTAACGGTGACTCGGCCCTAGGTATCTGGGCGTGCCTGGGCTCATTCAAGCCTGTTGCAACTCTGAGTTAAGACTCATGGGGTGGGTCTTTCACAGGGAAGAGTCTCGATCACATCAACACTGGGGAAATTTTACTGAACAGAATACTAGTGGCTTATGCTCTAAGATCAAGAATCAACAAATGGGACCTCATAAAACTGCAAAGCTTCTGTAAGGCAAAAGACACTGTCATTAGGACAAAATGGCAACCAATAGATTCAGAAAAGATCTTTACCAATCCTACAACTGATAGAGGGTTAATATCCAAAATATATAAAGAACTCAAGAAATTAGGCTCGAGAGCCAAATAACCTTATTAAAAAATGGGATACAGAGCTAAACAAAGAATTCACAGCTGAGGAATATCGAATGTCAGAGAAGCACACCTAAAGAAATGCTCAAAAACCTTAGTCATCAGGGAAATGCAAATCAAAACAACTCTGAGATTCTACCTCACAGCAGTCAGAATATCTACGAGAAATAAAAATTCAGAGTGACAACAGATGCTGGCAAGGATGTGGAGAAAGAGAAACACTCCTCCATTATTGGTGGGATTGCAAACTGGTATAACCACTCTGGAAATCAGTCTGGGGGTTCCTCAGAAAATTGGACATTGTACTACCTGAGGACCCAGCTATACCCCGTCCCGGGCATATACCCAAAAGATGCTCCAACATACAACAAAGACACATACTCCACTATGTTCATAGAAGCCTTATTTATAATAGCCAAATGAATCTGGAAAGAACCCAGATGTCCTTCAACAGAGGAATGGATACAGAAAATGTGGTACATTTACACAATGGAGTACTACTCAGCTATTAAAAACAACAACTTCTTGAATTTCATAGGCAAACGGATGGAATTAGAAAATATCATCCTGAGTGAGGTAACCCAATCATAAAAAAGCACACATGGTATGCACTCATTGAGAAGTGGATACTAGCCGAAAAGCTCGAATTGCCTAAGATATAATCCATAGACCACATGGAGCTCAAGAAGGATGACCAAAGTCATCCTTCACTCCTTCTTAAAAAGGGGAACAAAAATATTCATAGAAGGGGATATGGAGACAAAGTTTGGAGCAGGGACCAAAGAACTGGCCATTCAGAGCCTGCCCAACATGTGTACACAGCCAATATATATATACAGCCACCAAAACTAGATAAGATTGATGAAGCTAAGAAGTACATGCTGACAGGAGCCCAATATAGCTGTCTCCTGAGAGGCACAACCAGAGCATGTCAATTCAGAGGCAAATGCTAGCAGCAAACCATTGAACTAAGAATGGGATCCCCATTGGAGGAGTTAGAGAAAGGATTAAGGAGCTGAAGGGACTTGCAACCCCATAAGAACCAATACCAACTGAATTCCCAGTGACTAAACCACTACCCAGACTATACATGGACTGACCCATGGCTCCAGCTGCATATGTAGCAGAAGATGGCCTTGTTGGGCACCAATGGAAAGAGAAACCCTTGGTCCTGCAAAGGCTGGGCCTTTCAGTGCAGTGGAATGTTGGGGTGTTGGAAGTGGGGGTGGATGGGGAGGGGAACATTCATTTTAGAAGAAGGAGAGGGGGATGGGATAGGGGGTTTATGTTTGGGAAACCGGGAAAGGGAATAACATTTGAAACATAAACTTAAAAAATCCAATTAAAAAGGAAAAAGAAAAAAAAAGAAAATTGTTCATCAAATTCCCTGTACAATTAATCTTATTTTCTTATAAAACATTCTATATTTGTCATTTAGAAATGACTGTTGTTTTAGAAGATTCACAAAGTCGTCGTCTGAAAGAGTGTGCTGTGGATAACATGTTATGTTAAACAGATCCAGGCATAGAGACAAAACGAAATTCCATAATGTTTTTGCAATTCTGAAGCTACCAAAACAGAGGTTTGTGACCCCACTCTTACCTTAACATTGTCTTCAGCATTTCAGATTTAATATATAGTATACATATTCAACAATATAATAAATATGGATTAAAAAAAAAAAAAAGAAAGAAACAGCAGTCCAGTCACCCTTCTTGCCAGCTCTGTCAGCTTGGTGACAAAGTGGTTGCATCGCCCCCTGGGGTTACCCAGATAGTGTTGTGGTTTGCCCTGAAGTTACAGTATTTTGATGCTAATTCCACTGTCCCAAGGACAGCTGCCTAGTCAGGTACTCAGGCATCAGGTGACTTCACCAGAACCTTTTCCCCACTGAATTTGTAAAGTACAGGTGAAGGGCAGGTACAGGATAGAAGGAGGCCTGTCATTGGAGGAGAAGGAAGGTTGGGCGGGAGAGAAGTTTGAAGGAAGAGGAGGAGACTAGAGGAGAAAGGAGGAGACAGGACAGAGGAGAGGGTGAGAAGCCATGGCAGGTGATGTTAAGATTCTGCTCTGTGTATCTACAGGTTGTTATTTATGTTCCTAAGGGACGGATGGTACTGGTCTTTGTATGTTTAAGTGGGCAAATATATCTTATCATTTGGGTCTAAGGTTATTGTGTTGTGTGTTCTTTTATGTGATGGTTTGAATATAGGAAAGTGTGTGGTGGCAAGAGACACTGGGCCACCGCGGAGTTGGGATGTGTTTCTGCCAAGATATCTAGCAGATGTCTTGGGGCACGGCGGTGCTGGACCCAGCGAGGTAAAATACAAACATATATATATATATATATATATATATATATATATATATATATATATATATATAACAACAAGTTGTAAAGGTCTAATGGCTGGTACAGCAAAGTGTAGGCAGCAGGCAAGCGGGATCAGGAGTGCTGGAGTCATAGTTTCATCGGATCTTCAGGGTGTATAATGACCTTCCCTTGCTCCTGTGGTGGTTCACGTGGAAGTCTTCTCTGCTGGTACCTCAACTGTTGGATCGTCTCTCTCCTGGCAGGCTTAACGTGAGAGTGGAGTACTCAAGTACTGATTCTGTCCACCTCAGCAGCCATAGGTGTGGTTAGAATCACGGCGTGAGGTCCTTTCCGGTGAGGTTCCAGTCTTCAGTGTCAATGTCTACTGCTTTGAGGAATCCCAAGTGAGGGTCAAATTACCAAGACACAGGGGACGCAAAGCAGGCCAATGCATAGTTTATTGAAAGTTTCAGCATTTTTTTTACAAAAGGCAGAATGAAGATTTTCCCACAGTTCCAGTTTACACCAGGTGCTGTTTCCCTAGCAATATCTTTCCAAAGTGACCCAAACCTCCTCACAGACTGAGAAATCTGTCTGCAGTCCAACTCTTAGATATATGACTTCTTATAATTAAAAACAAAGTAACTTTCTTAGGAGGAAATGAACACAAAGCTCGCTTCCTCGGGCTTGCTGCTTACTTGGCAAAAGACAAGGATTCCCTGCTTAAGAAAGTATGTTTCCGGGGTTGGGGATTTAGCTCAGTGGTAGAGCGCTTGCCTAGGAAGTGCAAGGTCCTGGGTTCGGTCCCCAGCTCCGAAAAAAAGAACCAAAAAAGAAAAAAAGAAAAAAAAGAAAGTATGTTTCCTCGGTCTTAGTAGGCTGAGCATGGCAAAGACCCTAAGTTGCCTTGAAGCTAGCAAGCTGGGAGCAGGCTTCTCATGACATTTCTCTATACTTCTGGTTATGTCTCTTAATCCAGACTTCGTCAGCTGGTTCAGAGGAATGGGGGTTAGAGGGAGGAATGGACTCATGAACTCTGGCAGGTGGCAGGCCAGTTGCTTCTGGATCCTATGGAGGGCTTCTAAGGACTTTAAAAACTTGTGTTAGTCATATTCAGCTAAGATATCAGACTGGAGGTTGGGCAGCATGGGAGGGGGCCTCCCACATAGGCTCTTAAAGGAGGCGAGACCTAAAGCATAGATGTTCCTAGCCCTATATAAGGCATAGGGTAGGAAGGACACCCAGTCACTGCTAGTTTCAAAGGTAAATTTGGCCAAGGTCTCCTTCATCCTCTCTACTTGCCCTGAACTCTGGGGTGTGTATGCACACTGTAATTTCCAATTGGTCCCCGGAATCTGTACTAGAGATTGAGTTTCCTGAGAGATGAGTGCTGGCCCGTTGTCAGACCCAAGCAGGGTAGGTCAAGCATACCCGGGCATTGATGTCTTCCAGAAGCTTCTTTGCCACTATGCTGACCGTGTCCTTCTTTGTAGGGTGGGCTTCTACTCATCTATAAAAAGTAGCAAAGACATATATGCATATGTTCCTGTTTAATTTCTGTATAATCTGTCTCCCTATTAGCCCCTGGCTGTTGACCACTGATTTCAGTTCTCAGAGTAGATCCATCACTGGGGCCTGAGGAGTTTGCAGCCTGGCAGGTGTCACAGTCTGAGATTACCCGATCAACCAAGTGCTCTAAGTCAAATATTTTGTACCTTCCCCCTCACAGCAACTCCTTCAGTTTTCAGTGACCAGGTGTGAAGCTTCATGGATCTGATGGATGAGTGGCTTAGCAAACTCGACTTCAGAGGTCAACTACCATCCAGCTCTTCTGTAAACTCCTTGGCATTTTGCCTGATGTCAAAGGGATGACTGGGAGTACATGGTTGGGGTGGGGCAGCAAAGCTACCAGGATGTTGGTGTGGAAGCTTGGGTGGCCTCCCTTTCAGCTTTATCAGCTAGCCTCTTCCCGGGGCAATGAATGGCCAGTGTGAGAGGAAGCCATAACGCCTCCAATAAAGCAAGTGTTCCTTCCTTGTTTTTGATAGATTTTCTTTTAGCAGTCAACAATCCTCTGTCTTGGTATCATACCCATGTATGTACATGAGCCATAGCAAAGGCATATCTGTTGTCAGTGGAGATGTTAGCTATGGCCCCTTTTGGCAGTTTTAAAACCTGGGTTAGAGTCTTTGGTTCAGCTTTCTAGGCTGAAGTTCCTGGTGGCAAAGCAGTTGCCCAAATAACAGAGTCCCAAGTCCACTACCGCTGCCCCTGTATACCTGGTTCCATTCTGTATTAAGCTGCTCCCATTTATGAAGTAGTCTGGCCAGGGTATGTCAGTCAAGTCCCCCACGATGTTCTGGACATGCCCCAGAGGTATAGAGCAGTCAGGCTACATGTCTGAGAATGGGTCAGGTAGCAGGGGCTTTGGGTTTAGCACAGATGGTGGGTTATATCTTATATGAGGGGGATTCAAAAGTAGAGCCTGAAAGTGCACCAGTTGGCACTGGACAGCCACTGGCTGGGTGGATTCTTGAGGGTCCCCTCAATGGCATGGGGGTGGTGATAACAAGTCCCTGCTCCAAGGTTATTTTGTCATCATCATCCTTGACTAGCATGGCAGGGGTAGCTGTTATCTGGAGGAAGGCTGGCCATCCTTGGGCCATGGGGTCCAGCTCCTTAAATAAGCCACAGGTCTTTTCCATGGTCCCAACGTTTGGGTGAGCACCCCCTTTGCAAACTCCTTTCTCTGACTGACGTACAGGTGGAAAGGTTTGTGAATGTCCTGGAGGGCCAAGGGCTGATGCCTCCAATATGGCTCTTCCTAGAGTCTTAAAAGCCTTGTCCATCTCAGAGGTCCATTCTAGTTTGTCTTGTTGGCCCCTGGTGGCCTCATATAATGGTTTGGCTATCTCAGTGAACCCTGGCTTCCAAAGTCTACAGAATCCAGCAGATGCCAGAAATTCCTGTGCTTACCTTCAGGTTGATGGGACTGGAATGCTAAGAATAGTTTGCTTCTGGCATCCAACAGCATGCATTGTCTGCCCTCCCTTGAATATGTAGCCCATATAGGTGACCTGAAGTTGGAAAAACTGGGCCTTCTTAGCAGACATTCAGGAGCCAAGTTGACTCAACTCTTGTAGCAGGCTTTGTGTAGCTTCCTTGCATGTCTCCAAGTCAGAACCCACCATCAGGATGTCATCTCCATACTGCAACAGTTATTTGGGGCCTGCCAGGACTCACCCAAGTCCTCATGTAGTGCCTCATCAAAGGTAGTGGGTGAGTTCTTGAATCCTTGAGGCAGGTGAGTCCAAGTCAGTTGTTCCTTGAAGCCTATCTTTACATTTGTTGTCCAAAGATAATTAGAGGTTGGCTTTTGGGTGCTAGGGGCAGGCTGCAAAGCCATTCAGTGGCTGAAGCGTCCAACAGATGTTGGGGGCAGCTTGGTTAACAAAAGCTGTGTTCTCAGCTGACTGATGCTCTCTGGCTTCTGGATCAAAACAAGTGCAGGTCCTATAGGCTTCAAAAATTCTTCCTAGATAGTCCCTGGGGCTCTCATCCTTTCCCTGCATCACCTGGCTCACCTTAGTTAAATTTGGGGGCCATCTGGTGGCCTCTCAGAGGCCCCCCATCAGAATCTGGCAGTAGACTCAGGGCCTCTCCTTACCTTCAGCAGTGTTAAAATTCAAGTTGGGTTTAGTTAAAGGAAAGGCTGCATGGATGTCAGCCTGGACTCGAGTGGGCACCCATTTGCTCCCAGAGCCATTTTCTGGACAGCTCCCATAATCCCCCTCCCCCTTCTGTCATGAAGAAGACTGAAGTAGAAACTTAAGTGTTTTTTTGGAAAGTCAGTGGGATGGCGTTTTTGCTGGGACAAGCATGTGAAAGGAATGTTTTGTTAAAGTGGACACTGGCTAAGGCAGACTCGTGAAGGAATATTTCGATGAAGCAGACACAGGAGAGAGGATGTTCTGCTAAAGCAAGCACATGAAAGGACATGTGATGGAAGATTCTTTGCTTACGATGCCCATGTATCACTCTGCCTTACATTGCGTAGTTGAGAGAGAAGTGCACCAAAAAAACTTCTGGTGGTGTACTGCAGTTCGTTGCCGCTTTCAAGGACTCAGAGGGCTGATTGGATGCACATGCTGAGGTAAGACCCATGTAGAGGCAAGACAGATGCTGAGGCAAGGCACGTGGAGGGCACATGATGTCTGGAGGGTATAAATAGGACTCCACAGAGTGACAGAGACAGAGCTTGGCTTGCCGGTAGAGGTAGGTAGCTGTGCAACCCTTGACTTTTGGGTCTCATATCTCTGATGGTTTTTGATTCCCTGAGAGAGGCACAGCTGAGAACTTCTGGTGTTCCTGTTGGTCCCTCCTGCTGACTTGAGCCGAGGCTGAGGCCTGGCTATCTCTGCTAGGTCGTGTCTAACCCAACTCTACTGGACTGCTGGTGTATCTATGACCTGTTTGTGAGTAAGTTGATCTGCGGCTGCCTGCTGACCTGTGAACTGAACTGCTGATTTCAACAACCTAGATGGGTGAACCTTTCTAAACAGGTCCACTTCCCACGTATCCTTTCTTTTCTACTACCTCTGGTGGATAGTGGACAACAAGGAAGGCTAAAGCATTTTAAAAAATCATTAAACATAGAATTTGAAAAACATTAAACTTACAGAGGACTTAGAGAAGTTGCTGACAGTTGTCCCGGGTGGGCTGGTGGGTCTGCATGATTGGATCTAGAAGACCTGTGAGAGCTGATGGTCTTTGTAAAAATGGGAAAGTCTGCAACTTCCAGTTGTAAAGGTCAGTACTGGCAAATGACACCCATATCATGAGCTGTCTCCCCTGAGCATCTTGGGGTCCCGTAGGCAGGAGGAGTAAGGCCCTCTGGGCGGTACAGGCCCAAGGTGGACTCCAAGTGGAGTCAGGGGAGTCAGGGGATGCTCCTCCCTCTGCCTATGCTCTCTGCAGCAGTGGCAGGAGCAGGAACATAGGAGGACAGAGATCCTTCTCGGGAGCAGAAAGGAGGACCAAGGTAGGGAGCTGAGTCTGACCCTTCTTTAGAAGAAGAAGTGTAGGGAGCAATGAGACCTGTAATAAAAATTAGTCTCATCCAAACAGGGGGCTTTCTGACCAGGTGTTGCCATGTGGTGATGTATGGCACTTGGACCTGGTGGCCCCGGGCCTCATAAACTAAACCTTTACCCTGTAGATGATGGAAAGCCGCCTCCTCAGGCCGTCCTACTTTATAGGTGGTTCATTCAGTTCTGCAAAAGATAGTTAGATTGCAGGGATGAACCAGACCGGAGTCTTCTTCGACTTAATGAAAGTGCTTTAAATGGTTCAGTTCCAAGCCCAGTGATGTGCTTTGTGTTTGTCCCATCCTAGGAATCAAAGAAAAGTTTGTACGAGAGGACAAAAAGCACAAACAGAATACACATAGACACAGAAGGACATTCTTGGGGAAATAATAACAAAATGAAAAGGCTGTCTCAAACCATCTTCTTCCCTGTGCCTGGGAAGCCCATAGATTAACAACCAGTTCAGAATTCAGGTGAGAACTAGAAAGTTCTCCTGCTTCTGGTAGGGGGTTGGGAGCATCCTCCATTGCCCCTGACCAGTTAACAGAATATACGTCTGCTTTGTCCCTCTCAGCCTCCAGATTAAACCTGAAACAGAAACACAGAGGTAAACAAAAGGCAATGGGGCTCCAGGACTTACCGATCAGAAAAACAATCCACCATTTGGGTCAGGGAGTCTCTAGAGAACCTTGAGACGAGCCCCAAATGTAAGGTTCCATGATTCACTGAATATTGGTACCCTGGACTCAAATAGTATGTAACCGCAAAGAGTGTTTTATTCTGCAGAAGTCCAGCATGCTGGGGTCTACCTTCTACAAAGACGGAGAGACCCTGAAGTGAGCTTGCAGGCCCAATTTAAAGCACATTAGAGGAATTATGGGGAGGGTTAAGTGACCTCTATCTTAATCTTGGCTCAATCTCTAGGGATATTCCAGAACCATTGCTGGGGTCTGGGGGCCTGGAAACTGTTGCTGAGGAAGTCTGGAAACTGCTGCTGAGGAGGTCTGGAAACTGTTGCTGGGAAGTCTGGAAACTGTTGCTGGAAAGTCTGGAAACTGTTGCTGGGAAGTCTGGAAACTGTTTCTGATCCCTGTCCTTGCCTCAGGCCAAAGGGTGGGGCAGTGTCTGAGACCTGTTCTTGCCCAATTCGTGGAAACAGAAACTTAGGCCTAGTCTTCTGAATTGCCAATTTGAAGCCTGTCATGGAATCAGCCTAGCCTTCTCAGTGTGTGTACATGTGTATGTTTCTGCTCTCCTGAAAGTTCGAATGGATGTACATGTATGTATGGGTGCACACGTGTAGACAACCTTAGGTATCTCCTCAGGTAACATCCGTCTTTTCCTGAGACAGGGATTCTCAGTGACCTAGAACTTTTCAAGTAGGTTTCAAGACAGGATCTGCTTGTCTCTGCCTCCCCAGTATGGGATCATGAGCATGTGCGACTACACCATTGCTTTCTATGTGGGTGCTGGGGATTCGACTCAGGTCCTCATGCATGCAAGGCTTTACTGACTGAACTCTTGCTCCAACACATTAATTCATATATATATATATATATATATATATATATATATATATATATATATATATATACTCTGAAGTGCTAAACACATAAACTAAAAGAAAATTTCACATTAGATCAAAAGAATGACATCAAATTCACCTTAAAAACTAAGACTTAACTTACTTTTATTTATATTTTAAACATGTAATTTATTCATTTTATGTGCTTTGGTGTTCTGTCTGCATGTGTGAGGAGGTCTGATCCTGGAGTTCCAGACAACTATAAGCTGGTGGGAATTGAACCCAGGCCTCTGGAAGATCAGCCAGTGTTCTTAACCACTGAGCCATCTCTCCAACCCCGAGACTGACTGAATTAAACACACTCAGGGCAACGTCTGTTCTTTTCATCTGGGTGGGACTTGGCCTCATTTGCATGTCTGCCTCAAGTCTAGGCTTCCTGCCTCCATCTTTACTCTTCTTCCTTGTGTCAGGAATTAAAAACAAAACAAAGTCAAAACACCACCGAACAAAAACCCACAAACAAGCCCTGACCTCAAAGGATAATTTATTCTAGAGCTAAATATGAGAGACCACGGTCCAGGAACACAGGTTCAGGTTACCCGAATGCAGTGTTCCAATACGGCCCCAGTTTCATGCAGTTTTATAGTAACAGAACAAAGGAAGTTATAGACCAAGATGTTTTTCAATCTCATTGGAGGAAATATCAGTTTCCAGAAAAGCTGGGAACCTCAGCTTCAGGCCATAAATGCTCTCTGACAGCACCTTTAGGCTTCTGGTTGGTGGGAGCTAGGGTCTGTTTATTCATTCTTAAGCATTTACCTAATGGCCACACATGTGTTAGGACCAGTACAGGGGAGGGCAATAACTGACTATTAAGGAGGCTGAGGATGGCCCACGATAATTTGGCTCTGGACTTGCAGCATTCCAACCTCACCACATCATTGACGTTCTAACCCATCACCAAACCTCTGTAGTCACAACTTCTTCCCAGTAATTCTTGCTCACACTTGAGAGTTTTCAAGCAGAATCCAGCAAGCCCAAATTCTCCACCTACCCATCCCGGTGTCCCAAGTCTTCCCTCAGGATTCCAAACCCCACACCACAGTCCTTACCATGACTACCCCATGGCCGGGTACTAGAAAGCTTGGAGAACTTATACACCCTCCATCCTCAACCTGAGTAATCTTCCACAGACTAGCCAGTCCTAAACCCACTTGTCCTGATCCAGCTTTCTTCGCCCCCACGATGCTTCATTGCAAGGTGTCTGACTGCCAGGCATAACTCCATCGGGTCACAAAACTGTCTTTGCAATAGGAGGCATACTTTCATTTGTTAGTCTGACTGTACCCGAACATTTTTATTAAGAAGTCAATTTTAGAATACTCATATATAAAATAAAAAAAATAAATAGAGAAAGGTAAACTCTGCTATGCTATGATCTAGAGTCACTATATTAAGTTTAGAGAAATTGTACCAAGAAAAGATAAGGCTTATAAATCACTGCACAATGCTTTTTGTTTTGTTTTTGATTTAAAAATGGCCTCACTGTTTAGCCCAGGATGGCCTGAGACTCATGATTCTCCTGCTATCACCCCTTGAGCGCTGGGATAATAGGTGTGTGCGGCCACACCTGTCTCCTTTGCAATTAAGGCATCAACAATAACAATGGCCTTTGTAATTTAAAGCTCCTGCTTTCTAGCATAAAGCATTAAACAGAAAAAGGGATAATGAAGGCATTGTAACTTACGTTTTCTCATATGCTAGCAGAAGGCAGTAGGCTGGAAAAGATACTGTGACTTTGTTTTACATTTATATACGATGTGCACGAGGCTTCCCAGAGGTTGCCAGAGACTCCTGAGGAACTCAGCCTGAGAACATTGGTACCTGAACAAGTGGGTGACCTGTGGAGCTGTGGACATGGAGGCCTCGTCTCACACTGACACAGCCGGTGGTGGAAACAATCGCCTTTTCATGCCTTAAATCCAGAAGAAACAGTTTGACAGTGTTTTCTGCCTGTGCTGTAAGACTTGTCCTGATTTTCGGCTTGACATTACTTAGGGACCCTAGGCAGGCCATTACAGTGCCAAAGAGGTAAGATTGGTTCTTCCTGTAGGCTAAGGTAGAGCGAAGCTTTATGTCTTAGAACCCAGCTATTCTGCAACCCCTTTTATACAGTCTGAATTCCTCACACCAGCCCACAAAGTATAAGGCCATCATTTTGTACATTTAAGTGAGATTTAAAGAGGCTGAGTATTTTACACTGGGAATGGTAGTATATAAGATTCCTGGATGTACATGGGCATTAACTCTTGTAATAATTATGACTCCCATTGAATACACAGTACTAACATCTCCTGACTCTATATTCCTTCCATTTCATGATCTGGGGAGAAGGGAGGTAGTACAGAGGCACTGAGTGGAGAGGAACAAGAGGGAACTGTGCTCAGGATGTAGGATATGAGAAGAGAATAAACAAATAGACAGACAAATTCCCTGGATGTCTTTCCTTGACTATGGCTCTGAGGATGGCCAGAGAAGCTAATCTTGGACATCATTTTTTATTATGACCACACACACAAAAAGAAGCTCAGGTTTCCCTTGTTTGATCTAAAACTTTTATTGTTCATTATCTATCCAGTTGATTTCTCCAAGACATAGTCGCGTGCCAGAGTGTGCTGCTGCGGTTTGGGGTAACCTTCATCAACGAGCTTCCAGTAGAGCCATTGACTGAAGCCTATAATTCCAGCTCTTGGAAAGCTTGAAGCAGGAGAACTGAAAAGTTCAAGATCAACTTGGCCTAAATATGAAAACCCTGTCTCAGTTCCCCCAGTCTCCTCCTGAAACAGTTCTCCATATTCTTCCACTTTTGTTTTGTTTATGGAGCGGGAATTTATTTTTTTTAAAAAAATATTTTATTTATTTATATCCCAAATGTTGCTTCCCCAACCTCCTCCCAGAGTTCCCTGGCCCAACTTGGGATCCATCCCATGGGTGGTCACCGAATCCTGACACTATTTCTGATGTGGGTAGGTGGGTAGGTAGGTAGGTGGGTGGGTGGGTAGGTAGGTAGGTAGGTAGGTAGGTAGGTAGGTAGGTAGGTAGGTAGGTAGGTAGGTAGGTAGGTAGGTAGTGTTTATGGCCTGTTTATTTTACTGATAAGAACATGATTATAAAACTGTTAACAATCTTTCACTCCTGGATACTGAACGAAAGCCCAAAAGCACGTTGCCCGCTCTCCGGCTCTCTACTGACACCTTCTGGGAAGAAAGTACACCTGCAAGCCTAGGAACACTCAGCTTTGTCAGGGGCTTTTCACCACAGGACTTCGTGTGGCTTCTCGAGACCCCTAAAAGCTCCTCCTTCAGTCAGGGCACGGGGCTGCAGTTCTGACAATGGAGCCCCTCCTTGACACTACCTGGTTTCAGACCTGCCTACACCAGTCCTCTCTTCTTTCTGTATGCCATCCCTCTCAAGCACCCTCTTGAGGTCCTTAGTCGCGGGAAAGAGTTCTCCCAACCATCATCTTCATCCACGATAATTCCTTTTTTAAGGTCCCTTTAAATTTTCTCTATTCCCACAGACCTGACCCCCTAGTCTCATCCCTAGCACCACAAGAGAACACAGCTACCACCTTCCTTCCTCCCTGCTCGCAGCTCCCGTGGATTCAACAAACCTTGACCTTCTAACTTCTCTCTTCTTACTTGTCGCTGTATCCCAATCCCCAACTCCAGCAGGCATGCCCTGCTAAAACACAGGCTGTGCCTGCCAGAAAACCAGATAGACTGCCAGCAGATCTCTCCTCTCTTTCTCTCTGTTCCCTCTAACCCAACCCTCCACTCTCCTTCCTTTCATGACATCAGAACGTCAGCTATAACCTTCCCTCCCTCCTGCCCACACTTCTTGTGGATTCCACAAACCAACCCCTCCTAACCTCCCTCCTCAAACGTGTAGCTTTATCCAAGATTCCAATGCCAACAGTCCCTCCCTATTAACCTGAGGGCTGCTTCTCCCAGGATAACAGGTATACTGAAGGCAGACACACAGTTCTACTGCCCCTGAGATTCAGTGCCCCCAGTCTCATCCCCAACTCCGTTGCAAGCTTTGCAAACAAAATACAAGAGAGAATCTCAGGTGTTGAAGGTACAAGAGAAGAAATGGAAACTTCGGTCCAAGAAAATCTAAAAAATTCCTGACACGAAACATCCAAGAAATCTGAGACACTTAAAAAAGACCAAACCTAAAAATAATAGGAGTAGAGGAAAGAAAAGAAATCCAGCTCAAAGGACTAGAAGATGTTTTCAACAAAACCATAAAAGAAAAATGTCCTAACCTAAAGAAGATGCCTATAAGGTACATAAAGCTTACAGAACACCAAATAGATTTGAGCAAAAAAGAAAGTCCTCTCACTACATAATAATCAAAACATTATACATACAGAACTGAGAAAGAATACTAAAGGCTGCAAGGAGAAAGGACCAAGTAAATAAAAAGGCAAAACTGTTAGACTTATGTGTGACTTCTCAACGGAGATCATAAAAGCCAGAAAGGTCTGGATAGATGTCTTGCAGACTCTAAGGGACCACAAATGGCAGCTTAGGCTACTACACCTAGGAAAAGTTCCAATCATAATAGGTGGAGGAGAAAAAAATATTCTATGCTAAAGTCTAATTTAAGGAATATATATCTATAAATCCAGCTGTACAGCAGGTGTTAGAACAAAGACTACAACCTAAGGAGGTTATCTACACTTATGAGAACACAGAATAATCTCATGCCAGTAAAATTGAAAGAAGGGAAACACACACACACACACACACACACACACACACACACACACACACACACACCACAATGGCTACCACTATCACCAACCACCACAAAGTAATAGAAATCAATGGTCAATTGTTATTGATATTTCTCATTATCAATGGTCTCAATTCCTCAATAAAATACACACAAACAGAATGCACGTGAGACAGGATCCCAAGAAATAGACCTCAGCATCAAGGGTAGATATTACTTCAGGGTAAAGCGTGGGAAAAAGGTAATCCAAGCAAATGGACCTTCACAGCTAATAAAATAGACTTCAAATCATATTGATCAAATATGACTTTCAAGGCAGACTGGGTTGCATTCAACTGAATGGTTCGCCAAAGGGATCCCATGGAAATCCATAAACAACCCTGGCTATTGCCAAGACAAAGGGTTGCTCTCTGCAAACTGACAGCAGGGTCCCATAGTCAAGGACAATACCCACACCACTGACTGAACATGGAGAAGTCAAGCTGGTTGCTACATGGAACCTTAATCCCTACATTCTAGTCTTTTTGGTGCAGAAGATACTTTGCAGGCTACTAAAAGAGAATGGTGGCTACCACCTCAACCACAAAACCTTTGATTTACAATCTGTCTTGCCTACAAAATATGCTAGAAGCAATGCTGGCACCGAACTTCACAAACAATGTCTGAACTGACCTAAGGCCCACTCCCTGAGAAGGAACTCAGACCAGCACTAATTGTGCTGAAGGACCCTAGTTCTTACTGAACTGTAACAGCTATTAAGAGGCTTTGCCTGGTAGAAAGTTGGTAGGTTATGGAGTTCCAGCGAAGGACACGAAAGGCTTTTGCCAGCTTTACACCCACCACCTCAGGTCACGATTAGGTCAAGTACCAGCTTCCCGCTTTGGGTCAAGGCTAGGCCAAGTTTCATTCTCCACCCACAGTTCTTGGGAAGAGCAGGAACATTCTTGAAAAACTGCAGAATGTACTGATAGTCACTTGACCCTCTGGCCCCAGAAAGAGTTTGAATGCATGACATAAGCTTGCTAGCCAATAGATTCAAAGGTCGATATGCTTAGCCAATAAGTTTAAACTGTAACCTTGCTGATGTAACCGGTACCCCTAAAAAGTATTAAAAAAAAAAAACCCACTCGTTATAGCCATTCAAGGTCACCTTATTGTCACTTGCCAGGAGGGGCTGATGGAAGGTCGATCCCAAAGTGCCAGAAAATAGACCTCTTGCGTTTGCATTGAACTCTAATCTCATGTCTCACTTGGGGGGTCTCCCGGTAGTTAAGACTCACTTCCGAGCTTTACAGTGCAACCAAGAATCAGAGATTAGGTAGTCTGGAGACCTACGGTAAAACCAAACACTACTGGTTTAAAAAATCACTAACATGACTACTAGTGGTATTCTGCTATACTAATAAATCAGTGCCTTATCCATCACCATCAGAGAGGCTTCCTCTGGCAGCCAATGGAAACAGATGCAGAGACCCACACACAGACATTATGTGGAGAGAGAGACTAAATTGGAGATCTCCATCCGATTCCTCCCCTCAGAGTTCAGGGAAACCCACAGAAGAGGAGGCAGAAAGATTGTAAGAGCCACAGGAGATGGGGGACACCAGCAGAACACAGCCCTCTGAGTCATGTAAGCAAGGCTCACATGAATTCACAGAGACTGCAGCAGAAAGCACAGGGCCTACATGGTCTGCACTAGGTCCTCTGTGTATATTTTAGCATTTAGCTTAGTATTTTTATGGGGATTCCTGACTGTAAGGACAAGTAGGTCAGACTCTTGTGTCTGCTCTTGGGACTCTCTTCTTCCAGTTGTGTTGTCATGTCCAACTTTGATATGATAGTTTTTTGCTACATCTTATTACGTTTTATTTTGTCATGTTTGGTTGATATCTCTTAGAAGCCTGTTCTTTTCTAATGAGAGACAGAAAGGGAGTAGATCTGGAGGGAAGGAGAGGTAGGGAGGAACTAAGAGGAATAGAGGAGTGGGAAACTACAATCAGGATATTTTGTATGAGACATGAATCTATTAAAAACTCCTTTTAACTTACGTTGTCCAGGGATTTCAAGGGAAGTAAAGGAACACAACAGTTTGCTTGCCCTTTCTCTGACCACTCACATGGTGTAGATTTGTGTGTGTTCAGACCCTCTTCCCATCACTGTGAAATACTACATCAAGTTCCAGACGTTTTCTTTTCCCTACCCATCCTTGGCTAGGAGGAAGACCTTTGAAAACCGAGAGTAAGAATCTCTCAATTAAACAAGCTTGTTAGTCCCAGCATGTTCTAGTTGCTCTCTCCTGGAGAATATGGAAGACTTCCATTCTCCTGTTTGCTCCTTTCTCAGGTTAAGAGGTCATAAACTGCTAGCAGTCGGGGAGCTTTTGCAGAAACAGAGGTAAATGAGCAAAAGCAAGGGATGCCGAGGATGGAAGGTAAGCCTATGGGGTAATTCACTTTCTTCATATCTCATTGACACATGATTCCATTTCAGTGGACTGTTAGGAAAATCAAAATTAAGGTGATAGAAGGTAGATGAGCCCTGTCTGGAACAGGGATAGGGGTCGAGGTATAGGAGGAACCCCAGGGCACATTTGGAGGGAATTATATTATACCTTACACTATACCTCAATAATTATCTATTTTTTGTTGTTATTGTTTTGTTTTGCTTTTCAAGACAGAGTTTCTCTATGTAGCCCTAGCTGTCCTGGAACTTACTCTATAGACCAGGCTGGCTTCAAACTCAGAGATCTGTCTGCCTTTGCCTCCCAAGTGCTGGAATCAAAGGTGTGTACCACCACCACCACTTCTGATTTTTGAAGAACAGAGAAGCGAAACATTCCTACCTTAATATAAAGGTAGGAAAGCCAAGGGGGCAAATGATGCTGGCTTTACTTGTTACTTCCTTCCTGCCTTTTCTGGGCCCTAGAGAGTTCTGCTGTAGTTGATTCACAGCCCATGGACATCCACCCGAGAGAAACATCTCCATGGAATAAGCATTGTTTTGCTTGTGTTCTCTTTCTTGATTTTCATGAGGCTCCAATGATGCTGAGGGAATTGACAACAAAACACTGTAATAAGATCTGGAATCGACGCCATCTCATTTCCGTCCTACATCTTCTGGAGAACCCATGAAGCAATCCTCAAAGCTCTAGACTCCAGATTACACCTTCCTAACTGGACCCCAAGTCACTCCCCCATTGGCTGTTCTGCTGGGACAGAGAAACGGTTCTTGTCCCAACTCTGAAGACACAATAGTGATGGGATGCAGGCGGTGTGTTGCTTGAGCCCCTGCACCCACCTGCCTCCTCTGAGAATGTCCCCCAGCCTTTGTTACATCCCAGAGCTCACAGCACAATGTACTTTTGTATGTTTTTATTAGTCCCACAGATTCATGATTGATATAAACGTTATTAGAGCAAATTAAAAGCATTACACAACTTAATTTTGACTTTGAAGAGATTCCTAATGGGAATTGTTTTCCTTGAAAATTTAATAAAATAACTCATGGGTTGTTAATTTGCCTGCACAGTGGGTGGGAATGTGTTTGCACCTGGGCCATCCTCCATTCAACAGCTCTGTGCTTTCATTCCCCATCCCAGGGCATAAGAGTTATTGAAAAATTTCAACTCTATCCAGTTTTTAAGGGATATGTTCATCATTTTAGTTATACATAAAACTTCGCAAACTCAGTGATTAATCCCCAAAGTTATTATAACAGGCTCTAAAATTATGTTATATTAAAATTGAAATGTGATTTTTTTACTCAGTCAGGAAAAACACTTTTATTATATAAAAATTTCAATCTTCTTGTAAGTTGATCAGGAAAGGGTGTATTCATAAATGTTTTTATGCCATTGCTTAAAGAAAATTACATTATATCCATTGTCTCTTTTAGTGCCAGGAAGGAGGGCAAGCCCATGTGTCAGAAACTGTCTTGCTCACAAGACCACAGGAGGAAGGCAGATGTTTGTGGTGAGCTCTACTTGCTAAATCAGGATTTGTCTGTCACTCCATGTTGGAACCTTAAGACTTCTTTTTTCATAAAACAACTTCTCCATGAAAAGAAATCGTAAGGTACAAAGAAAAACCTTACAGTCATGTTTGGAGACAGGAACAATGTAAGGAGCTGGGGAAATTTTTTGTGAGGGGACAAGACCCCCAAAGGTCAGACTCACTAAGAGTATGGTTGAGAGGAAAACATCCGTGGGTGTCATGGGCCTTAAGAAGAGAGTGTGCAGGAGCTGGCCTGGGTCAAGGTGCAGGGAGTAGTGGGATGGCTCTCGTGTTACCTAACAGGAGTAAGGACATTGTCTGGAGTCCCACTTAACACCTGGCCAACAGACATAGTCGAAGATGTACTGATCAGGAATTTCTTGAGAACAGAACCAATAGCATACAGGCGCACATGCAGTCACACACACACACACACACACACACACACACACACACACACACACACACATCCCACAGGTGCATGCATACATATTTTGGGAATTGAATCATATAAAGTATAAAAGTTCCATTAGCTCTTCTGGTCAAAATGGAGAGGGCAAGTGTTAGTTCAAGTCTCAAGGCCTAGAAACCAAGAGCACTGATGTTCGTGAGCCATAGAGAACCGTCCCCCCAGCTCTAGAGGAGCTTAAGTGGACAGCAAACTGCCCTTCCTGTCATTTTATTCTAGTCTGGCCCTCGACTGGTGGTATGGGGATTACCTATACCTGTGATGGTAGATTGTACTCAGTCTACTGATTTAAATGCTAACAGCTTCAGGAAACACTTTCACAAATGTAATCAGAAATGACGTTTTACTAAGTTTTTGGGTCAAGTTGGTACCTGAAATTAACTGTTACGGGTCCACCTCTTTCAACTTAATATACGGGTTTGCTTACTCTCCAAAAAGACAATCTAGGCCCACACAATACTATTATCCAACTCACAGCCAGAAATGCACTAACTCCTTCCCCAGGAGACACAAGGTCCTGGAAGAATTGTGACTTTTCTGATGTCCCATGGCTTCAATACCATGATGTTTAATCAACAACACCTAAAATACTGACCTGAAAAATGACACATTGAACATTCCATCATAGGAGAGTCAGAGAAGAGACTCACTTACATTCCACTGACCTGCTTCCAAGTGGAGTTCTATTTTGGTTCTGCCCGACTTATGAGTCATTCTATGCTCAAAACATTTTTCTACTAAGTTTAGTTTGTTTGAAGCTTCTCCAATAACAGAGATTACGGTTTAAACCTCCATGTCAGGGAGGTTTGTGAAACACTACAATCTGTCTGCTGTGGGTTTTGGCGCACATCAGAACCTCTGTCAGGCCACAGTTAGGCCCAAAATGTCATTTTCTCAGGCAGAGTCATTGCTCTCTTATATGAATTCACTATGTATTTTTTTTTCTTTTTTCTTTTTTTCGGAGCTGGAACTGAACCCAGGGCCTTGTGCTTGCTAGGCAAGCGCTCTACCACTGAGCTAAATCCCCAACCCCACTATGTATTTTATAACTGGAGGAAAGAATTTGACTTTTTCTTTCTGCAACTGGGGAAACTAGCTTTGTTTGTGTTGCCCCGTCAGTGCCGGTGGTCATGAGAGGAAGAGCCCTCGTCTTTGCTGACCCGTGTTGTGTTGTGACAGAAAATGGTATTGATACAGTGACACTGTTGCCTACCTGGAGCTTTGCCTCCCTGATTCCAGGATGTCTCAATGCCAGGCAGAAACACCTGTGAAAGAGATAATGATTCAATCTTCCTAGGAGGAAGCAGGGTCATGGCACAGAGAAAGAGGAGGACATCCCAGTAGCTACTGAGTCTGTTGTTGCAATGACTTATGTCCAAGTTTTTGGACTGTGGAGATACCATAGTTCTTTTGAGGCTGAGACATTTAGCAAAGCATATGCCATACTTCTCTCCTAGGAAACTCGTGTCTCAGAATACTTTGTTTCCATTCTTTCAATCTTTGTTCCCTTCCTCCTTCCTTTTCTTTTTCTTTTCTCTCTCTCTCTCTCTCTCTTCTCTCTCTTCTCTCTCTCTCTCTCTCTCTCCCCCCCTCCCCTCCCCTCTCCCTCTTCCTCTCCCTCTCCCTGTCCCTCTTCCTCTCCCTCTCCCTCCCCCTCCTCTGGAAACAAAGTCTCAGTATGTATTTCCATCTGGACTCAAACTCCTGTTCTTCCTGCCTCAGCCTCCAGAGCTCTGGATTCTTAAGTGCTTACTTTCCACAATCTGGCTTCAGTGTTCTGTTTGAGTGCTGGATTAGTTTAGTATTTCCAGGCAAAGATTCCAACTAATGGAGCAAATTGCCAGCAGATACATCATTCCTTGGGTAGCATCGTTGAAGTTGGGCAGTAATTTGTTTGATTTTGGGAAACCGTATAAAACCCAAACGACAAATAAGCTTTATTAGGAAGACAAAACCCACCAAAACGTTTGAATTACAACTTGGATTTGTTGTCATCACCATCTTTAGTACTATTTAACCCTAAGTGAAAGCTTGAGAAACAAAACCAAAACCATCACAAATCTGATCTTGTCTTGAAAATCACGTCCTTGATTTACTTGTTTTTTTTATCCTTATTTTATTGTTTGTTTGGCATGTCTTGATGCCTACTGCTCCTGGAGATCAGAAAAGGGCTTTGGACCCCATGGAAATGAAGTTAGAGATGGTTGTAAGCTACCATGTGGGGGCTGGGAATTGAACCTAGGTCCTCTACAGGAGTTATCAGTACTTTTAACTGTGAAACCACCTCTCCAGACCAGACATCCCCTTTCTCTCTGCTTATCTCTTTCTCTATGACTGTCTCTTTTTTCCCCTCTGTATGATGTGCATTTATATGTGTTCCTGTGTGTGAATGCAGGTGCCTGCATGCCAATAATGTGTGTGTGTAGTTTGCATGCATGGGTGTATGCACATTTGCATACGTGTGTGTGTGTGTGTGTGTGTGTGTGTGTGTGTGTGTGTGTGAATGTCAGAGGACAATCTCATGAATCAGTCCTCATCTTGCTCTTTGCTTGGCACAGAGTTTTTAAATGGTTCTTCACTGTGCATGTCAAGCTATCTGGCCCAAATGCTTCTTTCTTTTCCTCCATCAGGAGTGCTGGGGGCGTCTAAGCTCAGGATATCATGCTGAGCCATTCCTCCAATCCCCAAAGATAATTAATTTCTTAATGCAAGAACATATCTCTTACTCAGATATGATGAGAGTGATATCTTTTTAGTCATAAGTGAGAGAGAAGTGGCATTCAAATTAATAGCAAGAGTTTCCCTAGCTCTGCACTGGTCTTACTACCGATTGGCAGTTCTAAGGCTAGCCATGTTCATCACAGGCTAACTGTTATGTTGCTTAGTGGCTGTGGACAACACTCCTTATTTCACCTGCTTCTTCCTTTTTATGCCATGTTTTGAAAAATCATTCAGATTTAAGGAGTTATTATTTGATATTTTTTCACTTTCAAATACTAATCTTGTGGGCTGAAGATGGCTCCGTAGTTAAGAGCACTGGCTGTTCTCCTAGAGGACCTGGGTTCCGTTCTCAGCACACATACGGCAGTTCACAGCCATCTGCAACTGCAGTTCCAAGGGAATCCAACGCCCTCATCTGGTCTCTGCGGGTACTGCATGCATGCGGTGCATAAAGATAACATTCCGAAGACGCTCACATAAACTAAAACATAAAATACTAATCTTAAGTGGATACGGTTTTTTCTTTTTAAATCTCTATTTGTAATAAGGGCATGGTTATATGAATAACTGTCTGATATTAAAGCAAACACAAACTCAGGCGGGAACTCTTGTAGCTGTTGGATTAAAAGGAAGCAATAGCACTAGGATTTCTTGGACTGACACTCGGAATAGAGATCTGCTATTTTGTGAAGCCTACTTTATTTTTACCTTTAAAATAAAAAGTGTCTGTTAGGCATTTTTTTTCAAGTTCGTATTTCAGATAAAAAAATCCCTCATAAACATTGTTTTTGGATTGCATTTCTTGGAGATATAAAAATAGGCACGTCTGTAAACACTGAGATTCTGGAGCTAACTTGTAATTATAATTAAGTTGTTTAAATCTAATTCCTCAAGAATCCTTAACAATTGTGACTGCTCTTTAGAAGGGATATGGGATTTCAACTCCTCGTTCTTTTGTGCTTTTATTATGATCATAAACACATATTTCAAAAGCTAATGGGGTTTACAGTGGTCTCTTCACACGTACAGACATCTTGAACGAACCATTTCGGTTTTGAACTAGGACCAAGTGTTTGTGTCTAAAGGGAAGTAGCCAGAGCCTTTAGTGGGTTATTCATGCAAGTGGACACTAGGTGGTGCTGTTTCTTGAGGAATTAAGAAGAACTGACTAGTATTTAAAGCCTCCTTCAGAGGTCGGTTTATTGTGCTTTCAAAAGTGGGGAAAAATACATTTGCTTTTTGTACTTAGGGAAAGTTTAACTTTCTGAATAAGTTCCACAATTAAGATGAAATGGGCCCAGTGAACAAATGGCGTGTTGAGTAGGATGTTGAATAAAATATATATGCTTCGTCATGCAGGAACCAACTCAGGACTGACTGACTTGGGTTTTGTTGCTATGTTTAATTTGGTTTTATAGAACAGTTTTAGGTTTTCAGAAAACTGTTGAGTGCAGGGATTTCTCACAAAGCCTCTATATCGTTTCTACTATTATTGGATGCATATCTATAACCCCTGCTACTCAGAAAGCTAGGACAGGAGAGTGGTGAGCAAATTCTGGGCTAGCAAGAGAAATTCATATGACTTTATCTCAAAATAAAACCCAAAATATCTAGGGTTGCAGTTCAGTAGTAGAAAACTTTCCTACCATACAAGAGATGTTAGGTTCGAGCCTCCCCCACCCCCAATACTCACACACTCAACTTAGTGGTAGAACATTTGCCTAACATTTGCCAAACCCTGGATTCCATTCCCAGAACTGAAACATAGAAATACACAAACCTTGAATGCATAGAATCAATATGGGCACAGTGACTACTGTTCTTTGAAGTGAACTCGAATACATCGGAACTTTGTAGGCTTCAATTATTTTAAAACCTACTTTTAATGAGGATTCGCAAAACGCTTCGACTCCCTTCTTGTCCACTGTGCAAAGGTAGGGGAGAAAGGATGGTAAATAAGATAAGGGGATGTGCCCTGGCCCGAGAGGAAACTGTATAGGGCCTCTGGGAACAGGAAGATAGGGGCACTCAACGTTGTGGTCCAGACACCGCCTGGATCGAAGGGACCCGGTCAAACAGTTCCTTGCACCCAAATCCCATGGGAGGGAGAGCTAGACTTTCAGAGGGGCAGACATGCCTGGGAAACCAGAGGAGACGACTCTCTGCCCACATTTCTGACTCTAGAGGAAAACACCTAGCGCCACCTGGGCCCCCTGTGCACAGGGTCCCGAGCAAAGGCGGGGCAGGCCCTTCTGGTTGCTGCCCTCATGGAGTGCTGAAACCTGGCTCTGAGAAGCGACTCCAGACCTAAGACGAGAGGTAAGACCAACTTTTCTGCTCCAAGTGACCTGCCTGGTGGACTCAGGACACACGCCGACAGGAAGACCTGAAGACCAGTAGACAAGAACGACTACATGCCTGAAAGCAGAACACTCTGTTCCCATAACTGCCTGAAAGAAAACGGGTCTAGAGCACTCCTGACACACAGGCCTAAAGGACGGTCTAGCCACTGTCAGAAATAGCAGAACGAGGTAACACCAGAGACAACCTGATGGCAAGAGGCAAGCACAGGAACCCAAGCAACAGAAACCAAGACTACATGGCATCATCGGAGCCCAATTCTCCCACCAAAGCAAACACCGAATATCCAAACACAACAGAAAAGCAAGATCTAGATTTAAAATCATATTTGATCATGATGATGGAGGACTTCAAGAAAGACATAAAGAACTCCCTTGGAGAAATGCAGGAAAATACAAATAAACAAGCAGAAGCCTATAGAAAGGAAATGCAAAAATCCCTGAAAGAATTACAGGAAAACACAATCAAATTAAAAATGGAAATAGAAGCAATAAAGAAAGGGAAACAACCCTGGATATAGAAAACCAAAGGAAGAGACAAGAAACCGTAGATACAAGCATCACCAACAGAATACAAGAGATAGAAGAGAGAATCTCAGGAACAGAAGATTCCATAGAAATCATCGACACAACTGTCAAAAATAATGTAAAACGGAAAAAGCTACTGGCCCGAAACATACAGGAAATCCAGGACACAATGAGAAGATCAAACCTAAGGATAATAGGTATAGAAGAGAGTGAAGACTCCCAACTTAAAGGGCCAGTAAATATATTCAATAAAAGTATAGAAGAAAACTTCCCTAACCTAAAGAAAGAGATGCCCATAAACATACAAGAAGCCTACAGAACTCCAAATAGATTGAACCAGAAAAGAAACTCCTTCTGTCACATAATAGTCAAAACACCAAATGCACTAAACAAAGAAAGAATATTAAAAGCAGTAAGGGAAAAAGGTCAAGTAACATATAAAGGCAGACCTATCAGGATTACACCAGACTTCTCACCAGAGACTATGAAAGCCAGAAGATCCTGGACAGATGTCATACAGACCCTAAGAGAACACAAATACCAACTCAGGTTACTGTATCCAGCAAAACTCTCAATTAACATAGATAGAGAAACCAAGATATTCCATGACAAAACCAAACTTACACAATATCTTTCTACAAATCAAGCCCTACAAAGGATAATAAATGGTAAAACCCAACACAAGGAAGCAAGCTACACCCTAGACGAAGGAAGAAACTAATCATTTTGCAACAAAACAAAGAGAAGACAAGCAGAAACATAATCTCACATCCAAACACGAATATAACAGGAAGCAACAATCACTATTCCTTAATATCTCTCGACATCAATGGACTCAATTCCCCAATAAAAAGACACAGATTAACAAACTGGATATGCAATGAGTTTTCCTCTTAGCACATTTTTGCTGCCTACAGGAAACACACCTCAGAGACAAAGACAGACACTACCTCAGAGTAAAAGGCTGGAAAACAACTTTCCAAGCAAATGGTCTGAAGAAGCAAGCTGGAGTAGCCATTCTAATATAGAATAAAATCGATTTTCAACCAAACATCATTAAAAAAGATAAGGAAGGACACTTCATATTCATCAAAAGAAAAATCCACCAAGATAAACTCTCAATCCTAAATCTCTGTGCTCCAAATACAAGGGCACCTACATACATAAAAGAAACCTTACTAAAGCTCAAAGCACACATTGCACCTCACATGAAAATAGTAGGAGATTTCAACACCACACTCTCATCAATGGGCAGATCATGGAAACAGAAATTAAACAGAAACATAGACAGACTAAGAGAAATCATGAACCAAATGGATTTAACATATATTTATAGAACATTCTATCCTAAAACAAAAGGATATACCTTCTTCTCACCCCTTCATTGTACTTTCTCCAAAATTCACCATATAATCGGTCATAAAACAGGCCTCAACAGATACAGAAAGATAGAAATAATCCCATTCATCTTAACAGACCACCACGGGCTAAAGCTGGTCTTCAATAACATTAAGGAGAGAATGCCCACATATACATGGAAGTTGAATAATGCTCTACTCAACAATAACCTGGTCAAGGAAGAAATAAAGAAAGAAATTAAAGACTTTTTAGAATTTAATGAAAATGAAGGTACAACATACCCAAACTTATGGGACACAATGAAAGCTGTGCTAAGAGGAAAACTCATAGCTCTGAGTACCTGCAGAAAGAAACAGGAGACAGCATATATCAGCAGCTTGACAGCACACCTAAAAGCTCTACAACAAGAGGAAGCAAACACACCCAGGAGGAGTAGAAGGCAGGAAATAATCAAACTCAGAGCTGAAATCAACCAAGTAGAAACAAAAAGGACTATACAAAGTATCAACAGAACCAAAAGCTGGTTCTTTGAGAAAATCAACAAGATAGATAAAACCTTAGCCAGACTAACCAGAGGACACAGAGAGTGTATCCACATTAACAAAATCAGAAATGAAAAGGGAGACATAACAACAGAGCCAGAGGAAATTTAAAAAATCATCAGATCCTACTACAAAAGTCTATATTCAACAAAACTTGAAAAGCTGCAGGAAATGGACAATTTCCTAGACAGATACCAGGCACCAAAGTTAAATCAGGAACAGATAAACCAGTTAAACAACCCTATAACTCCTAAGGAAATAGAAGCAGTCATTAAAAGTCTCCCAACCAAAAAGAGCCCAGGTCCAGATGGGTTCAGTGCAGAATTCTATCAGACCTTCATAGAAGACCTCATACCAATACTATCCAAACTGCTCCACAAAGTTGAAACAAATGAAGCACTACCCGAATTCCTTCTATGAAGCCACAATTACTCTTATACCTAAACCACACAAAGACCCAACAAACAAAGAGAACTTCAGACCAATTTCCCTTATGAATATCGACGCAAAAATACTCAATAAAATTCTGGCAAACCGGGGTTGGGGATTTGGCTCAGTGGTAGAGCGCTTGCCTAGGAAGCGCAAGGTCCTGGGTTCGGTCCCCAGCCCCGGAAAAAAAAAAAAAAAAATTCTGGCAAACCGAATCCAAGAGCACATCAAAACAATCATCCACCATGATCAAGTAGGCTTCATCCCAGGCATGAAGGGATGGTTTAATATACGGAAAACCATCAACATGATCCATTATATAAACAAACTGAAAGAACAAAACCGCATGATCATTTCATTAGATGCTGAGAAAGCATTTGACAAAATTCAACACCCCTTCATGATAAAAGTCCTGGAAAGAACATGAATTCAAGACCCATACCTAAACATAGTAAAAGCTATATACAGCAAACCAGTAGCTAATATTAAACTAAGTGGAGAGAGACTTGAAGCAATCCCACTAAAATCAGGGACTAGACAAGGCTGCCCACTCCCTCCCTACTTATTCAATATAGTTCTCGAAGTCCTAGCCAGAGCAATCAGACAACAAAAGGAAATCAAAGGGATACAGATTGGAAAGGAAGAAGTCAAAATATCACTATTTGCAGACAAAATGATTGTATACTTAAGTGATCCCAAACGTTCCACCAGAGAACTACTAAACCTGATAAACACCTTCAGCAAAGTGGTTGGGTATAAAATTAACTCAAATAAATCAGTAGCCTTCCTCTACACAAAAGAGAAACAAGCCGAGAAAGAAATTAGGGAAACGACACCCTTCATAATGGTCCCAAATACTATAAAATACCTCAGTGTGACTTTAACCAAGCAAGTGAAAGATCTGTATGATAGGAACTTCAAGACTCTGAAGAAAGAAATTGAAGAAGATCTCAGAAGATGGAAAGATCTCCCATGCTCGTGGATTGGCAGGATTAATATAGTAAAAATGGCCATTTTACCAAAAGCGATCTACAGATTCAATGCAATCCCCATCAAAATTGCAACCCAATTCTTCATAGAATTAGACAGAACAATTTGCCAATTCATCTGGAATAACAGAAATTCCAGGATAGTTAAAACTGTCCTCAACAATAAAAGGACTTCCAGGGGAATCACTATCCCTGAACTCAAGCAGTATTACAGAGCAATAGTGATAAAAACTGTATGGTATTGGTACAGAGACAGACAGATAGACCAGTGAAATAGAATTGAAGACCCAGAAATGAACCCACACACCTATGGTCACTTGATTTTTGACAAAGGAGCCAAAACCATCCAATGGAAAAAAGATAGCATTTTCAGCAAATGGTACTGGTTCAACTGGAGGTCATCATGTAGAAGAATGCAGATGGATCCATGCTTAACACCCTGTACAAATCTTAAGTCCAAGTGGATCAAGGACCTCCACATCAAACCAGATACACTCAAACTAATAGAAGAAAAAGTGGGGAAGCATCTCGAACACATGGGCACTGGCGAAAATTTCCTGAATAAAGCACCAATGGCTTATGCTCTAAGATCAAGAATTGACAAATGGGATCTTATAAAACTCTAAAGCTACTGTAAGGCAAAGGACACTGCTGTTAGGACAAAATGGCAACCAATGGATTGGGATAAGATCTTTACCAATCTTATAACAGATAGAGGCTTATATCCAAAATATACAAAGAACTCAAGAAGTTAGACTGCAGGGAGACAAATAACCCTATTAAAAATGGGGTTCAGAGCTAAACAAAGAATTCACAGCTGAGGAATGCCAAATGGCTGAGAAACATCTAAAGAAATATTCAACATCTTTAGTTATAAGGGAAATGTAAATCAAAACAACCCTGAGATTCCACCTCACACCAGTCAGAATGGCTAAGATCAAAAACTCAGGTGACAGCAAATGCTGGTGAGGATGTGGAGAAAGAGGAACGTTCCTCCATTGTTGGTGGGATTGCAGACTGGTACAACCATTCTGGAAATCAGTCTGGAGGTTCCTCAGAAAATTGGACATTGAACTACCTGAGGATCCAGCTATACCTCTCTTGGGCATATACCTAAAAATGCCCCAACATATAACAAAGACACATGCTCCACTATGTTCATAGCAGCCTTATTTATAATAGCCAGAAGCTGGAAAGAACCCAGATGCCCTTCAACAGAGGAATGGATACAGAAAATGTGGTACATCTACACAATGGAATACTACTCAGCTATCAAAAACAATACTTTATGAAATTCATAGGCAAATGGATGGAACTGGAAAGTATCATCCTGAGTGAGGTAATCCAATCACAGAAAAATACACATGGTATGCACTCATTGATAAGTGGATATTAGCCCAAATGCTTGAATTACCCTAGATGCACAGAACACATGAAACTCAAGAAGGATGACCAAAATGCGAATGCTTCACTCCTTCTCTAAAAGGGGAACAAGAATAAAAGGGGAGGCAATGTTTAGAATAGAGGCAGAAGGAACACCCATTCAGACCCTGCCCCACATGTGGCCCATACATATACAGCTAGCAAACTAGATAAGATGAATGAAGTAAAGAAGTGCAGACTGACAGGCACCGGATGTAGATCTCTCCTGAGAGACACAGCCAGAATACAGCAAATACACAGGCGAATGACAGCAGCAAACCACTGAACTGAGAATGGGACCCCCGTTGAAGGAATCAGTGAAAGAACTGAAAGAGCTTGATGGGGCTTGAAACCCCATATGACCAACAATGCCAACAACCAGAGCTTCCAGGGACTAATCCACTACCCAAAGACTATACATGGACTGGCCCTGGACTCTAACCTCATAGGTAGCAATGAATAGCCTAGTAAGAGCAGCAGTGGAAGGGGAAGCCCTTGGTCCTGCCAAGACTGAACCCCCAGTGAATGTGATTGTTGGGGGGAGGGCAGTAATGGGGGGAGGATGGGGAGGGGAACACCCATACAGAAGGGGAGGGGGAGGGGTTAGGAGGATGTTGGCCCGGAAACTGGGAAAGGGAATAACAATTGAAATGTAAATAAGAAATACCCAAGTTAATAAAGATGGAGAAAAAAATAAAAAAAAGATAAGGGGATGTGGACCTTTTTAGACGTAGTTCTTTGAAGCGATTTCAATCTCCATTTGTCGGGATACCAGCAGTACAGTTCAGTAGTGTCAGAAAATCAAGCAGGAATCAGCAGCAGTGGAAACTGCCAGGCCTCCACCAAGTTCCCATGAGTCAGCAGAATTGACCAGAATCAGTTGGAACTTCTCTGCTGTGCCTCTCTCAATGAATTGAAGATCAATGAAGATGCAAGACCAATGAAGCATTGCAAAGCTAGCTATGCAAGCTCAACACCACTGTCCATTGACTCCTATTTATACTCTCAAAATATCACATGTTCTCACATAGGTCTTGCCTTAGCAAAACACCACGAGTCAGTATCACATGACATATCCAGAAACTTCTACTTCAGGAATTAGTTAAAACCCAAATGACTGAATATACCTATGAGAGATTTTTTTCTTAATTAAATAATTTGAAGTAGGAAGACTCACTTTTAGTTTAGATCTTTTGAGGTGGGAAGACCCACCTTTGTTATGGGCTACACCTTCTGCTGGCAGCCTATACAAAGGACATGGGAAAATGAAGAGCTTGCTTTTTGCCTGCTTGGCCTCACTCTTGCTGGCAAACCTATTCCTTCATTGCTCTAGAATGTACTTCTTTGGGAATCCAGCATATATTAAAGACCAACTGAGACATCTAATCTCATGAACTGAGCAACTACTGGATTCTTGGACTTTCTGTTGGTCAGCTAGACTAGCTGGACTACAACCTATAAGGCACTCTAATAAATTATCTATCTATCTATCTATCTATCTATCTATCTATCTATCTATCTATCTATGTATGTATCTATCTCATATATTTATACATTCATTCTATAAGCTCTGTTCCTTTAGACAATCCTGACTAGTACAAGTACATTATTATTTTTTCAAGTCCACACTTTTTTAGATTTGCTTAATTCGTTTCTTATGCCCTTTCGTGTCTTGGAACCCATCCGGAATATCATATTCCATTTGTTGTTCTCATCTCCCTTGCCTCCCCTTGCCCATGGTAATTAGTTACTCGATGTAACTGGTTTCGAGTAAACCGGAAGGTGTTGTGTATTCTTGGCCAGTCACCCTCCTTTTCAAGTGGGTCTTCTCCAGTGATAAACACGAGGCTACAGGGGCGTAGCATGAAGGTCACAATATCACCAAAGCAGCTGCTCACCGCGGATGCTGCCCCTTAACCCTCGACAGAGGAAAGCTCTGTCAGGTGTCACCACTGTAAAGCTTCATCCTCCTGCTCTTCAAAAGTGTTTCTTCAAAAGGAAGCACACAGTGGGCTCTTGTCGGGACCTGGGCTTCACCTCTACCTGGGGAAATTGAAATTATTTGCCATGAGAAAATTGCTTCCTGTTTATTTGATGACTCATTTATGCACACCAGTGTGGACTTATGGGTATTTATTTTACCCCCAGTATGGACTTATGAGACGTTTATTCCACCTCCAGTGTGGACTTATGGGTATTTATTCTACCCCCAGTGGGTCTTATGGGTATTTATTCTACCCCCATGGTAGACTTAGTATTTATTGTACTCCCAGTGTGCATTTATTGATATTTATTCTGTCCCCAGTGTGTACTTAGAGATGTTTATTCCACCTCCCAGTGTGGACTTATGGGTATTTATTCTATCCCCACTGTGGACTTATGGGTATTTATTCTACCCCCAGTGTGCACTTATGGGTATTTATTCTGCCCTAGTGTGGACTTGTAGGTATTTATGCTGCCTCAGTGTGGACTTATGAGTATTTATGCTGCCCCAGGGTTATATGCTAACACATTATGCTGTTCTGTTGCTTGTATTATCCCCACTTGGCTTCTCTGCTCTTCCACTTGGCTTCAGAACTTCTTCTTCTTCTTCTTTTTTTAATTAACTTGAGTATTTCTTATATACATTTCGAGTGTTATTCCCTTTCCCGGTTTACGGGCAAACATCCCCCTCCCCCCTCCCCTTCCTTATGGGTGTTCCCCTCCCCACCCTCCCCCCATTGCCGCCCTCCCCCCAACAGTCTAGTTCATGGCTTCAGAACTTCTTGTGTGAACTCCGATCCCTGTGGGGTGTTTTAGCAACTTGTTTACTTCCTAATATGCAGATTTCTTCTCACTCTTCTAATAGGATTTAGTATTAGTGCTGTCTGAGCATCTTCTCTTTCTTGCCTTTAAGTTAATCTATAAAAATGAAAACAGAAAAATACATGAATGCTGAACAGGTCGGCCTTTGCTATGACTTTATTGCGTTCTCTTCACATATTTTGATTTTCTCCTTTGCTTTTTGAACTTTAATTATTTTACATATTTTCACAGGCCTTTTTAAAGTGACTCTGAATATTCTTTGTAAATATATGTTCTGATTATATTTTAACGATGGATCATGAGTGTTGTCTCAGTTTCTCACACACATCACTGTACTGTTCTACATGATTCTATTACCCTTCTCTTTTACTAAGCTGGTCTGTGCTTCAAACACATTGCACATTTCTGGATGCACAGCAGATTTAGAATGTATTGTTGTTACAAAATAGATATTTGCAGGTATGTGTGTTGTGTTTTATAAAAAGATAAGGAAGAAGCCATATGTTTGGTGGACGTGTGGTAAGGTGTGTGTGTGGGGGGAAGGGGGTGCCTCTGTGGGCCCATGCTGAGGCATCCCTTCCTTCTAAGGGACCAATGACATAACAGTATAGTAGAGAATAGAGTTTATACAGAGCATGGGGAGAGGAGGGGGGGAGAACAGAGAGAGAGAGAGAGAGAGAGAGAGAGAGAGAGAGAGAGGAGAGAGGGAGGGGAGGGGTGGAGGTAGGAGAGGAGGAGGACGAGGGAGGAGAAGGAGGAGGAGCAGAGGCTGGCCATGAGCACGTGGAGAGAGAGAAGGGGTAGTGGAATGGGGAGAGAGAGGGTAAGGAGCAGGAACAAGAGGGGAGAGCAAGAGCAAGAGCACAAGAGAGAGAGGAGGGGGCAAGCAGCCCTTTTATAGGGAGTCAGGAATACCTGGCTTTGCTAGGTAACTGTGGGGCGGAACCTAGAAGAAATGCCTACTCTCTCTCTCTCTCTCTCTCTCTCTCTCTCTCTCTCTCTGTGTGTGTGTGTGTGTGTGTGTGTGTGTATGTGTGTGTGTGTGTATGTGTGAGTGTGTGTGTCTGCCTAGGGATTGAACTCAGAACCTTATGTATTCTGCACAGGAACTCTACCGCTGAGCTATGTCTTGCAAGTAGAGTTATTTAAGGCTTCTTGACTTGTTTTGCATATTTAAGATTTCTGAAGGTCACACTGGGTTAGATTATATTAGTATTTTAAAGCTCTTGATACACAGTTAGATTTTACAAAATTGACTAAATGGCATGAGGTTAATGCACAGAAAGGAAGAAAATGATATATCTAGATTATACAAATAGCAAAGGGGTTTGGCTGAGAATGTAAACAAAATTGTTGATTCATGAAGAATAAATTCTTTTCTTCTTCTTCTTCTTCTTCTTCTTCTTCTTCTTCTTCTTCTTCTTCTTCTTCTTCTTCTTCTTCTTCTTCTTCTTTTTTCTCTTTTTCAGAGCTGGGGACCGAACCCAGGGCCTTGTGCTTGCTAGGCAAGCGCTCTACTAGTGAGCTAAATCCCCAACCCCGAAGAATAAATTCTTTCTAGAAACAATAAATCTAACTCAGATCCTGGATACCTAAAATATGGGCTCGTTAAGGGCAGCACAGCCACCACTCTCTTGGCAATGATGACCTCCCATTTTTCCTTCAGGCCTCTGCTTAATTGTACTGCGTTTTTTTACCCAATGGGTTCAGTTAACATAGGTGCTGGGCCTACCAGAGAATGACGATAGCTGATTGGAACAAAAATGGAGTCCTAGCTCTTTTCAAGCATTAAAAGTATCTTTCCTCCAGGGAGAACTGCTCAATCCTTCTTCTGCAGGTGCTGTGTGATGGTTACATTTAAAGTTTAAGCTTCTGCACACAACTAACAGTAGAATGTTAGTCCAGGAGGAACTGATCATCCTCAAATCTCTGTAAGTAGATAATCCATTTCTCCCTTCGCCTCATGCTGGGCCCTTGTTCTAAAATTTTATCTACACGTGAAATTATTTCCCAAAGGGATGCTTTCTTATATTATTGACGAATAAGAAAAAATGCTTTTGTCATCTAATTCTCTGAAATTAAGAGTTTTATTGAATTTTTCATATTTTGCCTTTATTTCTACTGAGTAAGGATAGAGAGACAGGGAGGTTTTTTGAGAGAGAGAGAGAGAGAGAGAGAGAGAGAGAGAGAGAGAGAGAGAGAGGTCCTAGGAATGTGGCTAAACCCTCTCACCAACAGAGAAGCAAGAAGCAGGATTCCTCTCATTGCAGCTGTAAACCTGTAACTTCCCAGAAATCGCCCCAGAAGTCCCACTTACAGGGAAAGAACACACTCTGAACACGATGTGCAACCGTAAAGGCTTCTGCTTTTATTCTTTCAGATTTAAATTCTAATCGTGCTTGTCAAGGAAAGGAGGGGAAAAGATTTCTTTGCAGCCTTTTTAGATGTAACTTTCGAACCACCTAAATAATATTGATGACTAGTTAATTGTGACTCCACTGGCCTCTACTAGGCTGTCCTTAGGCACCTCTCTTCCTCCTAACCCTTGTGTTTAAGCCTATGCTAAATTATCTTTAATTAAAGCTCCAAGTGTGCTTCGTGTACACCCGGAAGTTGTTTTTACTGTTGTTTGTTTGTTTTTCTTTTGAGTCAAAGATGTGAATCTCGGTTTGGCCCCGAGTTGAGGTTCTGAGAGGTTAGGGGAGGTGCTCCCCATTCTGCTTAGGGTGACAGCATGGAGCTGTCTATGTCTCCTCACCGCTGACACTCACGTGTTCAGCAAAGACGATGACAGTGGTCACCGTAGCTTTAAGGGTGTGTTGGGAAGGTGAGGTTTATGCCCAGATAATCGTCATATGTCAGCTCTCCCAAGCACCCATCCAACATGGTGCCTGCTGTATGGCAGGTGATTAGTAAATATGACTGATTTAGAGAGCGAGTCAATGAGATTCTAGTGTCTTTATTCTCATGGTTGACAATAAATTCATTCCTGTTTTTGCTTCCCAAATTCTGGTTTCCTTAAGAGAAAGAAATGGCTTCAAATAACAGCTTCAGCAGCAGCATAAGACAATTTGGACTGCGGGTGTGGTTCAGGGGCCAAGAATTGATACAGCACATCCAAGGCCTGGGTTCAATCTAACACTGCATAAACAAACAACAAAACCAGGAAACTTCAAGGACTATAAGAACAAACATCAGGGAGAGTTTGTCTCTAGGAAGCAGCAATAGCAACAAAAAGAATCCCATCTCCTAACTATTCTATGTTAAACATAGCTTGACCTTGGCATGCCTACACGTCCCTTAGAATCAAAAAATGGAAACCATCTTTTCTTGACAGAATTGTAGCCAGATGTGTGTATGTGCCCACAAATGTAGCTAAGAGCTTGAGTGCAGAATGTATTTTTCTATCATGAGATTCAAGATGTGTTTGGTTGTCCTCTGCCAGGAAACAGTTCTCCTGATGCTGACCCACTGCTGGAGTAGCTGTGGGGTCCAGCAGGGCCTAGCTTGGCGAGACATGTGCTTAGGGTGCCTGAGGAGTCTCTGGAGTTATGCTGCTATGCTGCCCCCTCCCTTATTTTTTTATAATTTCATTTTATTTTGCATGTGTGAGTGCTTTGCCTGTACATGCATCCCTGGTGCCCAGGGAGGCCTGTAGAGGGCATCAGATCTCTAGGAACTGGAGGTACAGTTGTCACTTATGTGAGCACTGAACAAAGGTCCTCTAGCGCTCTTAATGACTGACTTTAGGGTTTTACTGCTGTGAACAGACACTATGACCAAGACAATACTTTTTTTTTTTTTTTAAGATTTATTTATTCCATGTATGGGAGTATACTTCGCTGTGTTCAGACACACCAGAAGAGGGCATCAGATCCCCATTACAGATGGTTGTGAGCCACCATGTAGTTGCTAAGAATTGAACTCAGGACCTCTGGAAGAGCAGTCAGTGCTCTTAACCGCTGAGCCATCTCTCCAGCCCGATCAAGGCAATTCTTATAAGGACAACATTTAATTGGGGCTGGCTTACAGATTCAGAGGTTCAGTCCAGTATCATCAAGGGGGAAACATGGCGGCAGCATCCGGCAGGCATGGTGCAGGAGGAGCTGCGAGTTCTACATCTTCACCTGAAGGCTGCTAGCAGAATACTGACTTCCAGACAGCTAGGATGAGGGTCTTAAAGACCACACCCACAGTGACACACCTACTGAAACAGGGTCACACCTTCTACTAGTGCCACTCCCTGAGCCATCTGTCCTTGTCCCTCATTTTGATGCTTTTTGCTTATGTCGGTTGGTCCGACACTGTCTGTAGGCTCACAAGCAGCAGCTAGTGCAGCCTCTGCATGTGCATTCACTGTTTCCTGCTTACTAAGGCCTCCCACCACACTCGGTCTGTGTGGTTTTGTATATGTGTGTGGGGAGGCATCCTTTTTACCTTCTTTTCTGGTACTTTACAGAGACGACTGGGACTGAGGGGGCTAATTCAGGTGGGGCCGTAGGGTACTAAGGACTAGTCCTAGGGTCTCATGCATGCCTGACAAGTGTGCTTAGCCTTGCACGATGATTTGGATGACAGCCTTTTCTACTTACTATGACCAACTTTTTCCTACTTACTATGTCTTGTTCCCGCTTTTGCGTGTTCTCCCCTCTGCACTTACCCGTGTCCAAATTCCCTCTTGTTACATGGACCTCAGTCTTACTGATTTAGAGTACACGTCTACAACATCATTTATCCTATTTCTGTAAAAACTCTAGATCCAACTACAGTCGCACTGAGGTATTGGGAGTAAAGATTTCGCCATATAAATTTGGAGCTGAAGTTCAGCCCATAATATTCTTGGGAAATAGAGACTATGAGCCAGCATTGGTTTTATTAAAAGGAAAAGAAGCCACATTGACAGTGTAGAGCTCAGTTAGGAACAGACTCTGCCCTTCTAAAGCAGGGGCATAGTCTAAAATTGGGTTGTTTGGCTGCCCTCCCAGTGTTGGACATAGCACATAGAGATGGCCTGATTAAGTTGTACACAGTTTTATTGGCCTCTCTTGGCCTTTGAACCTTTCTAAGCCTGAATTTATTCACAGCCTATCTGTGGTGGTTTTAATGAAAATGGCCCCCATAGCCTCATAGGGAGTGTTGGTGTTTAAAAGGCTTAAGGTGCCAAGCCAGACAAAGGCCTTAGGAGGAAGCCTGTCTGCCCACAACTTGATAATCGCATCTGGCCTCTTAATGGTGAGAAATCTATTTCTTTGAAGTCACCCAACTGAAATAACAGCCTTCGCTAAGGCCGCTTGGCAACCATCCTTAGTGGGAGGCCTGTATCTAATTCACATTCTTTACACCTGAAGCGTTCAGAAAGCTGAGACAGGCTTCGATTCCGAGGCGACCAGAGTCCACTTCGAAAGCTTGATGGTGTATGGCACATTTGGTATTCTCTGAGAGCACCTGTGGAGAAGGCCTAGGAAGGAGGTGCCTGCTGGAGCACCGTGGCTGGCCTTCTGGTGAGCCAGCTGACAGGTCAGTGAGGATTTCAGAGGCTTTGTCTCCGTCACAATGACTTCATCTGCTCTGCCATCATCTTCAGGTTTGAGTCCACAGCTTCTGTGATGTTAGCATTGCTGCCTGCCTGCCTGCCGCACAAACAGAGCTGCCTCTGTCTTCCCTACAGTTTCTAATCAGGATACACCCTCCTTCCCTCCCAAGTGCCTTCCTGGGTGCTGGGGTGTGAATCAGGGCAGTCTTATTCCTATTCCAGAAACTTTGGTTCTTCTTTGGAGTGTGCAAACACTGTCTCACTCTGCCTGTTTGTACCGTACCCTCTCCCCTCAACCTACTGCTGTCTTTGACTCTGTGCTTCAGCATGCATTTTAATTCTCTGTTCCCAAAGCTTTGACCTCTGGGGTCTTTGTGACCTTAGAGGAAGGTCTTTCCAGGGGCCAGTGCTTCAAAAAGAACCCCACACCTCCCCTCAACTCCAGCCCATCTTTAATGTACAGACCAACTTTCCCGGAGTTTATGCCATTTTCTACCTGTCCTACCCACCCAGGGCTGAGTACTAGACAGCCAGGAATCGTCCCCATCAGTCAGAATTGACTGCAAAGATTCAAAGTAGCCAGTGCACAGCCTTTCCCTGCTGCCTGGACTTCCTACAGATGCTCAGATTTGCTCTGCCTGACAATGTTGTTGCAGTGCATGCTGTAGACATGGGAGGCTCCTCAGTCAGGTGGTGCTGCCGCCACGTGGTCTCTGTAAGGCCCACTCCTAACCTGGACTTCTCTGAACCATGGTCTGACCCAGGTTTCTTGGCTTCTAAGGTTTGAGACTTGCAGCAAGTCTCAAAGAGGTACACCATCGCTGCCACTCTAGGGCCTTGTCTGAGTTGGGAGACCCAGTGAGCCACTGTAAGGAGCCTGCCAGGAAGTTAAGAAAGGCAGGGTCTGTCTTTGATGTGTCCCATCCCTCGCTGTGCCTCTTCCCTTGCTGCTTGTTGTCTTGTCCCTGAAGCTCCTCTTCCTTACATTGTATGCCCACGCTGTCCCTTTTCTGGTTCTATCTTGTCCTTGCCGTGCTTTTTCACCACTAAGCAGGCAATATTAAGGCTAAATGTTTCTGTCCCCAATATATCCACTGTGGTTTCCTCCGCAGGGAAGTGTTTGTTGAGACAGTGCAGAATGAATAGCAGGGAGGAAGCTGGCCCAAGGCCATCAGAGTAGGAGAGCTGGCCCTGCCCTCACCTGCTGCAACACTTTGGAGAGCGGGTTCTACACCTTGACTGGGCAGCACAGTGGAGTTGGCCCTGGACATGGGGGTTACGCGTGAGCCAGCCTGAGAGTGTGAGCACAGAGAGCTGGTTCTGCCTCTTGTCTGCTGTATGGTAGTGCAGGAGAGATGCTCTCCTCCCCTTCCTCATCACTCAACACCTATGGAAAGCAGGAGAACTGGCCATATGCCTTGCCAGCTGCAACACTTGAGAGAACAAGCCTGTATCTCACCTGTACAGCAGGGTAGAGCTGGCCCTGGTTGTTGGGGAGGGGGAAGTGAGGAGGGTAGGCTTGAGGGCAGGAGAGCAGGAGAGTCAATGGGGTGATAAGTTCAGATTTCTCTAAGGCCCAGATCCAGAGCTTTGAATTGGCCACTCCAACATCTACCCCATTGAAGAACTGCTGGAATACATGAAGGGACCAGTCCTATAGATCCAAAACTATAGGATCTCCATGACACAGAGCAACAATAGGATATCCAAGAGAAGTCCCAGTGAGGTTCCAGTATTGATAAGAGGAGCAGAAGCCAGAGGCCCCACCCCAGACTAAGGAGTCATTGCAATGAACACGTGTAAGCAAAGAAGTGTGAACAAAAGAGTGTACTGTGGGACACACTATGGCAGACTACAGCTTCCACAATAAGATACTTTTCTCTGTTTTAGGGGAGGCTACAAGGGTGGAGGGCAGGTATGAGTGGAGGGAGAGACGAGTGGGATGGAGGTGCACGATGTGAAATTAACAAAGAACAAATGGAAAGTTAGAGATGAATGCCATGGGGACTGCCACTGTCATTTCCACACTCAGGGAAGGGCAGTGATGCTGTGGCCATCCTAGTAACATGCCTATCTGAAGCACCTAACAGACCCCCGAGAGCACAGGACACAGGCTCACTGGAGTTCCTGAGTGGTTAAAGGCCCCCCAGGCCTGATGACGCCTGCCTGATTACTGGAATGACATCTCTGGAACCAAGAAAAGTTGGAAGAAGACAACACAGAGCTGTCAACGTGCAAGCATGGCCCTTGTTCCCTCACACATCACACATACTCTCGTGTGCAAACACACGCACGTCACACGCGCACACACACATACATACATATGCACACATGCATCACACGTCAAACACATTTATACATGCACATGTATATGTACACACACACACACACACACACAGACACACACACACACACACACACAACCAAAGCACAGGGAACTAAATTGGAAAACTTTCTATATAGTGGTCTAGAGCTTGCTGAAGAAAAAAAAGTGTTATTAGTTTTAATATAGTCTCCCTCATACAATGGACCAAAAATATTATCAAAACATTTAATTTTAAAGGCTATAATCCCTACAAAGTGTGTTTTAAAAGTATATTGGTTAGCCTAATTCTTACATGACATCTTATTAACTTTGAGGCTGGGTCTTGGTGTATGACTGTGGTGGTTTGAAAACAATGGCCCCAAAGGGAATGTCATTATTAGGAAGTGTGGCCATGTTGGAGGAGGTGTGGCCTTGTTGGAAGAAGAGTGTCACCAGGAGTGTGCTTTGAAGTTTTAGAAGCTTGTCCTAGGCCTGGTGGCTCGCTCTTCCTTCCTGCTGCCTGAGATGTAGAATTCTCAGCTACCGTGCAAGCACATCTGCCCGCCATGCTTCCACTGTGATAGTAATCGACTAAACTCTGAACTGTAAAAGCCAGCCCCAATTAAATACTTCCCTTTCTACGAGTTGCCATGGCCATAGTTGTCTCTTCACAGGAATAAGACCCTAATTAAGAGAGTAGCCAAGACTAGCCTCAAAACATGGCTTGTATGACATATTATATACACAAAAAATTACTTAAGGAAACGTCTCATATCTATGTGGACTTTATTGGATCCTTTTGAAATGTAAATCCATGGCAATCAGACCATCCAACTGAATCAGGGCTCATCTGCTTCCAAAATTCTTCAGGATTTGAGTTTATAAGGTAGATGCTCTTAGTGGCCTTGAGGTTGAAATTAAGTGCTCTCATTTTATCTCACAAGGAAACAAGGAAAACAAACAAACAAACAAGCCCCAGTTTAGTCCTTCAGTGTTGAATGCACTGGATCGCTCAGTCATGAAATTTGATCTTTCAAGAATTTCAGGGCTGTTGTGTGAAATGGAGAAAATTTTGATAAAGTGCCAAAGTTAAAAAAAAAAAAAAAAAAAGCCTGGGGTAAATGGCAGGTGTGCTTAGAGTCAACATTTCCCTTAGCAGAAATAGCAAGACTTGCCAGCTCCTAATCTAAAAGGTTTAAGCAGGAAAATGTGGAGTTGCCCTCCCACTGGGAGGAGGAAAAGAAGGAAGAGAGCCTCCAGGAGGTGGGGTTTAGCTGCTCGCGTTGCTGGTGGTAAAACCCGGAGAGCTGGAGCCAGCAGTAGGAAGAGCATTTCATTCCATTCAACATCTTAGCCCTGTGGCTCGGCTAATTAAAAAGGGGGCAAGGATGGAAATGAGTTTAGAACTCTCTCTCTCTCTCTCTCTCTCTCTCTCTCTCTCTCTCTCTCTCTCTTCTTTTTCTGTGTGTGTGTGTGTGTGTGTGTGTGTGTGAGAGGGGGGGAGGGTTGGGGAGGGGGGGAGGAGGGAGAGAGATATGTGTGTATGATGTGTAGGTGATTTGTGTGTATGTGTGTATGATGTGTAGGTGATTTGTGTGTATGCGTAGATGATGTGTAGGTGATGTGTGTATGATGTGTAGGTGATGTGTATATATGTGTGTGTGAGATATGTGTGTGTATGATATGTGTGTGATGTATTATCACACACACACACACACACACACACACACACACACACACACATCACACACATCCTGTGTGTGTGTATTTGAGTGGTCAGAGACTTGGGTTCTGGTCTTTTCACCTTTATCCTTTTGGGGTCTCTTGCTTGTTGCTACATATGCCTGGCTAACTGGACCTCAAGCTTCTGGGGACTGTCCTGTGTCTGACTCCCACTCCCAGTAGGAACACTGAAACTGCACAAAGTACCTTTTGTTTTACACAAGTTCTGGGGGTGCGAATGAAGATCCTTAGACTTAGCAAGCATTTTACCCACTGAGCCGTCTCCCCCCTCGCCCCCCAGCAAACCTGTTATCTCCTGATGAAGCAAGCATGAGGAAGAAAGGATCAAATACTCGACAGGAGGGAAATGGAAATGGAAAAAAGAAGCTGGATCGGGAGAACTAAGAGAATATGAAAATGCATCCTGAGCCATGTTTTAGCGATTTCTTTAACTTTAAGGATTCTTCACTCTTCCTTCCCATGAAGTAGACAATGCTGGCGAGTCTGAAATGAGTGTGTGGAGAGTGCGGGGTGGGAAGGGCCTCAGAAAACCGCTATTGTAAATCACGTAACCAAAGACGCATGCCGTGTTTGTAAACAGGGTACTTGGGAATGAAGGGCTTTGGAATACTTTGAAAGGATACTATTTTAAAAAATCAGGGGAAACACACATTAAAGTTGGACAAACACGAGACGTTCAATCCCTTCCCCTGGGCACCCAGAGCTTCAAATAAACACACAGATTACAACAGTAAAGGTGCCTGCAAAGCCTGTTCCAAACAGACCCTTGGGCACCCAGGCATCAACTCCTCAGCCCTCCAACCGGAAACACCCCAGCCTCCAACCGGAAACACCCCAGCGGTGGAGGCGCAGACTCCACAAGCTCCGGCAATGTGACTGCACAGAATGACTCCCTGCCCTTTCCCCACCAACCGGCTCTTACTTATGCACGGACAGGAGTTGGAATCTGATACACGAGACAAAGACCTCAAGATGTTATTGGGTGTATTAAAATAAAATCAAAAATAGAAATATTAGGTATGTACACAGTAACACAAGTGAAAGGGACAGACACAGCAGTTTCTAATGGGAGTTTACAGGGGAAAACCCAGGTAACGAAACTGCTCTGGTCGCCAGAGGCCTCTCCATGATTGCCTGCTTCCTACCTTCACATGTAAATAGTCTCCCACATGTCTCACACAATCTAGAAAAGATTACTGAGTCACAAAAATAGCCCCCAACATGGCATTTTAACTTCCTTAGAGTACGACTATACTATATGATTTATAAAATGTTCAAGTCATTTGAGGCAATGAGAGAAATGCTTTGTATTTTTGGAAGGTCTCATAAAGTCCTGACAGACTAGAGAGTCGCTTATGTTTCTCCCAAAGGACACCATCAGGAAAGCCTTGAGAGAAACCTGTGACTGAAATACCTGGACCATTACAAACATTCCTCTACAGGGCAGAACTTGAGGTTTTTCTGTCCAAAGGGCTCCAGTTCAGCAAAGGTCCTTCTGCGTGCCCACCCACGCACCGCGCTCCTGCAGGGGGAGTGAGTGCTGCCTTCCGTCCAGTGATCTTACCGCAAAGGAAAATGTTTAATCGTCTCATTTTCTGGGGGGTGGGGTGGGAGGTGAGGAGGAATCAAATTTCCCAAGCCAAAAAAAAAAAAAAACAAACAAACAAACAAAAAAAAACCATTCGAATTTAGAGAAGACGTTTTAAAGCTCGTGGCCTTCGCCTGTAAAATTCAACAGGCTGGATTAGTAGTTTTTAAGAAAGTAAGCCAAAGCACTGAGAAGGTAAGGGAGCATCTGCTGTGCACGGGGTTTACTTTCGCTAAGTGAGTTTAGTTCTTGTTGCATCTGGGAATTTGTTGCAAGTCTCCGAACCTGAATCACTCGGCCCATGTAGAGCCAGTGTGCTTATTGGAGAGAGCGGGTGTTTGTGTTCTGACCGTGGTCCCACTGAGCAGTGGCCACCCATGTATAAAACAGCATCCTCTGTCCAGGATGTTCTTCCTGAGTTAATGCATCCTGTCCACAGGAACCAGGAACACAGAGGGTCCTGGTATTCTCCGCCATGGCTGCTTTTCCTACGAGCTCCAGTGGGCTGGTCTCCATGCCCACTACGGCTGCTGCTGATACTGCCCTTCTGTGGCAGTGTAGAAGTCATCCAGTACACTCTGTAAGTAGTCAAAGGTTGGCCTCTCCTCTGCTGATTCCTTCCAGCACATTTTCATGATGTCATAGAGCTCGTCTGGACAGTTCTCCATGCGTGGCATTCGGTACCCCTGTGACAGTGCGGTCATCACATCTGCGTTGGTTCTCCCTAAGGCCCAAACAAACAAAAGTGATCATGTTGAGTTTAGAAGCCTGGCTCAATGGCACAACACTGCAGGGGTGGGGTACGTTCTCCTCAAATCACAGATTGAAGTCTTAACTGCCAGAGTGGGGCTGTGATTGGAGGTCAGGTCTGTAAAGAGATGGTTAAGTTAAAATGAACCCTGTAGCTGGGTCCTGATCCAATGTGAGTGGGATCGTTCCAAGAAGAGGTGATCGCATTGCAGACACACGGAAGACCGTGAGAATGCCAACTGGATCAGAGAGCCATCTACTACCCATCGAGAGAGACCTCAGATGAAATCCACTTTACCAACTCTGGATCTCTTGGATTTTTTTTTTTTTTTTGAGCATCCACAATAGTGTGGAACTCCTGCTGTTTTAAACCACAGTGTTTTATGTGCCTCTTTCTCAGCAAATTAGGACAAAAGGAACTCGGAGCATCTCAATGCGTATGTTCTAGAACGGGTATGCATGTCAAGAAGGCATCGATTTGCAAAAGCAAAACTAGGCATGCGTCATAGGCACCGTGGCCTGAGTTAGATTCTCAGAGCCTACATTAAAAGCCAAGGAAGCTGGCACACAATTGTAATACGAACTCAGGGGGGCAGTGGGGGTTGGGAGGCGGTGGAGGTAAGACTAGCAGATCTCCGGGGCTTACTAGCCAGTCAGTCTAGCCTACTTGGCAAGTTCCAGGCTGAGGGAACTATCTCAAACTCAATTGACGGCCCTGAAGAATGACACCCAATGCTGTCCTCTGGCCTCTACAAGCACGTGTATGTATACATGTGTATTGGCACTCATACACACGCGTGCGCCAGCATGCTTCTAAATAACTCCTTCACGTTAACATGCACATACTGTCTGAATGTGGCCAAAGAATGACCCACAGTGAAAATACCTTGGGGAACTGTGAGAGAGGCTCCAGGGAAAACGGAAAAGGGCCTTTTACTTCAAGAGCACTTTGTTCCTTGGCTTGTTCTTGGATATGGCTTCGTGCCTACTGTGTTAAACATTTACACTCAATTTATAAGACATGATTATGCTTGCTGGATGCAGAACATAGTTATAGCACCAAGTCTGGTCAGTGTACACTGAATCTGGATGCCGCTTTCTGCCTTGCTTCCCCAGATATACTATAATCTATAGTATGCACCAGACGATGGTGTTTAGATTGGTCTGTCCTAAGAAAGTTCTGGGAAAGGGCTACTCTGTTAATATATAGTATGTGCCTATTGACGCTTGTTTGCACGTTTTTCTGACCTCACACAACCTTCCTTGGATCGTTGCCTTTTTTTTTTTTTTGTTATATTTGTATATAAAAGTACACTGAAACTGAAGTAAGGTTTCTGAAGCATCCAACTGTAGTCTGCTCTATTTCTTCAGGTCCTCAGATCCCATAACTGGCAGAAAGATCTGCACAGGTAGGCTGACAAGTCAACAACATGCACACAAACCAATGTTAGACCCGACTGACTTTTCAAGTTAACCATACCAGCCCAATATTTAACCTCAGTTCTCACCACTAGCAGAAGGCACTGAAGACCCTCGTTCCTTGTACATGTTCTGCCCCATCTGGAGCCCCGCTTTGGCAGAGGGGGGCACACTCGTGTCTAACCTGCCTCACCGAAACACCCAGAGCAGTGCCGAGTGCACAGGGTGAAGAGTGAGGTAGAGACAAAGGAGCATCTAAGCATCTGTCAGCAAGATTTGCATAAAAGGTAACGACCCCAAGCTGTCAGGAGCACAGGTAGACGAGACTGTTGTCTTTGGGGTGCTTGGTTCTTCCCTCGCACTGGAGGGGGGTGTGGGGAAGTGATACCTGGGTAGGGAATCTTCCCGTAGGTGACGATCTCGTACAGGAGAATTCCGAAGGACCACACATCAGACTTGATAGTGAAGCAGCCGAAGTTGATGGCCTCTGGAGCTGTCCACTTGATAGGGAACTTGGCACCTGAAGAGGAAGACATGGGCTCTTACCACAGGTTTAAGCTAACGGGTTAGAGGTGATTTTCTTCTTTGACTTTTTTTTTTTTTTTAGAAATTCAAGTAATTTTCTTGGAATAGAAAAGATACATGCACAATCAAACATGGCGTCAAATGTCATTCGAATACAGTCACCTCCCTTGCACTTCCCTTTAGGGTCCGCCTTTCCTTAGAAGCAGTTTCTTCTGGAACCTCCAGGGGGCACTGTAACCAGCTCAACTTTAAACGGGAAAGGGTGCGGTGTACTATTTTCTTACACTGTTGGCCTTTCAAAAGGGTTGTTGAAATTTTATCTAGAGTTTAGTATGCTGGCATGCACCTGTATTCTCAGGTGAGATAGGGGAATCTCTTGAATCAAGGAGTTTAGCTTTAAACTCCTGGACATCAACACAGGACCCCATCTCAGAAAACGAAACCAAACATACAGTATCAAAACGTCACACCAAGCCTTCTCTACAACACAGTTCAGGCTTTTCTTTAGTAAGTCCATTCTAAGTTTGAGTGGCCATATTTATTATTTCATTTAAATGTACCTACTTAATTTTTAGTGCCGGAATGAATGCTAAGTACACATTTGACTACTGAACTAGATCCACAACCAGAATTATATTTAATTTCCTTCGAGGAAAGCAAGACTTGGCACAGTTTGTAGCTCCAGTATTGTGGAACTGCTAGGGGTTTATACTCATTGCTTGAAAACATTATCTTTACTATGTCTTTGCAGGCGTTTTCTTTTGCAGTGCCTTACTAAAACTAGTAGTCCCTATAAAAACACCACAGACAGTTGTGTACACCTGTTGTGTGCTGGGCCATATCACTGACTCCTGGATTGTTTCTAGACAGCCTGAAGCAGTGGTGCATGATGGGAGGACAGAGATGCAGAGACTCGGAGCATCTCCATGTTACCACTTTCTATTTGGTATCATCCTAACATGTTCTTTATGGTCTTTGTCCTTTCTGGTATTTTTCAAAGACTTGTTGGTGTCAACAAACCAGTGTAATCAATTCTCTCTCATGTACTCAGAAGCTGGATTCCCTGGCTTGGATCCTGGCTCAGACCCTTACAGAGGATCTCTAGAGTTGCAGAACCTCCGAGGCCCATCATCAGTGGTCTGCAGCATAGAATAAATGTTACAAACATCTCTGCAGTCCAGGGAAGCACATGTACTTTATTATTGAGAGGGAAAAAATCTGCCTTACAGGATAAACAAAGAATCTTAATTTTGACAAATTTAGTGTTGACTAAGTGAAATACAAAGCTGGATGTGTGGTGCACATACTTGTAATCCCAGCACTTGGGAGGCTGAGGCAGCAAGATTTAGAGTTTGAGGCCAGCCTGGGTTACACAGCAAGACTGTGCTACAACTCAGTGGTTGAGCTCTTGCCTTGCAAAGATGAGACCCTCGTCCATTAATCCCCACTGCCAAAAAGTAAAACACCCCCTTATCTCAAAAACCAGCAAAGAAGAAGACAGATGCTACTGTTCATGAATCTTGTTACAGTATTGAGTGGCCTTATCCAAGACAGATCTTACACAGCAAACTACCATTGGGGCACATCTTCAATATTGTACCAAATAAAGCCTTTTTTCCCCCCTTCAAAATGATGACTCTTTTTTTGTAGATGCTTTATTAAAAAGCAAACAAAAATGAAATTAGACAAAGAAATAATGAAATATTTCTTGTTATGTCGCTTTTTGAGTTGTTTGTATATTAACTACCTGTCAGATACATAGCAAGGAGATTTCCTCATTATACAGCAATGCCCTGTCTTGAAGGTAGAAACAAGGTCGGTGGGAACCGAGAGAACACAGGACAGAATTGGGGGTGGAAAGTGGGAGGGCATCATCATGGGGGGCAATAGCACACTCCTGCAGCAAGATGGCCTCTGTAACCCAGCACACGTACCTTCCCTCGCTGTGTATTCATTATCTTCGATTACTCTCGCGAGGCCAAAGTCTGCAATCTTGCACATGAGAGACTCAGAGACCAGCACGTTGGCAGCTCGCAGATCGCGGTGGATGTAGTTCTTCCGCTCGATGTACGCCATGCCTTCTGCAATCTGCAAACAGAAGGGGCTCATGTTCATATTCTAGAGAGGCTGTCATGGTTGGCCATCAAGAAAAAAAACTAGTTTTTCAAAATTTTAAGATAGTGCTAGGGCTGGAGAGATGGCTCAGCGGTTAAGAGCACTGAATGCTCTTCCAGAGGTCCTGAGTTCAAATCCCAGCAACCACATGGTGGCTCACAACCATCTCTAATGAGATCTGATGCCCTCTTCTGGTGTGTCTGAAGATAGCTACAGTGTACTTACAAATAAATAAATAAATCTTAAAAAAAAAAGAAGTTTTAAAAAAAAAAAGATAGTGCTAAAGTCACCCTTAGAATTCTTTCTAAAATCTGTCCCTAGCATCTCCAACAATGGTAACTTTTTTAAAAAAAAGTTTTTATTTTATTTTTATATATCTCTTTGTGTGTGTGTGTGTCTGTGTGTGTGTGTGTGTATGTGTGTGTGTGTGTATGTGTGTGTGTGTGTGTGTGTTTTGTGTCTCAGTGAAAACATTGCATGCATGTACTCTTGGAGGCCAGAAGGGGGCATCGGATCCCCTGGAGCTGGAGTTGCAGGCAGTTGAGATAATTCAACATGAGAGAGGGGAACTGAATCTGGGCCCTCTCTAAAAGCAGTTCATGGCCTTAACTGCTCAGCTATCACCTCAGCCCCATTGTAACATTTTGTTTTTTAAATAACAATAGATTTCAACATTTTTAACAGTGTGTAGGCTTTTTTTTTTTTTAAGACCTGTAAAACTTGCCCATGCTGATATACAGAGGTCAAATGTTAGATTCTTAAGTGAGGTCCCCTAAATTTATATATTGATACCCTGACCCTCAATATGATCCTTATGTGTTGGTAGTTGTAAAATAATTAGGTCAGGGGGCAGTGCAGACTTGGTGCCCTTACACAAGAGGCCACAGAGAGCTCCCTGGTCATTTCCACCTTGGGTGGCCATGGCTATTAAGAGGCTGTAAGGAGAATGGGCCTGTACCAGATACTGAATGTGCTGGTGTTTCCTTCTGGATGTCCCTAGAACTCTAAGAAATAAATGCCTGTTGTTGGAAACATCCAGTCCATGGTATTTTGTGGTAGAAACCAGAACTAAGACAACAGAAGAGAAGAAAGTGATTTGATGATACAAGGCACCAGCAACAGGACGTGAGGGACGCACTTGTTAGTAAGACCCTTTCTGTCAGGATCTTGCTAAGGAAGAGATGTGGGGCCAGCTCTCCAGAGCCTCTGAGCATAGTCCCTCAGGATGAACAGAATATACTCTGACAACAGAGCAAAAATATGAGGCAGAATGAAGGATTCATATAGACAACAGCCCAGAGAGGAGAAGGTACTACTTAGTGCTGGTAGAAAATGTGGCAGAGCTCAAAAATCAGTTAAAGGATTGTGCCACCAAATTACACAGTCAAGGATAAGGAAGGAAGAAAGTGTGTGTGTGTGTGTGTGTGTGTGTGTTTGTGTGTACGTGTGCGCATACGCTCATGCTAGTGTGTATTTATGTGTGCATGTATGTGTGCATGCATGTGTGCTTGCATGTGTTTATGTGTGTTTGTTTGAGTGCATGTTTGTGGTGTGTGTGTATTTCTGTGTACTTGTCTGTGTGTTTGTGTGTATGTGTTTAAGAGAAGCCTCCTCAATTAGGATGATTTCTCAATAGAGTGAATTGTCCCCCAGAGGCTGTAAATTGCATCTGGGAAGGCGGACTCCTCCATCACCAGCAGCAGCAGCCTCCTTACCTCATGCTTTGAAGCCCATACAAGCCCCTTCAAGCTCTACTGCTGAGCAAAGGAGCAGCTGGCTAGCACTTCCTTTCCTTCCAGGCCTCATCCTGGGTCCTCTTCCAGAGTCCTCCTAGTCCCATCCTGAACCTCTCTTCACCTGTCCTGCAGCGTTGGTCTGCACAAACACTACTCACAGCTAAGGGTTACAGTTTTACCATTGTTTTCTGTTGGGGGGGGGAGGCTTACTGTTGCCACAGCAACCAGATAATCAACGCCTCTAAGGCAAAGGCTGCACTGTATATCTTTTCTATTCTCATTTGAGTGCAACTTTGCTGCTGTCACTAATCTCCTCCAGAAAAACGAGCCAGGGTTTTGATTTTTGTTTTTAAGATTTATTTATTTATTTTGTACACTGTAGCTGTCTTCAGACACACCAGAAGAGGGCATCAGATCTCATTACAGATGGTTGTGAGCCACCATGTGGTTGCTGGGAATTGAACTCAGGACCTCTGGAAGTGCAGTCAATGCTCTTAACCATCTCTCCAGCCCCCGAACTAGGTAGGGTTTTTACTAGCACCAGGAAGCTATGTTGCTAGCACACAGGATTTCGCAGGTGTCATTCTTCTGGTCACAACAATTTGAGAATACGCAAAGTGCCCCAGATCTACTTTAAAGTCTAGTCAACGAAGAACTTCACTCCCTATGGGCACCAAGGCACACTGTCCAAATACTTTAATAATGCTACCAGGAGGTGGTAGCATTCTACAGGACCTGGCTTTGCTTTATCTTCCTGATTCTTCACCATGACCCCTCCTGCAGCCTCTTGGCAACCACCCTCAAACCTCACTCCCCTGTTATGTGGCCCATTCATCCTGCAGGTCTGGGCTGAGAGGCCATTTTTTTCCCCTGAGCCTTTGTAGCACAGCACTTTCTCCGAGGAGTGCATCTCCACGGCTCGTCACTCTGTCCATGTGCCCATCTCATGAGGCCACTTCCCTGGGCACAGGTGAGCTGCATATGCTGCCTGCATTCAGCTCTCAACTTGCTACAAAGGAAGCACGATGACATGGGGGGCTGACCTTGTAAAACATTGCACACATCTGACGATCAGTAAGCACATACAGCAGAAACCAGAGCGTGGTGGGGGAAAATATGAGGCTGGTCGAGATAGCAATAGCTGGGTGGCCTCTGCTTTCCCTACTCTCAACGGCCCTAGGCGCTCAGAAGATGCTCGCCCTTATCTGGAAATATTCAAAATAGCTTCAACAGGAAGCCCACCGAAGGCGGTGTGTGTGTGGGGTGGGGTGGGGTGGGGGTGTGAATGCCCTGGCAAGGGCATACTGGCATACGTGACTTCCTCTAGAAGACTCTGCACCAGACCAGTGGGGCATGACATAGAGGGCAGAGGGTGATGTAACACAAGGGACTGAGGCAAACATTGGGGCAGGACTCAGGCCTCAGTTTCTCATAGTTTGTTGGCATGCCAACCTCAACCAAACTTACTAAAGGCAAGGCAAGAGTGCAGAGCATGCTGGGACTAAGCAGAAGAATGGGCCAAGAAGCTGTTACACAACTGGATGGAATGTTTGGGTTAAGGAGACAGAGATGTGCCTTGCTGAAATGAGCCAGCGAGGTTCTAGAACCCCAAAGGGATACAAACATTGCATGGTCATTACTGATGCTCTCTGAGCCTCTTTCCAGTCCTCCTTAGTAACAGAGCCTTCTTGAAATGCTAGGCCACGCTTACCTAGATAACAGTCTGGTAAATATATAGACCCTAGGTCAGGAGTGCAAAGAGCTGAAGCTGGCTAAAATCCTGACTCAGGGCTCAGCTCCCTCTCCTGCTTGGCCATGGATTTCCAGGGTCATCTCATTCTAAGATCATTCCAAGAACTTGCTAGGAGGGCTCCAGGCACATCTACTCAAGCTGGGCACCTGCTGAGAGTGTTTGGAGGTGATTCTCTGAAGCAGTCACAGTCTTGAACAAGCCTTGTGTACTTGGGCTCTCTATTCCAGTTACAGTGCTTTTCCGGACAGTGATATTGGTGTTGAGATGAGATCCTAAACTAGCTTGAGCTGAGCTCAATAAATAGCAGACACCCCAGCAAAGCGAAAGGCTCCCAAGTATTACCACCCTAGTCTGTAAAATTCATTCCCTCTCTTCAGCCCCCATCTCTACAGTGTTCTTTATTTGGCTTTTAAAAACCAACCAACCAACCAACCAACCAACCAACCAACCAACCAACCAACATTTAGAATCAAAAGGGTTTTACTGTAGCCAGAGCAAATCTGGCTATATTTGATAGCAGCGGGAAGAAACCAGAGCCAGCTCCTGCTGGTCCAGATTAGGAGGATGCTTTGTTCATAGGATATCCTCTTCCTCTTTCAGCAGTACAGAAAGAACTGTCAGCTAGATACATCGAACCTGTCCCCAGGGATCCCAAGAGAGAGCTCAAGCCTCTCACTTCCTATATCTCAACACCACATAAAAGTCACTGGTATGGCAGCTACTGGAGATACCGTGTCTAGTGAGAAAGGACCCTTTTGACCAGGAAATGGTTTTGTTGTGTTGTGTTCAGGTAGTAGATGATGATGACGACGACGACGATGACGATGATGGTGGTGGTGGTGTGGTGGTGATGATGATGGTGGTGGAGGTAGTGGTGGTAGTGGTGGTATGGTGGTGGTGGTGGTGGTGGTGGTGGAGGTGGTGTGGTGGTGATGGTGATGGTGGTGGTAGGTGGTGGTAGTGGTGCTATGGTGGTGGTGGTGGTGGTGGTGGTGGTGGTGTGGTGGTGATAATGATGGTGGTGGCGGTGTGGTGGTGATGATTATGATGATGACTATTAGAGAGAGATAATAATCACCACTCGTTCAGCATTTACTGTGTTTTACAGCCTTTATGCTTAATTCATGTTTGACCCTAATGACAGCCGCTAGGCAGGTTTTACTCCCACAGAACACATGCAAGTGACGCTTAGGAAAGCTAAAGTCCCCATAAAACACACGAGTGACGGAAGCCATGGAGGTATATGGCAACCATACTTCGTGACCACACTCTGTCCAGCATGGTGCCTGCCACTTGAAAATGTTTCTGATCGAAGCAAATGCTATAAAACACACCCTTGCTGAGTGTGCCGCTCTCCTGGGAGGAGGGGCCGAGCTACCGGGTGAGGCAGAGAACTATGAACCACAGGGTGGACACCAGCTTAGCAACCTAGCCATAGGAAGTAATAGTGACGATGCCTGGGGTGAAGGACTGTCTTGTCTTGTCAGTCGATAAACAGACTTGCAGTGTCAGGAAATGAGTCCTGAGGTGCAGCCACTCTAATGGGACTTGGGGAAGAACAGAGGCTTCAGGGACGCTCTTACTCACTCACCAGTCAGCCGACTTACCTCAGCTTCTGATTATCTTCAATGACCAATCAGCTGAACATCCTGCCCTCCTACAAGCCCAGAGCCATAGGTCTGGCCAAGCACACATGTCAGAGATGGGGAGTATCAGCCTCTAACAGAAGTTATTCCAGGAGCCACAGCATGCAGAAAACACACACTGCTTCTTGTAAGGGTAGGCTCAGGTTTTTTTGGGGGGTGGGGTGAGGGGGTGTAGAGTGAGCTGAATCAGGGCTGGACCTTAGACCATGGTCAGAATCCCAGAGGTCATTATGGACTGCTAGCCTGTCATCATGCCTTAGTTTATGAATATAGCTACACGGTTATGTTGCTTAGCAACAGGGATCCATTCTTAAAAATCTATCATTAAGCGATTTTTCTATTGTTCAAGCATTGTGTGCTATACTTACATGACCTAAGGGGTGACATTGTCACTAGGTGCTATAATCTAGGACTACAGTTGTCTATGCAGCCAATGGCTGGCACAGCATTGGAATTGGGTAACCATGGGTGATTTTTCACACAAAGTGGTTCTTATAGCACAACGGTCTTACATGTACACACACACACACACACACACACACACACACACACACACACACACACACGGTGTACTGGGTGTCGATTGACTCTAAACTCCAGGGTCTTATTACTTTGCAAATAATTTTCTCCCAGGATACAAATTAGAAATGTTAAATCAGACTAAAGATATTAGAAGAATCTTGCTTGGGCATGCTAACATAAAGGTCCCATCCACTAACAACGCTTACATAGAAAGCCCGTCTTCCTATCCCGCACACAAGGGGTGCACAGTGCGATCTGTCCCATCGGGCCCCAGGATCGCTCTGAGGAAGGCAACGCTGGTCCCTCTCTGCTAATGACCTTGAACTTCACATCCCCATTGCACACTTAGCGCCATGCTGGGGTCTTACAGCACAGTTACATCTGTCTGAAGAACATCCAGGGCCCACAGTGATATGCAACGAGCCCTCTTTATGAGGGACTTAACTCTAGCTGGACATAACAATTATGTCTGCAAACCCAGGCAGAACTCAGATAATTCTCCTTGCGGGTGACTGACTTTCTAGTGAGAACTGCTCCCAAGTCAGTCATCTGCCTCCCTGTGTGGAATTGGTCAATCCTAGCACCCCACAGAGTGGTTTCTTTGGGCTAGCTCCCACCACAACAGTGCTTGGAATCCAGGTGGCTCCTCACTGTGCCCTTCGTCAGCTGCCACCACCACACTTCCTGATGTTTTGGACAGATAATGGAGGGTCTCACAGGTGACTTGACTCCAGTATTTATGCCCACTAATTACTGCAGCTTTTGCGAACATCAGCGGGTAGCAGGTGAAGAAGGTTTGTTTCTGTTTTTAATAAGAAACACCCGCACCAGAGTCAGAGTCTCAGGGAGAAAGGAACTCAGGAAAACTGAATGTGATCTCTCAAGCAAAGCTAAACTCCATCCCAGGAAGTTCCAGCCTGAATGAGAAGCCGGAACTGAAACGCAGCCTGCCTTAGAATGGCAGTGGGAATAGTCAGTCATCCAGACAAGCAGGAGAGACTCTAAAGAAGGAGCCACCGAAGGGTAGGAAGAAGGGACCCACTGTTCTGCTGCCTCGTCTGATCTGTGGAGCAAGCTCCTATTCCACTCGCCTCCTGTGGCTGAGCAAAGGGTCCAGATAGTTAAAGCACCAAGAGCCCATGGAGTAAGGATGACTCTAGTAAAGTGGAAGGGGAAAATGAGCGGCAACTGATACACATCACAATCTCTAAACTGTCTCTCCCGATGGGGAGAAGGTGTAGCGATAAGAACAGAAAACAGAGTTTGCAAACCAAGCAAACAAGGACCCGCATTTCTCTGTGTTCCCAGCAGGGCGGCATTTGTCCATTGGCTCTTCATTTCCATAGAAACGAGAGTTAGTAATGGCCACTGATTCTGCACACCGGGTCCCTGCACTGTAATCTATTATGTGGGTAGAGGAAGAATGGATCAAAAAGCCCACTCATTGCTGTTGAATCTCTTGAAACTCTTAGTTTTATTCAGTCATAATATCTACATTTCCCTGAGAAAACCCAGCTAGACAGAACGATCCATGCTTTGATATTGATGGTGCTGGTGATGACAACGGCTGTCACCCAATAGCTTCTCCTCACCCTGACACTGCTACACTTTTATAACAGTCAAAGCTAGGCCACACGACAGGTGCCACTCATCACAAAGGAGAGGAACGGGAGTCCAGAGAAGGCCTGTTCCAAGGAAGACCAAGATTCGAAGCCATGTTTAGTAGGCTCCTCCTTGTGCACGCTGGCTTCTGCCTTTAAAATGAGAGCACTCACCAAATAAAGAAGAGAAAGAGGAAGAAGACGATGAGATAATTGAAAAGCCAGCCAAGGCAAAACTGGAAGTCTGTTGGCCTGCCCTCACAGCTGAGGACGAGGGAGGGGAGCGGAACACGCCCATGCAAAGCCACATCTGTGGCTGGTCAGAATGTAAGCAGCCAACAACAGGCAAGGATTCCTCAGGGACGCAGTTTTCCAAAGGTGGCTCCACCAAGCGACCGACTGCAATTAAATTAGTATGTTCCCATGAAAGGATTCACTTTCTTTAGGAGGTAGAGGGGAATTGTCAGTTAGTTTTCTTGGACTTTCTCTTGCACAATAACCCACACGTGACTACTTCACTCCTCTGAGAATTGTGTGAACTCACTAGAAAAGAGGAAGGTGGGCTAGTGAGGGGCTAGGGACCAGAGTGGAGGCCGGGCAAAACAGCAGGGTGGGCTGTTATTGAATATAGAATTACTACATGGCCCAGAAATTTTTTTCTGAAAGAAAGAAAGGAAGGAAGGAAGGAAGGAAGGAAGGAAGAAAGAAAGAAAGAAAGAAAGAAAGAAAGAAAGAAAGAGAGAAAGAAAGAAAGAAAAGATCTTTGACTCCCAGAACCCACATAGAAAAGCCGGATATGGTAGCATGTGCTTTGAATTCTAGTGCTGGATAGGCAGAGATAGCATGATCCCCTGATATCCTAGTCAGTGAGAGACTCTGCCCCAAAGGAGGTAAACTGCTCCTAAGGAGTGATACATGAGGTTGAGCTTTGGCCCTTCAGACACACATGTACCTATACTTGCACATGTGCATTTGTACTCACATGGACACACACACACACACACACGCACATGCACACACATTATATACACATAGAAGAAACTATTGTAGGGGCTTGAGCAATACTTGTACATCTGTTGTGGTAATTTCTTACCCCAATAAGCCCATATGAAAAACACACAACCGTTATTATATTTGTAAGTCGTATGCTTAGATCTATCACTATACTAATCTGTTTCTCAGCTATGAGACCCCTTGTTATTTGCAGCTTTTCCAGGACATGTGGTTCTGCTCCATCCTCCTTCCACTTCCTCATCCTCTGTCTCTCTCTCTTCCCCGTCTCTGAGACCTCCAGTCCCATCTTTCCCATCCATTGTCCAGTCACCGATCGGCTCTAGCCTTTATTCGACCAGTCAGAATGGGGTGAAGGTTTAGTGAGATCACCTGAGTATGTGATCTACTTCTCATCAGGGGCAAGCCCCTCTCGAGGAAGCAGGATTGATATTAAAGTACAAACAGTGCCTGGACAACCACAACATCCATCTATGCTCAGAGAAGCATTATTCACAACAGTAACCCAAATATCCGCCGATGGGTGAATACTATGGAACATTATACAGTCAGCAAAAGGAAGGGAATCTGATACACATTACAACATACATGAACCTTGTAGATATTAATCTAAATAAAACAAGTTAGGAGCTTTAAATGGTCAAATTCAGAGCTACAGAAAGCAGAAAGCTGGTTAGCAGGTTGGTCATTAAAGGAATATGGGGAGTTAGAAATGGGTGTCAAAGGATAGACTTGGTGACTCACAGTGTGGAAGTGCTTAATACCAGACATAAGTAGAGAGTGACAGGCCATGTGGATGTCCTGAATGGCAGGGAATGGCAGGGTGGGATGTAGAAGAAATTGTCTTCTCTTCCCGTTAATTCAGTCTAATCTCAAAACTGCAAACAGATGGCCCAGGGGATAAAAGCTCTTGCTACAGGACTGATAAACCTGAGCTTAATGGGAAAAGGGAGTCGGGGATAATTGTTACTATAACATTTTCAGATTTATTTATTTTGCACGATGACTGCTTTGCCTGCGTGTATGAGTCTATGTACCGCTTCCAGGACTATTGCAAAGAGAAACCAGGGGATGAGCTCAGTACTCCTGGAACTGGAATTATGGATAGCTGAGCCACCATGCAGATTCAGGGACCCAAAACCATGCAGATTCAGGGACCCAAACCTGCGTCCTCTGCAAAAGCAACAAGTGCTCTTAACCACCGAGCCACTTTTCCAGCCTGAATAATTATTATTGTGATTGTACTGCCATCCCTGAACCCTTTGTGTGCGTGCATGTGCTGCTGACATGCCCTGACACGCTAAGCATCCGCTGTGCCACTTAAACCCTCAGCCAGCCCTGAACTGCATGGATAGGAAAATGACTAACATTACAAAGTGCTTACAGCAGTGAAATAAATTATAAACACTAGAGTTGGTCTTGGAGAGGCCAGATATGAGGCCATGTGGGAGGAGGCCAGGAGGGCATAGCCTGATCTCAGGTACACTGGCTATGCAGGTTGACTACCATGGATTCATGGAGATGACTTCTCGCTTTGACATGCACAGGATAGGGCAGGAAGTGGCTGACGTGCTAGACATCTTTTCACTGCCACAGCAGTGGTAGAAGTGCCCTACCTGGTGGTCTCTACAGAGACCACGGAGAAAGGAGAAAGAAGCGGTTTTCTACTGACCCCAGTGAGGGAGGAGAGGGAACAAGAGAACTGCCACTGGCCACTGTGTACTACTTCAGAGTCAAGACTGAACCTGCTGTGGAATCTGCACTGTGACCAACAGGGACTCCTGATGCCTCCAAGCCCCTAATGCTTCCCTCAGCTCGAGGCTGAAACTGCTCAGTGGGAGTGAGCTGTGACTTTGACAAGAACTAAGACAGCCTCCCTCTGATGCTGCTGTCTGGTCCGTGTGCACAGCTGTGCTCTGGGCTGCTGCTGACCAGTGAAGACCTGGGTGAGACCTAAGTGCGGTCTGTAGGGGAATGCAAAAGAAACAGTCAGGAACAGATGACATTGTGATAGGTACACACATATTTATAGATTTTTAGTAAAACATGGGGCAAAAAAGCACTGTGCCTTCTCTAGGTGCCCCCAGCCTCAGCATACTGCTGTTATTACCATTACTGTTGTTGCTGCTGGACTGAAACCAACTGAGCTATAGTAGCTTTGCCTTAGTGTATCAAAGGACTGAAAGGTCAAGGTCCTTCTGAGGTGGGAGCCTTCCTTGAGAGAACTGCATTTATTCGTCCACCCACCCGTCCATGTATCCCCTGACACAGAGGTCCCTGCCTACAGGCCCCGCCCTGTTCTCAAGGCAGGGGTCTCCCAGAAAGAGTGCTGGTCTATCACGGTTACTTTCTGATAAGGGAGACAGAAGGCAAGGACTCGTGAAGACACCAAGCCAGGAACTAAGGAAATGGATTGTTTCCTCTCTACATTTCACTTGGTTAGACTGTGCCCTGCAAGCAACCACTAATGCACTCACCCTGGGATGAGCTTCAAGGAAGTCTGTAACGCCATCTAATAAACTCCAGAAACATCATCTCTATTTGTATTTCATCCCCTTTGAAGTAAGTTTTCAAAATAGTCTGTGTTTACGGATGGAGCCTAACGGTTTCCCTCTGCCACTCCAGCTTTTCCTTATGAAGCAGGAGGGGGTAGAGGCTGGAGTAACACTGAAAGGAATGTGTCTGCTCACTGGTCAGAATTTGCCTGAACCCGAGGGATTGGGCAGCTGACTCCTTGGCTTCCTTGACTTAATGAGTATGACAAAAGGCCAGTTCCTCCAGCTGATGTGCCTCAGAGAGGAAGAAGCATGGGCTTCTGGCAAGATGGCCTGTGAAAGCATCACCCAGCAACTTCCCATCAGTACTTCCTAGGCTCGTCTAAACCCAAAGGACACCCAAGGCCTGTCCTTGGTTACAGATAACCAGACCAGGAATACATAGGTTTAAACAAGCACGTAAGAGGAGACTCAGGATACGTTATGAAGTGGGACTCTGCAACACAGTTGTCTAAACACGGAGCAGACATGTATGTAGAGAGCTAACACCTGGAACATCATCTAATACAAAGTGCAGATCAATGGCCTCTATCAGGCCTCAGTCTGTCCTGAGTGATGCATAAAGTTCTGGAGGTCTCCAAGCAAGGTATGACTCAACTCTTCTCATCCCACAGTTCTCTGGCCAGTTTCCAGTGGTCTCACCAGCAGGGAAACCAGAAGCAAAGAGCAGCAGGCAGTTACCCTATAAGTCACCAGGGGGTGGCAGAGGTAGCCACGTGAGTCACCTGTGTAGGACTGCATTTAGTAAAGGACTGAGGAGAGTGTCAAGGTTGGCAACTCCAAGGACCATGTCGCCTTCGAATGGGAATGGTTCTGGAGCAGGAAGAAAAGGCAACTCGGCTGGGCATGGCTAGTGTGAAGTGATTAGCAGACATCTGTGTGGAGAAACCAAGAGAGCAGTGGACTGGAGGGAGCCATTAGAGCTGGAGACAGGAGCTACAGTGCTCTCAGAGCTGGACAGTTTTACTAGATCTACAGTGCCCCCAAATGGCTATCCTTCAGAATACAAAAGTTGACCCTGTAAATCAGTGGTTCTCAACCTGTGCCTCATGACTTCCAGGGTGTGCATGGAATGACCCTTTCACAGGGGTCATCTAAGACCACTGGGAAACACACACATTTATAGTACATTTCATAACAGCAAAATTACAGTTATGAAGTAGCAATTTTATGGTTGGGGGTGGCCACAACATGAAGAACTGTATTAAAGGGTTGCAGCAGCATTAGGAAGGCTGAGAACCACTGATGTAAAGGAAATATTTGCAGATTTAATAAATTAAAGATCCTGAGATGAAATGCCATTCTAGGCTCAGGGCGCACCCGGTGTCTAATGTCTGGTTGCTGTTTAAGTAAACAACCAAGGGACGCTTTTCTTCTGCAGAGGAGTCTTGGCAAAGACACGAGGTTGGGGTAGGCACGACTCACAGAACCCTGCCTCAAACCAGGGAGTGCCAAGAGCCACCAGAACCTAGAAGAGCTGAGGGAAGAACCAGGGATCCTAAGGAAACATTGTATTCCTGAGGCAGCTGCTCAACTTTAAATCGTAGGAATTTAACCTGCGCTTACACCAGAGTCAAACGTCTAGAAACAGCTGGAGAGGCGAGGGCTCAATGTGTAACACAGGGTAACATTGTACTGCAGTGTAGCAAGTCAGGCCGGCTGAGGCTGCTTGAGGGCCCTCTCCGGGAAAAGTCCAGCCAGGTAGTCCACTGAGAGCCCCAAGGGGGTCGATAGTTTGCAGATGAAAGAGACACACTAGTGCCCAGGAGCTGAAAAGGCATGGGCTTGGATCATGTAGCAAGATCCACAGATGAGTAGTCTTGATCCAGAAATGCAACAAGCCAGCAATCATAATAGCATATAACTGAAAATTAAGGGTCTAAGAGATGAAGATCTGGCCTGGCATGAGGCCAGGAAAGATTTTACCCGGAAGGTGTGATGGAGGGGAGAGAGAGAGAGAGAGAGAGAGAGAGAGAGAGAGAGAGAGAGAGAGAGAGAGGGAGGGAGGGAGAGAGAGAGAGAGAGAGAGAGAGAGAGAGAGAGAGAGAGAGAGAGAGACAGAGAGAGAGAGAGAGAGAGAGGGAGAGAGAGAAAAGAGGGAATACGATGAGGGAGGAAGTGTGGGCAACAATGACGTGTGAGGGAGCAACACTAAAATGAAATGAGAACAATAGAGACAGAGCAGGATTAAAAGTCCAATGAGCATCTCTCTCTCTTACCACCCAGGGACTCCGTGAGGAGTAAAAGACGGAGTCCTGGAGGGCAGGAAGTAAGAAACAGCCTGAGTTTGAAAATGAGGATTGCTGGGAACAATGGGAGATGTGCTTAGAGCCAGTGTTCTGTGTCAGGGTGGGGGAAGCATCCAGGAACCCCAGGATGACTGCAGCAAGCAGTCTGAGGATGAGGGCTTCAAGGGAGTTAAGGCTCTGGGGATGAAGCAAAGGGTCTACAATCAGCAGGAGGATCACACTGTGTAGGAATGCGCTGAGAAAGAGTGAGGTAAGAAACACATTTGTACCATGTATCTTAAAGGAACAAGGAGTTGGTATGACCCAGGAAATGGTGGAAACTTTTCTACCAGCTTTAAGTCATAATTTTGTAGAGGAGTGTTCCTTCACCATGTGAATTCCAGAATCAAGGTGCAGTGCTGAGGAAAGGCCCAGACTTAGGCCAAGAGAGGAAAACACCTGTTCCACTGTGCACCCCCTGCCCCCATGCTTCAGTTTCAACCAGTTCGTTTATAGTTTTTCATTCTTCCTGGAGCTCTTTATGCCACAAGGAACGTGAAACAAAGCCACTCTTTGTTTTCTCTGACAACCCAGATACTCACATTCTATTTCCTTCTTCTCTTGCTTTTGTTTGACCGATTAGGCAAGTTTTGTGTAGGGGACTAAACACGCGGAAGACGAGGAACGTGAAAACGCTTTGTTCACACCTGAGCCTCAGACGACCTTCAAGGTGACACACATTCTTCCGGTTGCCAGTTCAGAGCTATGTGAAGTAAGACAGGTGTGCTCCAGTTCAAGGGTCAATAAAATGACTTATGGAGTTTTTACCCAGCGCCCACTCTCTCCAAGGTTCTGCTGTTCACGGATGATACGAACACAAACAAGACCTCACTGAAATAGTAATTGTACATGCTATGGAAGAAATGTCTAGCGGTGTCTACTGAGAACCATGGAGCAGGCAGGAGGGGAAGTGGCTCAGGTGGGAGGTCAAATGTTGGCAGCAAGAGTGTGGCGGGAATGAGGCAAAGGACAGTAGCTCCCAGGAAGGAAAATTTGGGAAAGACGCTGAGCCCAGAAAGCATTTGTGAGCTGCAGAGCTGAGGAAGGAGGGTGCTGTGGTCCACTGGAGTTGGTTGGAACCCATGGAGGGGAGTTGCATGAAAGCCATCCAGGTGGTGAGATACAGTGTGCAGACTTAGAAAGATGGGTAACAGAGGGTGACAGAAGGTACTGCCAGGGGTCATGGAGAAGGCAACAGAGGAGCTGGGAACAGAGTGTTTTTGGTTTTACAACAGTGTGAATGGACTTAATGCTGCTGACAGCAGGGAATATGGTTAGACTGGTGCATTTGACAATATGTATTTTTTAACCACAATTGTGTATTTGTGTCTGATGTTGGGGGCGGGGCAGGGCATGGGCAAGCGCCACAGAACACATTTAGAGGTCAAAGGGAAACCTCAGGTGTCCTTACCTTCCACCCCATTTTTACATGGAGCTGGGGGCTTTGAACTCATTCTCCCTGCTTGTGTGGCAAGTGCTTAACATACCAAACCATCTTCGAGCCCCTCTTTAACTGCCATAGAATAAGAGAGGAGAGAGGAGAGAGGAAGTGGGAGAGAGGGGGCAGAGGGAAAAGAGAAACCCAGCAGCTGACCTGCCTACTTAGTGAAACTTGGAAAGAAGGAAGCCGGGGAGAGCGGAGCAAAGAAGAGCTGACAGCCAACTCTCTGTCTGAGATTTATGGGTCCTGGCCAAGTTTTAGGTCAGCTTAACCCAAGCCAGAGTCATTTGGAAAGAGAGAACCTGAATGAAGAAGTGTTCCCATCAGATTGGCCTGTGGGCAAGACACTGTCCGTGGTGAGGACCCAGTTCCCTGTGGGCAGTGCCAGCACTGGTTAGGTAGTTCTGGGGTATAAGAAAGCAGACTGGGCGAGCCAGGAAGAGCAAGCCAATAAATAGCACCCCTCCATGGGCTCTGCATCAGCTCCTGTCTCCAGGTTCCTGGAAGTAGGAGCCCCAGGATTGAAGGGGTCATGGAGAGCAGCGAGGCTTAGCACTATGTGGCAGGGTTAGAGTCCCTGATGAGAGCCCAGGAGAGGCTGTTGGTGTAGGTGCAACCCACTTACAGTGAAGACCCAATATTTTGGAGATGCTGGTACCATGGGACAACCAGCAATGACATCAGCAGCTGTGCAGTGGACCTGGCTTCAGTTTACAAGACAAGCTGTGTGCACTGCCTAAGTCCTGTAGCGTCCAGGAGAGTATGGATTGTTACCAGATATCAAACGCTGAACGTCTTATATCATTGAGTTCTGTTTTAATTTGACTTGATTGTAACTATGCAGATGGTCCTGGGGTGTGTAAGAAAGCAGGGTGAGTCATGGGGAGTAAGCCAGAAAGCAATGTTCCTCCACACCTCTGTTTCCGTGTCTGCCTTGAGTTCCTGTTCTGATTTTCCTCAGTGATGGAGACTAGACGTATATTTGCAAGCATACGATAAAATAAACCCCTTCCTTCCCAGGTTGCTTTTGTTTGTGACGTTTCATCATAGCAGTACAAACCCGAACTAAGCCAATGTGTGTGGGATGTTTAAGGTTTAATGACCTTGCTGCTTAATTTTTATAAAACACACACAATTATATTTATTTGTAGGTATAAAGCGGTAGTTCGTTATATGTCTACCCATCAACATACCTATCACCTCAAATGCTTGAAGACAAAGGCCATAGATTCTCAAATGTGCAAACTGACAATGGCCTCAGGGATGCAGAGAGGAGCATGGCAGTTGCGGAGGCTGGAAAGTGTAGAGGTGGGGAGAGATGGAAATAGGCAGGTTGCTGTGATGTGTCTAGGTTTCCTGAGCAGGCATTCAGGTGCCGTGGGGCAGATTGCTGCCTTAGACATGGCAGTAAAACCCAGAAAGAATGTTCCAGAGGGAAATGCAGAACTCAGGAATGCCCCACACCTCCCATGCACTGCCTACACCTCAAGGAAACCCAAGAGAATGTGTTCCAGAAACAACATGACCTTAGGATAAACATTTAAGTCAAATGGTCATTAACTGGGGTGAAGGCCACTTTCAGTGACTCCACTTTCCTGTACTTTACAAAACCCTGGGGTCCAAGAGGCTACTGCACGAACGTCTTGAAGCACATGATGCTCTGGGGCAGAGAGAGAAAGCTCTTCTCCACAAAAAGCCAGTATGTTTTCTTGTTCTTTCGTTTATTGTAAAGGCCGATAACTAAAATGTAATCTCGTTTCCATTTTTGTCTTCCTAAGACTTAATATGAGCCTACTTAAAGTACGATGCGGAGAATGGCCTGGGGAGGGCTGTGGGGGAGTAGGGGAAGGAAGGGAGACCAGGAAGAGCAGTCAGGCAGAGAATAGGAGGAGAAAGGAAGTCTAGGAATAGGGGAGAGAAACAGCCAAGAGGGACTTTCCCCAAAACCAGTACACTGAGAAAGGCCTTGCAAAATTCTCTGAAGGCTCTTTTGCCCCAAAATGCAATGTAAGTTTCTTTGTTCTCAGTAAAACCCCCCTCCATGGGTAGCTGGCTCTGTGGCCTTACTTACTCCACAAAGGATGTGATGCACTTTATGCCAACTCTTTTGGTTCTGTCCCTGTACATCCCTCTTAGGATCGTCCTCTACCTCCTCACTTGTTCTTTTGAAACCCTAATAGTGTCTATAGCCCAACTTCCCAGAGCTCATCAGTTCCACCCATCTTCAAGTCCCAGACCCCACAGCAAAGCATCTGAAACCCAGGACGCCTGTAGCCTGTGCGCACAGCATTCCAAACCTTATTCCTACTCCAGAGCGGTGGTGCCACTCCTGCCGCTGCTCGGTGTAGACAGCTGAGCATGCTCGGCACCTACTATTGACCCCGCCCCCAGTCTCTAGTTCTTCCTGTATAACACAGTTTTCTAGCACCATAATGAAACACTGGAGGCAAGGTAATTCTAAGGCAATGAAGGCCTATTTAGATCATAGATGGCCAGCTCTGGCAAGGGCTCCTCCTATTTCTTAGATAAGAACTGTCTCCTAATAAAACTCAAGTTTAGCTGACAGTGCCACTGAGAGGTAGATGGACCCTGAGGACCCATTTGTGAATTAATTATTTCTCTTACAGCACTAGGGATGGAACCCAGTACCGTGTGTAGTGGGCAAACGCCCAGCCCTGGATCCACAACGGCCATGGACGCCATTATTGGTGAGGAAAACTTAGCAGGTGGGGGCCTGGCGAGATGTCTCTGGGGGATATCTTTGAAGGGCACACTTGGGACCTTTCCTCGTTCTCTCTCTCTCTCTCTCTGCTTCCTGGCAAGCTCTGACAGGCACTCTTACCAGCATGGTGATTTCCCTCACCCCAGGGTCACAGCAATGAAACAAGCTGACCATGTACCAAAACATCTGGAATTATGAGCCAAAATAAACCAAAATAACCCTTTCCCCCTTTTCCCTTTCTAAGAACTTCTTTCTGATACTCCTCATGGTGGCTAATAGAAACCAGAGGGCAGGAGGGGCAGTCTCGTGTTTTCCTAGGAGTCTGCTTCTTTTTTTTCCCCTTCATTTTTTTTATTGGATATTTTCTTTATCTACATTTCAAATGTTATCCCCCTTCCCCATTTCCCTTCCAGAAATCCCCTATCCCCTCCCCCTCCCCCTGCCTCCATGAGGGGGCTTCCCCCACCCACCCATCCACTCCCTCCCGCCTCCGGCCCAGGCATTCCCCTACACTGGGGCATCGAGCCTTCACAGGACCAAAGGCCTCTCCTCCCACTGATGCCCGACAAGGCATGGCTGGAGCCATGGGTCCCTCCATGGCTCTTTGGTTGGTAGTTTAGTCCCTGGGAGCTCTGGGGTGTCTGGTTGGTTGGTATTGTTGTTCTTCCTATGGGGTTGCAACCCCTGTCTGCTTCGTCAGTCCTTTCTCTAATTCCTCTACCCGCCCCCCCCACCCCCCTTCTCAGTTCAATGGTTTAGGAGCCCATTTCTTAAAGTGCTCACATCCACACTCCCTATACATGGGCTCTTGACAGCCATAGTCAAGTTAGACCCACGCTGCAGACCCTCCTTTCTAGTCATTCCTGTATCCAACATGGCAAGGCCAGAGTTGACAGCACATTCCTGCTGCAGAGTGGTCGGTTCCTGACACTCCCAGAGCCGTCATGCCAAGCAGCCTGCCAGGCCGTCGTGCCTCAGAAGCCTGTGTGCCATGGTATCGCCAGAAATCCACCTGGCTAGAGTTTTCCATGGATGTCATAGTGACTCCAAGAACCATGTATTCATCCAAGCGCCAAAACATTAACTAAGAGAGCAAAACCACTGCAGCCCAGGCAGGACCTCTGACTGAGCACATTCTCTTGTGTTGTTCAAATGCAGCTTTAACCCATGGAGCTATCTAAAAGACAGTTCACTGTGACTGACAGACATATGCAGGGTCCTCAGCACTTATGTCCTGCTCACTGGCTTCTCTCATTCCACCACAAGCTTCACTTGCAACTCTTGTAGTTTCTTTTCTAGGCAGTAACCGCCCGTAGTCAAAGCTCACTTCCACAGTCTGAGCCTTTCCCAAGCTGATGGAGTGATCCTGTCCTCACAGCCAGCTCTCCTTCCCCACTGGGTTCCAGCTTCCCCATCTACAGTGCTCTGAGAGCAACATAAGGTGCTTACTTTGGCCACATTTCTGGTGCCGAACCCTGTCTTCATCCACCATGCATCTGCCTCCCACAATAAGCCATGTTCTTCTGGGAGACTGAGTATGCCTTGCTCATCCCATTCCTAGCAAGGAGCCAGGCTGTGCTCCCTGCTCACTGGGTGAAAGAGAGGAGACAGCCACATGGTGAAGGTAAAAGGAGCACAGAGAAATCCCAAGGAGAGCTGTCCTTCCTCTGCTTTGAATGTAACTGGTGAGGACCCTCACTGGTCCTAATCCACTCACTCCATTACGTCTGGCCCTGTGGGATGCCATGACATGTTCCCAAAGAGAAAGCTGACTTGTGACTCCAGGATAACACAAACTAGCAACTATCACCCTGGACAAAAGAGTATCAAGATTCAAGGCCAATCTGACTCATGGGTTCTTTCTGGGGCTAGCATGGATTTCCAACCAGGTTCAAACAATACAGGCAGCTATGCCATCACACACCCGGAATCCCAGAGGTGGCAATTGGAAGCAGGGGATCGAAAGTTTGAGGCCAGCTTAGGCTAAAGAGCGAGGCTCTTTCTCAAAAAGAAATAAAGAAATAAAACAATCAAACCCTGAAAACAAAACAACAAAACCAAAAAAAAAAAAAAAAAAGCTCCTCTGGGCTCATTTGTGTTTGTGACCACAGTCCCTCTGCCTAATATGCTAACCTCACAACCCACCATACACACACAAATAGAGTTCCTGTTTTGCGTTATTTTTAACTGACAATTAAGTGGGTTTTTTTTTCTTTCTATTTCTCCCCCTAGAAGAAAACTGCCTATTATCCAGTTTTGCAATTCCTACATCGGCTCCCGTTTCACTGGTCCATTTTTATAAGTTTTCATGCCCCAAGGGTTAAGTCACATGCTTAGAAATGAGTTTTGAATGAAACTCATTATTCAAAACGGATAAAGAGAAATGGGGTCAAGTTACAGTAAGACATACGGAATGAATTCTAGAGTTCTGAAGTGTAAAAGGGTGGCAACAGTTACCAGTGACTAATTGTGGATGTCAAAACGGGTAGGGCAGTGACTTTTGAATGTTCACGAGATGGCTCTGCAGGTGATGGCGCTTTGCTGCCAACTCTGATGAGTTGAGTTGTATGCAGGGACCCCACGTGATGGAAGGAGAGATCACACGCCTGTAGATTAACCTTTGAACTTTACAGGTATGCGTGTGCACGGGTGTGTGCACACAATAAAAATGTGTTAATTTTGTTAAAAGTCACACTGAACTGGGACAGTAGCACATGCCTGTAATCCCAATGCTTTCAAGGTGGAGGCAGAATGATGGTGAGTTGAGGGCAGCCTGGGCTACATAGCAAGGTTCTGTCTCAAAAGCAACCGACAAAAGTAATCACACTGTGCATTACAAATGTGCACAGTTACTTTCTTAGCAATTAAAATCTTTTTAGTTTTGAAAAGAGACCACTGCCATGCCTCAATCTGGCTACCAAAATAATATAACGTATTTATGCCCCTTTGTTTAGAACATTAAGGTCATTAATTCTATCAGAGTGGCAACTCATGTAGTCTCAGTAGAGAAGGAGTTTCTGTGTCATGCATTATGAGAGCTGAGACCATGAAACACCTAACCCGATGCTGTGTACACAACTGCAGCAATACATCTCCCGTTTCACAGCGCGAGGCAACCGCCAGTTGTGTAAGTTTGCATGCATTGGGAAGTCATGGTTTCTAGGCACGGATGCACTCTGAGGCATCTTTGTCCTGGTCCCCATGGCCTCTTTCTCTACACAATATTTCTTCGGGAATTAGTGAATGCCCACTTCATTGCTGGTCTATCCCATTCTTGTACCATCAGGTGGACAGGCAAGTGCAAGGGCCGAAACAGAGGTGCACATGAGAGGCTCCAGGAAAGAGGAACGACTAAGAAAGTGGGAATCATCGTGGTTTCCAGGCAGATGGACAAGCCAAGCCAGTTTCTAGAACCTTCCACTTGCTTTCAAGCTGGTTTCTACATGTCAGTGCCTCTTTCTCTGTTGAAATAAACTGAAGATGGTGGCCTTGGCAATAAGGCTACAGATCCTAGTTTTGAAGAGTTGATGTATAACCTGGGGGTACAATGCTTGCCTTGCAGGCAACTGCCTAGAGATCAATCCTTAGTGCTGAGTTTATGTTTTAAATCTGAAACAAGGCTTTAAACATGAAGTAGATCCGTATTACAATGGTTCTCAAACTTCCTAATGCTGGGACCATTCAATACCATTTCTCATGTTGCGGTGACCCTCAACCATCAAATTATCTTCATTGTTACTTCATAACTGTGATTTTGCTATTGTTGGGAATCATAATGTAAACATCTGTGTTTTCCAATGTTCTTAGGTGACCCCCAAAGAGGTAACGGCTCACAGGTCAAAAGCAGCAGCTTTGTGAGGATGTTATGGGAGCAATGGTGGTGAAGGAATGAGGCTGCACAAGAGTCAGGAGCTGAGAAATGAGAGTCTGACTTCTCTTCAGTTCCTCCCAAAGACAGAGTAAAGAGATAACATTAATCTCATATTGCATCTGGTGGCATTGTCAAATACTCTAGGAGCTTCCTAAGGACATTTCTATGCTGTCCCTTCCAGCCGATTTATCACAGATTAGTCTCCTAGCTACTGAAAGAGGTTGAGAAACTCTTGAATTGAGGTTTGCTCTTTTCCTCAGCTTACTGATTTCAATGTTAGACTGTGACTTCAAATTTAATACCAATGGCAAGAGACATCTCGAGGGCAATCACTACATCATGCAATGACTTAGGAGTGGCGGTGCGTATGTGTGACCCTAGCATGAGGTAAGTAGAGGCAAGAGGATCAGGAGTTCAAGGCCACACTCAGAAGAAAGAAAGGCATACATTGACAATAAAGACGAGTGGAAAGAAGAAAGGAGTTAAAGAAATCATTAACTTATCAGCAAGGCAAGGCAAGGGAGGCAAAACACCCGCCATGACAGGCCAGATACGAAATCATCACGGGATGAGTGCTGACCACCAGTGCCAATACAATACAGGTGAACGTGCTGATAGATGGTCTGTAGTCAAGAAACCCTGGGCTAAGTCCTAGCAATTCCACCCGCAAATCGAAGTCAATTCATGCATTTGTAAAACACACTAAGTAGGCCAGTCAATGCATCAGAGTTGTTGGGCTCTCATTGGGTAAGGGAGATTGCTTCATTAGCTAGAAGAAGCTAAAGCAGATGTTAATTGTTGCTATGATTCCGTGATCATAACAGATGGGCTTTTACAGCTTTGCTCAGAGATAACTGTGTTTCTCTGAGTGCAAACTGTGTTTGCTTCTCAGAGGTGCTGATGCCAAGTAGCAAAACAAAAAAAAAAAAATGTTTTGCTTCCCTAGGCCAGAAAGACAAGGGATTTTATCCGATCACTGTACAGTCCTTCAAATTTTGTATGTTATTTTCTCCTCAGTTTTACAAGCTTGTGATTCCACATCTGGTTCTGTCCCAGGATCTTCCCAACTAATTTCCGCCTCTTTTGCCTTTTTTTCCCCTTCATGTATCTCCTGGGATTTTGGTGAAGGTAATATGCTCAGAAATGTCAAATGTCTCCTAAGGCATCACTTTCCCCTCTAAGCAAAGAAAAGCATGAAATGGCGTTTAAGTGCAAGGAGAAAAGCTGTGAGGAAATTTGTTCCAGTCAAAATTCCTTCACCGCTACCCGGTGACCAGGAGCTACATGGGCTGGAGGGGTGTTGCTGAAGAGCGAGGATCACACGGGTGCCCCATAAGCCTTTTCAGAGCTTTCCTGAGACAGGAAGTGATGAAATCAGCTCTCACATGAACTGGGAAGTGGCCATGTGCATCATGGGTTTTCTGACTCAACTGGACACCCGGGGAAGGTGGGAAAGAGAAAGTAGAGAAGTAGGTCATGGGGAAGTCCCAAGTCTTCCCCTCATGCTTTTCCTTGTCCTTCTGATTGTGAGCAGACGCATCTCTAGTCCCGATAACCAATCTCTGCTGTTGACGGTAATGGTACCCATGGCGAACATTTAATTTTTTCCACTCTTGACCGTATATGACAATGCTAACAGGACAGAATGACCATCAACGTATTATACACCTGACTCACTGATTAAATTAGGACTCAAATACCGAGTGGATTCATCCAATTTCTACCCTAAGAGAAATAAGCTGGGGAAAAGATATGGGATGCAGGGATGAATTATCTAAGTATTCGGCCACCAACTATCTATCTAGGTTAATCTCATTAATACCCACTGTTCCTGTGCGATTCTCCACAGAAAACGGACAAAGTTAACTAGAGGCAGGTGAAAAATTAAGAGAGGGCTTGAGAAGTATGGAGACTTAAAAAAACACACACATGAAAGACAAGAGAACCCGTTGCGTAATACCTCCATAAATGGAACCCAGGGCATCAGGGTGGCAAGAGGAACACTGTAGAAGTCATTGTGTAAGACTGTTACCAGGGGTGAGCCCAGCACCCCAGTCACAGGAGGAAGAGTCACAAGCAAGTGGAACAAATGACGAAGGAGCGTAAACAGGTGCTTTCGCCAGCTGCACCCCAAGGGAACGAGCATGGCAGAGTCTGGATGGGGCTTGTGTTTTGAACAGATAGGAACACAGAAGGAACGAGATCTTAGGTATGAAGAAAACAAACTGCCTGGGTGTGTAGCTGAGTAACGGACAGGGTTCACACGCATAGGTCCTGGGTTCAACCTATGAAAAAATGAAGGGAGAGAAGGAAGAAAAAGAGAGAAGGAGGGAGGGAGGGAGGGAGAAAGGGAGAGGAATAAGGAGGAAGAGAAGGAAAGGAGGGAAGGAAGAAGTGAGTGTGTTTGTTCTAAGCCTGCATGCTTAGCTATCCCTGGCTGCGGTGTAACACTCTCAGTAATAACGGTTTTCGCATTCACCTCGATGACTCGGCAGTTTACCCAGGGCCACCTCCCTGGAAAGACGCTCTGGGACATGGAAGTGACAGTTCATCTGGCACAAGCTGGAAAGGACAGTGGCGGTGTCTTGATTGTGTCTAGCCTCTCCAGTCACCAACGGGGTTTAGGCTAGTGGAGTCCTGTAAATGGGTCCGGTATCCAGATGCACTGCCACAGTTAGAGTAGGCTCTGTGGACATTATGTCTGCAAGCTACAAAGGCTCAGAAAGCAACCGTTCCCTAGTCTTATTCATACGTCAATGAAAGCTACCCTTCATATGGTAGCCTCAGACACCCAGACTTAGACCTCAGAATTTCAGCTACAAGATAACGTCTTATCAAATAAGATGTACAAAACCAAATATAGATACCCATTTGTAAAAAGACAAAGACAGCCATTAGATACAGCATATACCCTGCTGTGTGTAAAGTCTGACCCAAACTATGGGCACAATCTGACCCAGGCCACATGTGCCATATTACCTTATCCCTGCCCCATGGGACAAACCTTTACAGTGGTCCTCTAATCTCCAGCCTAGTAGGAAACCCCACTAAAGCAGAGGGCCTCTTTATCTGTGTTCAGTGCAATAGACATTTATCAGACTTCTGCTTTCTCCACTTCCTGTTCTGCTAGCTTTGTGGGACCCACAGCTGCACCTAGCCATGCTGCCTTTCCTGCAGGGCAGTTGTCTTCATACCATCGTCCTAAATGGATGGGGCCCTGCACTGGCACCTGAGAGCCAGGGCCTGTATAGGAGTCAAGGATGACAAAGAAGGCAGGGCTCTGGTTCCTTTCCCTTCCTCCCCGAAATGTATATTTCCTTACTGCACCGGGCATAGTTCAGATTCCAGGGAATTTGCCTTGGCTTATAAACACACTTCAGGAAGTATGTGACTCCAAAAAAAAAAAAAAAATAGTTAACTCTCGAGTTAGTATTGGAGACATTACAAGCGAGTGTATCTCAGACCCTTAGTGAGACACACAATAGGGGTTAAGAGGAAGAGTAGGCAGAATTCCAGGACTCCAGAGAATCAGCGTACTAGAGTCACACTTGATTAAACACATGCATGATTTAAAAGCTGATGTGCTTACACAGTATGGAATTGGCTTTTCAAAAGGCTCAGCGCCATTCCTATGAATGATGGGAAAGTGATCCAGAATAAATAAAGAGGTTGACCTGCTTCATAGAACGTGATATACCAGCAGGCCTGAAGGCTGATGGACAGACATATAGACGTACAGGCATACAGACATACGACAGTCCCACGCACGCACGCACGCACGCACGCACGCACGCACGCACGCACGCAAAGGGAGTTCCTTCTCACAGGAAGAGACGTTGCATCTGCAAGAGTACATGCGCATTCACTGGGCTTCCTAATACTTCACCTGAGCTGAAAAGTCAATGAGCTTCGGGAGCAGAACCTTGCCGCCTTCGTCACTCTTGAGGAAATCCAGCAAGCTACCTGCAGGCAGAGGAATGACGGGTCAACGCCATGCAAGCACACGAGGCAAAAGCCAAAAATTCCATCAAGGGGCTTGTGGTGGAGCTCAGGGGTAGAGTGCTTATCCAGCATGCTTGAGACCCTAGGATTCATCTCTAGTACTGAGAAAGAAAACTGCCATTAGGGAGAAGCTCCCATAAAATGATGGGCTTTGTAGCTCAGAATGCTTATAAAACCTTTTCCTGAGATTGCGCAAGCCCAATCCCTTTCAGTCTGTTACGGTTGACTGGCTACGCTCAGGGCAGATGGGAAGATGGTGGCATTTTTTCTCTATAGCTATGTGAAATCATGTTTCAGAGAACTGGCCAGTGTAGTAACATCCTGCCTAATCACTGGTCAGCTTGTCTGGGACAGAAAGACAGGAAGCACATCTCACGGAAGGCCTTTCCCTTCGAGGCATCAGGTTAGGCTGGCTCTGACTTGTTTCAGAAAAAGTACAGACCTCCGAAGAAGCCTGAGGCTCTGGGAGAGCTGTTGCACTGGAAACAAGTCAGTTCCCTAATTTTGGTGCTGACAGCAGCCCCCACCTACTTCCTCTGGTTTCATATCTATGAGACCTCTTTCTCCCATAGAATCACAAGCACCAATCTTACAGGCAGCCTTGGTCTACTTCTTATCGTCAAGCCTCTGCAAAGTGGGCCCTATAGCGCTAAAGGAGTTCTTGTCAAAATGTAAGCAAGGGGATTTAAGTTGTACAATGTGGGGTTTGGTGGGTGGTAAGCGCTTAGTGTCGCAGAATAGCACTTAGTTCTTGGACACAGAAGCCACTGGCCAAAGTGGTACATGTTAAGTACTCAGCGAACACTAGTGTTTCAAGGAAATGCCACATGTACAAATGACAAAGCACCTGGTCCTGAGTATGGTGTATCTCAGTTATAGCAACCAAGCCATGGGGTTCTTTCTATGTTGTTAACAATATCTCTGAGGCTGGGGACACAGCTCAAGGAGAACGTACTTAGCCAGCCTTGGGAAAAGTGAAACACAAACAGGACAGCACATGTCCCCTTATGGGGAATGCTTTGAGTCAATGATGTTCTGAACGGCACTTGTTAATAGATATTAAGTTAAAATGTGCAACATCTATGCTTCTAACCTGCTGGCTAATAGAACTTCCTGTTAGCTCAGTGCTAGAGTACTTGTCTACCATGAGTGAGGACCCAGGTATGATCTCCAGCACTGAAAACAGTTACTGACATATTGACTATCACAGCACGCTCTAGTCAGACTTGCAGGAACAATTATTAATTTAGGATTATTACTCACATTGCTTTCTTCCCTACACTCATTTTTCCAAAGACTTAAAAAAAATGTGAGGGCTTAGAAGTATCTCTCTACCAGACTGAAGGTGAAGGAAAAAAAATCATGATTGATAGCCATTTCCAAAGAGCTAACCAGGAAAGATGGCTACTTAGGACCTTTTCTTCAGGGATTCCACAACATGGGGATTTAACTTCCATGGGTTAAAAAACATTAACTAAATTTAGGCGCTACCTAAGCTTTCCACCTCAACCACATCCTCAGACCCTATGTTAGCAATTTAAAGTAACATTCAGAAATTTCAATCACGCTGAAGAAGAAAAATAAGCTGTTTTAGAATTATGACTACTCAGGCTTCCAGCATGGAAGAAAACTGCCATGCCCAAGCTGTGATTATGTAATGTCCTCTTTCTCTTACTTTCTGACTTCCCAGTACCGAGTAGGCTTTACACTAAAGCTGAGGGTTCTCTGATCACTGTAACATTCTGCTATGGGACCTGCCTCCTTTAGGGGTCTGGACTGGGGATGCCACTCACCCTTGGCCATGTACTCGGTAATGATGTAGATGGGCTCCTCCTTGGTGACCACGGCATACAGCCGCACAAGCTTGTCATGCTGCAAGGTCTTCATGAGGTTGGCCTCTTCCAGGAATGCTTGAGCAGACATGGTGCCAGGCTTGAGGGTCTTTACAGCCACCTTTGTGCTGTTGTTATAGTAACCTGGGCAGAGGAACGAGAGCAGAGCATGCTGGTCAAATGGAGAACCCAAATGCTATGCTTCCCAAATGTGGCACTAGGAAGCTTATTTACAGACAGGATGCTTAAGATCAAACATACTGTGGTGTTAAATACCAAGGGCACAGTGACTGGAGGGTATGTGGGAATTCTTTGTACTCCTTTACGGAATGCTTAAAATGTATTGCAAAATCTAAAAGGTTTTATACAACAATAGTTGTGAAAACTCTATATGCAATTTACCATGAGGAATAATATTTCCCTCTAGTTAATAAAATGTTATTCAAGGCAAAATAAACAAGAAAATTAAAACTTTATAATGAGAGAGAGAGAGAGAGAGAGAGAGAGAGAGAGAGAGAGAGAGAGAGAGAGAAAACGAACATGCAAGGGACAGTGTAAAAGAAAATACATCAAAATGCATTAAGCATTGGTTATTATTAATAGAACAATGCAGACAATTTTATAAAGTGGCTAAGTAGGTGGTTTTGTTTTGTTTGGACACTATGTAGCCTTGGTTGGCTTGACTCTGGTGTTCCTCCTGCCCCCATCTTTTGGTTTCTGTGGCTTGAGTGTGTGTCTCCATGCCTGGGTTATATCAGCTATGCGGTCAGGAAGACCTCCTGTAGACCTGTAAAAGCTGCTTATATACACACTTGAAAGTATAACACCCCAGGGTCAAAGAAATATTTTCCAAGGTTTTCAGAGGCCTGGGCTCTGGCGAGTGCCCACGCTGAAGGCAGGTATCACACCTGGCTACCTCTCCTGGCACTCTTTGGGCAAGAAACCTGGATTTCTTCAGTGGTCTTTCCCACACCTTCAGGAACGCTGGCTCGTGGAAACCCTTGAGAAATGCCAACTCTTTAATGTAGCTTTTAAAGGTCTCACTATTTTGGAAACTGCTTCAATGAAGTGCCTGTATTTTTTTTAGGAAGCCCTTTTTCTTTTCCAGTAATTTGGCGAAGCAGAAAAAAAAATAATAATCAAAATTCCCCTTTCTCCGTCTGTTTCCATAGGTCTCTTGAAAGTGTGGGAAAAATAAAGTTGAGGAGGGATGTTCGGCTGGTAGCACCCTAAAGATCTGCTGGGGTGTCACCTGCTGTGACAGACCTTTGCAGGTACCTTCAGACAATGGCTTGGGAGTGGACAGGCCCCTTCGCAGGCTAGTGAGTCAGCTGTGGCAGGCAGCAGGCTCACACGACAGTGGCTCTGGGTGACAGCATTTGGGGTGGCTTCTACTTGTTTCTTATCTTTTCTGTTTTTATTAAAATCAACAATGATTATGCCTATTTTTCACAGAAAGAAGTATTATTGTTATTTTTAAAGTATTTTCAAAATAAGCAGACCAAGAAAGCGTTGATTTCTAGGAGTGCCTGTAGCCAGTGGTTTTCTTCTGGCCGTTGAGAACCAGTTCTCTGGGTGGGGGTGTAGCTCAGTGGTAAGTGCCTGATGCCCTCACATGAGGACCTGTGTTCCACCCCAAGCCTTGGAAAGAAAGGAGGAGGAGAGGAAGAGGGGGAGAGAGGAGGCAGAGGCTGATCTCTATCAAAATAATTCCTTTTTTAAATATAATACTCTGTGATGCTTTATAGTGTAGTAAGATTGACAAGTGTAAGTAAGACCACAGAGGAGAAATGCGAAGAACGTGTTAGAAATAAGCTTTAAGCAAACCGAAAACAGCGATAGAAAGGGAAGCAGAAGCTACCTCTTAAACATCAGAGAGTGCTGAATAAATTACATTCACTTGTCTTTCAAAGGTGAACATGGTGTCTCTTTATTTGCCTTGAGAGAGCAATTGTAAAATGGATCCCATCCATTAGTCTTTTAAATCATATTGGAAGTGTGCAGAGGTAATGAACACCTGTTGTTCGTGCACAGGATCCAAGTTTGATTCCCAGCACCCACATAAAGCTCACAAGTAACAATCCACTCAAGTTCCAGGGGGATCCAGTGCCCTCTCGGGATCTCTGGAAGCATAAAGTCTGCATACAGTACTACACATACACACATGGAGGTCAGACATTCACACTTGAAATGAAGTGAATAGACCTATAAAAAATAAATTACATTCAATCACAAATTCCATTATGACATTTTTACTTTATAGACAAGCCCTCAGTTCTACGAGCATACTGGTAGAAAAACATAAGAAAATGCACTCTTGGAATAGGGAGGGAGTCAGGGGTGATTACTCTGCAAGCAGGAAGCCCGGAGTTTGGATGCCCAGCGCCCATTTAAAAGCTAGGCATAGCCCTGTGACTTCAGTGCTGATGGGGCAGAGATAGGATTCCTCGAGCTCACTGGCCAGTGAGTCTGACTAGGTTAAGGAGCAGTAATTTCCCTGGCTCAATAAATGAGGTGAAGAGCAAATGAGGAAGATACTCAGTATCAACATCTGACAACCCCCCCCCCCCGCACACACAGAGACGGAGGGGCAGAGCACGAGATTTTCCATGACTTATTCAGCTGACAAGGGACTAGTATCTCGAATCTGTAATTCCTACAAATCAGTTTTAAGTAGCTTTTATATGCTTTCCAGAGGCAGAGGTAAACGCTCGGATGCACATTCTCAAAAGGAGAGATTACAGTGACTCGGATGAACCAAAGGAATTTGATTGTATTAGTAATCAGAGAAATGCAGAAGAAGCTCTCCAAACCAGCCCGGCTGACGGAAATCAAAAAGTGTGTTGATGACTGTAGGTAAATGCTGGGGTTCGAGGGCTGCTATGGCTGCTCCCTCAGTCCCTGCCTTTGCTATTTTTTTTTGAGCACCCCTGAATGTTAATGACAAAGCGTTGTGATGAAATCCCAAAGGGCCTACAAAAGTTGACGACAGCAACCTTCTGAGTCACCACACAGGCGGTGTTGCTCTGGAGCCATGCCGTAGGCACAGGTCCACTGTTCGGGAGAAGGCATATTGTGTATTGCTATGAACAGGTGAAACAGAGACCTGTTGACAGTATTAATAGGGCAATGATTCATACATGGTCTTTCTTATATAATCCATAGAGATTGGTTTATCTATACAGTCCATAGGTGATTGATCTACGATCCTGGAGCACATAAAAATCCAAGGATATCTTTCACATAAAATGACACAGTACTTGTATCCAACTTGTGCACATTTTCATGGATACTTTAATCACCTCTAGGTAACTTAAGATACTTAGTGAACGCAAATGCTACGACATAGTCGTTAGACTATATTGCTTAGCTATAAAGAAAGAAATGAACAGAAAACCCTGTATCATAAGTGTAACCCTCTCCCCAAATATTTTCCACCTAACACAGGTTGACTCCAGAGACATAGAGGCCTGACTGTACTTTATGACCCAGCAAATCCATTACTCCTAGAAAAAATATTCATGCACCACCAAAACCACAATCAAAGCAATATTCACAGTAGCCACAACTTAGGAGTAACTCTGATTTTACCAGTGAATGTTGAAAAAAAAGAAGAAAATTCTTTATCTGTTGCACACACACACACACACACACACACACACACACACACACTATAGCAACAAATATGCACTAACTGTTATGACATCCCAAAACATGGATGAATTCATTAAAAATGTCTAATAAAAGAGAAGAAATTCAAGAATATATTCAACGTGACCCATTAATATTAAGCCCAGACAAAGCTGGAGTAGTCTGTTTGATACATGCTGTACCATACATAAAAGTAGTCAAACTATATACAAAAGACCTTACACTAAACTATATATAGAAAGACTTGGCCTGCACGCATAAGCGCCACTTCCAGAATCCTTGGGTTTAAGTCAGGAAATTATGACAAAGGTCAGAGTAGCAGCTGTTCCTGGGGGTAGGTGAGGCTGTGATAGAGAAGGGACAAGAGGGACTCTAGGGTCTGACAAGTTGTTTTTTTTTTTCTGTGAACTTTGTAAATACTTGTTACTATTCGTGCTGTAGCTTTTCTGTGGACTTGCTACATCCCCTAGAATCAAAGTTAAAGAAACAAAGTCACTCCCACTCATCCACCCGAGAACAATGGAGCCTGGAAACGTTTACATCCTTTGAAATGATGAAAAATATGCTTTCCAGAGGCAGAGCAAAAGTTGCCAGGAAACAGCGCAGCTGCTAAAGACATTGAAAATGCTGATAAGGAATTTGGATTCAGCCGTGACTTAACAGCTGTGTCCGTAGCTTCAGAACACCAGCAGACCCACCAAAGGGCCAGTCATTTGAGGGTTCCAATAGCCTAGTCAAAGGCATTTGTGATGTTGTTCTAGATTTATTTATTTTTAAAAAAGCAGGATAATAAAGGACTGCTGTGGAGTGACATTTTGTCACAATGAAAAGAAACAACTTGAGAAATTTTCAGTTCTAGGCATTCTTGGCTTACTAAAAGGTTATATATCTCACCACAGGATGGAGAGTTACCTTTAAGAAAAGCATATAATTGATGTGGGAAGTTGGCTGATTATTAGTTTTAACTAAATTGCCTCTAAATAAGAATATATCGGATTGAGAGATGATTCAGAGGGTAAGAGCACTGGCTGTTCTCCTAGAGGCAAAGGGTCGATTCTCAGCTCCCACGTGGCAGTTCACAACTGTCTGTAACTCCAGGGGACAGAAGCCCTTTCCTGGCATGTTCACAGTGAGCGTACATACACACAGGTAAGCACTCAAAAACAAGAAGTAAAAACAAATCAATCTAAAAAGAGGGGGGTGGGGGACAGCCAGGCAGTGGTGGTGAGTGCCTTTAATCCCAGCGCTTTCGAGGCAAAGGCAGGCAGAGTTCGGAGTTCAAGGCCAGTCTGGCCTGCAGAGTAAGTTCCAGGACCTACATAGTGAGATCCTGTCTCAGAGAAACAACCAAGGAAAGACTGAATCAAACGAAAATCAAAAATGTTCATTCCTTAAAATAAAGCCTTCCAGAGAGCAAGCTTTAAGAAGTCACATCCTCCCCGTCCTCCCTGTCCAATCAGATCTCTGGGAATATTAACAATACACAGAGGAAGCAAGGCACCCACAGCAGACGCTAGCATTGCACAAATGAGAGGAAACAGCTTGACGCAGAGACAACTTTCGCTTTCATCCCAAAGGCCTTCTTCCTGCAAAGGGCAGGTCACATCTGAGGACCTCTTCCCTGTGTTTCAGTCCTTATATTGTGAGAGGCAGTCTGTGAATAACACATTGTGATTAACGGATATTATAATTTACTCAACTTACAACGATGATATAATTTTAACTGGCTGGATTTTGTTTTGTATGTGAAAAAGTAGTTCCCGTGTTCCTTGAGGATTAAAAACTAAGTCTCGGGACTGGAGAGATGGCTCAGTAGTTAAGAGCACTTGTTGCTCTCCCAGAGGATGCGGGTTCTATACTCAGCCCTGACATCGTAGTTCACCACCATCCATAACTCCTGCTGGGGTGGGGAATCCAATGCCCTCTTCTGACTTTCCTAGGTACCAGACATTCAAATGTTTCCCAGACATACATGTAAGGAAACATCCATACACCTAAACAATAATAAAAAAAATCTTTAAAAAACAAAGCAAAGCAACGAAACCTGGGCGGTGTTACAGTCTCTCTGTGAGAGGACGCTCGGATGGGTGGATGGAGGTGAACACACACGGGAGTGAGGCACGGGCACCACTGACTCTGGCACGCAGCACCCACAGTCACTCACTGTCCTTTTGGCTTTACTCCCAGTGCTACCTGCTAAAGTTCAGCAGGGTGACATCTTCCAGGCGCTAAGGAGATGCCTAACCAACAGTCAAACTCAGATTCGGCCATGGTTTCTGTTTCTTGTTCTTCCTTCCTGCCCTTTCCTCTCATTCCCTCCCTTCCTTGAAAAGATAACTTATAAACAACTGGGTGAACGATGGCTCCTGGCACCCAGGAGACCTAGGCAGGGGGATTGATATGAGTTCAAGCTCAGTAGTGAGATCTGGATAAGACAGGGGGATATGGAGCAAGACTGTCTCACAGATGAATGAATGAATGAACGAATGAATGAATAAGTGAAACTATTGATGCCACTGTTTTAGTAGTAATATTTTGCTAGAATTTTGAGACACATTACTGTGGGGGACTGGTTAAATGGTGCCTGGAAGCTCACTATATTGTTTATTTCACATCATGCCTGTGTTGTTGAAACAGAACTCACATGTCAGGCTCTTTGTCCATTTCAGGCACACAGCTCGTCATAGTCGTGAGTAGCTTTGCCTGTTCTGGGCTCTTCACATTCTATGGGCACACGGAACGATGCCCCCATGACCAGCTCTTTCCAAGGGGTTGTCCACGGTACGTGTGCACCAGCTCCTTCTACTCTGTGACTATAACAATGTTTGCTTGTACATTACATTTTTGGTAGAGACTCAGGTTGCTTATACTTTTGTTTCTGAGACAGTTTTTGCCATGCAGCCCAGGCTGGCTCCAAACTTAAAATTCTCCTGCTTTATTCTCATAAACGTTGAGGTTCTAGACCACTTCCCTGCTATTATGATATTATGAGCAATGCTGTCACAACTGTTCCTATTCAGGCTTTTATGGCACATATTCATTCACCCTTCCCCCCCTCAGTTGAACTTGTTTCTTAATGTTACCGCTATTTTGCTTTGACTTGGCATTTCTTTCTCTTTAAAATGTTATTTTATGTGTCTGAGTGTTTGTGTATATCAATACACAAGCACATGACTGGTACCCAAGGAGAGCAGAAAAAGCGCATCAGATGCCCTGGAAACTGCAGTCACTGACATCAGAGAGTTGCCCTGTGATGCCAGGAATCGATCCAGGTCTCCTAGAAGAGCAACCAGTTTCACCTCTGAGCCGTCTCTCCAGCTCCTTCTGTGCTTCTTCACACAATCGTGCGGGTGCCAATTATCTCAAACATTATTTAAAGAAACAAAAAAAAAAGGTCCTAAGCCTGAGTGTAGCTGTCACTGAGTTGAGACTTCAAGTGTTTGCCCGGAGTGCGAGAATGAAAATGGCTGCAAGAGGAGAGAGGATTTGGGCAAGCATCCATGTTCCTAACTTGGAAAAGATGAAAGGAGCCATTGAGTCCCACATCTGTCTGCATTGAGCGAGCATCTAAGCAGACAGAATTTGGCCCCAGACAGACAGGAAAGCAAGAAATGAGGCTTCGGAGTGGCCCCGAGCTTGGCTCAGTGGCTGGCAGAGGCTAGAACCCTTCATCGTCCCCTCCAGAGTGGGACGCTGTTCAACACTCACCCATCCAGACTTCTCCGAACTGCCCAGCGCCGAGCTTTTTCACCAGCTTGATGGACTCCCGGGGGATCTCCCACGCATCTTTGTCCCATGGCTTCTGTGGTTTGGGACTGATGCATGCCTTCTCCAGTCTTCTGCATAGACCGTCAGACTGCTCTGAGGTGAGAGGAAGAACAAAGGTTAAGGGATGTGTGCTGGGCTGCAGAGACGCCTCAGTGAGTGAGAAAGCTTGCTGTCAATCAAGTCCTACCAACCTAGGCTCAATCCTGGATTCCCCAACATACACGCACAGCAAGTGTAAAAGGAAGAAGGGGAAGGAGAAAGAAAGAGAAAGAGAAACAGTAATCTAAGCAATAGAGTTTGTAGCCATGGCAGATGGGTGCCAGGGTCCCCTTAAATTCAAATAACCAAGTCCCTTATATAAAATAATACATATCTATCTATCTATCTATCTATCTATCTATCTATCTATCTATCTATCTATCTATCTATCTATCCATCCATCCATCCATCCATCCATCTATCTATCTATCTATCTACCTATCTATCTATATCTTATTTAAATTATTCTTGTATTACTTATATTACCAAATACAATGTGACCATGTTGTAACCCGCATTGTTTAGGGAAATGACGAGAAAATCATGGGTACACATTCAGTACAGATACATTTAAAGATTCTTGGCTGGCCGAATCTCTGATGCAGAACCAATATGGTACGGTCTTTTTGTTTTAGAAGTGTCTATGTAGGAAATCTTGAATACGCTGTTATTTTTATAAATCCAACCTGACACCATCTAAAATGCAAATGGGGATACCTTTTGCCTAATCGCAACTTTAAAAATGATCGGAAGACAATTTGAAACATTTTGTTTCATTCGTTAACACCGCCAGCACAAGTAAACCCTTAGTGAGTTTTGTCATAGAGCCTCTTAAAGCAGGCAGGAGGAACCCACTACAGCGGCTCCCACATCTGATGTCAGCCAAAATGAGTGGACTTAGTAAGGTCACAGAGGTGAGTTTCACAAGGCAGACACTGGTACCGGACATGAGGCATTGACTTTCTACTTTTAAATATGCCATAGTTCCCGAAATGCAAAACTTTACTGTCAGAGGGTTTGCATGATGGCTAGGCAGGTTTTCTGTGTAAGCGACTTGAGTCCAATCCCTAGAACCTATGATGGAAGGATGGGCACACAGTCCTTTTACATACATGCATTACGCTCAGAGACATGAATCTGTATAGCTTGTACTTTGAATATTTACACACGTTAAGAGTATGCCTTGTGTAAAAATAATATATACTTTTCTCCACAGGAAGGGAAACGCACTAAACGTTAAGTAACTGACAATAAGCAAGAAGGCCCCACTACCACTGCAGCAACCTCTCTGTGAATGTGGTGACAGCCCCCACTTACTTGCCCAATGTTCTCTATTTACCACGGTGTGAAAGCGCGTCTATACAGTCAGCCTGCGTTCATCTCCAGCCAATAGCGCATGGAGGTTATGAGGGTGAAAGACTCTGTCCAACTGTAGGGATGCGTAAGGAGCTGAGTACATTCACCGAGTAAGCCGGGGTGATAAGAAGACAAGGCGAGTGAAACGTACTTTCAACTTACGCCAGCTCACAACAGATGCGTGAGAACACATGACCACTGGAAGTCAAGGGGTGTCTACGTTAAGGAAAAACTGCTCGTAGAGTACTACCCACTGCATCAACGGAAAGAAAAACTATAAACTTTATATTAGTCGTTATAAAGACGATCTAACGTCTCCTGGCCTTCGGCTTTCACTTACTTTGGTAATGCTTAATCATGTCACTGATACAGGGGAAAGTGATCCTCGGAGAGATGTAATAACCACCATTGTCCAGGCTTCTGATTTTGTAGTGCTTAATGACGTCGCCATGCATAGGGTCGTAATCTCTGACGGAAAGAGAGAAGCTTCCTGTGGGGAAAAGTTAAGCGAAGGCATGCTTACATGTTACTAATAAAGGCCACGTTATACCGTACTGTGGTACACACTTTATAACGAAACTACAAATATAAACACATCACAGGAAAGTCCTACAGCCGGGTGCAGGGATGATTTTCATCTAAACACTTGGGGGCAGAGGCAGGAGAATCTTGGCCAGTTCCAGGCTAGCGAAGGCCTCAAAAGGGAAAATTAAAGGTACTTTAAAATTTGGACTCGATCAATGACAATAGCATTTTATTTGCTAGACAAGCAGCCAGTATATTACTTTCCTTCTTCACCGTGGTTTTCCAAAGTCATTTGACTGAATAGAAAAATCGTTTTGACACTTAGGACTCACTTACATAATAACACAACAAAACAGTAAGTACGACTTGGCCATAATTATGACTGTTTTCTGTTTATTAATGTTTATCATTTGAGTTTGTCATTTGCTATCAAAATGCAAAACTTTACTGTCAGGGGTTTGCACGATGGCTAGGCAGGTAAAAAGAGCTTTCTGTGTAAGCGACTTGAATCCAATCCCTTGAACCTAGGATGGAAGGAGAGCACTGATTCTCAAGGATGCCTTCCAACCTCCACGTATGCACTTTGCCAGACAGGCACATGGACATGTACACATACATGTGCACACACAAAAATAACAACGATGACAACAACAACAACAACTTCAAAATTAAACCATCTAAGTGTGGTGGCACAAGCTCTTAATCCCAGCACGTAAGAGGCAAAGGCGGGGGACCTCTGAATTTGAGGGCAGTCTGCCTAGTCTACCTAGTGACTGGTCTACCTATTAAGCTACAGGTAAGCCAAGGGCTACAAAGGAGACTCTGTCTCAAAACTGAAGAAAAGCCAAATCCAAACCCAACCCAAACCAAAGTAATCCCTTCATTCCCAGAACCTACTGAATTCTTTATTTTATTCATTCCAGAATCATTTTTTTCAAATGATTTCCTGTGTCTATGGCTGTAGCTTGATGGCAGAATGCTTACCCAGCATGCACGATGCCCTGTGAGCTACATCTAAGGAGACTGCTCAAATCCCTAAGAAGTCTCTATGGTCTCTACCACGTACTCACCCTTTAAAGTTTCGCTTTCTCTGATCAGGAAAGCCCCGGCACTGTTCCCTGGTGCCAGAAGCTGTCGTTCTGCATCTTTCCTTGTTATGTCCTTGAAGAACCACCTGTGAAGACATATTCACATTTCATAGGTGTTTGGGCAGGGATACAAATGTAAGCAAACCAGCGCCGTGTTCGGAAACACCAGCTGGCTGTGCGAGAGGACTCACTCTTCGGTTTCTAAGGTGTTGACCTTGGCCACGTAGTTGCTGGGGATGAAGCCTTCTCTCTTTGATGAAAGGGACTTAGCTTTCCACCACTCCCCGTGCCTGGAATAGAAATCAAAATCAATGATCGCAATGGCAATGGTCCTACGGCATTTCTTTTGCAGAGTGAAGGCAAGAGGGAGCATTCCTGGAATCCCTGAACCCAAGGGAAAAGTGCATTCCTTTTCATAGAAAAATATATTTAGTGATAGAAAAAAAAAATAAAAGCATCCTTACAACTTCAATGTGGCCTGCAATGCAGCATAGAAAAGAACTGGCAAAATGGCCAACCTTATAGACGCCAAACACTTCTCACTTACCCGGGTGCCTAAGAAATGTCTGAAAGGATCCTTATAGCAATGGGTGTGGAAGGAATAGAGACTTAAAATTCATGTGCTATAAACTTGTCTGTACAAACATCCACTTTATCCAGAGATAGGCACCATGAATAAAGAAAAATAAAAAAGTAAATAAATAAACAGACCAAGAGTAATTAAGAGGAAGTAAGCCTCCTCACGTGGTACTGCACAATGCTAACCCAAAGTGCGGCAGGAAGGAGAAGCAGGAAGTGCCATGCCCAGAAGGAGCAAGTGAACCAGATGGGTGGGGGTATGTGATTGGACCTTGAAAGCCTCCATGTTACTCTTCAAATGCCTGCACACAGATCAGACTCTTGTCTGTGAGAAAAGAGGGTCATAACCAACTCTGAGCTGTACCTGGGAACTGTTTATCCACACCACAGGCAGCCTGCGTACGCTACCCCTTCAAACGGAGCAAACTGTAGATTTAAAATATTTAGGTTGGATTTTTTTTTTTTTTTTTTTACATGTAGGGGTATCGAACCTAGGACCTTGCATATGCTAGGCAAGCTCTCTCCCGCTGAGCAACCTTCTCGGGACCTAAAACTTTTATATCTATGGTTCTTATCATTGTCCATTCAAGTGCAGCATAAGGTTATTTCTACAACAATCACAACCACATTGTGTTAGACAGGAGAAGTTGTCCAGAGATGGTTTGAGGTACGGAAGGCGGTTATTTAGCATAGACTGGGCTCCTGGGCCAGGTGGTGCGATTTCTAAGGATGGGGTGCCACGGCCACACTGGAAAGTCCGGCTCAGCTTCCTCACTGATTCCCTGCAGCTGCTTATGTGTTTCATTTCCTTGACCCCTGTGTGTTGACTCACACGCGTGACCCTGGTCAGGCCCCAGGGCAGTGAGGAGGGAGAACAAGGAAGTCTGAGCACTTTAGGTCTAACTTCCTTTCTGTACTGAATTTGCATAAGGCAGCACCCTGACCCTGACCTGCCACAGAGGGAGAGGGAGGATAGCCCCTCACAGAAGATAAAGCACTAAGTGCCTATCCAGGGCATCATCGTGAACTTGCATTTCAACGTGGCCCTTTCTTGTGATAGTTCTGAGACCGTGAAGAGTCACTTAGTCTATTCCTGGGAACCTTAACCTTCAAAATGGAGATGACCGTATCTAAGTCACGGGATTATGGTGGGCATTGTGTGTGTGTGTGATATGTATGCATGTTCATGAATGTGTACTTGCGTTTGCAGGTATGCATTACATATGTACATATGTGTTCATGTCAGAAGATGCCTCATAGGCATTCTTCAGATGCTATAGGTAGATATAGATAGGTATAGGTATTAAAAATAGGTATAGGTATGTATAGAGATAGGAATAGGTATAGATTAGGTAGAGGTATAGTTTTTTTTCACAGGCCCGGAACTTGCCAGACAGATTAGACTGGCTGGCCAGAGAGCCTTCAGGGATCTGCCTGTACCACCTCCCTGACGCTGTGCCACCACAAGCAAGTGCTGAACTAACTCAGGATATGACTGAGCTCTCTCCCAAACTCTACAATGGCCGTCTTAAGTAGCATGTCACAGAGCCAAACTTCTTAGGTAGCATTTTGGCAAATAAAGAAACAGTAACTGTCCCTGTTGGGAGAAGCGATGGAAGGGCTCACCCTACATTCATCAGGGAAGTTCCTTTTGCTCTGTTCCTTCTGGCGCTGAAGCAACTGGGGGCCTGGCATACTTACTCTTCCAGAACTTTCATCTTTTCTCCTTTCTTGAAAGACAAGTCGTCTGGGTGGATGCCATCATAGGGATACAAGGCCACCACGATGTCCCCTTGCTCCTCTGGATCTAAGAACAAAAGATACAAGCAGAGCCCTTCAAAACCTAGCAACATAAACACAAAGGAAGAGGGGAAGCGATGGAGAGAGGGCCGTGGAGTGAAGCTCCGTGCTTCCCACCGGTAAATGGCATGCGGTACATCCTGTGCACACCAAGACCCGCAGGAACCCACTATACCTTTAAAACCATGTTTAGGAAAAAATGTACGCGTGATCGTGGCAACACTGCCATGGTCCCCAAAGGCAGAAGCTACCCTAGTGAGCACTAGTGGAACGCACAAAGTGTGACACATACACAGAATGGAACATCCACATACACGGAGCAGTCGGCCTTAAAAAGCGTTGAAGGTCTCACACACAATGGAGTGTAGTTGAGCCTTGACGACCTATGCTAAGTCAAACGAGCCAGGCAGGAAATGACAAAGACTATATTTCCAGTTGCATGTGCTACATAGAATCAAGTCCATAGGGACAGAGAGTGCAATGGTGGCTGCCCAGAGCAGAAGGGAGTGGAGAACAATGGCTGAGTGCTTAATGACAGTGTTCCACTCGGAATAATGAAAACCTTCTGTGACGGACACTGGTGACACTTGCACAGCAATGCGTACTTCCTGTTCTGAGCTCGACATAAAAAAAAAAACCCACTGAAGCTGTGATAGATTTGAGTTACATATATTTTCCCATAACGACAAACAAAACATGAATCAGGTTGAAAAGAAAACATACCTTTTGCTTGAAATCTCTGTCCTGGTAAAAGTTGAGATTCAGGAACCTACGGAAGAGTATTTGTTAGAGGAAAAAAAGTCATGATAGTTTTTTTTTTTTCATCTCACATGCATACCATTTTCCTAACAGTGACAAGTGAGGTTTAGATTTGCAGCCACTAAACGAGAAAGAAGAGCCAAACAGAAAAATCCTATAGGGAGACGCCAGGGCTCCTAGTTAGACTCTCACGCTTGATGACGTCTTTGGCAGGGTCCTACCTACAAGTCAGTTTCGGGGCTTTTCCTGGACATATAACCCTTGGTTTGTGTCAGCAGACCGAGTGGATAGGGCTTCCTGAGATGGGGACTAGATGACAACCCACCAGGATTGTTTCTCATGCTTTTACCAGGACCCTAATATTTGGGGTGGCAGTTTGCCCAGTGTGATGTCTGCTTCTAGACTCACAACCCTCTATACAGTGGTGGGGAGGAGCATTCCATAAGCTCACTGGTTGGGTATGGCCTTGGTAAAATGTGCCTCTTAATGCCTAGAAAGAACTAAATGTTGGAGGCACAGCAGTTATGGAAGCTACACAGTAAGTAGGGCCAGTACAACCAAACACAGAAGTGACAGGACCCTGCTGACTTAGAGACATCGTCAGTTGCTCATCTCCATGTTTCCTGAACTTACTTAAACATTTGATCAGACCTGTCACTAACAGACAAACACAAGCCCAACTGAGTCAGGTTTTCTTGTCTGGTTCTCTGTCCAGCGTCCAGGGGTATCCCTCAGTTATGGCAGCAGCAGGGTGTTTCACACCAGGTACCTTCTATTCCGATGCCTTTCCACAAAGAGCACTGCTAGGGGTTATGTAAGGCCTGGTGACCTCCTCTAAGGACATCCTGCCTGGGCCCTGATTTTAAACATCTCATCCCTCTGCTTCTCCTCGAGTAGTCATTTCATAAAAGGTGACTGACCAAAGTGGTTTATACTAAAATATAAATTTCTCCTGAAAGTGAGCCCATAAAATCTCAATCAAATTCACTGAGCAAAAGGACTGGAGAAGCGGGCAATCATTGGTCCGTACTGACATTCAAGACTTAAAGCAGTTGTATATTGCTGTTTTAGTCATGTAAGTTGCATAATTAAGAACTGCATTCTGTTTTATATGATTTAGAGAAAACAATTAGGTGAGAGATTAAATAATTTTGAAAGCAGCAAGCTGATCTGCAAATACCAGAGAGGTTAGTTTACAATACAGCAGAGCACATTTTTATATGGCTGGCCAGGCTGGTCCTGAGATGTGTGCACCGCAGGACTCCAGCCCATCTTAAGGCACTTCCGTAAGACACATACACGTGACGCCCCGTGCTATCACTCTAGCTCTTTCTTGAGCAGTTCCACTTCACCTCCTTGCAGAGCCCTTTGGGATCCAGTGGGAGCATGTGTTTTTCACATGTGGCAAAGACCGAGAGTCTTGTTTATGGTCATAGGATGAAGCCAAGCTAAGAAGTCCATGGGGAACATCTATGACCACAGAAGACCTGAACTAATTTTTTTATGGTGAGCAACTGAAAGATTTTAAACATGTTCACTGTTGCTTTTCAATCTACGTGTAATCTTTTTTACATTGAATGTTTGAGGTTTTTTTTTTTTTAACTAGCCTCCTTTGCTTTCCTAAATAAATAACACCTGGACAAACAAACAAAAACAAACAAACAAAAATCCCAAAATGGACAAATGAAAAACCAAACCAAACCAAAAAAACAACAGATCCAAGCAAACGAAGAAAAAACAAAACAAAGAAATCTTCAGGTTTTAAAGCACATAAAAAGCTATAAAATTTGCTACAAGAAACATAACTTTTAATGAGAAATTTGAAGTGCACAAGAAAACTACCTTTTGCCTTTTCTTTACTCTAACATTTCTATTAATCACGTTTGTCTAAGGATATAACTCTATATCCATATTTATAAAGTGATTTTAAATTTTATATTGATATGTATTCATCATCACCAAATTACTAGTACTCTTAACAATCTTCTACATTTGGGTGGATATGCTTTCTAACCTTTTTTTTTTTTAAATGTATTTATTTTTATAAGGATAGGCATTGCGCCTGCACAGATATCTGTGCACCATGTGTGTGCATGGCAGAGTCCAGAAGAGTGTCAAATGCCCTGGAAGTGGAGCTACAGAAGGCTGTGGGCACTAGGAATTGAACTCAGGCCCTCTGCAAGAGCAGCCAGTGCTCAGAATCACAGTGGTCCTCCAGCCCCTCTATATGCAACTTTACCCGATATATTGATAATATATCTATTCAGAAACACCGTATAAAATAACTTAACAGTTCAATGCAGTCAACATTTACCACTGCTTCTTTTTAACTAACTCTGACCTAGCAGTCTAAATGATGATAGCTGATTCTGACAGCACTAGACAATGACAATATAGTTCTAAAACATCAGGCCACTTAACAGCATAGGTCAGGGGCTGGAGAGATGGCTCAGAGGTTAAGAGCACTGACTGCTTCTCCAGAGGTCCTGAGTTCAATTCCCAGCAACCACATGGTGGCTCACAACCATCTGTAATGGGATCTGATGCCCTCTTAATAAATAAATAATTCTTAAAAAAAAAAAAAAGAGCATAGGTCAGACTGGAGAAACTCGGCAATTTCTTCTGTTTTGTTTTTTCAGACAGGGTCTTACTCTGTAACCCTGGCTGTCCTGGAACTTTCGATGTAAACCAGGCTGGCCTCGATCTCCCATGGATCTACCTGCCTCTGCTGCTGACTTGTGATTGCAGGTACCACCATGTCTGTCCAAACAGATAACAAAGGCATTTGGGCTAAATGGGAATAACTTGTTTTCAGCTTACATGCCAAGACAGTCCATGACACCTGGGTGACAGGTTGGCATACAGACACCCAACGAGAAAATGCTTTCCAGGTTATGAGCTCCAAAGTAGAGCGGATTAAAAGTTATAACTATCTGAAGTTCTGAGTTCCCCTGTGTTCCTAAAACTTGGCAGCACTTCTCCAAGTCCAGCAAGTGGCACATCGCAAAAAGTTTCTAATGGGGACACCCGTGTAAAGTGTCAAGGCAGACTCTGATAAGCTTTTCTTAACCTTTTACTCCTCTATAACAAATCGTAACGATCTTAGTCTCTTTACAATGTTAAATCAGTTGAAGAAAAGACAACAAGGAATTAAATGTAATACCCCAAAGACACATTAGCTATCACATGTTTTAGATTCTGGTTTAAATCCAGTAAATCCTTTGTTCCTAGAACCTCTATCCTGAGGCACACATGCCCGGGTACATGCTGAGGTCTTTTCATCAAGAGCATTAAAGATGGTTTTCTCCATACTTGAAAATGAAACCAAAGATCTATTTATCACCTAATAAGTATCCAGACTATCCCTAAAATCTCTACACACTTTTCAAAGGATTAAGTTACAAGGAATATAAAATTATCCGGGGTCCATGTAATCAATGTGATTTTTTTTTTTTGCATGCAAAGATTGAGATTTAGATTGTGCAGCCATGCTCTGATCCTGCTGTCCCTGAGACTAGTCTACTTACTGGCCTTTGCTGTTTATTGGACGTTGGATCTCTCACATAAATAGTTCGGTCAGTATTACGTACTGGTTGAGTCTTCATATCTACTCCATCGTCATTCAGATTGTCTTTCCTTTTTGATTTAATACATCCCATATTTCCTGTTGGAATAGAAAAGCAATGGCGTTGTTTTTTAAACAATCCAGAGTCGGATGAAAGTCACTCAAATCTCTGTATTAAAGAAGAGCAAAAAGAATATATTCATTCATTGTGACACACGGATTAGCATCCTCGAAGGCCGATGCTGCTTGGAAATAGGGTGTCTTGGTTGTTCATTTGTTCCTTGCTTCATTTATTCAAAACTACTTCCTGAGCGTCGCCTTTATATCAACCCAACATAGTTCCTTCTGTAGAGTTGCTCAGGTCTTTGTGGCAAAGAAGGATGAACGGCATTAGAGTACAGTGTGGTTTATCTATGACACAGGACACTTGAGTCCCAATAAAGGAAAGGACTTGTAATTCAGGCAAGAAGAGAAAGAGCTGCTCCGGGAAGCTTCCTGAAGTGAGGCGAAACAGATTTAAATCTGGCGGCGAATTGGCAAAGGGGCTCTGGGAAGGGTCTTCAGATGAAGCCATAGTGACTACTGGTCCACTATTGGCTAATCTGGTCCCAAGAACTAGTGGAAGAAGAGGTAGCCCTTTAGTGAAGGAGCATGCAGTCAGAGGGGGAGAGAAAGGACCACAGTGAATATGACAGTATCAGTTTAGTTTGTGTTCCCTGAAGACAAGAGACACATCCCCTCTGCAGTGTGCAAGGGAGAGACAAAGGACTTGAGGCTTCACAGGCTGGTGTGACTGACAGCTGTCAATCTACTGGGTGGGGCTTGGGAACCTACAAAGATGGCGGTGCCTTTGTCAAGACTGGAAATAAAAGAGAGACAGGTCTGAGGGTAAAAATGCTTGAAGGATCATTCAGATGATCCAGTTACGTAGGCTTCCTGTTAAGATATCCGAGCCTGCAAACCAGGATAGACGGTCGTACTTATAATACAGTGCCATCGCCCACAAGCCATGACTACAGATAGAACTGAGGGGTGAGTTATCCCCCCAACCTGAGTCCTGATGCCCCCAGAGGAGTTACAAGACTGCTATAGGAAACAGAAAAGAGAAGTGCTGTGGGTCCCAAACAGCCACAGAATGAGTGAAGGGTACGGGGATGGGGACAAGGGGGCAGGGGCTTCACAGAAATCTCAGGAACTTGGCTGCCAACTGGACAGGCAGCAGGAGTGGAGACAGACGTAGCCCTCCGGTGGACACTGCCCTGCCCCCTACAGGCTTTGGCTAGCTCTGGGACTTGAGCTTGTTCGTCTCTTCAGCAGTCTGGGGTGAGAAGTCTCTGAAGCGCAGCCCCTCCTCTTCTCAAACTAGCAAAGTCGTAAGCGGTAATTCCCAGAACAAAGGGGAAGTGAGCACTTTGCTTCAAAACAGACTTTTCTTCTTCTTTTCATAGCCTACGTTTCTGAAATGGAGATGCCTTTTTTTTTTTTTTTTTTTGAGTTGCTCTGTAAATACATGTAAGTTCATTCCCCTTATCTGTGCTTCACCCCACCCGTTTCCAAAACTGCTGTCCAACTGGCCATCCCTTAAGATGGTGTTCTCCACATGGTGACAGGAAAGCCCCGGATCCCTGAGCACACAGAAGCTGGCTATGCACACTGAGGAGACAGGGCTCCTCAGATCCCAACAGGATCCCCACCCCTCCCACCCCTCCTACTCCTCCCACCCCTACTGCTAAGTTCACCATACTGCCCTCCTCTCCTCTCCTCTCCTCTCCTCTCCTCTCCTCTCCTCTCCTCTCCTCTCCTCTCCTCTCCCTCCTCTCCTCCTTTTCCTCTCCCCTCCCCTTCCCTCCTCTCTTCTCCCTCCTCTCCTCTCTTTTCCTCTCCCTCCCTTCCCCCTCCTCTCCCCCCCCTCCCCTTCACCTCCTTTTCACTTTCCCTCCTCCTCTCTCTCTCTCTCTCTCTCTCTCTCTCTCTCTCTCTCTCTCCATCTCTCCATCTCTCCCTCTCTCTCTGACAGGGTCTCACTTTGTATCCCAGTGCTGGTCCGGAACTCACTATCCTCCAGGCTAGCCTGAAGCTCACAGTAGCCTGCCATTCTGGCTCCTGAAAGCTGGAATTACAGGTGAGCAGCCAGGCCAGGCTCAAGCCTCCACCAAAGAGAAGGCTTAGGCGGACCCCTGCTTTGTGCTAACAGACCGACCGTGTGGGTCTTTGCTGAGAAGAAGCATCCGGGGGAAGGAAGGGGACAGGGTGAAACCCCTCTTAGGCTCTGCTTTCATGGGAGACAGCATGTGTGGTAAAAGACTCTACACAGCCCTTTCCAAAACTGCAGTTTGGAAGCAGGGATGGTGGCTCAGCTGTAATCTCGAAGCTCAAAAGGCCAAGGTAGGAAGATAGAGTTCAAGGCCAGTCTGAGCCACACTGTGTGAGCCTGTCTCATAAAAATTAATTCACTATTAATTTTGTTTTAAAAAGGAAGTGTCTCTAGAGTAGAAGTAATACAACAGTTTGTAGAAAATATGGGAGTGGAGGAAAACAGATAAAGTTAGACAAGTCTAAAAATGTGGCCTGCTTTAAAATGACTGGCCTAGAACTTCTCTAGGGAAAAGAAGGCAGAACTGTCCCATACTGAAAGAGATTAGGGGGTGGGACACAGCTTAGCATACCCATGAGGGCCAGGGTTCCATCCCTGGCACTGTAGAGAGACTAGAATGGCACGGGAACTCCATGTGGACCTTGACTGAATCCGGGGAGAGGACCGAGGGGATGCAGTGCACATAGCCAGGAAAGTCTAGGGGAAGTGTGTCGGTCCCAGCACAGTCTTAGGAATTGTCTCAGTTCTGTAGACTCAGGAAAGGTACCTTGGAAACGTAGGATGTGAGTGAGGGGTATAGGAGTAAAGGCTACAAAGTCTTTGCAATTCCAGATCCTTCTACCACAGTGAGAGGGAGCTGGAGGAGAGAGGTGGTGTGTAGATGCATGAAAACTTGTGACTCAACAAAAGGGACAGCGTGACTTTCTATCTCTTTCTGTAGATTTGAAATTTTCAAAAAGGTAAATTTGGCTGGTGATATTATAAACAGATATATAAAATTCATTGAGTATTTTTTGCCAGATGGTGCTAGCGCACGCCTGTAATCCCAGGAGGCAGAAACAGGTGGATCTCTTAGTTCGAGACCACCCTGGCCTACAGAGGGAGTTCTAGTAGAGCCATGGTTACACACAAAAAAAACCCCATCTCAAAACAAAACAAAACAAACAAACAAACAAAAAAAACACAACGAAAAAGGAAACAAGATACAGAACAAAGTCTACTGATTTTTCAAATGTTAAAAATAGTAAGTGGCTTGTGGGTGTCTGTGCACATGAATAGATGCTACTAGGAATGCTCTCTGGCAGATGTCATCCCTGTAGCATGCTAAACAGTCTTGCTACAGAGCAGTCTTCATTTCAGCAGGGAGCCACAGAAACTATCTGGACTGACACAGGGATGTGGAGAACTCTTTCTGAGAGATAAATTTATGGGAAACATCAAAGTCGGGCTGGCAACTAGCAGGGGAGCTCTCTTCTTCAGGTGTTTTGACCTGAGGAAGACCTGGAGCAGAGGTGATGACTCTGTCAGTGGAGGACAAACATAAAGTAGCAAGTGAATGGGTGCAGGGTGTCAACCTGGACCAGAGCATCAGATTGTTATTTGCTTGTATTTTGTGATTTCCCCCCACTCACCGTCACCACAATTAACCCAGAAACAAATGCTCGCTTTGCATGGTGGACAGGAAGTGAAAAGAAAGATCAAAGAGAGTAGCACACCACAGGGCCTGGGCTGAGCTCTCAAGCACAGAGTTCAGGTCTGGGCTCCTGCACACAAACCCAACCAGGTCCTGCAGCAGCTCCTTGTGCTGTAGGAAAGAATTAGAAAACCCCAGAATGCAATCGATTCCTGCGGAAACCCGAAGGCATTGCTACACTACTCCCAAGGATCTGACCGGTCTGAGCTGCTTTGCACCTTTGACGTAGTTTAGGGAATGTATAATGTGCTAGAGTTTCTTGTTTACTCCTTGAAGAAACTCATAAGTCTCAGGCCTTATGATTCTCCCTCTACAGAGGTGAGAACTGGCGCTGGGGAGTGGTGCAGCGGGGTTTGCCCTCTGCATGACCTCAGGCTGGCCTCAGGCTAGGCACCAGAGCCAATGTCACAGCCCTTGAGTTGCCATTTCCTCACAACGTAAATGCTTGAAATAGGCATTTTACTAAGTTACACTCCACTATCTTAGTGTAAGTTAGTTACACTAAAATAGATCAGTCTCATAGGCTGCCTCTTAAGGTGTTCAACATTAGAATCAATGAGATTAAATACAATGAAATCAGACAGTCAGGTCCGGGAACAGAGGTAAACACAATGTGCTTCTGCCACGGGTGACTTATCTAGCTCAGCTGAGCTGCATGCTAACTTCAGGAACAATGTGACTCACCAGGAAAGAGAAAAGGGACAAGCCTTATTCAGGAACACTGTGGGTCCCTAGTAAGAATTTTAATTTTGTACTCAATGGACTTAATTAAATAGAGTAGATGATGCTGTGTGTATTACTTCTTGATATTCTCTCTCTCTCTCTCTCTCTCTCTCTCTCTCTCTCTCTTTCTTTCTTTCTTTCATACTATTTACTATATAATCCAGGCTGGCCTTGAACTTCAATCCTCCTGCCTAAGGTAAGGTTCCCCAGTGCTGGGATTTCAGTCATGTACCCAAGTCTACCTCAAATCATTTCTAACAGTAAATAAAGGCACATTTAGTATGCAGATACTTTATTTAAAATCTATTTTAGGGGGGGTTGGAGTATTAACTAAAACTGAGAACGGATAAGAACACTTATGAAAAATCACTACTTTGCATGCCAATTTAAAAAAATACAATAGTTACACAAAGAAGGCAGGAAGGTAAAGGTGCTTGCCCCAAGTCTGACAGCCAAGGTTTCATTCCTGGTACCTACATGGTGAGAGAAGCATGCAGTCACGGGCCATTTTTAAAATGTAATAAAAATAGTATGTTTTTTAAAAGGATTTTGAATGCAGATATTCACTATGGATAGATAGTACTTCTCCAGGAAACATTACTTACTAAATCAAAATTCTACTAAGTGCCAAGCACAAGATACGTCCCTACGAGTTATTGGTCAAGAAGGTCCCAGGAAGCCCCCCAGACAACACAGGCTATAGGCATTGCTCTTGGTTGCCTGCCATAGCTATATGTAAAATCCCATTGAGACATTACCTACTTTGGGTGCAAGACATAGAGAAAGCTCGAACTGACCTGGAAACTTTCTTTATCCTGGCTAGCTCTCATGGTACCAGACATTGTTATGAAGGTCTTTGAGGGAGAAGAAACATCACTGCATTATCCAGCGGCGAACCCTAAATGCTACAATTCCAATTTATCAGGTGTGGCCACTTGTGCAAAGTGGAATGTAGGTTGTGAGGTACTGAACATCCTTCTGATTGGACTTGAGGCCTGCTCCTCAAGAGGGAATTTATATCTAGTGCTATAAACAGGGTCAAAAGCCCACATCTTGGGGGTTCATAGGCCCAAGTCAGGGAATGTACTCCTATTGTTTTGCTAACTGGACAAGTCTTCAAGCTGACTTCAAAATATTTATGCTTGGTGCTATTTTCAATCTTGGCCAGGGAAGTTTCTTTTTGCAGTGTGTCTCAGACAATGTTGAGGCTGGTGACCAATCAAAGCGTTGAGACTGAATGACCATTGCATGACTGACGCCCTAAACGGGGTGTCTATATCATCCCCTCCACAGCTCAGAAAACAGCATGGAGGTAGGTCAGAACCCAAGGAGGCCAAGGATGGAGAAGATCCTGTGAAGTGCTGTGTGGACATGACATGGCCTTCTCCTCACAGACTCCTAGCAGCTTTGGTTACCTGCATAAGATAGAGTTGAGTCAACAAGACCCATCAATATTTCATAAAGCCAAGTAGACTCAGTGGATTGGAAAAAAAAAAAAGGAGAGGGCATGAAGGTGGGAGGAAGAACTGCTGGGGCGGGGAAGGGGGGAAGTCTATGGACAGGAAGAGGAAGGAATTTGGGGGTGGATAGAATCAAGGTACATTGTGTGAAACTGTCAATATATAAAAGATATTATTAAGATAATAAAACTTAAGTACGCGTTTTAAAAATCCTTATCATTCAAGGTTTGACCTGACAAAAAGACAAGTCCGGATTCCCTGTAAAAGCTCAACTCTGTGGTCTAGAGCTGCAAATGGATAGGCAGCCCTTCGCGCACACAGGAACACAACACCAAAGAGTTGGTAGGTTGATGATGTCTCTTGCTAGAAGATTCTTTCATAAGAACAAATATTCATCTGCATAGGTAGTCATCAATCTAAAAACTTAGAACAGTAAAGGAATAATTGTTTTAAACCAAAGACAATATTCTAGACCAACTGCTGTGGTTTGCCCTGGAGTTATCTGTATTGATGCTAATTCCACTGCCCCAAGGACAGCTGCCTAGTCACTACTCAGGACTCAGGTGACTTCACCAGAACCTTCTCCCCATTGAATTTGTAAAGTACAGGGGAGGGCAGGTACAGGATAGAAGGAGGCCTGTCATTGGAGAAGAAGGAAGGATGGGCGGGAGAGAAATTTGAAGGAAGAGGAGGAGAGAACTGGAGAGGAGAGAGAGAGAGAGAGAGAGAGAGAGAGAGAGAGAGAGAGAGAGAGAGAGAGAGAGGAGAGAGAGGAGAGAGAGTAGTTGGTAGACAACATGGCAGGTGAGGTTAAGACTCCACTCTGTGTATTTACAGGTTGTTATTAATGTTCTTAAGGGATGGATGTATACAGGGCTCTCTGTATGTTTAGGTGGGCAACTATATCTTATCAATTGGGTCAAAGGTTCTTGTGTTGTGTGTTCTTTCATGTAGCGATTTAAGTGTAAGGGAGTGTGGGGCGGCTGGTCTTGGGGAACTGCGGTGCCAGATCTAGAGCGGGATAACAGACAGCATTTTTTATTTTTTATATTTTTACAACAACAACCACCAGACTGTAGCTCATGGTTATCAGCCTGCATCCTTAGGCTCTATCTGTAATAATGCCTAAGGATTGCTGTCTATAGAATAAGAAAGCCACCATGCATCCGGACACCTCAGGCTCTGCTTCTGGGATCTCCAGCAATCCCAGAGGACCCCAGGATGTTCACAGTAACTTTATTTATATTCTAAACAGAAACCAACAGACACCACTAGGGAAATTCATTAAATTAGGGCAAAGTGACAAGTTTTTCATTGTTTGCATCAGCAGAACTTAGACCCCAAAAAGGAACTTGGATGTCAGTTCCTCTTTAAGGAATCTGTTAGTCTTTGCATGTTATCTCATGTTCATAAACATAGCACTTGAGATTGCTAGAGCAGAAGGGGTGCTATGAGTTTGAGGCCAGCCTGAGATACAGAATGAAACCCTGTCAGAAGGAGAGGGAGGGAGGGGGGGAGAGAGGGGGGGGGGAGAGAGGGGGGAGGGAGAGAGGAGAGAGGAGAGGAGACAGAGAGAGGAGACAGAGACAGAGATACACACACACAGAGGGGGGAGGACAGACAGAGGACAGAGACAGATACACGCACACACACACATACACACACACAGAGAAAGAGAGAGAGAGAGAGGAAATCTGAATATTCTAGATCTTTCTAGTTCTATTATTGTATTCTTCTATTGTATTCCTGTCTATTCCACTCTATAGTCATGAATATTATAACCAAATACGAGTCTACGAAGGATCCATGCAATCACACATCTTAAAATTTAAAGACAAAACCAGCAGGATTTGACCCTTTATGACCTAAATATTATGCCGCTATAAACTAATAGAAAATAAGCTGTGTTGCTAGCTGCAGTAGCACAGAACCGAAAGCCTAGCACTAGGCAGGAGGGTCAAGAGCTTGAGACAGTTCTCACCTAAAAAACCCTGATGTCTGACTTCGTCTTACATAACCTTGCACTGTAGCAAGCACTTGCCTTAAGGCAAACACAGAGGAAACAGGGCTCTAAGGTGTGGAAAAGAAAGGGATGGTCACTCCAGCCCCAGGAAGGCCCATTCCGGGTCATCCAAGGTCTCAGAACTTGCTTCATCTGGCTTCGAAACTGCACTTGATTACACCCACCACAGCCTCCTTGCCTGCCTGTGGACAGGCCTCATGTCTGAGAGATTCCTGAGTTAGGAGCAGAGACAGGAAAAGAAAACAGAAGCCCAAGAAAAGATCTGAACCTTTAAAAGGTTTTTTTGTTTTTTTGTTTGTTTGCTTTTTTAATTGGATATCTTATTTATTTACATTTCAAATGTTATTCCCTTTCCCAGGGTTTCTCCTCCCCAAAGCCCCATCCCATCCCTCCTCCACCTCCTTTTATAAGGGTGCGTCCCCACCTCCACCCACCCACTCCCGCCTCATTGCCCTGGTATTCCCCTACAATGGGACATCGAGCTGTCACACCACCAAGGGTCTCAAGTCAGGTTTAAGTTTGGTTCAAGCGTCACTGACGGGACTCGATCACTACAACAATGCCCCATCCTCACTCTCCTTCCATTACTTCCCTTTCTACTTTACTTTCAGAAATGAAACTTAAGAGGAAAAAAAAGGCACATGCAACAACCAGTTTAGGAAGAGAGGGCCCCACCAGAACACGCCCTCCGACAGTGTGTTTGGAAACCCCATGCAAAACAGAGCCGTAAAGCATCTTGCTAGACCCTCTTTACATAACTCAGTAATCATTCCAAAAGTCTCTGATCTTTCCATCCATATCCCAGAAAACCAGGGCCACCATAGTGGCTGAGCCGGGAACCTTACCTGTGGTCTCGATGGGTGATTTGGGGCTGTGAAGTAACTGTCGGTCGGTACTGCTCTGCTGACGGGGATGCTACATGGATACTGAGAACATTTGTGTTTCCTGAGAACCGTCCACAGAAGCAGAAAGAGGAGCCCTTGGACAGTCTCAAAACCCCTTTCTTAGCTGCCTTCCAGCTTGACAGGAAGGCAGCTAAGAAAGGGATTCTTAGCTTGACAGGAAGTGAAGAGAGAAAGAGGAGGCTCCTCCTTCAGACCTAGAGTCCATCCAGATAGCTGACTGGACTTCTGTTTGTCCAATCGCAACATCAGACCCTCCCCAGGGCTTAAGTGCCATAGGTGATGGAAGAGTAGGAACCAAGATGGGCTGGGTGGGGGCGGAGGGGTCGGGGTGAGCCATAGTGTTGGTAAGGGGACTGAGGTGAGAAGAGAGGCAGTTGGAACTTTAAAAAAGTGAGAAGGGAAGGAGTAGAAGAAAGAGCGGCTGGTTGGGATACAACCTGGATTCGCATAGCCCACAGCCCTATTACACGGTGTCCTTCGGTTCTTCTAAGACAAGGTTTCACTGTTTAGTCCAGGCTGGCCTCAAATTTTCAATTCTTCTCCCTTAACCCACCCCCCCGCCCCCTCGTCCCCCATCTCGCTCTCTTTCTAGCTCTCACTCTCTCACTCTGTCTCTGCTGAGTGCCTCTTTCTCCCTCGCTCTGTCTTTTTGTCTCTGTCTCTGTGTCTATTTTTTTTTTTTTTTGCTTGCTTCTTTTTTTAAGACAAGGTCTCACTATGTAGCCGTGACTGTCCTGGAACTCACTTTGTAGACCGGGCTGGTTTTGAACTCACAGAGATCTGCCTGCCTCTACCTCCCAGTGCTGGGGTTATAGGCATGTGCCACCACACCAGGCTTTCCTTAATTTCTCAGCACTGGAATCACAGGATTACGCCACACACTGCTTCTGTTAGTGGTTAGTTGGGAAAGGGGTCATGAGAGAGGAATTTGTTTTAAGAATCTCTGATATGTACTGGGGTGTACATCTTACATATAGAAGAGGGGTAACGCAGTTTGAAGTAGTTGCTGTTTCTTTCCTCGTGTCAAGACAAAGGATGTCAAGACAAAAGTCTATTTTTATTTTTCCTCACTGAGTCCGTGGAAGTATTTCAGGGGAATCCAGAGGTCTTCGGTATGTATATGATTTTCCCCAAATCAGCAGTTCTCAGCAAACTCTCAACAGCCTTCCGTGCCCAAGACCAACTCAGTAAGAATCTGAGTGAGACTTCTTCCCCAGACAGTGTGAGAACCACCCTACCCCAGTGTCAGATTGGCAAGCAGTGCGAAGAAGCCTGAAGGACTAGGCTGCTGTCCTAAAGAGACGCAATCAACTGAAAACAGCCGAGTTCCACCGAAAGAGACTCCTGACAAATTGAGAAGCTTACCCAACTGACTGCTACTCAGAGGGCCGAGGAAAGAACATACTCACAAAATGTAGGTTTTTCCTGGTGCTGAACTGCAGTGTATAAATTCCTGTAGAGAGCTACACAGAAAACCCAATGGCTCCAGAATTAGGCAGTGGTGATGTGATGGTGTGCACTGTGAAAAGTATATGAAAACATACTGAACAGGAGACTTTAGTGCGTGTGTGTGTGTGTGTGTGTGTGTGTGTGTGTGTGTGTGTGTGTGTGTGTAGGTCACGTGGATATGAGCGCAGTGCCTTCAGAGGCCAGCAGAGGGGGTCAGATACAATAAAGCTGAGTTATAGGGAGTCAGAAGCAACCCACCATGGATGCTGGGAGCCTCTCTTAACTGCTGTGTCATTTTGTCAGCCTCAAGAATTTGATACTTTAAAATGGTGTGCTTCTTTGGTTAGAACTTTCAGAAGGAGAACTTGACTTTAAAAATGCCCCCTCCTAAGGGATATAGAAAAATGACTCAGCAGTTAATTGTACTTGGTGCTCAGGGAGAGGGTTCTGGTTTAATTCCTAATGCCCACGTCAGACAGCACACAACCTCCTGTAACTGAAGCTCCAGGAATCCACCCTGGCTTCTGGCACCTAAGGGCACCTGTACACATGTATAAAAATCAAACCATATAACAAAAACCGAAAATAAGAAATCAAATATATTTTAAATGTCCCTACCTTAAAATGAGACATTGGTTCAGGGAAGCTTACTTCTAGCTTAATTAGTCTCAGTAGTCCCAGGGGTTTCAAGCTTCAAGTATGCCAAGAACACTGTAACCCTAGCTTCATCTTCAATCCTCCTTTTTTTGGGGAGCGGGAGCAGAAGAGGGGCTGCAAGTGTCACGGCCAACAGGGAAACAATCCACGTGAGGTAAGAATGAAATCTGGGTTCATCTCAACTTAGCTGCTGCCCGGCCAAAACTTCTGGAGTCTGACTCTTAGAGGTTTTTTTTAAACACCTTTAAACGCAGCAAAACTTTAGAAAAAGAAGTTTCCATCTGACAATTATCCCAACAAGGTACCACTCTGTAGCAGAGAGCACCTGTGACCTTTTCCGTGAGGGTGGCTTGGATTGATTGAGAAATTGCTCCAGAGTCTGGGCGTGGGGAGGAAGGGTTTGTATAGTCTAAGAATGGATTCAATTGACCAGGAAACAAAGCTCAGGATTCTGAGGGATTCAGTGAGGGCTGGCCTTACAGAATAGCAAAGATCAGCCGGTATTAACGAATCCATTCCCAGCCTTCTGGATGGATATCACGTGACAGCTTCTTTCATTGAATGAAACTGCCTGCGTGTTTAATAACTCTGGTTTCTCTGGTGCTGTGTGTGAGCACGAGAACCCTATGTCCTTTGACACCCTTTACTTTGTATTTTGAGATAGTGTCTCACTGAATTGTCCTGGGTGGCCTTGAACTCTGGAATGAAAGCTGACTGTGAACTTACAGTCCTCCTGAGTAGCTGGTGTTGGGTGAGAATTCCAGGAAATAAGCTGCTTCTGCCGAGATTGATCGACTGATTAGAGCCGCAGTGCGGTCTGGAGGCTGGAATGCTGCAGATCCAGAACTTGTCTTATCTCCCTCCAGCTTTAGCGCCTGGACCAGTCATTCCTTCACCACCTTTGTATCAGAACTAAGGACCTTTGGGTAATAGGTAAAAACCTTTCATAATTTATTCACTTAGCAGACTACTCATCAACTCCCAAAGCTATGGCCGTCATCAGACAGTGTCTCAGACCTATTGGAAATCTTCCTACATCTTGCTCTAACCCCCCCTCTGATGTACACAGAGAGGTGCAATGAGGTACAATTTCATGAAATTGCTTCCACATTAAAATTTGAATTTGGGTTAACCTGAATCTGTGTTTCTGGGCCATGGTCACCCAAATTTGGCTCTAGAATAATCTTTTATCTTTAGAGTGAGAATTACGGGTGTGTGTGTGTGTGTGTGTGTGTGTGTGTGTGAGAGAGAGAGAGAGAGAGAGAGAGAGAGAGAGAGAGACAGACAGAGACAGAGACAGAGACAGAGACAGAGACAGAGACAGAGAGAGAAAGAGACAGAGAGTATAAGCCTGTATCATTAGAGCTGGCATACTGGGGGAGAAGGAAGGTTGTGACCTTCAGGACTCTGCTCTCCAAATGCTGGAATTACATTTTAGCTGGGCACTGCCATTTTCAGGTTTCTTCCCTCTTTATTTCTGTTTCTTTTTAATCCCAAAATAATGCAACTGACAGAGGTTCTACATGTTTGATGCCTTCGTTAAAATTTAGGTTTTTTTTAGACCCAAGTCAGATCTTTGATCCAGTCTACTGAATTTGAAATCGTGTCTTTATTCTGTGTCCCAGCACTCACCCAGAGCCATAGATCCAGAACTGCCTACTTCGCTATGCCGTGGACAGATTACAGGAGCATGTGAAGCTCGCTGATGCTGAAATGACAGCACACGAATGCCTCAACTTCTTTGCCTATCAGAACCTTTAATGCATCTCTGGGATTCACTGGAGTTGCTAAAGGCGTTCAAGAATGAACGTTCTGGGGTTGGGGATTTGGCTCAGTGGTAGAGCGCTTGCCTAGGAAGCGCAAGGTCCTGGGTTCGGTCCCCAGCCCCAGAAAAAAAAAAAAAGGAAAAAAAAAGTACTTTAAAAAAAAAAAAGAATGAACGTTCTGAAGAAAAAGCTATACATTCTGGAGGCCAGAGGGGACACCAGACAATCATCACAGGAGTGAGCAAAGAAATGAAAGGGTAGTGAGTAAGACTTCTAAATCCAGCTTAAGTCACTTAAAGGAATCCACTTTCTCCAGCCTCTCGTTTCTTCAGCTTAAAGTGAATTTTGGGCAGGGCAGGAGGCAGCCATGGTCAGATTAGCCAACGTAGCAAAGTCTTCTATAGTGTGGGCCTCTCTTAGCCAGACATTAACACTTAATAACAAATAAATTATTTCTAAGAAAATTACTTAGAGGGGTGCATTACACAATGTTCAGTGTAAAAGAACATTTATTATGGGGTCTATTTCCAGTATCACACAGAAATTACTTACCAGACAACTGGCCACTGATTATAGAAATGCCAACCAGTTCTCACACTTCATTTCAATAAAACTCAGTTCTCCTAGGACTTTGGTTTATAAGATGACCCGTCAATGCCTGCTACTTTCAACTGTAAGTTTTAGGCACTTTCATATTAGATGCAAGAGAGTTGTTGTTATTTTAATAGCTTGAGAATGTTATTTTTATCAATTTTAACTGGTTTTCAAAAGCTCTTGTCTATTTTTTTTAAATTCGATATGTATATGAGTGTGTGTGTCTGTGTGTAGGTGTGTACATGTGTGTTTGTATGTGCCTACAGAAGCCAGAGGGAATGGATATTCCTGGGACTTGAGTTAAAAGCAGTTTGTGAGCCCACCCAACATGGCTGCTGTGAATTGAACTCAGGTCCTCTGCAGAAGTGAGTCATGCTCTAACTGCTGAGCCATGTCCTCTTGAATATTTCTATGATGTTTATTATGGGATGTCTCTTGGGTGGAGGTTAATGCAGGGCCCACTATGTAGCCCAGGCACTGCTTCCCAAGTGTGGGGTTGTAGGTGTGCACCACCACATCTGGCTCAGAGCTCCCATGTTTTTTAGAAGTTGAGGATTACTAAACCTTGTTAGTCCTTTATTAATGATTCTTAGCAGCAACTGTAGTTTAAGTATTTGCGTGAGATCTGCATATTTTGATAAATTGCTGGCTTGTTTCTTGCTGTATCCAGTCTCACATCGTGGGACCTGTGATCACTTGCTCTCAGGGTGATAAGGCTCTCACTTTAGGGCTGTATGCTTACTGTATCTCATATACCGCTGTAGGCTTTTACTTCTCCTTCCTCTTCCTCCTCTCACCCTCACTTCCTTCCACATCTCAGGACAGAGCTAACCTTTCACACCAGTGACTACTTACTCTCCCCTCCCCCACCCCAAGACAGCGTTTCTTTGGCTGTCTTGGAACTTGCTCTGTAGATCAGGCTGGCCTTGATCTCAGAAATCTGCCTGCTTCTGCCTCCCGAGTGCTGGGATTAAAGGCATCTCCTCCTACGGACCCAAGTTTCAGCATGTTGTGTGTGTTGGGAATTTTTAGTTCACTTCCTTCTTTGGTCCAGTTTCCTTCTAACATTCCGAAATATAAATTCAAATTTTATTTGAGATTTTATTTTTTCACTGCTAAAATATGTATTCATGTGGACATGCCCATTTGAAGTTTTGGCAAAGTAACTGTAAAATTCACAGTTAGGCTGTGGACTGCTCAACACAAAGAGCACATTTATATCACATTCCTTCCCCAGTGCTCAGCACCCTCTATGGAAGATGAGATGGAAAGGTTCTAAGAGCCAGAGGACAGGAAGCACCAGAACCACACTGTCTTCTGGACATGACAGGACCACACACTCATGGGTGCATAGCCACTATGGGTGTCCGCTCAAGTCCCACACAAGATCAAGCCAGCCAGCCTCACTATACGGAGAGGGGAAGGTTCACAAGCTACCACCTTAACTGAAGAGCTATTGGCAGATGATGGCTTCTGGGGTCAGGAAGGATCTTTTATTAAGGGTGTGGCTCCTGGGTCAACCGAACTTTGTGGGTATATATGGGTAGCACGAACTGAACTCATTGGATTATTCAAAAGAAAAAAACGAAGGTCAGGAAGTTGGGGAGGATATAGAAAAGGAGTTAGGGGAAAGAGCAGACTGTGACCAAGATACACTGGAGACATGTGTGAAATGCTCAAAGAATGAATAAAAATCTTTTATGAAGAAGGAGGAAGAGGAGGAGGAGAAGGAGAAGGAGGAGAAGCAGCAGCAGCAGGGGTGGCAGCAGCGTGGATCCAATACTATGGTCCAGCAAGTACATGTGCTTATTGAAAAGCTTAATGATCTGATTTTGATTACTGAAACCTGTATAATAAGTTTTGAGTTTTGTCTTTCCAAATTCTATATGAACATAAAGTATGTGTATATAAACAATATATACACAGCATCTATGTTATATAATATATTTATTATATATACCACTTACAAGTTACATAACGATCTATATCTCATATTCCATATAGATCACTATATATTTTATGTATAACCTACTAAATGGAAATATATTAAATCTTTAATCAAATAATTTGAATGAGACTGCCCAAAGCTATTATGGATTTTCTGGCCTGCAGCTCTGGTAGTCTATAGGACAGAATAACTTGGGATAGATGAGTACAGCTGGAGCTGTAGGCCTTGCTGAGAACTTAAAAGGAAAGGAAATTCAGTTGTGACGATTTGTTACTAGTTTTCTAGAAAAATCTCTGGCCATGCCGGCAATGAGCCCAAGTGTGCTCTGGAAGCCTGAGGGGCTCCAGTGGGGAATTTCGGAGGGACCAGAGCAAAAATAAGTTGTCAAGCAAAAGCCTCCTGCCTGGAATGAGCTGAGGAGAGAGAAAAACCTGGTGTAGCTGCACAGAAGCAGGTAGAGGATGGCATATGACAGAGCCCAGCTACCAACAGACCTCTCCCAGGTCTGAGTGATGGTCCCAGGTCAGCATACAGGAAGCAGCCCCTCCCACTTGCCTTTCCCACTTGCAGAACTCTCCCCCTGGCAATCTCACTGAGGAAGACAACAGTGGATGACTGAAACCGAGGATTTTTTTTTTTAAATTTTGTTTCTTTTAACAAAAAGGAACAATATGAAGAAAGGATGAGCTCATGAAAACATATATGCACAGGGAAATGAGCCAACTGAAGGTCTTACGGGGGAAATTAAAGGCAGGACCAGAATCACACAACAAACCAAGATGTACCAGTAAGCATCAGCTTTCTTTCTGGACTCGGACTTTATGACCAACAGTCCAGCCATCTATGTTTAGAAACATACACAACGGTTGACTCTGTCTCACGTAAGTAGTTAAACCCCAACACAAAATGGATGTAACAGATGAGAGCATGAAATAGGGAAACTGAAAGATGACTTGGTGTTACTTTGGATGTGCCCGTGTTTGCACAGTTGTTAGGTGTGGACAGCAAATCCATACAACTCCTACTCATCTAGAGGCCAACCCAACGAGGAAGGCAGTGCTTCTCAGCCTCTGTAATCCGAACAGTTCAGGCAGGACAATAGCTGAAGAGGAGGCAGTCCTGTACAGTGTAGGATCTTCTGTAGCAAGCCTGGCTCTCACTCACTGAAGTTCTCCATCCCCCACCACCACCACCATGCCACGACCGCTTGTGATAACCACAAATGTCTCTTCGATGAAACCTGCCTGACTGAATGCTGCCCTCTTACTGATTGACAGAAACCCTCAAGTATTAACATTTATGTTATAGACTGCACAGAACAAATATGTTCTCTTGTTCTTCAGTGAACGATGAGTTTAATATAGAAGAAGCATGATGAGAGGACCCGTCTAAACAGATGTCTGACACTCTGACAGAGAGCTCATCTTCAAGATCAGTAGGCCTAATGAAGGCTGAAACAGATTTTGAAATGTTCAGTAACAATGCTGCCAGCCTGCTTGTGGTCTTAGATATAAAGAGCCTCAGGGGCTAATGATAGAACGGTATGAGTGACCCAATGGGCCTATGAATGACTCAGTGTATCTATTTCCCCTCACAGCACAGCCAAAGGTCCCCACAGCCAAACCAAGATTAGGAACTCAGATTTCATTTTCACTAAAAGAAACTAAAAACTCATTTAAAATGACATAGTACACAGAAATGGAATCACACACACGTAACCAGCCAGTCTCTGGCAGAGGAATAAAGGTGGTTCGGCGGTAAACAGAGGGTATCTTGTCAACAATCAGTATAGAGCAACAGAACATCAAAATGGGGTTGACGAGGATAATGACCCAGACCCAAGCCTTACTCCAGTCTCAATCACAGATCTAAAGTAAAATGCAAAACTAGAAGATAATACAGAAAAAAAAAATACAGGAGGACATGGGCTGGTGCTGAATTTTAAGATCCAATAGAAAAATGGTTGAAGTTTATTAAAATTAAAATCTTCTGCTCTGCAAAAGTCAGCGTTAAAGAAAGCGAAGGATGGAGAAGCAGGGCGGTGCATATCTTTAAGCCTAGCACTCGGAAGGCAGCTCCAGCTGGATCCCTGGGACTTCCAGGCCAGTCTGGTTTACCTAGAGCTCCAGGGCAACTGGGTAAGATCCTATCTCAAAAAAAAGAAACATCAAAGAAACAAGGAAAAGAAAGCTGAGCCACAACAGGAAAAAAAAAACTTTTTAAAAGTTCTTTAGTAAAAGGCTGGCAATCAAATTATAAAAGGAACTCTTAAAAAATCAATACTGAGAAAACAAGTAACCCATTATTAAAAATATATTAAATATATTAAAAATGTATGAAAGTCTTTAGCAAACACCTTACCTAAAAACAACAGCAACAACAACAACAACAAAACCCAAAAAAACCCCAAAAGTGTACAGGGGCCAGGGGCCAGCAAGGCGCTTTAGTGAGCAAAAAAGCACATGTGTCCAGGCCTGAAGACTTGAACTTGGTCCTTTGATACTATATGGTGGAAGGGAGAAAACCGATTTCCACAAGTTGTTCTCTAAGTTTCAGGAGTTCCCCTTGGTAATAAAAAGGGGCTGGGGGTTGGGGATTTAGCTCAGTGGTAGAGCGCTTGCCCTAGCAAATAAGGCCCTGGGTTGGTCCCAGCTCGAAAAAAAAAGAAAGAGAAAAAAAAAAAAAAAAAAAAAAAAAAAAAAAAAAAAAAAAAAAAAAAAAAAAAGGGGCTGGAAAGGTGGCTCAGTGGTTAAGAGCACTGACTCTTCTTCCAGAGGTCCCGAGTTCAAATCCCAGCAACCACATGGTGGCTCACAACCATCTGTAATGGGATCTGATGCCCTCTTCAAAAAGTGAGACTAAAAAATAAAGAGGCATACAGGTGGCCATGAAAAGATACCCCACATTATGTAATGAGGAACTGTAAATTAAAACAATAATGAGACATCCATGAATGTATGAAACTGGCTAGCTCGTAAAATACCAACACCACCCGTTGTCCGGGCGGATGAGGAGCAGCAGGATTGTCTCACTGCTGAGAACAACATAGAGAACAACCCACGGTTTTAAGGGTTTTCTTACTGTGTGGTCCAACAATCCCACTCCTTGATAGTATGCTAGAACGCTGAAGAATCTGGGCAGGGATGTTAATAGTACCTTTATTTATAATCGACAACAACGTAGAAGCAACCAAGATATCCACGGAGGTGCTGTTACTGCTTATTACTAAGGGAAATAAACCCATGAGAGATGGCTCCCCAGTGTGCACTCCAACCACATGACAGTTGGGAAAAGGCAGAGAACAGAGACTGAAAAACAGGGTCAGTGTTTGTCAAGGGGCTGAGAGGAGGAAGGGATGAGCAGTCAAATGGGGTGTTTTACTGGTTCTATTTCATGAAGTTTATGGTGGAAACATTTTATTATGTATTTTTCAAAATCCATAGAATATATAACAGGAACAGTGAGAACGAACATATAACATGAAAAGTGCCAACGTCTTCAATCCCAGCACTCGGGAGGCAGAGGCAGGTGGAGCTTTGTGAATTGGAGGCTTGCTTGGTCTACAGAGTGAGTTCTAGAACAGCCAGGGCTTTTACACAGAGAAATCCTTCTTGGGGAATGGGGAGAACAAAAAGCAAAAAACTAAACCCAACCAACCAAACAAACAAAAGTGACAACTGTGGACCTGCAGTAACAATGTATTGGACGGAACTGTCATCTACTCTAACCAACCCCGCAGGAATGCTAGATGCTCTTACGGGAATTTGGTGAGTGGGAGGAGGATTGGTGAGAGCTGTACAGTGTCTCTGTGCTTTCTGCTCAGTTTTCTACAATTCTAAAACTGGCCCTTACTCCATTAATGCCTTTAATGTGTTGTGACAGAATAGGTCACAATCTGAAAACTTTTAAATCAAGTTTTAAAGAAAGGAATTTTACAAAGACTGTTAGCTAAAAGCATTTCGACAAGGAAAGTTCTATAGCACAGCATGTGCCCCTCAACACCCAATAGCCTTGCAATTACCAAGGTCACAGGGCTACTTGGCCTGCTCTGAAACCCCTGGGCTGAATGTAAGGGGAGGGGAGGGAGAGGAAGAAAGGTGGGGGAACGAAGTAGACTTTCACTGATTCTTCTTGAGACAATTCTCAAGCATCTGCACTTTTAGCTTGAGATAAGAGTGGGGAGCACTATTAATGCTTAATGATAGTCATTATTCCTAATATGCCCATAGTTGTTTATATGAAATAAAACATGCAATTAGATGGGGCTTATAAAAACAATAAAGCAAAGTGCATTTGATAATGTAGCCTTGAGATTGTTCAGATAATTTATCAACTCATGTAGTGAACAGGACTTTACCAGCAGTTTGTAACCTGGAAGAGAAACTACTTTTTTATATATATTTTAAAATTTGGAGACAAGGTTTCTCTGTGTGGCCCTGGCTGTCCTGGAACTCACTTTGTACACCAGGATGTCTTTGAACTCAGATCTGCCTGCCTCTGCCATCCAAGTATAGGAATTAAAGGCCTGTGCCACCACTGCCTGGTTTATTGTTCTGGAACTTTTAAATCTCTTTCTGTTTTTGTCTTTGTTTCTGTCGTGTGTGTGTGTGTGTGTGTGTGTGTGTGTGTGTGTGTGTGTGTGTGTGTGTGTGTCTGTTGACCTTAGGTCTGTTGGAGTCTCATGTTCCTTTTTTTCGGGACCACAAGCTGGCTGGCATGAACTTCTGGCCATTCTCCTGTCTCTGCTCCACTCTTGATGCAGGAATGCCGGGACTCAATTTCTCAATCTAGCCTGGACACGTTATTCACTGAGTCATCTCCTTGATATATAAATTGGGTATTTCCTTTGACAGATCTAAGAACTACTTTCTAATTAATTTTATCAGGGCTGGATGCGCTCAGTGGTGTTCCAAATGCTCAAGGTCCTGGGTTCAATTTCTAAGAGTAAAATAATAATAATTAATAATAATAATTGATAGTACGCAAAGCATAAAAATTGTTCTTATTTGTGGGGTACTATATATTTTGATACATGTTTAAGAATGCTAAAAGAACTATAATTAACTAAAAATATTTAATTAAATTTTGTTCAAAAGTGTTTTAATATAATATATATTATGTTTCCATAAAAAAGTTACAAGGCATGTTAAGAGCCAAGGAAATTGAAACAAAAATCTTAACCCTTACTCTCCCATGATAGGTCAGTTTTTATTTTTCTTTATTTTTTCATTATCACGGTATCCACATGAGCTACAGTCTTTTACACTTAAAAAGACATGGTTATGTCAGGTGTGGTGACACATGCCTTTACTCCAAGCACTCGGGAGGAATAAGCAGGTGGACCTCTGTGAGTTCAAGACCAGCCTAGTCTACACAGAGTCCAAGACACCAGAGCTACACAGAGAAACCCTGTCTCAAAAAAACAAAAACCAAAAAAAAAAAAAAAACAAAACAAAAAAAAAAAAAAAAAAAAAAAAACCAAAAAACCCTGAAACCAAAACTGGTTTTAGAGGTTCTAAATAAAATACAAATTTATCTAATTCACCTGCACCCAAGGTGGCCCCTGAGCTTGTCCTGAAACAGGAACTAGTCCCATACCTGTAGGTGACCTGATGTCTAGTCCTCCCTCCCTCAGATGGGAACAGGGTGGTCTCAGCTCAAAGGCCACTGAATGGTGCTGGGTCCAAAAATATTGAAAGCAGGGAAGGACACAGGAAGGCTTTCTTTCTTGAGGCACATTCGTGAGTATGTGGTAAAGTATGGAGGTTAACCCTAGGCCATGAACCTCTCCCAAGATTCTCAAAGCTTAGCAAGGCCCTTTACTGCTCAGCTAAGCGATGCAGTGCAGGACACCACAGTGTTCTGAAGAGACTTTAACAGACCCTGGGAGTTTTAAATGGAAAAGAAGCAAAGGCCTGGGCAGGTTCAGAGCTGTTCCTCTTAAAAATGAGGCCAAAAAGAGCCACAAGAAGAGATGGTACAAAAGGGTGGCTCTTGGTGCCACCTCAGGGCACCAAGTGACATCACAGAATGCTGTAGGGAACTTGAAGCTTTCAGGGGAAATGCCGCGAAGGCTTGGTTCCAGCACTGGCTCAGCTGTGTGAGCTTCCCTCACCCACCTCTTAGCTATGGGTGACCAAGCTGGCTGTGTCTGATGCGACTCAAAAGCAGCAAGTGTCAACTGCAAAAACATGGAACAGAAACAGGACAGTGACATCGAGTAGCATTCCAGAGGCCTGAGAAGTTTCATGGCAAGGTACACGGGACCCGTTCGTGAGTGACTGTGACTCTGAAAATATAACAGAAATAGGATGTTTCCTTCCAATGTATGACAACGTTTCAAACAGCACTGTGTCCTTATATCCAAAACTTACTCTGCTTTTGGACTTCACTACTCAGAGTTTCTTTCATTCTACGACTACTAGAAAAAAGAAAATTGAAGGCAGAGGACCATGAACCAAGAGTGGCAGAGAAGCTGCCGGGGAGCTTCTCTAAGTACCGGGGAGAGAGAGCAGTTAGCCTGTGTGAACAGAGGCTGTATACCTCGTGTATGGTGTCAGGAACACGGCATGTGTGTGTGACCACCAGCCAGCACTGAGGGCAGGGGCTGGCACTGAGCAATCCTGCCTTCACTTTCCGCATTGTCTACAGTCCAGACAGAGACGCTCCTGGCTTTCCCAGGGACTAATACTTTAGGGAACACTGTCAATCAGTTTTAGACCATGTTTTCTTATAAAATGTTTCTTGCTCAGTGGGATGCACATGCCTGTGGTCCCAGTACCTGGGGTAGAGGCAGGAGGATCAGTTCAGTGTCATCTTCTGCTACTTAAATTTAAGGTCAGCTTATCTCATAAGTAATTAATAAGAGAGAGAGAGAGAGAGAGAGAGAGAGAGAGAGAGAGAGAGAGAGAGAGAGAGAGAGAGAAAGGAAGGCAGACAGACATTTTAAAAACAGTAAGATAAAATTAAAAGGAAAAATTTAATGTTTAAAGAACACAAAAACACAAGCAAACGTCATGTAATATTACCATAAAAACTCCAAGACTAAGATAAATTACAATGCTTTGTACCTCTGTAGCATGTTGAAAATTTGAAAGATTCTTTTTCTGTTTTTCTTTCTTTTTTTGGACAGGGATTCTCTGTGTCACATTAGCCTTGTTGGAACTCACTCTGTAGACCAGGCCGGCCTCTGCGTTCCACGTGCTGGAATTAAAGGCCTGTGACACTTACTTCTGGTAAGAAATCCTTTGACATTATTTACTTTACCTACGTACTTCGACAGCATATCAAAATTCTATTGATTCTCATTGTTTATTAAATTCCTCACTCTTCTGGCCACTCAGCATGGGAAGCCCCAACCATGCAGGGTTGCATTTTTCTAGTCAAATCTAACCTCATGAGGTCCTGTCAATTCTGTGATAGACTGACACTTGGGTTCTGAGCTCTGGGAAGGCATGCATGAGAAAATGGTATATTTTGATTTTCTTCCCTACATTATTTTTTCCCCAGCAGATTTCCTTGATATTAATGATTATAGGATCTATTTAGAGGTGAGGTTGCCCACCAGCTGGTCCCTGTGGCATTGGTCTTCCCTCTGCCCTTGTACTGTGGTTATGACTAGGAACATTAGTTTACATTTAAAATTCTTCAGAGACTTCCTCCCAACTCTCACCTTTCTGGTTTAGTACAAAGGACACACAGAGAAACAAGCTTTAGAAATGTGATGTCCTCTTCCGAGTGCTCTCCCAACTCATAGCTCTCTTTGTTCTTCTGTGACACTAGCCCAAGAATTTACCTATTTTATCCTCAGTTTATCCGTCATGTAAATGTAGGCCCATGACAGCCAGGCTTTCTGTCAGTAGTGTGCATTGCTGACTTGTCAAAGATGGGCATTCTAGACATTCTATAGACATTGTACAATAAAGGTATTTGATAGGATAAATGTGTAATAAGCATTCAATATCGTCCTCACTGTCACCTCTCATTAGATCTAAGAGCACTGTCTTTCTTTGCCTGCAGTACGCGCTCACATGCTCACGGTCTGGCAGTACCTCTCTCCAGCCTACATCTGCGTGGCTCCAGCAGAAAACTTCTGTCAGGGACACAGGTTTCAACTGATGAACGTGGCAGCCATCTTGTCTCCCCATATCTATTTGAGCAAGTCCTTCCCATGTGGGCAAATCTGACCAGCCTGCCAGACCAAATGCAAAGTCTGACCAGCTGGCCTTCCACAACTCATGTACTCCTCTGCCTCTTATCTCCTCTCTCCTCAGTTATGAGTCCTGCCATTAATAACTCACAATGAGACTTTCCGTGTGCATTGAGTCCTCTGCATTGGAAGCAGGTACAACTCTTTCCTCAACTCCACTGCACACACCCTGGGGGGCAGATACAACGTCACCTCTGTCACCTCTGTCACCTGTGTGATATCATCATACTTAAGTGAAGAGAGGCATCTTGACCTCTTACACAAACAAAATCACTAATTTCTAGGCTACTGGGCAAACAATTGCCGGTACCTTAAACAGAGAAAGGAGGACAATGGCTACCTGGTCAACAAGGCAGTGGCCAAGCACCATTTGTTGAATCAAAGAGGACTTAGAAATTCTATAAACTATGTTTTGTGGTTTATAACAAGCCTATAAGTAGAACCCATTCCTTTTGGCCATAATTTTTTTTTATTTATAATAAATGATCAATAAATGTTAGTTCCCAACATTATTTTACTTTCAGACACAACTACACCACAAACTGAGCCAAATCCCACCCTCTTCATTAGGAATTGGGAGTCACTCAAAGGATTTGGGCTAAAAGACTCTCACTTTAAAACAACCATCTCCCTGACATAAAGCAGAAAAAGACAACAGTATGGGGGAAACTGGGTCCAACCTGGACCTTCCATTTATTAGTAGACACATAAGCACTAGAAAGGTTTCTTAATATGTGTTTACTTCATCTGTGAGTTTAGATAATTCCACTCTTCCAAAGGTTACTGTGAGAACTAAATAGAATACCAGATGTTAAATGCTTCTCACAAGTAGGTAAACAATGGGTTGTGTCTCAGCTTCCTTCCTGGTCCCTTAAAGCCAGAGCAGAGTGACTTAATCACACTTGAAGGAAGAGAGGCTCCTGTGACTTTTTTTTTTTTAACAAACAAAATCATTAATTGAAACGTGCTAAGGGCTTTGGGAAGCGGTTGGGGGTGGGGCAGGAAAGAAGATGGAGGGGGCGGCATGGGAAAGGGTGTGTGTGTGTGAAAGTCTCACAGTGAAATCTATGATCTTGTACACTCCCCATATACTGGGGCTGGAGAGACGGCTTGGTGGTTAAGAAACTGGCTGCTTTCCCGAAGGACCAGGGTTCAATTCCCAGCAACCATATGGTAGTTCACAACCATCTGTAACCCAGTTCCAGGTATCTGATGCCCTCTCGTGGCGTCCGAGGGCACACATGCCGTACCCATACATGCATGCAGGGAAAACATGTGCACACATCAAGTAATAAAATGATTTTCAAGAACAGCATAAATATGCTTTAATGTCAATTGCATGCATATCAAAGTGTCTAGAAGAGACATATTTCATGCCTGAAAAGGAAATGCTGCGGACGATGGCAGCGCTCTGACTGTCCCGGCACTTAGTGATTCGGAATATGCGCCTGGTCCAGCCCTCAGTTCCTTTTCGTGAAACTGAGTGGCTGAAATTTCAGATCGTTGGCTCACACTGGCTCTAGGTGACTCCAGGTGGATGGCATCCCTGTGTTTACAGTTCGTGATCAAACGCTTGGCAGGAAATCATTTCATATTTACAGATTGTTCTTTTTTCAACTGGCTTTCACATTTCTTCTTGACTCTGGGCACAGGGGAGCAGAGAGAGAGAGAGAGGGAGAGAGAGAGAGAGAAGGAGGGAGGGGGAGGGAGGGAGGGAGGAGGGAGGGAGGGAGAGAGAGAGAGAGAGAGAGAGAGAGAGAGAGAGAGAGAGAGAGAGAGAGAGAGAGATCTACTTTGTACCCTTAGGTCTTGGTAAGTGTGAGTTCAAGCATCAGAAGACAGGGGGCCCAGCTGCAGGAGCCCTCCCTTTTGTTTCTGTGGATGCGGAATTCACAAGCTGACTCTCAGCCCTCAGTCTTCCAAGGCTGCCACCGCAGCCAGTGTGTTCAGCTTCTCACCCCCAGAAGCACATCTTCCCTCTCTGGGACCCCATGGCCTCTTGGCTGCCTCCCCAGACTGCTTCACGCTGAGTAGGAAAGGAACTTCTTTCAAGCAGCCCTAAGAGGAGGAAGCTACTTGTTCCCAGGGGACCTAGTTTTTCTTTTTTGTGTGTGGGTATGTTTTCTCTTTTTGAAACCAGGAAGCTAAATTTGCCTAATGATTAAACCCAAAGGGATTAATTCTTTAGAGAACTCACAGTTGCCTGCTGTCCACACCATCCCTTCCTGCTGAAATCAGCCTATTTCCAAATCATTCAGGCAGAAGTTGTCTCGATGAGGCCTATCCCTTTTTCTCTCTTCTCTGCGGAGGTTACAAGGGAACCAATCTGGGCTCCAACATGCTATCCATCCATCTGTTCTATTTCCTTCACCAAAAGCATGCTTTCACCAGGTTACTAAATTTATATTTCACCCTAGACTCACCAAACTCTCGAAACGTACAAACTCAGTTGGATCTCCACTTCTAACAAGACAAAGACCAAAATGTCACTGTTTCTTGTTTATTTTGGTCTTTTGTTCTCAGGGATGGAACTCAGGATGTATGCAAGCAATGTAAGCTCTCTCTACCACTGAACTGCAAGCCCAACTTCCTCCTCCCCTTAAAAAGAAAACAACTATGGCTAACCACACTCAAACATTTTTCATATTTCCCCTTAATCAGCCCTGAAGACCCAGCCCGGTCCACCTCTCTTCCTGTACTTGAGATTCTTTTTCTCTCGTGGATTCTGCAAAGATGCGCTCTGCCTTGGTCACACGTCTAAAATCCTTGATGTCAGAAATGTCTGCCATCAAGAAATGTCTGGCTGTGGAAACCTGTACATCTAGTATTAGCCTCCATGCAGGCAGAGAATTCTTGCAAAAGCCCCTGCATAGTCTTTCATGGGCACCAACCAGAAAGAATGAGTCAGAATTCTATTGGGTGTCGCAATGGTTGTGTTTGCTGAGAGTGGTGACCAAAAGCTAAATCGTAAGCCTAAACTTTGGGAAGTCATGTAATCCCCCAGCCTCAGTTAACTCGTTTGGAAAGTATGGATATTGCTACCAACTCTATGAGAAATGAAGAAAAAAATATATTTGTATAATATATGTATATATATATAAATATATTTGTATAATATATATATATACCTATATATATATATACATCTACTAAGCACATAATCTAGGAGAATTCTTGTGAATGTCCTCTATGCACTGGCCTACAAATATTCATCTTTGCTAGATTCATTATCCTTAATCCATTGAAACATCTTTTTTTTATCCAACCTGGTTAAAACAGAACATCCTCTGTCAGTGCAGAAGACCAAGAGCCTTTGTTTTAGCCCTGTATCTGAATAACACCAGATCTTTTAAGATAAATGCACAAGTCCTGGCTCCACCCCAGGCCAAAATAACTTTGGGTAAGAGGATGGTGTTTTGGGGGATGCCCTGGTGGGAGAGGCTTGCTTCAGCACATCCTGCTTATGCTGAGGCCTGTGTGGAAGGAAACAACAGTCTCCTATTTAGATCAGAGAGACAGAGACATCTGCTCCGAGCTCTCTGGTAACACCACACCCCTGCAGGTCCTTTCCCATCACAGACTTGCTTGGTCAGTTCTTCCTTTAGTTTTGTGCAATTGTTTGCAAAACTTCAGCTTCCTTTCAATAAATTCCTCATTTTCTCTAAAGCTAGCCAGGGGAGGTTTCGGTAGAAACCCAAAGGCCTTCTACGAGTACACATGTCATTTCCTTTAAATTAGTCCTAATGCACAGTTACACTTGACAAACTGGTAACCTCAACCTAGGAAGCCTGGGGAATCTCTCACAGCCTTACCTCTGAGCAACCTAAATGCATCCTGAATTCTAGAGTCCAGAAGTTGTAAAACAATGGAGTGACCTCAGTACGCACCCATCCCTTGCAGCTCAGAAATCTCCAGCTCTCTGAATCTGTGGTAATTTTCACTTCTTAGACACAAAAGAAGACATAGGAGTAAAAACCTGCAAGATGGGCTGAGGGTATCACCATCCCCAGTAAGTGGAGGGCAACGGTACACAGACTGAGAAATACCTTTTCTTTCTTCTTACTCGTCTCTGCATATTGGGTTGTCCTATCCACCATCAAAGAAGAACTGTCAGAATAATAATTCTCTCTGATCCTGACCATTACTCTAAATTAACAGCAATCTGATAAGCTGATATTTTGCTTTTCTGTCTAATGTTACACACACACACACACACACACACACACACACACACACACACACACACGCAACCCATATATAGTCCTTCCTCTATTATTACTACACTGAAATATTTGAGGCTGAGTAACCTTTGAAGAAAAGAAGCTAATTTTGTCTTATAATTTTTAAGGTCCAATGTCAAGGGGCCACATATGGTCATGGGCTTTTGGCAGCCAGAGCTCCAAGATAGTGTGAAACAGAAAGTGGGAGAAAAGGACCACATGTAGCTAGTCCTCTCTCTCTCTCCCCCTCTCCCCTCCTCCTTCTCCCTCCCTCTCTCCTTATAAAGCCACCAGAGTCCAGGACTTTCAACCTGATAGCCTAACAAAGTCCTATGTTCCCCCCCACAGCCATACCTCTGAGTATCAGGTAGGTCTATTTCCACTCAATTCTTCTATCAAATCAGAGCATAAAGGTCAACACACTCTGGCCACATCCAAATAACTACATGCTCACAGCCCAAAGCTGCACTTCAGTATGGTTCATCATTTTCATAAATATCCAGTCTGGAGCCAACAGAGGTCTGCCTGTGCTCTGCCCTGGCATGAGCAATGGGTAGATAGATTCTGCCAAAAGCAAACATGAGGAGAGATTTATCTCTTCCTCAACATCTGGCACTCGGGAATTATCATCAAAGGAAGGATACATATCTGGAACAACTGTCCAAGTCACAAACTGTGCTACATGCCCTCTCTGTTGAAGGTCTGTGCTCATACACACGCACCCTTTCAGACCACACCGTGAGGAATCACCCACTGCTGTAGTCTAACAAACTTCAGAAGTAGGACTTATAGCTCTAAAAGTAGTATTTTAAGCACAATTTTAAAGTTAGAAAGCAGGGTAACTCCATATATGTTGAAATTGGAAAGATAAATGTTTCAATCCACATTAAACACATCATCGACACAGAATGCGTGCCTCAAAGCCACATGAAACAACAACAGAACTTCACACATATTTCTTTATGGTGAGGAGTGGAATGCTGTGCAGATACAATGTATACAGTGAGGATACAGACCTGGGAGAGCTAAGAGGCAAAGTCTGGGACTTGGGGATGACTTCGGCAGCCATGGAGCCTACAAAAGTAGAAAGTTCTCAGAGCCTCATAGAAATGTAAGCTCTCTTCCAGGGACTAAGCCACTACCTAAAAGACTATACATGGACTGACCCTGGACTCTGACCCTCATAGGTAGCAATGAATAGCCTAGTAAGAGCACCAGTGGAAGGGGAAGCCCTTGGTCCTGCTAAGACTGAACCCCAGTGAACTAGATTGTTGGGGGAGGGCGGCAAGGGGGAGGATGGGGGAGGAATACCCATAAGGAAGGGAGGGGGAGGGGATGTTTGCCTGGAAACCGGGAAAGGGAATAACACTCGAAATGTATATAAGAAATACTCAAGTTAATAAAAAAAAAAAAAAAAAGAAAAAAAAAAAAATGTAAGCTCAGGCCCCCCACCCCAGAATGTGGGTCTGAGCAAACCCACAGGGGTTTCGGAGGCTAGCTGGACTTCAAGTTCCATGTCCTTGATTTACAGACAAGACAGAAGGCCCAGGGTGCAGGCCTTAAACACATTTAAACAAACTGTAGGTGACATAAACCTGGAGACCCAAGACTCGATAGTCACAACCACATACACGGTGTGCATGCTCACAAGATCTCATATAGAAAATAGAAAGAGCTGCCCAGCAGAAGGCATCAGCCACCATTCTAGACTGGACAGACCGGCTGGACGCACAGGTCACAGATGAGAAAACAGCTTTCCCAAGGGAACAACAGACAACAGACAAGGTTTGATGGAGTACAGTCACTGGTCATCGACCTATGGCTAATTGGATGAGAATTATAAAATGTCACTTTTTCATCTAATTAACAAAGCAATTTGTACTCTCCCAGTCTGATTGGCTATAATTACGTCATCCTAATTGAAAGCAGATGAAACCAGGCTCCCAGATGGCTCAAAGCCAACTTCAAGTTCAGCCATCCCTGACTGGGATTTGCAGTGTTCACCTTTTCTACATTTGTTTAGAACTTGGCTCCATCATTGAAAACAACAGAACAGGGTGACAGGAGCTGAGAGAATGCAACTTCCTCAGCCTTTCTTATTGGGTAACTCCACAAGACTGTCTTCTGAGGTAGTGGGGTCCTCACATCTGGAAAGTCAGAGGCAGGCGGAAATAGAACTGGAATAATACAGTGATTCTGCCTTCAAAATTCCACCCTCGTTCCTGAAGGAGGTCTGGGAGGAAGGCCTTGAGTTCCGTCAGTGCACAACGGTGGTGTCAGGGCTGCGGCCAGGCTGCTGCACACAGAGTCCTGGGCTCTCAAGCACCTGAGATTGCCCGGCAGACAACTCTGCTGCCCCCTCAGCCCTCACACTGAGGGGACGTTAGAAGCTGTGGTCAATAAAGTCTTTTCTTAAAGACTAATGTATTTTATGTATGTGGATGTACAACACGTGTGTCTGGTGCCCTTGGAAGCCAGAAGAGGTCATCAGATCACCTGGAGCTGGAGTTAAAGATGGTTGTTGAGCCATTATGTGGGTGCTGGGAATCTGGGTCCTGTGGAAAAGCAGCCAGTGCTCTTAACCACCAAAGCACCCTCCAGGCCCAGTTTTTTCTTCTTTAAACTGATACATAAAACCATAAAAACTGTACAGATTAGTAGGGTGCTGAACCGAGTTTCATATCAAATACATAAAGTGTCCCTAGGAAACAGCAGGACTGGCCTCCTCAGGACACATTTTTGTAGACCTGCTCTGCCTGTTACAGAGTCTGTCCCAGGGCATCGGTCTTTTCCTCCACCTACTGACGTCACTCAGGACTCTACGCCACTACGCTGAATGAAATGCACTGCCTCAGCCGCCTTTCCTAGTGCTTTCCCACATCATTCCCCAACATACACACCGCTGCTAAGCCTTCTTCCTCAGCACAGCTCCTACTCTCTGCCTCCCGCTTCCTCCCTGCCTGCGGCTCCGGCGAAGTGACTGGATGGCAGTTGCTCCCAGTACAGGCCTTCTGCTTAGTTACAGACCACACATTCCTTCCAACACGTCAAGGGAGCAGACAGGGGAAGCACAGCTCAGCTCCTGCCAGCTTCCTGGAACACCGCATAATGTAAGCAACCTCCGTCATTTCCAATAACCCATTTGGAAGACCACATCCTCCGTGGAACTCGCCCCTAACCCCCAGGCAACAGCACACATCCCCCATACTTCATGCGGAGTATTTACTTTGTGCCTTATTTCCCCGAGTAGTTTTGGCTTCAGTAGCTGGGACACTGCCAAGCTCTACACACCTTGTCCATGCACAAACTAAATAACTAAATAAATGTAATTAAATAAAAAATATTCCTCCCTTGTTACTTACTGCCAGGTGACTAATATAAAATATTCCCTATGTTTTACAGTGTTGGGGGACAGAGCCTAGGACTATACACATGCTGGGCAAAACTAGAACTAAAGTACTTGGCTGCAATCCTGAGCCTTCAAGGCAATTCCCAGGCTGATTTGGCTTAGATGGTATTTTGGATATTTTGCGAGTACTTTGGAGAGAGAAACATGGTAAACCTTATCAACTGTCCACACTTCAACGTGAACTGCTCAAGAATGCCCTTTAGGAAGCACTTATCCACACAGGGACTAGAAGTGCCAGGGTGGGGGGATTCCCAGAGGGGCCCAGAGGAGAATAGAATGGGAATGGGGAGGATTGTAGGTGACTGGGAGGAGGGCAGTGAGCGGGATGTAAAGTGAATAAGTAAAAAAATTAATTTTTTTAAAAAGAATGTTCTTTAAACAAACTCGATGGGAGGGGCTATGGTTAAAGTTCTTGTTTGGATTTTTTGGGTAGAAGACCATTTTCTCTGTAACAAGACCATTCTCCATCTAAACCTTCTGAAATCAGCATGCTTGTGGGTCTGGAGGGATGGCTCAACAGTTAGGAGAACTAGCTGCTCTTCCAGAGGTCCTAAGTTCAAATCCGAGTCCCTACCTGTTAGCTTGCAGCCGTCTATAACTCCAGTTCCTGGGGATCAATGCCATCTCTGACTTCCACGGCCACCAGTCGTATGGTGCACAGACATAAAAGCAGTCAAGCACTCAGACACACAGATTAAAACCAACAACAAGCTTATCTAATGGTGTTTCTCCTTCAGACACATCTCCCACCAACTGTGCCAGAGAATTTCTAACTTGTGCCATAAGACGACATTGGTGGTCTCAGTGGTTAGATCCAAGTAACACCTAGGAGCTACAAACTTTTGTTACTGTAAGAAAATAAAGTCAAAGTGAATAGATGTTTAGTAATAGGGCCATTTTATGGAAAAGAATTATCTGTAGTTAATTTTAAGGAGTACATATGCCCACAGAGACACACGTAAATACTTAAATACTTAAAAATTAAACCAGTCGTGGTGGTGCACACATTTAATTCCAGCATTCGGGGGATAGAGACAAGGTGTATCAGTTCCAGGGCTATATAGTGATTCCAGACCAGCTAAATTACATAGTGAGACCCTGTCTCCAAAAAACAAACAAACAAACAAACAAAAAAGTAAAAATATATTTCAAATTATTTCTTTTTTTTTTAACTTTATGTCCAAGTTTGTTTATTCATACAATATTACTAAGATCTGTTTACATAACCTAAGCAGACATTTTGAAAAACCCCATTCATTTAAATGTATGAAAATTCTAACCTTCAAGACTTTATATTCTATATGTCCTTGTATATGTTATGGGCAGGTGTCTGGTAAGGAAAATCTAAAAGCAAATTATTTCTTTTTATATCAAGTAATGTGATATTATAGTGCTCATGGACACTTTATTTTTCTTCATAACAAAATGACTTCTTAGCCCTTTCTGTTGGCATATGCCCTTGATCTCAGCACTTATGAGGCAGAGGCCACAGATCTCTGGAAGTTCAAGGCCAATCTGACCTACAGAGCAAGGGTAGCCAGTGCTGCATAGTGAGACCCTGTCTCAAAGCAAGAACTAACTAAATAAGTAAAGAGGAAGGTTTCTTAATTTGGGTCAAAATATTTAAGCGCAGGCAAGGAACGGTCCACAAACTTCCACATCTTCAATGAGACACCTAACACATCCTTTAGGTCAGATGTAACTGGACCCACTCCCTTTCCATCTTCCCCAACTCAGTAGAAAGTACCACCCAGTGCTGAGGGTTTCAAAACCTAGAAATAATCCTTAATCTTTGCGTCACTCCCTCCTCAGATTTGTCTGCAACCTTTCCAAAGACTGTAGATGCTAACATCTATCAGATCCCTATCCGGTAACTTATAGGGGGCCACCTCAGCACTGTTAGATAAACACAGGACACTCAAGGAGGAGGGGACATCACATCAACAACAAATTACTCTGCAGTAGAAGCGTTTCCTCAATACAGCATAATCTATACTAAGACATTTTCACTTCTGTCCTGGTTTGCTTCTCTGTTGGTGACCAAAACAACTTGGGGAAGAAAGGGTTTATTTGGCTTACAGGCTATCATTCTTCATTGAGGAAAGCCGAGGCAGGAATCTAGAGGTGGGAACTGAAGTTAAGACTCTGTGTGTGTGTGTGTGTGTGTGTGTGTGTGTGTGTGTGTGTGTGTGTGTGTGTGTGTGTGTGTGTGAGAGAGAGAGAGAGAGAGAGAGAGAGAGAGAGAGAGAGAGAGAGAGATTATGGTTTGCTCAGCTTGCCTGAAGCACAAGATTTCTGCCCACGAATAGGACTTCTCACAGTGGGCTAGGCCCTCCCACATTAACAGTCAATCAAGAAAGTACCTCAGTAAGCATGGTCACAGGTTAAGCTGATGGAGACAATTCCACAGTTCAAATTCTCTCTTTCCAGAAATGCTTAGATTAGTGTCAAATTGACAAAAAATAACCAGCACAATTGCTTACCTGAAAATTTAAGAGCAGCCTAACAGCATGTAGTTGATAATCTGGAGATTCCATTTGCCTCCTGATTTTACCACACAACTAAACCTCAACTAACTAAAGCCTTCTTTAGTTGAAGAGATGGCTCAGTGATTAGGAGCATGTGTTGCTCTTCCAAAAGACCAGAGTTCAATTCCCAGCACCCAAGTCAGGTGGCCCAAAACTCAAAACTGCCTATAACTCTAGGTCTAGGGATTGTCTGGGGGCATACATACATGCACACACACTATTTTGAAAAAGGAAAATAAATATGTTTTACAAACCCTCTCACTAAAGCTATTAGCAAAGGTCAGGAGTAACTTGCTTGTCCGTCACACATGAGCCCAAGGATCCAACCCTCACAACACATTGAAAGAAAACCATTTGGAGGCTTTCTTCATGCTTTTTATTTCTATTTAAGATTTGTAATGAGCCCATCTCACTCTTTGGATGGAGAGGGCAGGAACGATTGACGGAGGACCCTCACGGTATTCCAACTTCTGTCAACAAGGTCTTCTGAGCACTTAAGCTTAGCTCTACCTATGTACTTGCTACACATCCATCTAGAACCTTCTCCTCCTCTGTTAGATAGATCATAGCTCAAAGACACGCAATCCCCACCATCAGAGTAGCTAATACAGTACTCACACATCCCCTTTCCATGACTCAATGTGACTTTCCTCAGAGCCCTTAATCATCCTGAAAACCTATATGTGGAATGTATCTGCCCTGATCTGGCCCTGATCTGCCCGGCATCCTCCCTGACTCAGGAGAACACAAATATGAATCTGGCACTTGCCAGTTCAAGATCTCTTTGATGGTCAATGAAAAATGGTGCCATCTGTCAGCTGAGGTTTCCTTCTGCTCTGGGCAGACTTCCACTTCGTGTGCTCCATTTTTTCATATAGCAGCATTCCTAAGACAATCCTTCCTGCACCAAATCCAGACTTCTTTCCACCAAGCTGTGAGTACACATCCCACTTGTTGCATGATGTTACTAACTCCCATCCTGATCAGAATTGCCATCTGATCTGTGTGTGAATATGATTTAGTTACTTGAACATGTTACTGTATTTTGACCTTTTGACTTTTAGACCCAAGTAGAAAGTCAACATCCTGGGTGTTGATGTGCATGCTGCAGACAGCCTAGGTTCCATAGAACATAAGGGAAAAATCAGAGGCTCACAGCAGAGGCTCCATAGCCTTAAGTGAAACACTTCTGTGACTTAAGCTGATATATTTATTCTGCGGGGGCGAGGCTGGAGCATTAAAGACCAATCAGATGCTATATAGGTTGAAAACCGCTCCCACATGAAAATCTGTCGTAGTAAGCAGCAGAGGACGGACTAAGTTCTAAGACACGGTCCCAAGTTATAGTAGCTTGAGAGCTAAAAATAGATGAAAGGAAAACAAAGGAAGAAGGGACTTCCTGAGCATGATCCAGGCATAGTAGTGTGACCAGCGTCTGAGGCACACAGTGGGCCTCAGGATTTATACCCTCCCAGCACTCTGATATGAACATGCAGGCCTTTTCGTTGTTCAGATGAGTGGCTTTCTTTCTTTCTTTCTTTCCTTCTTTCTTTCTTTCTTTCCTTCTTTCTTTCTTTCTTCCTTCCTTCCTTCCTTTCTTTCTTTCTTTCTTTCTTTCTTTCTTTCATTTTTTATTGGATATTTTCTTTATCTACATTTCGAATGTATTCCCTTTCCCAGTTTTCCCTCCGGAAACCCCCTATTCCATACCCCTCCCCCTGCTTCTATGAGGATGCTCCCCCCTCCCACCTACTCCCTCCCACATTCCCGCCCTGGCATTCCCCTACACTGGGGCATCAAGCCTTCACAGGACCAAGGGCCTCTCCTCCCATTAATGTTCAACAATGCCATCCTCTGCTCCAAATGCGGCTGGAGCCATGGGTTGCTCCATGTGTACTCTTTTGTTGGTGGTTGGTTGATATTGTTGTTCTTCCTATGGGGTTGCAAACACTTCAGCTATCCCAGTCCTTTCTCTAACTCCTCCATTGGAGACCCAGCTCTCAGTTCAATGGTTGGCTGTGGGTATCTGCCTCTGTATTGGGCCGGTGGTCTGGACAGAAGCAGCAGATAAGTTCATGGTGGGTGGTCCGGAGGAACATGGTACTAAATGCAGCTGTCTTCAGGTTTCTAAATTCTCCAGGTCATTAATAGTCAAGTATAACATTCAGGGTATGGGCACGTTTTCTTTAAGAAAACCTTGAAAATAGGTTCTGTTGCTATCACGGCCATTCAGCTCCACATGCTTCCCAACACCCAAGGCCAGGGAAGGCTTGTACAGCAGCCTCGGCTCTAAGCTCAGCCTGGGAGAAGAACACAAACAGGCAGACCCATGTGAGTGCTCTCCTGGCACTGCATAGTAGGTGAGGGCTTAGTGCTTCAAATGCTGGTTAATTGATCTCACTTGGGTGGTGTCTGCTTTCCCACCGAGGTAGGTGTAGTGTTCACACAGACGGTGGTCATGTCTGCAGACCACTGTACTGAATCCCTGCTCAGAACCACACACTTACATATAGGTAAAATTAAAAACTTTTCATTTTTTTCCTAGAGTCCAAAAGGCACATGGCAAAAGGCACAGACGCAGACTGTTGTCTAGAACTCACTGTGCTACGTATACAAGCCCAGGTAACCACCTTTTAAACCCAACCACACATTGCTATCACTCGTGCTCCCATTGCCTAGTCGTCCTCCCTAGAAGCCCAGTCTCGAGCTCCACACTTATGAAGGTGTATTCATTCCCACATGACTTATGCTGCTGAACAAAGGCTTGGAATTCAAGGGCATCACGTGAGCATCTTACATGGGCTGACTCACATGGTCTCATTTCGGGAATATTTCAAACTCTGTCTAACGTTCTTCCACTGATTGAAGTCTGATGTCTGTTATGACTGAAGCTGACATTTGTAGCATTCTACATATTTGAGGGCGTGTGCTTTCATTTCTCAAGGAAGGGAATTGGCGGTGAGGACTGGTCTGCTGAGCTTTATGTGCAAATTACAAAGGTCTTCCAGCAGCAGTCTCTACCTGTTTATATACGGTCTTCCTGTGCCCCTACCAGGATTATGTCTTGTTCGTTTTTTTGTCATGGGTGGGGACAGATCAGTGAACAAATATTGAGGGCTACATCCCTTCCTCAGTTGGAGTCTGGATAGGTTGGTTTCATCTTATTTCTTTTCCTTTTTTTAAACATTCATTCATTCATTCATTCATTCATTCATTCATATAACATGTGTTTTCTGCCAATGAGAGAGAGAGCATTGATCAGAGTGCAATTTATGGGAGTTGGCTCTCTCCTTCCACCATGCGTCCTCCAAGGATTGAACTCTAGTCATCAGATTTGGTGGCAAGTGTCTTTACATACCAAGCCATCTCACTGGCCACCTATTTCTTTGTTAAACAATTTTCACATAATGACCGACCCTAGTTCAACCATGTAAAGAACTCACAAAGATCAAGAAAGATCAGCTCTGAGATGAGGAATCTTGTCAACATTCAAGAGCCACATTCACAGCGTGGCTTAGCTATCTCAGTCCTTGATGAGACAGGTACCCTATCTGACATGTAAAAGAAACAAAACGACAGGAAAAAACTATAGAGTGATGGAGCTACCAGGGAACTACTTCATGGCTGCCTACTGTGTACATTTCCTCACTCGTGGGCTGCTTTGCAGAGTGTAAGCATGCAAGAGCTGCTAGAATCAAGACAAGAGAGCAGGCCTCCTGCTCCGTGACAGTTCAGCCCTGAGTAGGACATCCCCAGAGTGACAGAAGCTTTGTGCTTTCCCATTTTATGCACAAAATGGCCCTAGCAATACTGTCTGCGAGAGTGAGCCTGTCCCACCCAAAACCCAAGGTGTCTTTAGAGGGCAGAGACAACTAGGAAGAACTACAGTGTAGGGGACATTGCCTCACCCTGACCTGAACCTATAAACTAAAATCAAAGCAATAGAGGACCTGGTGGATTTTACTTCAGGTTTCTTGTAGGATGGTGGCTATAATAATGATCCCATATGGCGTTACCATTCTGTGCCCTATTCGGGAGGGGAGGGGGATTAGAATTTATTCACTTCCATTGTGGCTTCATATCTGAACTCAAAGAATAACAGCAAAAGAAATCAGAGCAACACAGAGCTTCTTACAGAAGCATCTTACTAACCATCCCTGGATTCTAATGAAGTCCTCTCCTCCTCCTCCTCCTCCTTCTCCTCTTCCTCCTCTTCTTCCTCTTCCTCCTCTTCCTCCTCCTCCTCTGTCTCCTCTGTCCCCTTCTTTTTCCTCCTCATCTTCTTCATTTTCTTCTTCTTCCCTCTTCCTATTCCTCTCCTCCTCCTCCTTTTCTCCTTCTCCTCCCTTTGCTTCTCCTCTTCCTTCTCTTTCTTTTCTTTTCCTCTTCCTCCTCTTCCTCCTCTTCCTCCTCTTCAGTACTTTTTCTTGGGCAATGGCGTGGGATCCCTTTCTGTATGCCCCTACAAAGCTGGCAGTATAAGGCTTGGCACTGGTGGGGTTACCATGTGGCTCTTGCTGCCTATGGGGTTGGGGATAGAACTGCAGAGTCTCCTATTTGTAGCTTAAATGCTAATTTGGTAGGGGGAGGCCTGCAAGAACTCAGGCTATTGGGGCTGAGGAGATGAGTCAGTGGTTCCCAGCCCCTGAGATACTGGACAGCACACGACTGCAGGTAACTCCAGCTCCAGGGCATCTGATGCCCAGGGACAAGTACTAAGTACACGACCTGACACATCAATCTTTTTCTGTATCCAAGTCAGTGGTAAAAACATTCATACTTATACTGACTTCATTGAGACGAGAAATTAAGCTTTTGGTAAACAAATCATCTGATACCCTGGCAAGGAAAGAAAGTGGGGAAATCTAAATATATTGCTCTTTTCTAATGCGAACTTGTGGCCTTAGTCATTGTTTAACTGTTATCCTTGTCAGAGAGTGACCGCTGATACACGGAGAGATCGGCTACCCAGCATCAGGAGTTCCATACAGGAGCTGTTTGAGTGTATGCAGCAGTCATGAAATTCACTTCCTTTCTTAGGAATAAACTGGTTTTTCTCAGATATCCTATACAGGTTGTACAGATGCCACCAAGAAATCAGGAGGAGGATAAACTATTCAGTTATAAAACCACATAATCTTCCTTTTGCTGATAGCAATCTGTTAAATAGAAATCTAACAACCTCTCAATGTTTAAGATTTTGTAGTACCATTTCCAAATTCCAGTATCAAAGAGCATCTGTCAGGTAGGAAGAAAAAGACAAGCAGAAAACCAGCCAGCCAAGGAGAAAGGTGAAACACAGCAAGAAATATTTGTTCCCAATTAATGGTGACAACTGTAATAGGGTAGGAACTAAGTGTTTGCTGAAGTCAACATGGGTCACATTGACTAATCACGATGTAGACTCAACATTTCAAATTTCTCTTTAATTTCATTGAATTTATTTCTGTGTTTATTTAAATTGTGACCACAATAAGCTGGCACATATTGGCAGAAGCAGAACCATCTTGTGGTGCTGCCCTGCCTGGTTGGAGTGTCTGGGCCTTTGCCTTCCCAAGTCAGCATCTGAACCTCCCATTCTTATAGCTACACTAAGCCTGAGGGCAGATTCCTGGGTTCAGGTTCCAGCCCCACCTCATTGAGCAACACCACAGTGACACTTTAACCTTATCTGTACACTAGACTAACTTCGCCTATTTCATAAAGGCGCCATGGCCAAATGACTCAAAGCTTGGCTAGTGTTTAGAATAAGAAATGCACACAGGGCGTGCTCCAAAAATATTCCCTACCTCCTATTTATTGTGAGTTTTTCAAAAGTCAACTGATAGACCAAAGTCAAGGGCATTGCCTCCTACGTGTGGAAGCACAGCGTTTGAGATTGCTGACCCATGTCCCATTTACTTCGTAAGTATCTGTGCATCCCAGCGCCCTCGTCCGTAACACGCGTGAGTAAAACACCTTCTAAGAAACTAGGCATCTAATAGAGTGTGCTCATCTAATAGCTGACTGCCGCTTCACTAGACTTTTGAGTAAAAGTTAATTATTGCTTTATAAGAAGGTAAAACAAACATTCACAATGTTGCGTCATCATAAAAATTTTCCAGCTAAAGAAGAGACTTGTTTTCCTGTCTGTGCCCAATGGATCAAGCCCTGGCTCCCTTGCTCTCTTGTTCCTTGAAGAGTAACCACTCATGGAAGGAGAGAGCTTCGGCTTGACTTTGCACGTATCTCTCATCAGCTGAGGAGGCGGGAGGCCCCCTCAGTGGGGTTCAGGTCCCCCGGGAAGGATGCGAGGGACTAAGAGCCAGAAAGTTTCTTTCACTTCCTAGAGACTAAACAACGCAGGGAAACAAATCACCCTGGTGTGAGTGTCTCCCTTGTCCGTCTTCGTTTGTCCAAACATTCTCTCCCTTAGCAAACATTTCAAAATACAATGGTGGTTCAAGTCAAAGCGTGCATCTGGGTGCAGATCACTACGGTCCTTGAAAGGGCTTTATTTTGTGCATTTGATGAAGATGTGAGACATAGAGGGTGGGGAAGAGGATCGGGAGGTCAAGGCTAGCCTGGCCTTATAGGGTAAGAGCCTGCATTTAAAGAAAGGAAGGGAGGAAGGAAGGAAGGAAGGAAGGAAGGAAGGAAGGAAGGAAGAAAGAAAGAAAGAAAGGAAGAAAGGAAGAAAGGAAGAAAGAAAGAAAGAGATAAAAGAAAGAAATTTTGTGATGATGGGGGTTAGACCAGTTATATAAATTATAGTGTTTGCCTAGCGTGCATGAGGACCTGGGTTCAAGTCCCAGTATTAAAAAATAAATAACACTCAAGCACAGTGGCACGTGCATGCGGTTCCAGCTACTTCAAGGAATTTGAGAGAGGCCCAGGCAACATAGCAAGACCTTGGCTCAAAAAAAAAAAAAAAAAAAAAAAAAATTAGTGCGAGACTATACAGAAAAAAGCCCAGTCCAAAACTTCTGTGGTCTAAATAATTACTAGTTTCTAGTTTCAACAAAAAACAAAAGTAAATGTTTATCTAGCCTCTCTTACGCTTGGACATATCCACAGAAAAACTTCAAAATGAACTTCTATCATTAATTACCGAATCTCTTGTGGCTACAGGAGATGTGGGACAGTGGCTTGCCTAATGCTATGTCTCCGATAGTGAGGATTTGTGCCTCCGACTGTGGAACCGGGTCCTGAGATGGGTGTGTACCTATCTAGTAGACCTTCCTGGTGCTGCCTGTGGAGAAGAAAAGGGCTTTGAAGACGCATCAGGCAGTCCTCACTGTATCCTGTGAGAACCCCAAGAAACTGTGGACCAGTCTGTTACTTAGGTGGGGAACCCAAAGCTCACCAATACCTTCCCTAAAGGAAAGCTGGGAGGGACATCGGTGCCATCATCTTCACAGCAGGAGTGTACAAGAGAATGTGGCAAAAGAAGGTGATCATAGCATAGCCTTCAGAGTTAGGTTTGCGACAAAGGGCATTGCTCCACAGTAGAGACTGAACCCTGGGTTCCATGTCCAACATCACGTAATAACTGAAAACTTGGTTTCTCCTGCAAGGCTCCCTCCTAGTGGCATTTGTTCTGAGGTAGGCCGCACTGCCATCTTAAAGGATGAGGGCGATCAAGAGACAAGAGACTTAATTGGCTTAATGGAGGACATGGTAAGAGTTTTCCCCATGCTCCCAACAAGGTTTCCAGAAACTGCAATATAAATCGGACCCCCAAAGTCTGCAAAGTTAAGTGAGTTACAATAGAAATAGTTCAATTTGAAAAACACCAGAGCCTGTGAACAAATCACTGAAAGCATTTGCCTGGAGTTTTCCAGGCTCAAGGGATCTTTAAGTCTTGACCTACAGGTAGATGATCCTAGAGACAAGAGCCATCACACCTGGCTTATATAAAACAATGTAAAAGTTGACTGAAGGAACAAAGCCAGGAAAAATATTGCTATTTCTTAGCATCAAGTATATATTCTTCTTTTGTTATTCTTTTCAAAAGTAAAATAACTATTTGCTGATTACGATGGTCAACAAGTTGACAGATTTTAAGAATCACCCAGGTAACACACCCCAGGGAGGGAGTGACCAGAGGCTTGATCGAGGAGAGAAGACCTTCTCTGTCTGTGAGAAGGTCTCTCCATGTGCTGCAATGCTGAACTGAATGAAAAGGGGAAGTGGAGGAAAGCATTCATCCATCACAACCAGAGTCCCCTCACTCCCTCACTCCCTCCCAGCCACACCCTTCCCCTCACAGTGGGCAGGCTAACTGTGGGGCAAGTTAAACCATCTCTTCCTTAAGTTGTGCCCCTGAGTATTTCATCATGGCAATAAGAGCAGTAATGAACACATCGACGGTAAAAAGCTATTTTGGGCAGCTGGAGAGATGGCTCAATGGGTAAAAGCAAGGGACCCCAGCCTTTCCTAACCCGTGTCAGGCAGCTCACTAGCACCCAGAACTCCCTAAACTCAAGACACATACACACATAATTAAAGATAAAAACTTTTTTAAAGGTCGTTTTAAAGGTTTAGAGTACTGTATGCCTTTTCAGTAAACTGAGTATTTTGGAGTGTTAGGAAGCCATGGGTTTTCCATTTAAATCAAGGGATATCAGAGTTGAAGAATAATGGAGAATAAACGAGAAGGAAATACAAGCCAAATGTGTCCAGCTACCAAAATCTTTACAGTCAAGTTCCCAGGAACCACCTCATAGGAAGCCTGATGCCTATTTACATGGAGACAAGAACTTGGGCTTTCTCTGTAGAACATTAGTTTCATGGCATTTAAAGAAGCATGAACATGGTAATGAATGTTTCTAATTAAAACAAAAGAAGTGGAAACCTGAAGTGCTCCAAAATCTGAAATATTCACACACCAATAAAAGCCACAAGAAGAAAAAGCCCTGATCTCATGTGATAGCTTGCAGTCAAAGCACAGACCCACCGAGCCTGCAGGCTATATAAGGCACACATCAAACATAATGGGTTTCATGTGCAGGCTTAGAACCCATAGCTAAGGTATTTCATAGGTATCTCATTTATTTCAAAGACTGAAAAACAAATTCCAGAGCACTCTGGTCCTAAATGGTCACTCAGATGAACACCTAAACTGTTCTTTACTTGTAGCCGAGAGGCTAAGACACAGTAGGGGGGCTAGTCAGATGGCTCAGCTGTTAGACGCACTGGCTGCTTTTCCATAAGACACAATGTTCAATTCCCAGCACACAATGGTGCTAACTCCACAATCAGGGAATATAGTGCGCTATTCTGGTCTCCTTCGGTACCAGGCACATAAGCAGGGCACAGACATGTATGCAGCCAAAATGACAGTACACAGAAAATAAATAGGCTTAATAGAAATAATAGAAAAACATTACTTGCCTGCATATAAAATCTGATTTTTTTCATAACATCAAAAAGAATCAAATGACGCAAAGGGCTTTTTGTTTTTTGTTTTTATTCATTATTTTTTGGTTGGTTGGTTTAATTTTATCTTTTTGAGACAGGGTTTCTCTGTGGAGCCCTGGCTTCTCTGAAACTAGCTCTGTAAACCAGGGTAACCTTAAACTCAGATCTGAGTGTACCACCATGGCTGGCTCAAATACACTTTTAAAAAATACACTTTTTATTTACCTTTCAAATATTATTCCCTTTGCCAGTTTCCTGTCTATAAGCCCCCTATCCCGTCCCCCTTCCCCACTTCTATAAATGTGTTCCCCTGCCCCAACGACCCCCCTTCCTGCCTCCCCACCCTGACATTTCTCTACTGTGAGGGGCCTAGCATTGAAAGGACCAAAGGCTTCTCCTTCTATTGGTGTCCAACAAGGCCATCCTCTGCTACATATGCAGTTGGAGCCATGGGTCTGTCCATGTGTACTCTTTGGGTAGTGGTTTAGTCCCTGGGAGCTTTGATTGGTTGCTGTTCTAATTGGGTTGCAAACCCCTTCAGCTCTTTCAATCTTTTCACTAATTCCTTCAACAGGGATCCCATTCTCAGTTCAAAGCTTTGTTGCTAGCATTTGCCTCTGTATTTGTCAGGCTCTGGCTTAAACTCTCAGGAGACAGCTATATCAGGCTCCTGTCAGCATGCACTTCTTGGAATCAGCAATATTGTTTGGGCTTGGTGGCTGTACATATATGGGCTGGATTCCCAGGTGGGGCAGGCTATGAATGGCCATTCCCTCAGTCTCTGCTCAAAACTTTGTCCCATATCCCCTTCCATGAATATTTTTGATCCCCCTTTTAAGAAGGACAGAAGCATCCACACATTGGTTGGCCTACTTCAAGAGCTTCATTTGGTCTGTGGATTGTATCTTGGGTAACTCAAGCTTTTGCATTAATATCCATGTATCAGAGAGGGCATACCATGTGTGTATTTTGTGTGTGTGTGTGTGTGTGTGTGTGTGTGTGTGTGTGTGATTGGGTTACCTCACAGAAGGATATTTTCTAGTTCCATCCATTTGACTGAATTTCATGAAGTTATTCTTTTTGATAGCTGAGTAGTACTCCACTGTGTAGATGAACCACATTTTCTGTATGTATTCCTCTGTTGAAGGGCATCTGGGTTTGTTCCAGCTTCTGGCTATTATAAATAAGGCTGCTATGAACATAGTGGAGCAGGTGTCTCTGTTGTATGTTGGAGCATCTTTTGGGTATATGCCCAGTAATGGTATAGCTGGGTCCTCAGGTAGTGCAATGTCCAATTTTCTGAGCAATCTCCAGAATGATTTCCAGAGTGGTTGTACCAGCTTGCAATCCCACCAACAATGGAAGAGTGTTCCTCTTTCTCCACATCCTCGCCATCATCTGTTGTCACCTGAGTTTTTGATCTTAGCTATTCTCACTGCTGTGATGTGGAATCTCAGGGTTGTTTTGATTTGCATTTCCCTTATGATTAAGGATGTTGAACATTTCTTTAGGTGATTCTCATCCATTGAGTATTCCCCATTGAGTATTTCTTGTTTTTCTAGGGTGTAGTTTCCTTCCTTGTGTTGGAGTTTTCCTTCTATTATCTTTTGTAGGGCTGGATTTGTACAAAGATATTGTATAAATTTGCTTTTTGTCATGGAATATCATGGAATGTCTTGGAATATCTATGTTAATTGAGAGTTTTGCTGGATATAGTAGCCTGGGCTGACATTTGTGTTCTCTTAGGGTCTTCATGACATCGCCCAGGATATTTTGGCTTTCATAGTCTCTGGTGAGAATCTGGTATAATTCTGATAGATCTGCCTTTATATGTTACTTGATTTTTTTCTCCCTTATTGCTTTTAATATTCTTTCTTTGTTTTGTTCGTTTGGTGTTTTGACTATTATGTGACAGGAGGAATGTTTTTCTGGTCCATTCTATTTGGAGTTCTGTAGGCTTCCTGTATGCTTATGGGCATCTCTTTCTTTAGGTTAGGTAAGTTTTCTTCTATAATTTTGTTGAAGATATTTACTGGTCCTTTAAATTAGGAATCTTAACTCTCTTCTATACCTATTATTCTTAAACTTGATGTTCTCATTGTGTCCTTGATTTCCTGGATGTTTTGTATTAGGAGCTTTTTGCATTTTACATTATCTTTGATGGTTGTGTCAATGTTTTCTATGGTTTCTTCTGCCCCTGAGATTCTGTCTTCTCTTGTATTCTGTTGGTGACACTTTCATCCATGACTTTTGATCACTTCCCTAGGTTTTCTATCTCCAGGGTTTTCTCTTTTTGTGCTTTCTTTATTATTTCTATTTCCATTTTCAAATCTTGGATGGTTTTCTTCAAGTCCTTCCACTGTGTGGTTATGTTTTCTGTAATTTTTTAAAGAGATTTTTGTGTTTCCTCTTTAAGGACTTCTACTTGTTTACCTGTATTGTCCTGTATTTCTTTAAGGGAGTTATTAATATGCTTCTTAAAATCCTCTATCATTATCATGAGATGTGATTTTAAATCCAAATTTGGTCTTTCCAGTGTGTTTGGACATCCAGAATTTGTTTTGGTGGGAGAACTGGACTCTGATGATGCCAAGTAGTCTTGGTTTCTGTTGCTTAGGTTCCTGTGCTTGCCTCTCACCATCAGTTTGTCTCTGGTGTTAGCTCCTCTTGCTGTCTCTGACAGTGGCTTTACCTTCTTTTAAGTCTTTGTGTCAGCACTCCTGTACACCTGTTTTCTTTCTGCTGGATCTGGGAACAGAGAGCTGCTCCTGCGTTTGTGTGTCCTGAAGCCTTCAGGAGGGTTGCTTGGAGCAGAAGAGTTTGTTTTCCCTCTGCTCTCAGGTGTGTCAGCACTCCTGGTGACTGGCTTTCAGCTCTTGGAGCAGGCAGAAACCTGAAGGGTCCTACCCCTGATTGCTCCTAGGTTCCTGTGCCCAGAGGCCAAAGAGGACACTAATTGGATTCCTCTTAGGTTAGGAATGTGGGCAGGAGTAGTTGTGTCTAATGAGCTTTCAGGAGTGTCTGTAAGTCTGAGAATCCAGCTCTCTCCCCCATGGGGTACCTCAAATACACTTTAATGTACTGATGATTGTTCCTTACCACTTTGTGAGGAAAAACTTTGGCTAAGGTCAGTATTCACTCAGAGAATCTATGTGGCCCTTAAACTAACATAAAGACAATTGTCTGATGAAGTATGGGTTCTCCATTTAGCCACTTTAAATAGAGGGGAAGAGCCTAGGAGTGTACCTTTGCTATATTAGGCAAGGTGTGTGTGTGTGTGTGTGTGTGTGTGTGTGTGTGTGTGTGTGTGTGTGTGTGTGTGTGTATGTATGTGTGTGTTTATACAATGTGGGAAACAAATCGAGAAACAGAACAACACCCAGAAAACCTCCTATCCCTTCACACACAATGCTTGAGAGTCATCCAAGAATAAAAAGTTTTCTGTCAGGCTTTGTGACACACCCGAAATCCCAGGACTGTGGAACTAAGGCAGAAGTACCCTGAGTTAATGGCCAGCATGTGAGACTCTTTCAAAAAAGAAAGAAGGGCCTACAAGGTAGCTAAGTAGGGAAAAGGTGATTGCACCACAAGCCTGGCAACCTGAGTTTGAGTCCCAAAAGCCACATAATGTGGAAGGAGAATAAAAAACTCCATTGACTCCCATATACAGCACATATACCCAGACCTCTAATTTTTCCCTAGCCCATCTCCTGTGCCCCCTTCCTCCCTTGTGTGTGTGTGTGGGGGGTGTGCACGGATGGGGGGATTAGGGGTTGTATACAAGGACATGTATACAAGCTCATGTCAGTTTATGTCTGTGGACTGGTGCATGTGCATATGCCCATTGAAACCAGTTTTTGACATTAAGTGTCCTCCTTTCTTCCTCTTCTCACAGGACCTGGAGATCACTGCCTAGCTAGGATGGCTGGCCTGTGAATCCCAGGGTCCTTTTCTCTCTCCATTGAGGATGTACAGTGGCAGGTCAGTTTTTACATGGATTCTGGGGATGTGAATTTAGTTCCTCATGCTTTCTCAGCAAACATTTTATAAACCGAATCATCCCTCCAAACCTGCCCTAACATTTTAAAAGTGAATTTCACTTTGAGTACACAGATCTCAATTTCTCAAACAGGATGGTTATGATGTAAAAATGCAAGGCAGGGCAAGGTGACATGGCTAGGGGGTAGCTGGGGGAAATGTTATAACTGACAAAAGACTGGGGATACTATAGTTCAATCAAACCACAGCCACCTGGCCAAACATGGTGGAATGTACCTGAGAGACTGAAGCAAGAGGATTGCTTAAGCCCAAGAATTCTAAAACACTTTAGGCAGCACACAGCCTATCTTCAGACAGACAGAACAACTACAAACCAACCAATCAATCAAGAGCCAAATGTTTGTAGTAAGTTAAGCGTCCTCAGAAAACTCCCAGGAATTAGTACAGTTCAGATGAGTGTCCCCCAAAGGCCCTCACTCCCAGGGTGGTGATATTGAAATGTGCTGTACAGATCTTTATGTGGCTGAGCCTTCCATGAGGTCAAGCCATCTGGGAATCATAAGACATTGTTTCTTCCTTTCTCTTTGTTGCTTGGCTCATGAGATGTGATTGACTCGGTCTATCATGCATTCCCTTATGCTATACAGCTTCCTCGGAGTCCCAAGCTACGACATCACTAGATCTTGGCCTAAAACCTCCAAATCCAGGAAGTAAAGTCATTTTTTCTGTGTTTAAGTTTGATACTTTGGGTACTTTGTCACAATAAGATGAAGTTCACCTAGTTTGATTTCATTTTTTAAACAACTAGATGGAACAGCAAACCTTAGTACTATTTTATATGACAGAAAATGGAGTCAGGAGAGTTAGAGAAATATCAGCCAATATTTTAACATTGGAATATTGAGCGCCTCACTCCAGTTCCTGCTTCTCAGCTGTGACATCACACACTCTCGTGACAATGGACATTTATCACAATTTATCTTGGTACTGGTCCATGTCCTACAGTCTTTGCCAAGATAAGCAGGAGTCCATTTCAGCTGCTGTTTTCTGCTGTCTTCCTGAAATGCAGCCGAGGCTTCACTTCCTCCCTCGGAAATCACGGAAATCATGCTGTGCTGCTCCGGCTCTTGGGTCCCACACACCCCTCTCTTCCAAGGACTCACTCTTTACTTGGCCCTTGGCAGCACCTGTGGTTGCCAACAGGCACTGGCAGTTGGAATGGAGATGCTGAACATAGGCCTCTCTAGTGAGAAGAAATGAACTGAAGTCAAGGGCTGTGAGCTGTCCACTCAGAGACTCAGCATCCCTGCAGGCTGTCACAGCCAAAATAGCTTCCCCACAACCCCACTGCCTGGAAGGCCCATATTTTATTTGAAATAAAAATCTAGTCTTTTCATTTGATTTTTAGAAACGCTTTAATTTTCCCAGTACAGCTGTCTTTCAATATCAGTGGGACGGCAATGTATAAAGCCTAGAGTTGCTCAAATTTTGTTATATAAAATAGTGTAGCATTTGCATATAATCTACTCCCGTTTACTGCATACTTGAGATCATCTCTGGATTATTTACGATACCTAATACATTATAAGTGCTGTGTAAGTAGCTGTTACACTGTGTTATTCAGGGGATAACAACCAAAAGAGCTGTAATTGCTTTGACCGGTGCAAATTTTAAGAAATATTTTCGATCCAAATTTGGGTACAAATTGAAGATACAGAGGCAAGGGTGTGGAGGCGTGGCTTTATATATGGAACAACTCTGCTTTTGAGAAGCGGTAGCTATAACTGCCAGCCAATCACATGCATATTTATGAGCGCTGAGCATCCAAGAAATGTTTTCTGAATGATGAATAAATAAAGCACGGCTTCTTGGATTCACAAATTTCACAGGTTACATTATGCTCCCTGCCCCCCAATGAAGTCAAATATGCAAAGTAGCCCACACAGAAACCAAACAGCCAGTAACAAAGATGCTGTAGTCCTTGACATCAGAATATGGATCCGATTTGACCTCAGAAGAGAATTTCTGAATCCACAGAGCTTCAAAGGGTGGTGCAGACACGGGCGCTATGTCATTCACAGGATGCCTGATGTCAGTGAGTCTGTAAAACCCAGTCTTACTGGCACATCTGCATTTGGGAATTAGCCTCACTGTGAGAACTAGGTAGGAGAACAACCTATGTATACACAGTCAGTGCTGACTAACATTCCTAGTTAACAGATACATAAACAGTATTTAAATAAGGCTCAGATCAAACTGAGGTGTAAGGAATACAACTGCACAGACAGAGTGTACAACAGAGCAAGACCTGCTCTCTCCTCAAATGGCAGTAAGCCCAACAGGCGGAAATCATGGCATCAGCTAGACACACGGTGTGAAAACCTGTTTATGTGTGAGACCAACTGGCTTGGTCTTGCTTTTCAGTCCTTTACACTGTGTTGTTAAAAATCTCCCTGCCTTGGAAACTGAACTAAAAGGAGAAGCAGGAAGAGGGATGCCTGTGAGATAGCCCTGTGATGGATAGGCAGTCCTGTGTGGGGATGGGCAGCCCCATGCCAACATGACAGCTTCTTGGTCAGGTTGTCATTGCCCCAAAGTTTGCACTGCACCAGACACCTCTTTCTGTACTTTTCTACACAGCGTCACTTAACATGAGATGCTCCACCCTGAACCCCCTGCTCCCCGAAGTCTATGAGGAAGACTTCCAACAGGAATATTCTTTCAAGGGGGTTGGGGACATATCTTTCTGTACATTCTTAAGAATCTGAGCTCATACTCGTAGAACCTATAAGAAAAAAACCAGGTGAGGTGACACCTCCGTGAAATCCTAATTTGAGAAAACAGAGAGAAGAAGACCCTTGACTGGCCATTCTAGAAGAAGCTATAAGCTCCAGGCACAATGAGACTCTGTCTTAAAAGAAGATGGAACGGTTGAGGAAAGCACCTGGCATCTACCTCTGACCTCCGCATGTACACGAATATGCATAGGAGCTCCTCCCAATGCACCCTCTCACGTGAACATCCACATAAACAAATAAGCGAGTATGCATTTACACATTCTTTCAAGCTGTGGATGTAGCTCAGTAGTAGAAGGCTTACCAGAGAGAGGGAAATGGAATCAATGAGAAACAGCAGAATCATTAGATCAGAAAGTACCTTTAGAAGCCATTAACCTGATGAACTCTACAGGGTTCTCTAGGGAAACCCCTGACAAACCTCTAAGGACTGAGACTCTATTTAACAGGTGAACCCCTGAAGGCAAGCTGGATTGTTTTAAAAAGGAAACGGAAAGAACCTTTCTCCTTACCTTCTACAGCGTAAGCTCTATCATAGTAAACCTTCCTCATTATCCTACTTTGTCAGAAATCTGCAGGGACCTACACTGAATGAGGTGATCAAGCGTTCCACTGTGGTGGTTGGTTTGGGTCAACTTGGCACAAGCCAAGACATATCTGAAAAGAAGGACTTTTGAGAAAATTCCTCCAAAACACTGGTCTGTAGACAAGTCTGTGAGAATATTGCCTTGACTAATGCTTGTTATGGGAGGGCTTAGCTCACTGTAGACAGTGACATCCCTGGGCAGATGGTCCTACGTGGCATGAGAGAGCAGGCTGACTAAGCTATGGAGAGCAAGCCAGTAAGCAACAATCTTCCATGACCTCTGCTTCAGTTCCTGCCTTGAGTTCTTGTTCTAACTTCCTTTGATAATGGGCTGCCATACAGAAGTGTACAAAGAAGTAAACCCTTCCCTCTCTAAGTTAATTTTGGTCATTTTTTTTTAATTGTTACACTAATAGAAACCCTAAGACAACAAAGACAGACACACCAGCCAGCTTGCTAGGCAAGCCTGAGTCAGAAGAAAGATCATTTATCAAACTCAGTGATGTATCCTCAAGACCACTCTCAGTCCAGATTCCTGTACATAAACTTTAAAAATCGTTCTTTAGAATTTTCAGCAAAAATATATATATAAAATTTACCCCTGAACTATTTTAAGGCTGTAGCTCAGTGGCACAGATATTGCTATTATCTATCTTCAGAACCGATTTCATCTTGAAAAATTGAAGTTCTGTGCCTATTAAACAGTATCTCCTCATCCCCACCTCCTCAGAGCCCCTAGAAGCTACCATCCTAATTATTGATTTATCCATGGTGGATTGACTAGTCCATGAACATAAGAGCAATCACACATTACTTTTTCCTTTGGTAACTGGCCTGTTTCACTGTGAAAACATCCTCAGGGTTCATTCATGTTATATCAAGGGCCAGAATTTCTTTCCCTTTTAGGCTAAATAGCCTACTGTACATACAGCACACTTCTCCTTGCTGTTTGGTTATTCTAAATTACCCTGCACTGAACATGGGTGGACATACATCACTCAAGAGCTCCACTTTTGGGTGTACACCCAGATGTGGGATTGCTGTGTCATTTCTTGAGGAACTGCCTTCAATGGCTGCCCCATTTGAATTGCCCAATATGAATGCTTAAGGGTTCCAGTTTCTCCACATCCTGGCCATCAGTTTCTTTTCTCCTTGGTTTTATTTTCTTTGGTTTTGGTCTTGGTTTTTTTTTTTTTTTTTTTTTTTTTTGCTTCTGAGTAGCCAGCCATACTGGGAAACCTTTCTCCTGTTCCACTAACACTTATAACCATTAGCTCTATGTTTCAAATCCAGTTTGGAATTTATCACAACGTGGACCTCTTACCACCAATCTTCAAGGTTTAATGTAAGTTCCCAGAGCGTGGCCAGTAAATTTCCAGCAAACCACAGCTAGGAAGGGTCAGCCCCAGAGTCATCAGGGTGACACTCTAAACTCTATTCTAGTTGAAGATGAACAGAATCTCACAGGTAGTAGTTGTTGTGGGCACTCAATACACTGCACCTAATTATGCAAGTGGTTGCTTAGTTTTAACCAAATATCGTACCCAGTTGTGGTGATACTCTTAGCAAGCTATATATTATAGAACTGGTCCCAGATTGTTTCGTCACAATAGTTTCTCCTTTAAACTGAATGGCAAAGATTGGTGACTGCCCCAAAATTTAGAGCTCTTATTCAAATGGCATGTAGACAAACATTTGGACAAGGCCAACATTACTTGGAGTAGTTAGCGTGGCTATCGTATATCCACTTGAGGATCCCAGGTGAAGTCTACAGTTCTCATAACAAGCAACAACGGACATTATTTTCTGGCTTTGAGTCTTTCAGTTACTTAGTCACCTCTGTAGAGCTATGGAAGTGCCAGCTGCCTCCTGATTCTATATCATAAATACCTTTTTATATCCAGTGGTGGCACATGCCTTTAATCCCAGAACTCAGGAGGTAGAGACAGGACAGATGGATCTCTTTGAGTTCAAGGCCAGCCTGGTCTACAAAGTGAATTTCAGGGCAGCCAGAGTTACACAGTGAAGCACTGTCTTAACCTAGATAGATAGATAGATAGATAGATAGATAGATAGATAGATGATAGATAGATAGATAGACAGATGATGATAGATAGATAGATAGATAGATAGATAGATAGATAGATAGATAGATGATAGATGGATGATAGAAGCTTTATAAAAACATGTCAGGATGCTGCTTATGACTTAAAGGGACTGCTCCTTACTAGAAATTCTCTTTCATCTTTAAAAGTCCATCATTTTTTGTCAGGGACTTTCCTGCCAAGCCTTATTAAAGATTCTAGGACAAAGTCTAATGCCAGAGCTAGACCAATGTTCCCTCAGGATCCAATCCTGGTCATTCACAGTGTGTCTTCCTCCTTACACTCTCTCTTCCTTTTGTATTTCCATCCATACCAGCTGGGCTCCCAGGAGGTACTCCAGAAAAGTTAGCTAAATGGATCACCGAACATCACAGAACTTTCTAAAGAAATGCTCTGGCCAGTCATGATGCCACACATATATAAACCCAGAACTCGGGAGGGTGAGGCAGAAAGGTCAGCCTGGGCTACACAGCAAGTGCAGGATTAGCCTAGGGTATATAGCAAGATATGTAACAAAAAATAAAAGTAAGTTAGGACTGTTCCTAAAGCAGGACATAATGGCACAAACCTATCATCCCGGCACATGGGAGAACTGGGGGAAAGGGACAGCAGTCTAACTATCAGCCTAGAGTATCTTGTAAGACTTTGTGTCCAAGAGAAAAAGAAGAAACAAAGGGAAGAAACAAAGAGGGAAGGAGGGAGGAAAAGAGAGAGGGGGTGGGAGGGAGGTGAGTAGAAGGCAGGGAAAGAGGGGAAGGATGGGAAGAGAAGGAAGATGGAGAGGAGAAAATGTCCTCCATGTTTACATTTCTGGGATGCCGCTCACACTTACTCTCCGCCTTGATATCCACGATTCCATGTCTGCAGATTCAACTAACTCCTGACAGAAATAGTCACAAAATATGCCACTGCTGAACAAGTATAGACTTCTTTTGCTAGGAGTCTGGAGAGGTGGCTCAGTGGGTAAGAGCACAGACTGCTCTTCTAGTTGTCAGGAGTTCAATTCCCGGAACCACATGGTGGCTCGCAACCATCTGTAATGGGATCTGATGCCTTCTTCTGGTGTGCCTGAAGACAGCTGTGGTGTACTCACATACATCAAATAATAAATAATTTTAAAAAGGAATATCACGTTACAAGTATTTTCACTCTTTCTATGGTTTTATGTATCATAAGTAATCTAGAGATGGGTTCGTGAACTTCAGAGAGTGTGTGAGGTCACACACAAACACATCCTTGAGTGGTCCTGGTACCAATTATCCACAGGTCACTAAGGACAACAGCCCAGTCCTTATGAACAGCCTGCAGGCCACTCCAGTCCCCTGGCTTCCCTAACTCCTGCAGTCACTGTGTCTGCAGTTCTTTGCACTGCCATGTGTTAATTGTGTGTATTCTGTTCAATTTAAGGCCAGCCCGGGCAACTTAGAGAGTCACTTTCAAAATAACATATTTTTAACCCAAAATGCATTTATTGAGATATAAAAGTATCCCATCATCTTAATTTGGGGTACTTTTAGTCCTGTTTTGTCATGAAAGAGCACCCTTTGTTAGCCTCATTTTTCCAGGCTCACAGGACAGCAGAGCAGACAACACAGCAGGCTACCCTTTGTGTGTGGGATTTAACAGCATCCTGGGCATTTTACATCCATCCTCCAAGCAAGAACTGGAGCTCTGCACCCGGGGTAAACCCCCGTGTTTCCTCTCCTCCTTTTTCTGGGGTGGATGAAGGAGGTCCTCTGAGTACTTTTAAAGGGACAGAGACTAATTAGGCTTGGTGGTAGAATGCTTGTCAGTATCACACAAATAAATACATGTGAAATAAAATAAGGATGAGAATTGGAAGAGATAGGCAGGTGGTAGAATGATTGCTTATTATACACAATGCCCTAGGTTTAACCACAGTAAATAAATAAATAAATCATCACCCATTCATCCTCCCAGAAAAGAAAAACACTATGAAGACTTTAGAATAAAAAAATGATATATAGAGTTATAAATGATATTTCCCACCTATGCTTTTTTTAAAGGAATGCTATCATGTTCAGTTTGTATTTAGCTTATTATTATTATTATTATTATTATTATTATTATTATTAATTAAAGGAAGCATTTTGTTTTGGCATATAATTTGGAGTGGAGTAGCCCATAATCTGTGGCCCCTATGCTTTGGGCCAATGACAAAGAGGCACATTGTTGATGAAGAATGTGGCACAGAAAACACACTCATCTCAACACTATGAAATAAAATGGAGGAAGCTGGAAGTCTGAGAACTGACTATGGCTTCCAAGAGTGCAGCAAAAAGGACCTGGAGACCTCTTGTGATGTCCTCCTCTGGGGATTCCCATTTCCTCCACATAGCACCAAGCTGGGAGTGACACTTTAAACAGATACATTAAAGAACATCCCACATGCAAATTATGGCAGGGACAGAGTCTATAAACATAGAATGTAGACGTACCTGTATTAAAACATCTCAGGGTACCTCACAAATGTATACAACGTTAATGTATCAGTTACAAATGTTTTAAAATTTATTTTTTATCATTTTTTGGAATTATAATTACACCATTTCCTCCTTCCTTTTTCTCCATTTAATGTCTACCATGCATTGCCCCATGCAGTCTCTCAAATTCATGGCCTCTTTCTCTTTAATTGTTACACGTGTGTGTGTGTGTGTTCCTAAACACATTAATGTAACTTGCTCAGTTTGTATAATGTTATCTGTAAGCATCTGATCTCAGGACTTACTGCTCATATTGCATAAGGGGCTCTTCCCTAGGGAAGGCTATTCCTACTCTCAGCATTCCTCAGTTGTATTCGGTTCTTAAAAAGCACCTTTGGGCTGGGGGTGGGGGGAGGGGGCACGGCTCCATGGCTAAAACACTTGCAGCTGATACAAGGGGCCACAGAATACACACACAGGTGATCCCAGTCTCAGAAGGCAGACAGGATTCCTGAAGACACTGGCTAGCTTGACTAGCTGTACTAGAGAGCTCTGGGTTAGCCTGAGAGACCCTGCCCTAAAATAACGATATAAAAGAACTGTGAATAAGGAGTCCCAACCTCAGGCCTCCCTATATAATCACACACACACAAACACATGATAAGGGGGTGGGGAGCATTTTGCTATATAGGGAAGCATAATCAAATGCTATTTGAGGCATTTACATTTGGAGGCATATTCCTTTGTATGAAAATGTAGTGGGTGGTGCTGATGTTAAGGTCCTGTTCCCCAATTAGTTCTTGATTGATCAATAAAGATACCATGAGCCGATTGCTGGGCAGAGGAAAGAGGATCGAGTTCCAGGTCTCCATAGGCAAGCTAGCAGATGCATAAGAAGAGGGAGATTTTCACCATGCTTTGGAGGGAGAAAAGGAGACCAGCCACATTGAGATCTCAGGCTGAGCAGTCACAGGCCATTTCCCCAGGCAGAGGTTAGAAATGCAAGTAAAGCTGAGGGAGGTTTTGGGTTGCTTGAACAAGGAGAAGGTAACTGAGCAATTAAAGTTGAGGGCAGATTCATGGTGCTGAGCTAAGAATATTGGGAAGGGCATAGTAGCAGCAGGAGATTGGAAGCGTCCAGCAACTGAGCCATAAGGCAGGTTGAAAAACAAGTGTGTGTGTGTGTGTGTGTGTGTGTGTGTGTGTGTGTGTGTGTGTATCTGCAGATCCAAGGGAACCTGGGCAGGACTGGAGCACCTTCCGCCTGGAGCATAAAGTGGATGTAGCAAAAACTACACACTACATGGACACATGCCCCTTAATGTGGATTTGGATTGTGTGGTTTTTAAATGGGATCTCATTGTTTTAGTTATGCTGTCCTTAAACTTCAGAGCTCAAATGACCCTCCTGCCTCATCCTCTTGAATAGCAGCTACTATAGGTCTATATCACCCTAGCCAGCTGAATCTGTATTTCTTTACTAAATCTCCAGCCAGACCCAGGTTCATCTCTGCTGGCTTGCAGCCCAGTAGAGCTCTCCAAGCGGGCTCAGAAGGACTCCCAACCACTCTGATACAAAAGAAAAGCTCCTCAGTCATTTTTTTATGTCCTTTTGCTTATCTGTTTGGTTTTTTATGTGCTATAGGCATAAGTTAAATATGTTTTTAAGAGAGATTGTGCTTGTGGAGGTAAGACAGTACCGCTGCACTCGAAGAGTTTAACAAATACTATATATAATTCAGGAGCTTTAAAAAATCCTTAAACTATTTTAGTCAAGATCTTGAATTGTGAGAACATTTAAAGATTTCAAAATCTTACTTTGAATTTCCACGAGGGGAAATTTCAAAACGTACATCTTTCTGGTGCTGGAAAAATCAAGACTGTCTATTTCAAAATATACATCTTCCTGCTGGAGGTCTTGCTTGGGAAGAGTCTGCACCCTTCCTCCCTCTGGTGCACTCTCCCTCTTTTTTCCCTCCCTCCCTCTATCTATCCCCCTTGTCTCCTTCCAAAGAAATCTGGCTATGAACCTGCAGACCAAGCAGGGCTGGTAGAAGGAACCCCAAGGGGAAGGCAACTCTGAGTGGTTTGAAGGGAGGGGCCCGCAAGCAAATGACTGGATGGTGCAGGGTGTGGAGGGTATCACTTCCTTTTGCTTCTCTGGTTGAGTTCTGTTCTCAGCAACACAGCTTTCCCGTGGAAAGCAGAAGTAGTCCTCCCTCTCCAGAGAGCCTCTCAGAGACCCATTTCTTCATTCCCTCAGTCTCACGGGAGTTAACACTTACAGGAAGAGTGGGGCAGCTACTTAACCCAAGCACCAAGTAGCCATGAGGGCTTCAGGAACCAGAGTGAACACCAATCCACCTCTGCAGTCTCCCCTGAGGACTTTCTGCACTCAGAAGTATCACTTTCAAGTTGGTATAGCTTCCCAACAACTGTCTTACTAGTACAGAAAGAGGCGGGAAATAGAGGAGGTGTATTCAAGAGTAGCTTCCAGTCAGGGTTTCCTGGGGTCAGAAAGGTGACCAGGGACATTTTGGATGCTTATGAAAAGGTAGGATTGAGCACAGAGGGAAACAGTGACTTTGAAGTATAAACTGTAGAGGAGAAAATAAAATAAAACATTCCAGGCTACACACATAAGAAGGCTCCCTTGTGGTCAATGAGACATTCAGGAAATTGTCTCTCAAAACTGATGTGTGAGACAGATATGGTGTCACACACCTGGAATCCTGCACTTAAAGGTAGGTAAGCTATATGAGGAGTCCAGGCTCATCCTCTGCTTCATAGTAAGTTTGAGGTATGTCTGTGACCTTTGAGACGAGGTCTTGAAAACAAGACAAATGACTATGATTTTCTCATCCGTGTGATTTTATATGACACTATTCATAACAATACCAATTAGGGACCTCAGCCTTATGAACTGTGATTGTGGGTACCAGCGTCTGTGGACACAACAATGAGAACAAGTTTAATCTCTTCCCATAATTCATCGACCAGCATCATGCCAATGGTGGGGAGAGGAATGCCTTCGTAAGATGGCAGGAGTCACCCTGGAAAGGCATCAACAGTTGATAAAACACAGTAAAGTCAGCAGGACTTCCAGAGAAGTATGTCCTGACTGTGAACACAACTTTCAAGAAGCAGTTTCATGGCAAACAACAAAGTCAATGGCTTATCCAATAAGATAAGGGTGAAAAGGGAGAGCCAGAGCAAAATGTAGAAAAGATCGAATGACTAAGAATGAAGAACTAAGGCTATGGAGGCCATACTTGCCAGAATTTGATATAATAATGTAAGCTTGCTTTTCAACATTGTAGGAAAGTCCTTCTAGCTATCTCAAGACAAAGAGAGAAGGCATAAGTCTTGACACTGACCTGTTACATACCTTCTAATCCCTCAGTTAATATCCCATTTTCTACACTTGAGTGTCTCCCCTCAAATGGGAACTTCAATGTTAGAAATGACGACAGAGTTCAGTTTCACAATTTAAGCATCAGGAAACTAGGCAGTATTTCAGTATTTCTGACTGGAAAAGGAGCTTCCTCTTCCATTTCCTTCTCTTCATTAAAAGATAGGAAGCAATGAGCACACACGTACCCTGAGATGCTGACTTGCCCACAGCAGACACCCAGAAAGTCAGACACATGGTCTTCTACATGGGTCTTATGGGTTTTCTATTTCCGTCGTGAATGGTGTTCTTATTTTAACAACACGGAGAGCTGGTAGAGTTCATGGACAAGATATTTCTAGTGATGGCAGAGAGAATTCTTTTGACAGTCCTTGGAAATTTCTGGTTGACTAGTAAGTGTTGTAACCAAGTCAGTTGCATCTGACATAAAGTTTATCACCATAGCAGTTATTACAGACTGCCCGCACCTCAGGAGAAACATTGCTGAAAATATCGAAGATGGCTTGCTGAAGACCTACTTACATATATAGCTACCAAATGAGTAAAGAAAACTCCTTCATAATTCTCTTTCTCAAATGCGTATTAAATGATATATTTATTTTAAGTAATTGACTACTGGCAAAGCAGGAAAAACATACCTATAATATCCAAAGACCACTTAACCTTTTAACTGAGACAAGTTCCTGAATCTCTTTTTCACGTCTGCCCTGGCTTATTTAGTAGGGAACCACGAGGGCGTCCAAATGAAGTCAACATTGAGAAAGCCTCCGAAGTCATGAACAAGTAAATAAATAAGTAAAATAAAGCATTATCTTCATTGCTAAGAACTGCTCAGAAAGGCTGTGGCTGGTCCCACTGCTAATCCGTCACCGGTTAATGTTCTTCCGTGCTGTGTTAATCTATGCATCTGAGGACACATTGGTCCCAGTGAGCCGTAACAAAGTCTTATGCTGTATACGTGTGCATACTGTATTCCTATTTCTGTCATCAGCACAGGCTTATACATGATCATATGGTTTCAAGTAGGATTTCTATAAGAACGAACTCTAACCTCAGATGTTTCTGTAATTTATTTCTGAACACAAACACCGCAGGAACTAGGTCTTGAAAGTCTCTGATTTGCAAAGCTGTGCAGGACCCTTTTTTTTCTGCTAAAAGGGAACCACTGGCCATGGGAGTATCACAAAGCACCCAAAGACTCTAATATACATTAGGGTGACTGCCTCTATAGAAACTGTCTTACCTTCTCCAAGCCACATAGCGAACAGTCCTAACCAGATTTCCATGGAGGTGCAATTCTACAATGTCCTCCTACCCTTGTTACAGAAACCAAGCCAGAAGGAGGAATCAGAAGGCCCCAGCTCAGTGTATCCAGCAGGCAGCCTTCCTTCCTCCTTCCTCGTAATCTTCACTGAGCACTAATCAAGCACCAGGAACCAGGACTTTGTATGGAACAAGACAGATAATGTTGTTGTCTTGGCATTGACATTGTCAGGATGACAAGCCCAAGAACGTGGACACCAGTGTAACTGCTGCTGCCCTGAGGAATGCTGACTCAATCCATGGCCCAAGAAGCTGGTCCAAAAGTTCAGCTCTGGCAAATAGTCCCTACACCGCAACTCAGTATTCCTGGCTCCTGACCTCTCTTCCTTCACGTCTGCTGTCCTCTTCCGTGGCTCAGAAGGTTACTCCACTTACATACAGCTTATCACCAAGACTCTTGTGAGCCAAATTTTAAAAACAACAACAAAACCCCCAAATCACCCTGCCTTCCTCCAAATGAGGACCTGGAAAGGCAGCAATCTTAGGGGGAGGAGAGTTTCCTCTCACTTAAGAAGGGTTCAGGAAGCTCCTGCACCCCACAGGGTAGAGCCTATTTCCCTAAAACATGTTATGGGTGTTGACTGCACAGAGAGAAAACCCCCTACAGCTAGCTGAGCAAAGGGTCCATCGTCTTCCATGTTGGGTCTTAGGGTCTCTTGAACTGAGGGGATCTGAGGGACCTCTGAGGCAGCACCTGTCAAGTATTTATTAAGTAGATTTTCAAAAGTTAGCTTGCTCACCTCAGTGGTCTCAAGTTTAAAAATCACCAAACTGCCAACCACCAAAGACCTCCGTTTTTATAGAGGATCAGTTGTACACGGAGAATGTCCGAGGACCTTCAGTGTACTAAACCTCTGAAGTAGGTTCATTGTCAAACAGGAGGAAACCCAAACCGGGAACTTTAATAATCCGCGGTCACACACGAACTGAAAGACTTCATGGCCTAGATTCCCACCTGCATTCTGAGCAGCAAGGAAGTTGGGCGGATTAGCATAATAATTATTACAAACACGGGTACTCCAAGAAATGAAGAGACAACCAGAAGCTCCCAGAGTAGCGGGACTATTGGAAAAAACACTACACAAGCAACATAGGGAATCCACTACAGTCAGCCAAGATAAGGCAGGCGAGTGGGAACTGTCGCATGCACCCTTCCCCCATTTTGAAGGAAAGGCATCCCTGAATTCTTAAAATAACTCTAGCTTCCTCTTGGCATCCGACTACTCCTCTGCCGGCTGACAGAAGCCGAGCTCCGCGGGAGGTTGAGCTCCAGCCTCAATGGCAGCAGTTCGACGTCACCACCTTGCCCCAAGTCACCAGGGACTTAAGCCGTCAGCCAGCCTTAGAGAGGGTGTGGGTTCAAACCCCCCTTCTCATCCTTGGGGACCCAGGGTCCGGCCAGGAGACTAGATACTGGATCCCTGGTGACTGTCGTTAGAATCTCCACCGCGCTCCCTTTCCCTACCATGCAAGAGAAGCTAGAGCAGGCATGCGGGAGACTGACGCCAAGGACCCAGGGGCGCTCACCCCGCGCGCACCTCCCTCCACGCCTCCGCGCCGCTCCGCTGCGGACACCTGCGGAGTCGCCGCCCCCGCGTCTCCGCTCGATCGCCCCGGCGAGTCACAGTCTCCCCAGGCTAAAGGAGTCTGGATGCTATCACCACCCGGGGCGAGCGCCAGCGCCACCAAGAAACAGTGCGAGACCTCGGCCGCCGGCACTGTGGCTGCACCGAAACCCTGGGTCCCGAGCCAAGAAAGCGACCTGTGCTCCGGTCTCTGACCCAGCCGCAGTCCCTGCCCGGTCCACCCTACACACCCACCCCGTGCTCAAACCCTTGACTCACTCGCTCGCGGTGGAAGTTTCGGGGCGGCGGAACTCCACGGTGACTTCGGTTCAAAGCTACGCACGCGACGGGATAGCCCTGAGGGGCCCGCCTGGGAAGCAGCTGCGGGCCCGGGTCCTAGGACGCTTAGCCAGTACTTAAGGGCACACTGCTCGGGGGACAGTGCCCGGCCTGCAGCAGGCTACCAGCTGCAGAACGTTGGCCGGGAGGCTCACAGGCCCGGCTCGGTGGGAGAGGAACTGGCTGTCGCTGGGCTCGGCCGACTGGTCCCAGCTACTTCCTGGTGCTCGGATTTGCATACTGTGCTGGGAGGGCGGGGAAGTGACCGTTTGGTTCCTGTCCAAGGTTTGGTATTTGGTGTGGCCGTCGCGCAGGATTTTGCAAGCAAACAGACTTATGGAGACCCAACGTGCAAGTTGGGACAGTGGGGGCAGCCTCGGGAACAGCATTCTCCCGTAGGGTTGCATGGAAGATCTGGGAGTTCTCAAGGGTCGTGAAAAACGTTCTCCTCACTTTGCTGTCCTTCGGATCCAACTCCTCAACACACTAGTCAGCACGCTCTGATCACTGCAGGTGTTTGGAGCTTTCCAGAGAGAAAAGGGTACCAGCGAGTAGATGTTTGGAGGGGAGGGGAGAGCAGATAAGGGAATGGGAACCTTTGCTTTAACAATCAAAACATCAAATTCCTTAAAGGTGTACAAGGAGTGCTCAAGATACTCACTGGAATGAGGAGTGGGCATTAGCTGTGGACTTAAAAGGCGTGTCAATAAGCCTCCAGGAAAAAAGAACTAAGGAAGACTACTTATCAAGAACTGCCCTCTGTAGCGGTCTTGAATTGATTAGCATGTGGTTCTGGTAGCTGTTACTACATTCCTAACAAACGCTGTGTCCTTCCATCCCTGTATGTACACAATGCTTGGCATCCTGTAGGTACATAACCAGTGCCTGTTGCAAGATTGCTTGTTCAAACCAAAGTTTTGACTTGATAAATGCCCCACATTGAACCGAGGTATACAATTAGCCTCAGTCACTAGATTCCCACTTGTGCTAATCTGACTTCTGTTTCCTGGGATCCCCTAATTGCAGTTCAATAGGTCAGAACAAAGTCCAGTAAAGTCCAGGAAGACTAGCGTTTGCAAGTGTAACAATACATCCGGTTTTGTTTTGTTTTGTTTTGTTTCTTTTCTTTTCCAGACAGGGTTTCTCTTTGTAACCCTGGCTATTCTGGAACTCACTCTGTAGACTAGACTGGACTCAAAATCGCAAGTGCTGGAATTAATGGTGTGCACCACTATTGCCTGGCCCATGTGGTTTTCAGTCAACCAGGGACTACGCAGATGAAGATGGTGCCGGAGATTATAATGGAGCTGAAAAATCGGTATCGCCTAGTGATGTCATAGCCGTCATAGCACTCTCAGCGTGACAGTGCAAGACAGCTCTACAGTGTGGTGATGCCAATGCCAACAAGCCCACTCTACCATTGTTTACCATGACTCCTGGTTGCATCAAGAGGGACATAAAGTGAGTGACCTGGAGCACTTGAGTTTAAGTGAGTGTACAACACTTCTTAGAGTGTTCCCATCGCTAAGCTGCAGGAATACCTCCTCAAACGAAAACAGTAGGGGGGTGGTTATTCCCAAAATGAACCGTGTTACTGTCCTGCTGAACAGTAGCTAGTGGGTTACCCTGGGAATCTGTGGTACACACACGTGAGCTGTTATCTGTCAAATATCCGATGGATCAGTGTTTCGAAATCTGTGCATCCCAACCCTTTTGAGGGAAGGGGTTGAATGACCCTTTTACAGTGGGGCGGGGTAATAGAAAAGACATGTGTTTAACTTATGGTTCATAACAGTGACAAAATGACAGTTACGAAGTACATAGGAAAATAACTTTATGGTTGGGGGTTCCTACAACATGGGGTCTTGATGAAAGGGTCACAGCATTAACAAGGGTGAGAACCACGGCTCTAGAGAAATCCACCATCTGAGAGTTCATGTTCTGGGCTTTTCTGAATGACCGCGTCAATACATTGGCTGTAATAACACTCTTACATTGAGTCCTTGAAGTCTTGGCAAATAGCATGTGGCAAACAAGATTAAATTATGTGGCATTGACTATTACAGTTCTCCCTTCTACTCTCCTCCAGAGGTCCAGATTTTTGAGCCCAGCCTGTGTACTTTTAAAAACACCTCTTTGCACAAGCTCCTGTTTGACTTTTGTGAGAAGTGGTAGAATGGACACAGAGACTCCCCTGGATGATTTCAGGTCTGGCTAGAGACCCACGCATTCCAAATTGCAGTACCACAGAGCAGCATTGCCAGACCAATCAAGTGATTCTCTGGAGGGAAACCCAACAGTTCTCAAGCTCCCTAGATTGCTCTAGTAATGAGATGCCCTTGGGAACCACTGGGAGAGACTCAGCCAAATGCAAGTTGCCCATTTTGGTACAACTGGCATAACACCTGTTGGTTTAAGAAAACCATGCTTCAAAGATATGAAAGTTCACTTTCCTGGAAGGGTGTGGGAGAATTTTGCAAGGGAACCAGGAGTAATGGTTCACTAAGATTCTCTGGGAAGGAGGTAATTAGTGGTTTCTTTGTCATAACCACCACCAAGATACCGGGCAGGCTCTTTAATGAGACTCCTACTCAATTCTCCATGACCATGCCGTGCTGTCTACACTTTGTAGGTAAAAAAGGCTCAGTATGAATAGGCAGATTGTCCAAATTCCTCAGTAAAGTGGATGTGTTGGATTTGAACCTTCTACTCTGTGTGTGTGTGTGTGTGTGTGTGTGTGTGTGTGTGTGAGAGAGAGAGAGAGAGAGAGAGAGAGATTGAAGCTTTTTATTCCATCCCTTTCCCTGCCTTAGATGCCACAGACACAGCCTCAGCTAAGAAGCCCCAGCCCCACTCTGTTTCCCAAAGCAAACCGGAAGTCCAGCTCCGACCATGTCAGCTCTCTGACATTACGAAGGAGCAAACAAACTACCTAAACAATACGTGGTTGAAAGCGAGCCACACAGTAATAATCATGACACCAATTACATAATTACAGTTTGAATCTTATTAAAGTTAATCTGCCATTTGATGACACACAGAAGTGTGCTTCACAGTAACTACACCAAAACAGTGAACCACGCATTAAAAATTGCCTCATACACCTCAGATTAGAGGTTTCCAAGGTCTATCAGGTGCTGTCTGGAAGGTAAGAAAAAGAACCAGTGTGACCATGCTTCTGCTCTCCCTGAGGGAGGGAGGCTTCAGCATGGACACCCCGCTCTCCTCTCCTTATCAAGATGGCCTCACGACCTTGGTATCTGCCCTGTCCTCAGTTCAAATTCTACCAATGCCAAACCTGGTCTCTAAGTGGCCTTATGGTCTCTAGAAACACATGTTTTAATTTTTAGGTAAACATAATTTCAGAATCATGGGATTTATAGAAAGTAACACATGGAATATCCTTCACCCAATCCCCCTGCTATTCTCATTTAACCATGCTTTTGTTCTCCAGCACTTTCCCCTTTCTCCCTCTCTCCTACCAACCTCTCTACCTGTAAATGATCTGAACTGTTATCTGACAACTAGAGGAATAATTGTCCTTTGCCCTCTGAATATTCCGCCCTCTATTTCCTAAGGTAAGATGTCTGTGGGTGGAGAATTGGTTCTGCAGTTAAGAGCACTATCTGTTCTTCAAGAGGACCCTGGCTTGGTTCCCAGAACCCACAGGATGGCTCAAAACCAACCACCTGTAGGCACACACGAACATGATTACAATTACCTCTGAGCTCAGTATTCCCTCATGAGATTCACGTGATATCCTTCTGGCAGGAGACCTCTATCATAAAGTGCGTTTTTATTCTTAGCACAGGAAGGCATCCGGAGGCAATGGGGGTCCATCTCTCCATCTCTACCACTACTAGTAAGGTTAACTTAGGTCACCTGGTTAAGTGGATCAATTAGTTTCTTTCAGAGAGGAGCATTGAGAAAATACATTTTCCATTTCTTACCAAATTCTTACCCATGACTATGAGTGTTCACTGATACTCCTTGCCTGGATCAATTATTATTACACAAGGTTGTCAAATGGTACGTGTCCATGGCTTTTGAATAAAAGGAGCTTACAGGAATTTGATTGTCGGTTAAAAAGTGATATAAATCAAGGGGAAAGTCCCCTCCCCCCCAAATCAGCCAGTTTTCAGAGTCGTTTCCCAGTGTCCTTTAGCCAGAGGGCTATCAGCACTGTGAAAATAGCCGGGTGAAGCAGGATGGAGGAAGGTGGCACTGGGAGGAGCCCAGTGCTCGATGGCTACAGAAAGACACTTCCCTTAAGAAAAATCATGGCCACCACCTGAAGTAACCCTGATAACACAGACCTTGTTCTAAAAACATGGAGAGACACTTGATTCCTGCTGGAAGATGTAGTTCCAATAATTATTGCCCTGCAGGTTGAAAGTGGCAGTAAGTGTATTGACACACAGAGGTTGTGGGGTGGGGGTGGGGCAGAGGTTCCGGGGAGAGACTCCATGGGTAAAAGGAAGGTAGCAACTCCATCTTCAGGCAGGACCAGGAATACTGCACAGATATGCAGGGTCACAGCTACGGAAGCGGGTAGTCAGTCACTGAATGCTGCACTGTGGTGCTCTCTCCCCTCCTCTTCCTCTTTATCCTCTTCAACCTCCTTATCATCCCCCTCCTCCTCATCTTCCTCTTCTTCTTTCTACCCTCTCTTCCTTTATTTCTTTCGTTCTTCCTCTTCCCTCCTGTGCCAGAGGTCAATCCCAGGGCCCCATTTAGGTTAGCTAAGGTTAGCCAATCACTCTACAGCTGAGCTCCACACCCAGCCCTAACTGTGTTCTTCCAAGTCCTCCTCCTCCTCCTGGGTTGCTACGTATAGTGGTGGCATGAGCCGAGGATCTGGATGGGGAGCTTGGCAGCAAGCTGGATTGTTCTCTCAGATCTCTAGGGGATGGCCTTGGGTCCAGGGTCCTCCTGCTACTTCCAGGCTGGGATCCGACTTCAGCGCAAACCTCCTGGCTGCTGCTCTTTCTTTCAGTCCTAAAAATAGAGTTGTCTGCATTCTATCCAGATCCCTCTATCCCCATCTTACTTCATATTCCAGAGACTAATTTCGAATATCTAAGAGAGTTTCACCTAACCACCCATAGGACTGCGGCCACCCAGGATGGCTTTCTTAGAAAGAAGGTGTGTGTACTTACCCATGTCCAACATGGTAGTAATTGGAAAACACAAACTTGTATCTGTTTGCAGGAAAAATAGGAATCTTTAGCATAAATTACTTTCTGATGCAGAGAATTATTATTTTTTAAAAGAAACTTACAGACTACAAAAATTCATAATAAGTATTATAAAATATCATTGGTGATGGCTAGTTTTAAGTCAACAAGCTAACGTTATCTAAAAGGAGGGAACCTCACTTGATAAACACCTCTATAATATTCTGATGTAGGGCATTTTCTACTTAGTGATTGATGGAGAAGGGACCAGCCCACTAGGGGTGATGCCATCCCTGGACTGGTCCTGGGTTCTATAAGAAAGGAGACTGAGCAAGCCATGGGGAACAAGGCAGTAAGCAGCACTCCTCCGTGGCCTCTGCGTCAGCTCCTGCCTCCAGATTTCTGCTGTTTGAATTTCTGTCCTGAATTCTCGGTGATTGCTTTGGTCATGATGTTTCATTACAGCCACAGTAACTGACTAAGACACATCTCTGCCTGAGTTTATCAAGTGCTGATTTTTAGCAGGAGAGCGGTGATACTGCTCTGGTCTTGAAAGGGATCTTAACATGTGTTTGACTCAGCTCATGTGTCCAGACCACGGGCATGCTGTGATGAACCTAGGAGCATCTGTCAAGGAGGAAACATTTCTCTGGTGATTTCCCAAGAAAGGAAAGGGATGTCATGTATCATTGGCACTAGCATAGCATCTTATCTCACATGCCAAAAACCGTATTCTCTAATGTGCAGATGCTTGGTCACTGTCATTAATATGGCAGTAAAATAACACCAAGCATGATTTAGAAATGATGCCCATGGATGCTTAAGCCTCCTTCCCAATGTGAAAACAAGTCCAGCCTTTTGCCCTGAGCTTAGGCGACTCAATATTGATGTCAATTTTTTATAGCAATCAATTTTTGTTGTCATTATTTTGTTTTATTTGTTTTTAACTTCACATTTATTAAATAACTGGCAATACACCTGAAACTACTGAATGCAAAGTAGATATTTTTCACTTTTTAAACATTTGAGTTGCTTAGGTTTCAACACCAACAGACCTGATAACTCCCTAAATGACAGCCTGACACTAGTTTGAGAACTTTTCCTCCACTAGGAGTCCACCTGCTTAATAACAGGTCTCTTCTTCTGAGGGACAGCTTACTGCCCTACTTTCTGGATGTTCTGGGCAAACCAAATGGTGGTATCAAGGGTGGCATTCATGTAGCAGTCCACACAGTTCTCGAGGAGGTTTTCAGTACAAGAGTCTAACCAATCTTCTGGCTATTCCACAAAACCATCCCAACATAGCTCCATGAAGCAGTGTACCTGTGTAGTGGATCATGCTTTTGGCTGTGCTGGGGTCAGCAGGCACTGATGCTCCACTCTGTGAGCTTCACCCAGCGTGGGCACTGTTGGTAGGAGGTACTACACTGCCCTGTTGTTTTTTTCAGACAAGGTCTTATGACATAACCAAGATGGCCTCAAACTTGTACTTCTCCTACCTCTGTCTTGAAGGTACTGGATTTACAGGCATAAACCACCATGTCCATTCGTATCAACCTTTCATGTTGAGCCACTGAGAATCTTTTGGAGTCTGCTTAATGCTGCTGCTTCTCATTCATGGGTCCACCTTCTCAGGCAGCCCTATTTCCACTCAAGACTTCCTGTGTGTACAGAACAAGAAGAGGTGTTATATTAAATTCTTTTTTATTTCTCTTACTTTTTCTCTTTCCTTCCTTCCTTTTCCCTTTCTTCTTTCTTTCTTTTTCCTTCCTTCCTTCCTTCCTTTCTTCCTTTCTTTCTTTTTTTCTTTCTTAATTTTTGAGACAGCATCTCACTACATTGCCTGGCTTTGAACTCATTGTATAACCCAGGCTGGCTTTAAACTCATGACAGTTTTCCTAAATCAGCTTGAATTATCATATCCAACTTGTATCAATTCTAAATTGTTGATAGCTATCAGGTGAGCACAGCCAGTCAAGGATGTTGATATAATGTTGATAATTACTTTCCTTATATTAATAGGTTGATCTTCGTTGGCCAGTGTTATAACATATTTACGTGTATGCATATTTGTAATGAGTGTCTGTATTTGCCCATCTTGAATGTTCAGATTCCCAGTCCATATCATCTTTGAATAAACTTAGCATCTTATAGAATTTATGATGTACTGTTAGAAGACATCAAATAAAGGGGGTGGTGGTGGCTGACACCTTTAACACCAGCCCTCAGGAGACAGAAGCAGACTGATCTCTGTAAGCTTGAGGTCAGACTCATCTACAGATTGAGTTCCAGATGGCCAGAGCTACGCAGAGAAGTGCTGTCTCAAGAAACAAAAAACACCCAACCAAAAAAAGATATCAAATAAATCCAGAAAAGATGAAAGCCAGTTGAACATGCTTCATTTAATACTAGTTCTTGCACATGGCCACCATTGATATGAGACAAAAAATGTGTCTCAGAAATTGATGGAGTCCAGTTGTGTGGGAAATGTTGATGTGCTTTAACCTGAGTATCAATGGCTTATGTCCCCAGAATGTGTCAGACTAACAGGTTAGTGATGTCATGTACCCAGGAAAGTGTCATGGAGACCAGTGTGGCTTCATTCTGATCACCTGTCACTCTGTAGCTTCATCTCAGAAAACTACAGAGCTTTGAGCACTTCTCCAGGGCACTCGGGAGAATCTGTGCTGCCTGCTAGAAGGCAAAGTTCTTCCCAGGAAGGGTTTATGGTTTTCTCTGACTCTGGTGTATCTTTTTGTAGATGGAAGTAGTTTGTGTGTATGTGCTCCTCAGAGACCCTGTTGGTTTTAATCATTTATTGTTAGGCTTTGAGAATGTCGCTCCTCCAAAACTATACCCACCCGTGATAATTCACCATTGGCTTTTACATAGGGCTTCTCCGGCTCTGATTAGAGGTAATATTCAAAGGTACAGAAGAAAAAGTCCATCACAAACTTAGAATTTCAGACAGTTCTTATTTACCCTTACCCTTACTCACAACAGGTGAACCTTGACTAAACATGATTTTGAAACGGGATAGCAATTTATAGGACTCAAGGATTATAGAAGAGGTTATTCTATATAAACATACTTTCCTTGTCTTTGTGCACTGTATAGGATCTCATCAAGCCTGTGCAAGTCCTGGGGATGGAACAGTCAAATAACTCGGTTTTCTAACCCATTGGTTAGTGCAGGATCATTAACTTGATTAGATAAAGGGATGCCCAGGGTTTTAGTGAGGCACACTCCTGCATGTGGTTGGGAAGATATTTCTAGAGATAATTCACTGAAAGGGGCAATGTTTGAAAGCTGTCAGCACCATTCCATAGACTGGAGCTCTACGATGAATAAGAAGGAAAAAGGGAGAGAGCAGCTAAGTTCCAGCATTTTCCCTCCCCTTTCCTGGTCTGCTGAGATGTGAACAGACAGCTGTCACATTGTCAAATCACGAGTAAAAAGAAAATCTCCCCCCTTGAAGTTGCTGCTGGTCATATATTTGGTCACAGAAATGAGAAAAGGAACTAGTGTGGAAATAGGTTCCCAGAACTGGGAGTGTTGCTTTGGTGAAACTGATGCTCTGTAGGAGCAATGTGAGAGAATTTGGACACGTGGGCCATGAAATCTTGGAATGATGTAAGAAGGAAGGGCTTCAGCAGGGCACTCTGGTGGCAATGAAGAGGATCACAACACCAACAGAAATGTGAATAATTTAGACAGTCATAAGCTTTCTGGGGAGATCAAGGACGCTGTTAGACACTGACCTAAAAGCCATTCATGTCAAGTCACATTCTGGTGAATGACCAGGCTGCATTCTGCCCACATTCAGCAAACTTGAGTGAGGCTGAATTCAAAAGTAACGAACTTATTTGACGTCAGTGATGGTGGTACAGGGATACTGCTCCAATGATGGTGGTACAGGGATACTGCTCCAATGATGGTGGTACAGGGATACTGCTCCAATGATGGTGGTACAGGGATACTGCTCCAATGATGGTGGTACAGGGATACTGCTCCAAACTCAAAGCCAAAGAAACTCCCTTTGGCGTTTAAGGACCTCTATCTGGGTAAAGCTAGGGTCTTGGCTTTGTTGTAGGAAAGAATTTCAGTTCAAGGCAATATGAAACATATCTGGGGGTTATTAAAGAGATTTTAATATAGATTTTAAGCATGAAGATCAAGAGAAAGAGGCACCCTGGAAGAAAGACATACCCAATACCAAGGGTATGGACTTCTCAGTGTCTCAAAGAAATGTGCTTACAGTAGCTATATATAGTTTTTCCTTGGCTTTTGATGTTACATCTCTAAGGGTTGCTAAGAAACCTAAAAGACACAGTATGGCAGTTCCTGTGAATTGGATAGGATTAAGGCTAACCACATCATTGAGCCTTAGGTTGCAAGGATTGTAAAGGAAGTTTAGATTTAAGTTCTTTTTAGAAAAATTGTTATGTGATTATTTTGTATGTGTGGGTATTTTGACTGCATGCATGTCTGTGCACCATGTGTATACAGTGCACCTAAAGGCCAGAAGAGGGCGTCACAGTTCCTGAGGTGAGTTACACAGGACTGTGAACCTCTTTGTGGGGATTGAACCTATGTCCTTTGGAAAAGCAGCCAGTACTCTTAACCATTGGACCATCTCTCCAACTCCCAAAAGATTTTTATTGTAAATGAAAAGTTCAGTCTTGTTTGTGGGATTCCTAGAAAATATGTCAGAAAGGAGTTAGGCCATACCTGAAGACCATATAGGCTTAGGCCTTATCCGTGGCTCATTACTAACATTCTCTATAAAAGGGAGTATACTTTCAACGTCAATAACTGTCTTAAGTTATGGTGTCAATTGATGTGATGGGACACCATGACCAAAAGGAAGTTGGGGAGGAAAGGATTTATTTGACTTATACTTCCTTAATGTAGTCTATCACTGAAGAAAGTCAAGACAGGAACTCAAACTGGGCAGGAACCTGGAGGCAGGAGCTGATGCAGAGACCATAGAGGGGTACTGCTTACTGGCTTGCTCACCATGGCTTGCTCAGCCTGCTTTCTTATAGAACATGAGACCACCAGGCCAGCAATGGCTCCACCTACAATGGGATGAACCTTCCCTATCAATTGTTAATTAAGAAAATGCTGGGGCTGGAGAGATGGCTCAGTGGTTAAGAGTGCTGACTGCTCTTCCAGAGGTCCTGAGTTCAATTCCTAGCAACCAACCACATAGTGGCTCACAACCATCTGTAGCGGGACCAATGCCCTCTACTGGTGTGTCTGAAAAGAGTGACACTGTATTCAGTACGTTAAATAAGTAAATCTTAAAAAAATAAAATAAAATGCTCCACAGGCTTATTCACAGCCTGATCTTATGGAGGCATTTTCTCAATTGTGATGACTACAGTTTGTGTCAAGCTGTCATATATGTAGCCAACACAACAACCTCCACAGTAAAGGTTAATTGTTTTGAATTTACTCTTTACATTTACTTATTTATTTGTGTGTAAGTGCAAGTGTGTGTGTGTGTCTGTGTGTGTGTGAATGTGTGTGTCTGTGTGTGTGTGAGTGTGTGTGTGTGTCTGAGTGTGTGTGTGTGTGTGTGTGTGTGAGTGTATGTGTGTATGTGTGTGTGTCTGTGTGTCTGTGTGTGTGTATGTGTGTGTGTGTGTGTGTGTGTGTGTGTATGTGTGTGTGAATGTGTGTGTGTGTGTGTGTGTGTGTGTGTGTGTGTGTGTGTGTGTGTGTGCATTCGCATTCTGTTGGGGAATGGTTTTGTGCACTGCGTATTCAGACATTGATTGCTGTACCCAGAGATCTGGTTGTAGTACAGACATTGGCGTTGTCATGATCTTTGGAACATCTCCTGTCTCAAGGATATGTAAAAATTCTTTTCATCACCTCTGATTGGTTAATAAAGAGCTGATGCAGCCTATGAAAGGGCAGAAGAAAATAGGGTGGGACTTCTGATCCCAGTCAGGGGTTCCAAGAACGATGAAGAGACAGATTCATCTCAAGCAGATGGTCAGGGGTTTCCCCATGAGGTCACCATGAGGAGAAGGTAATGGAGCAGGAGTGGCCAGGGCAAGATGGAAATGGCAGGTAACACCAAGTGGCTGGGAAGTGACTAGGAAGTAGACAGCCTTAAAGTGTCAGAAAAGATGAGTATCTGCCTAGTTTAGTGCCTGAAGCTAATAAATTTTTTAGGTCTTTGAGTTTTATATCTAGGAGCTAAAACAGGCCAGAGTGGGTATACAAGTACCCTGTCATTACTTGGGAGCAAAAGGGGTGAAGAGCCCCACTTGGAATTACATTACATGTCTGTGTGGGTCTTCGGAAATGAAAGGGCCACCTGCAGGAATTTGTTCTCTCTCTCTACCATGCTGTCACAGGGTTGAAATCAAGTCATCAGGCTTTGTGACAGATGCTTTTACCTGCTGAACCATCTCGCTGCCCAATGCATTTGCCCAGATTTATCATGACATAGGGCAGAATGATATGAAAAAATATGGAATTTTGTGAAGAAAGGAATTTTAACCAAGTTAAATTTAGGAACAGTACTGAGGACAAGAAAGTTTCTGTAATTGTTAAAGAGAGCAGAATCAATCATTGCAGAAAAATGCTGGACCTTAGTGAAGGTGCATCGAGAACGAGACCCTACCGACTGTAGGCTCCGAGATTATATATAGCAATGCAAGTTCACTTGCACAGAGTGTCTGAAAGCATCCAGCCTTCCATGCACTCTGCTGGAAAACAGCTGCTTAGGACAGATACAGACTCCACTCTGGAGGTATGCAGAGGTCACTGTAGCTGTGGCCCAAGAAAGCCAGTCCGCAGATGACACCCTTTCTGCTGCTGACAGCGAAGCATACGGCTACAAGTGTAAAGGTGTCAGGAAGCCTTGAACCCAGGTTCCTGAAACCAAAAATGTGTACCAGGGCCGTGGGGTGTCTGCATAGGCTGCCCATGGAGCACTGATGGTAAAAACCAAGGTATGGTGGAGATCTGGGAATATCTACTGAAGGAAGGAAGGAAGCTGCAGGCTTGAAACAGAGCTAGCCTAAGACAGCTGTATTAGTCAGGGTTCGCTAAGGGAACAAAATTGATTGAATGGGTATATGTATATATTAAAGGCAGATTTACTAAATTGCCTTGCTGTGTCTAGTGAAGCCCAACCACGGCTGTTTTATGGCAGAAGGGTTAAGAGCCTGGTAGTTGTTCAGACCACGAGCCCGCAAGTCTCAGCCGTCTACGTCTGCCACCGGAGTCTGAGAAGATTCCTGGAGAGCTGATGGTCTTAAGTCTATGTTGGAATTTCAGAGAAGTTAGTTCTAAAATACAGGCAATGGGATGCTGCAATGACAGGATGGGTGAATTTGCCAGCGAGAGGCAGAGGTAGAAGGCAAAAGCCAAAATCTTCTTTCTTCCTTTTATGTGTGCCTCATGATTAAGTTGGATCTTTTTGCCTCAATTAATCTGATCAAACACAGCTTTCATATGTATGCTCAGTAGCTTGGGCATTCGCTGATTTCTGGTCTGGGAAGTAGATGACCAAGATCACGAGAGGTCACCTATGATCCGGGCTCTAATGCTGGAGGATGAGTCTTCCCTCGATGATTAGAAGCTAGATGATCTCATCACAAGCCAAGATGACAAACATGGAGTTGCAGGGCTTTGCATTTGCCCTGCCAGGTTTTGGTTTTGCTTTGGTCCAATCTTTCCTTGTTATCTTATGACTCCTCTCTTCTAATATGTTTCGAAGATGTACATCTGTTTTTAAGAACTGGTACTCACAGCATTGAGTTTGTCTTAAGTCACAGAGTGACTCTGGACTTTTAAACAGCAGTGGAAATCTAAGGCTTCTGAATTTGAGGTCAATGCATTTTGCATTATGAGATGACCATGAGCATGGGGGTGGGGGCTAGAAGCAGATTATGGTTTGCATGTAAAATGTCCCAGTGGGTTGGTGCATTTAAATACCTAGTCTCTAGTGGGAAGTACTATTTGGGGAGGTTATGGAACTTTAAGAGGTGGTAAGGAGGAAGTGAGGTAGCTGGAGGAAGGGAGCTATTGGGGGCAGTCCTTGAGGTCTAGAACCCAGCTCTGTTTCTTGGTCCCCTGAGGTGTGAGCTAGCAACCCCCATGTGTTTGCACTGCACGAAGCATCCTATACCAAGCTTTTCAGACCATGGTAAATTGAATACTTTCAAGCCAAATTCTACGAGCCCAAAGAAGTCTTCCTTCAGTGGAACAGCAGGAATGGTAAGCAATAGAGAGATGGACTGAGACAGAGGGAAGGGAAGTTAGTATTCAGAGGACCTAAGATCAGAAGGGCTGTGTGTGTGTGTGTGTGTGTGTGTGTGTGTGTGTGTGTGTGTGTGTGTGTGTGTGTGACTTGCCATATCCACACACATGTTTACATTTGCTCCCATTCATGTCTTCTATGCCGTCTGTCTTTGTGTGTTCAACTCCTACACACTTTTCAAGGACCAGTTTATATGCCACGTTATAAACGAAAACTTTTCCAGATGCATCGCATTTTTAAAAATTCCTGAGGTAAGCTGCCTTTACTTCTCGTCGATAATAGTCACTTTATACCCTTATTCTAATCTTGATGTTTACCTGCAATACCAAACAATGAAGAGGTATTCAGATCTCTTTTATTTGCTGACCTAAGTATTAAACTCAGTGCACATTAGCAGAATGTACTTTAAATGACTGGGCTCAGGCACAACATGTAAGAGAACATTATTACTATGTTGAGATTCAAAGAAATGACTTTCTGCTTTGGTTCAGAGAGAGAACCTATGTTGTTTTGAGACAGGTTCTCTCTATGTCATCCTTTGGCCTCCAATTCATAGAGATTCCCCTGCTTCTGACCCCCAAGTTCTGAGAGTAAAGGTATGTGCCACCGTGCCCTGTTATAGTAAATTATTTAAATCCTAGACTGGGGTTTCCACCTCACCTTTGCTTATTGAAGTTCCTGGGTAAAAGACACACTCTCTGCCTTTATGTTTACAACCAGCCTTAAACCGCACAAGAGTTGGGAAGATACCTAGCCTCTATGCTATTAGAATCTACTTTCCCACTGATAACAGCGAACACTACTTACTATGTCTCATCCGAGCTGCCCTTCACTCCAATTGGCCAGCCCTCGGGGATATGTTTTTATGGCTCAGCTAATCCATCGTCTCCTCCCACCTGCAGGTTCTTCTCCTCTTCCTCCAACTCCAAGCCCCAGGAAACCTAAACCCTACCTATGTCTCGTCTGCCCAGCTATTGGCTGTTGGCATTTTAACTCACCAATCAGAAAAACCTTGGGACAGGGTCCCAGGGGCTACACACAGACTCCAGGTCTTAGGGGTCCACACAGTAAGCAGACAGTAAAAGACAAAACCTCTACAGCGCCTGGCTCATGGGGGAAAACCTAGTGGTAATTTAGTCTCTGATCTGCTTCAGGATCTGGGAAAGTCACCAGTGTATATCAAATCTTTACATTTCACAGTAGGTTAAAAAAAAAAACACTTTCTTTTTTAAAAATTTTATTGGATATATTTTTTAGTTACGTTTCAAATGTTATTCCCTTTCCCGGTTTCCTATCCATAAGCCCTGTGTCCCCCCTCCTCATCCACTCCCCCTTTACTGACCCCCACCCTGACAGTCCCTTACTCTGGGGGTCCAACCTTGGCAGGACCAAGGGCTTCTCCTCCCATTGGTGCCCAGCTACACCCTCTGCTACATACGCAGCTGGAGTCATGGGTCAGTCCATGTGTAGTCTTTGGGTAGTGGTTTAGTCCCTGGGAGCTCTGGTTGGTTGGCATTGTTGTTCTTATGGGGTTGCAAGCTCCTTCAGCTCTTTCAGTCCTTTCTCTAATTCCTCCAATAGGGATCCTGTTCTCAGTTCAGTGGTTTGCTGCTGGCATTCACCTCTGTATTTGACATGCTCTGGCTGTGTCTCTCAGGAGAGATCTACATCCGGTTCCTGTCAGCATGCACTTCTTAGCTTCATCAATCTTATCTAGTTTGGTGTCCACATGTGGGGCAGGCTCTGAATGGCTGCTCCTTCAGTCCCTGCTCTCAACTTTGCCTCCATATCCCCTCCTATGGATACTTTTGTTCCCCCTTTTAAAAAGGAGTGAAGCATCCGCATTTTGGTCATCCTTCTTCTTGAGCGTCATGTGGTCTGTGGATGAGCTGGAGAGATTGCTCAGTGGTGAAGAGCACTAACTGCTCTTCCAGCAACCACGTGGTGGCTCATAATCATCTGTAATGGGATCTGATCCCCTCTTCTGGTGTGTCTGAAGACAGCTACAGTGTACTCATGTACATAAAATAAAAAACACTTTCTTATAACATCATCTTACATTCTCTAAAATTGAGTCTAAGGAAAAAGTTTCATGGTAGCGAGTGATAGAACCAAAACTTGGCTGGAGATTTAACTAACTACACCTGAATCCCTACCTCCCCACCACACACACACACACTGCACCCTCCTATTCCTCATCTTCTGCACCCTCCCATTCCTCATCTTCTGCACCCTCCCATTCCTCATCTTCTGCACCCTCCCATTCCTCATCTTCTGCACCCCTGCTGAAGGCTCTCTACCTAGGTTCCCCATCCGATCACAAGGAGCACCTCCAGTAGTGACTGCCCCAACCAAGAACACGCTGGCCTTCTGACTCCAAAAGAATGCTCTCTGCGGAAATTACATGGTTGACCCTAACAGCTCTGGAACCATTTTCTGAGAGAACAGGTGGAGTTTAGTATATGCAAATTAGCGATGAAAGATGAAGAAAATGCAGCCTGGTCCCTGACCTAGAAAATTATGCCTTGTACCATTCAAATGTCCAGAGAAGCAGAATCAAGAGAGTACGTGTGTGTTCATGTCTGTGTGAGTGCATATATCCATCTATTCTCTCTCTGTCTCTATCTCCCTGTGTGTCTCTGACTCCCTGTCTCTGTGTCTCTGTGTCTCTGTGTCTCTGTGTCTCTGTGTCTCTGTGTCTCTGTCTCTCTCTCTGTCTCTCTCTGTCTCTCTCTGTCTCTCTCTGTCTCTGTCTCTCTCTGTCTCTCTGTCTCTGTCTCTCTCTCTCTCTGTCTCTCTCTCTCTCTCTCTGAGAGAAGGAAACACTTACTACAAGGAGCTAACACGTGAGATGACAGAGGCTGAAACACATGCTGTCTGCAAAGCACCCTGGAAAGCTAGGGATGTGCCACCATTAAGCTCAAGTCCAAGGGCATCCTGCTGACAGAATTTACTTTTTCTTCAATGAACCTTGGGTTTTTCTCCAAAAATATTGAACTGGCTAAATAAGGCCCACCTACAATGTGAAAGATAATGTACATTTTATAAAATCTATTGAACAGAATATTAATTAACCTACAAAATACCCAAATCTGAATGGAGGCTTCAGGGTTTTTGGTACTTGAATTGCAAGCTGGAAGCATTCATGGACTCAGTCCCCTTTATAGAGGGAGAAGGAATGGCCACAGGGCCTTCCTTTTCTACATAGAGAATGTGTCTAGCATTATTTTAACTTACTAATCTTTGAGAATTTTATGATATCCACTCCCTCCTCCAGCTTCCCCTAGAGCTCCCTAATGCTTCCTCCCTCAAATTTCACGTTCTTTTCTTTTTAATTTTTATTTTTGATAATTCAGTGAGTCCAATTCAAACCCATATGTGTACAAGTGTTGGGCCAGCCATTAGGATATGGGCAGCCTACCAGTGGCCCCATTCCCAAAGAAAAGTGTCTCCCCACCCCCCACCCGTCTCCCAGCAATGATCAAAGTTAACTGCCAATAGCTTCCCAGTTAGGGGGTGGAGCTCAGGAACCACTCCCATGTTCATGTGTCCTGTCAATTATGCTGAAGCGATGGTCATGTTACACACAAAATTGAGCCATGCTCAACATCACATCACTGGTAAGTGGGGCAGCGGGAGTCAATGCACAGCCCGTGCTTCTTCATGACTTCAGCCTCCATTCCGTGATGGTACATTTATCTGTCCATCTAGACTTCAGATGCAGACTCAGGCGGCCACATCCCAGGCTGATGCTACAGGGCCACATCCAGGAGGATTGTGCCTCTCGGAGTTGACGGTCCTGCTTCTCTTTACCTGCCTATGCCTAGGACAGTGAGTGGCTCCTAAGGTATCTGGTAAATATGTGATAGATAATCTGATAGATAAATCAACCATTTCTATACTGACAATTATATTTATATTATTTTGTTCCTAGGAACAAATACAACCTAAATTCTAGAGATATCTTCTGGCCACACAAATCATCTTTTTGGAAGAGAAAAAAACAAAACAAAAAAAAAAACCCAAGAAAAATCCAAGGTCTCTGCCCATTGTAATTTCATGGTTTCTCAGCTGTGAAATGCTGGCGTGTTCATTTTGTAAAGCGGGGCTTGGTCCAGTGGCTTCTGTAATAACATCCAGTTCTCAGATTCAGTGATTCTTAGAGTAACATCATGTAAAGCCTTTTATTGTCAGTTCAAAGCATGTCGCCTAAGAAAATAATTCATTGTGACCTAGAGCCAACTTTAAGGAGCACAGTTCTAACCCCAGCACTCAGCAGGCGAAGGCAGAAACATCACAAGGTTAAGGCTGTCTTAGTCAACCTAGTGTGGTCTTGTCTTAGTAATACCTAGGGTTGTTTAAGAAAAAACAACCTAGGGTTGTTTTAAATAAAGATTGAAAATTAACCAAATAAACTGGCAATCAAATTCTTTCACTTTAGTGAAGGGAGAAAACTTCAAATATTTAGGCAATTCTTTACAATGAAGAGGCCATGAACATACATTTAAATACACATATGTAGATATATCAGGCCTGTGTATCATATATAGAGAGGTTAGAGTACTCAGTGTGTCCCATAGCCCATCTGCTAAATGCTTAGTTACTAGTTTGTGGTGACACTGTATAGTCATGGAACTTTTGGAAGGTGTGATGGTTTAAGCCATCTTTAGAGTCTCTATATCTCTGGGCAGATTGTGAAAAATGATTTGGATTAGGTTTCTGGTGATGGGAAGGCCCACCTGAAATGAGGGCGGCACTCTTCCATGGGCTGAACCTGGGACTGACTAAACAGGAAAAAATGACCTGAGCATAGGTACTCATTGCTGTTTCCTGACAGTGATGGTCATGTGACCAGCTGCTTCCTGTTCCTGCCACTGTACCTGCCATGATGAACTCTATCTCTTGGAACTACAAGCCAAATAAACCCTTCTTTCCTTGGGGTCTTGTCAGGTATTTTGTTGTAACAACGAAACAACTGATCTAGAAGGTGGCACCTTGTGGAAGAAGACAGCTCCTTAGTAACACGTCCTTGAAGCACATTTGGGACCCCGCCTTCCTCCTAGTTGCTTCCTGGACATAACAAGGTGAGCAGCTTTGCCTCCTATGCTTGCTGCCACTGACCACTGCCTAATCATCAGCCCAAAGCAGTGCAGACAACTGTGGACTGAGGCCTCAGAAACCACAAGCCAAATTCAACCTTTTTTCGTTTTGAATTAACTTTTATAAGGAGTTTGTCTGGATGAGAAGATGTTGACTAATGCAATATGTGTGTAATATAAATCTGGAAACAGGAAATAGAAATGGAAGCCCCTGAATCAAGTCCCCCAGAATCTGCTAAAATATTCTACTTGTCCCTCTGAGATGGTAGCATTTATACCCTACACAAGTTTGGCAAAGCTTCCTAAGAAGTGGAAATTCACAGCACAAGCTTTATGATTCTAGATTCTCTTTCTTCCTTCATTAATTTACAAGCAAACTATAAATAATAATTGACTGATCTGTAACTATTCATTCTTTCTATTCTTATTAGCATACTCTTCTCAGTCTTTGCACATGGAGCTGTCATTTCTGGTGCCTGGTATGTGGCTGTCTAGCGGCTGCTAATTATTTCCCCATTCTGCCGGGAGGAAGACAAAACCATTTGACAGAAGATGTCGGAGCTGAGAATGAACAGTTCTGTCATAAAACAAAGTATCTACCATTTCTCTCTGTCTCTCTTTTCAGAGAAGCTTGGATTTCTATGGAAAGCAGAAGCTAGAGCAGAGGATGGTGGTATTCCTCTAACATGGGAGAGAGAGGAAAGAGGTTCACCACAAGTTCTAGGCCAGCTAGGGCTGCAGAGCCAGACTGACATCTTGATGGCAAATTAACAAAACCAAACTATAAAATTAAGAACCAGAACCCAAACACGAGTCAAGAGTGAGGGTTCGAGGAAATATTGAAAATATCAATAGGGGAAGGGTGTGGGGAGAGAATGAATGGAAGTCAGTAGGAGATGGTGCACTGTAAAACAAAGACAGGACCTGCTGGCGAGCCTCAGACCCTGCATGCAGCTCAGTCCTGGAACAAGCAACAAGAAGAATTTTAGAAATCCGAAAGGGGGCATATTATCAGAGAGAACAGTGATGCAAAAACATTTTAAAATACTTTTTATGTGAAATTAAAGCTCTAAATACAATGTGCATTTGGCTAAAGTTTCATTTCCCTTGTGTCTTCTGCAAAGCCAGAAAAGTAACAAAACTGAAGTACTGGAAAAGTGCACAGCGACTACAGGATGTCCTGTTACATTATCTGGTCAGGCAGACCCATGACTCACTGTATAGTTTGACACATCGGAAATGGGTTTATTGTGCATCAGTCCTCTCCCTCATAAATATTAAACACAGAGATGTGCTGATAACAACCTGTCTTTGTCCTAATGTATAGGTTTCTGGTGTACTTTCTTTTTGAAAAGGAAGAAACTTCAGACATAGTGACGATGATAAGGAAAAGTACAAGAGCCTCACATTAAACAGCCTTTGAAGCATCCCAAGTTCCTTCAGCTCCCCTTCTGAAGGCAAGAGTAGTAAATGCTGTAAAAAAAAAAAGTTGTCCTATACATGTCGCCATTGTCTTCCAAAGCTGGGGTGGCATTTGCCCAACTACAAAGCCTCCAACCTTTCACCCACAGCAGAAGGACGTGCTGTGGGTGGGTGTGTACTTCAGTGGAAGAGTGCTTGCCTAGCAGGCTCAAGGCTCTGGGTTCCATCCCAAGCACAGCAGGGATATATTTTAATAATAATAATAATCACAAATATAAGTTGAAGAATAACAATCATTCACATAATCATAAAAAATCATATTTTCTCATTGTGAAGATGTCAGAACAAATTTAATGTGGTCGGTCAATTCTGCAGTACTTTGAGAAATGAAACTAAATGAAGAGCCCACGGAGGAGGAATCGTCTTCCTCTTTTGAAAATGGCAGTGCTTTTTTTAGGAGCCTAAAATGTCTGCTGTACACAGACACTCCTTGATTACGCTGCGTCAGAGAATCTCAGTGTTTACTTTCAGTATACGACGGTCACTGAGCCCCCTTGCTGTTGTGTTGTTTTTCAGACAGGGTCACACTCTGTAGTTCAAACTTGCCTGGGATTCACAACAATGCTCAAACCGGTCTCAAACTTGCAATCATCCACCAGCTTCCCAAATGCTGGAATTATGGGTGGAAGCAAACAATGTCACCAAGCCACATTATTTGTGAAAAGAAATATTTTTGCAAAGAAAGAAAATGCCCTTCAGTCCTATCACTGAAATTTCTAAATGATAAAATTTAGCCTCAGTTTTAGACCTTTCATATGTTTGCAGATTTTTGACCTTGTGTGTGTGCAGGATGGTATGTGTACAAATACATGTGTGTGCATGTGAGCATGTGTGTAGAGGTATGTGTATGTAGGGCGCAGTGTGTGTAGGACAGCCCATGCACACAGACATGTGAGTGTATTGTATTTGTATAGGTAAGATGTGTTTGAGGGTAGTTTTAAAGGTAAGAGTGTATATGTAGAAGTGCATTATAAGTAAACGTTGTAAGCTTTTGTATGTTTATGAAGGAATATAGGCGTACAGGGATGTATTATACTGGGCTTTTCAGACACGTGTTAACTTCATGTAAATGAAGACACTTGTGTGCATAGGTTATTACTAGGGAATATATTCTAGTGTGATATTCTGGAAGTGAATTGGCTATGTATGTGTGTGTATGTATGATATTAGAAGCTAAAGGCACCAATCACAGAAGCTGGACTAAGCAGAGCCTTCAGATTAAGGACAAGCATTGAGACATCTCTGAGAACAGTGGAGAGCTGCTGATCCCCCATCTAGTAGGGCTGAGAGGGAGGAGGATCTATATAAGATACTTTAATCACAGCAGCCAAATACTTCTGCTGAACTGAAGGGGTTGCAGTCAATGGTTGGGTAGGTGGCCTTAGGGATAAAGCGAGAACAAAGAAACTGATAATCAGTCTGTGTCATCCAGTTTCATGAAGGACAGGAATTTGGTTCCTTTAAGCAAGGGGGTTGCTGCTAAGAAAAACATGAACTCAAATTTCTACTCTGTCTCTTGTTAAATTTTAAAGTGGGATCTCCCCATGCAGCCTTTGATGGTCTGAAACTTTCTGTGTAGACCGAGCTAGTCTTGAACTCAGAGTCTACCAACCTCTGCCTCTCTAGTGCTGGGGTTAATTGTCTGTGCCACCGTGTCTACTCTAGCTCTTAAAAGCTTGGAAAATGATGTACTTCAGCGAAACTTGAGGAAATTAAAAAAAAATTGTTTCTATCACTTATCTATGGAACCCAAAGCCTTACTCATATTTAGTACATGAGCCCTAAATGTCTATTTTTAAATGAAGATAAGATTTTCTTGAACCAACTTGGTGATTTAATCAAACAACACAAATGACAGTATAATCTGGTTCGTGGAAAATTCTCGTGGAGAAAGTAGAAGAGGAGGAAGAGAAAAAAATAGGGATTTATGAGGACCGCCTTGTTTGGCAGATACATAGAGTTTATTATGACTCTGATCCTTCAATCCATTTCTAGGGTATCTAACTCAGAGTCTAAGTTTGAACATTTTCAGACTGCAGGGAATAAATGGGGATATGATGCAGAATATTGTCCACATGCTACATCCAACAGTGTGAAGGTGTTCAGTAAACAAATAACCATGCACCGAGGTGATGAGCTCGCGGTCCTGTGGGCTCTACTCCGTCAGTGTAGGGGTCAATGAAATATGTCTTTTTCAGGAAATCGGTACAGTTTGCCTTTTTTCTACGTTTGTATGTTGATAGTATCTGAACAATGGGCATTTACTTAGTTGATACTTAAGGTTGGTTGAAGTCGTGAGAACAGGGCATCTGTAATAGGATTAATGGCTTTATAAGAAGCTAAGGCATAGTTGAATTGAATAGGGTGTGTGTGTGTGTGTGTGTGTGTGTGTGTGTGTGTGTGTGTGTGTGTGTGTGTGTGTAGACAACCTCAAGTGTCGATCCTCACGTGCTGTTCACGTTTGGTGTGGTAGGGTGGGAACAGGTCTCCTGTTGCCCTGGAGTTCACTTGGGTAGGTTAAGTCGCAGAGCCAGTAAGCCCCAGGGATTCACCTTACTCTGCCTTCCCAGCACTGGGATTACAAGTACGTACCCCCCATAGCATGGTTTTCTTTAGGCTTGAGATCACGCCTGTAATTAAAACTGTCTAAAGATTGAGCTACTCCCTTGGCCACTACATTGCAAGTTCCTCTCTCCCTGATACTGACCTGGAATTTATTACTTGTAGTCCTATGGCTAAACTCCCATTTCCCATTCTGCCTCAGCCTCCTGAGTGGTAGGACTACAGGCAACCTTCATGACTTAATCCACACATTCAGTCAACGGAGAGCACTTGCTGTGTGCTTCTAATAATTAGCTTCTCTAATGGGTGGGAGTAATCCATACTCTTAGCTGTGGAAATAGAATCTCATGAAGATTGAACTTGTTGGGGTGTCTCTGGGGGTGGGAGGAGAAGACCAGCCTTCAGGTTTCAGCCCAGTCCCACCCACAGTTTAGGGGTTGACCCAGGAAAACTTTAGAAATCTCTCCTGACAAACAGAAACTAGACTTGAGAGAGGAAGAACAAATAGCACATTTGCTTTGTGAAGTACGGGATTCAAATGAGTGCGCGACGTCCTTCCCCAAATTCAGTTCGCCTTATATAATTTTCTTCACTCCGAATGCTGACATTTTAGAATACTGAAACCCAACTAATAGAGAGAACTCCCCGGAGTTCTTAAAGCATTGTGCCACAGAAAAAAGAATGAGAATTAGAGAGAAAATACCTGAAATGCCTGGCTGAGCAGTAACCAACTTTTAAGTTCGCAGTAAGAATAACGGTCTTTGTCTGGCATGGTTGTATGCAAGTGTAGTTAGTCGCAGCTTGCTAGGTAGGTGAGAGGGCAGAACCAGTCTAGCCCAGGAGTTTGAAGCTAGCCTAGGCAACAGAGTGAGACCTGGTCCAAAAATAAACCAATCATCAAAAACAAAACAGACGAAAGCCAAAACAAATCTAAAAACAGCCCAAGCTAAAAACAAACAAAACTTGTTGCATGGATTTTTTTTTCCCCCCTTCTAAATAGAACTTTCTAGTTGAGTTTGAGGCTGGTAGCCAGTTTCACTCTAATGAACATCTTTTTTTTTTTTTTTTTTTTTTTCGTTTTTAAAATGAGACAGAAATTAATCGAAAGTGAGAATCAATTGAAAATAAATTTGTGTCTGATAGAGCTCGGTGTAAATAATAAAAAGTAAAGTGGAACTTTTAGTCCAACATTGAAACTGGCATTGCTGTGAAAAAAAAGGAATTTCTGAGTGAAGAAACCTTGCAACCTGTTTACTTAGCTTACCCTGGAAATCAATGCAGTGTGAAGGAATTAACATGTTCCAGATGAGTTATTCATTGCTCAAGATAGTAAAAATAAATCGAATACAAGCATGTGGTAAACATAAAAAAGAAAGAATCCCATGCACGGAGCACAGACATAGCAACTTCACAAATGTAAGAGGCCTTGGGCTCATGGGGTAGGAGATATGACAGTGTTTTAAAGTATATTTTCTTGTTCATTTACTCGTTTAAATCTAACATCTCTTGATTACACTGAGCAATTGTAATTGATCAAAATGTAATTGTATTTGATCAATTACACTGAGCATTGTCTACTACATCTTCACACTGATGGACTTATTTTTTTTTTAATTTTTAATTTTTTTTTGATTTTACTATTCTGAATTTTATTCTGAAACTCAAGTTTACCCCAAACCATCATTAACCTAGTAGCTTCAAGAAGCACAGTAGAATGCAAGTCCTCAAAGCAGCAGTATAGCCTGGGAGGCCCTGTGCATCCCTGGCTTGGGGGAAATACACAGCCACCTAGCAAGAAATCTATCTCATGCTATTCGGGAAGTGTCAGTCTAAGTCCTGATAGGGAGACAGACGTGGATTTCTACGTATCCACACATCTCATCTTGATGTCCTGAGGTTGCCAAAGGGACTTGTCACAGCTTAGCTTTGTCCGGCTGAAGCTGCAGGCTTTGCAGTTTAACGGCCAGGCCCATGTTACAGGCAGTTTTCAGTTTACCTTGAAAGAAGGCCAACTGAGGGTTCATTTTACCAGTCATCAAAGCCAGCAAGTCTGAGTCGGCCATGGTGATTGTGCAGACAGCCTTCTTATCTGAATCGGGAAGCACTGATCCTTTGCCGTTCTTCACGTCCACCACCCAGGTAGCTTCTTTGCCCCCGGGGCCGTCCTTCACTTTGAAGGCAAAAATGCCACCGATTTTCTTCACGAACTCTTCCCCCTTCCTCTTCAAGCTTCTTCTCGATCTCCTTAACAATGAGATTTGCCTTGAATCCATCCCCTGCAGAGCTGGTGGGAGCAGCTGAAATCTGGTGTGTTCCCAAAGAGCTGGCAGCCTCGGGAAAACCCATCCTGTAGAGGGTGACAACCACAGCTCCTCCAAGGCCTGAATTGTGCTGCAGAACCACCTTTGTCCCGGGAACCTGCCTCTTTCCCACTCATGAACTTATTGACTGAACGTCCTCCCAAATTCATGTGTTGATGTTTCTGAAATTTCAATATTTTATATTGCGGTTTTATTTGGAAGAAAAATTTTTAAAGACGTAAAATGAAGCTAAAGAAGCCACAAGAGAACTAATAGAAGAAAAACTAGGGAAGTATTTGGAACACATGGGCACTGGAAAAAATTTCCTGAACAAAACACCAATGGCTTATGCTCTAAGATCAAGAATCGACAAATGGGATCTCATAAAACTGCAAAGCTTCTGTAAGTCAAAGGACACTGTGGTTAGGACAAAACGGCAGCCAACAGATTGGGAAAAGATCTTTACCAATCCTACAACAGATAGAGGGCTTATATCCAAAATATACAAAGAACTCAAGAAGTTAGACCGCAGGGAGACAAATAACCCTATTAAAAAATGGGGTTCAGAGCTAAACAAAGAATTCACAGCTGAGGAATGCCGAATGGCTGAGAAACACCTAAAGAAATGTTCAACATCGTTAGTCATAAGGGAAATGCAAATCAAAACAACCCTGAGATTTCACCTCACACCAGTGAGAATGGCTAAGATCAAAAACTCAGGTGACAGCAGATGCTGGCGAGGATGTGGAGAAAGAGGAACACTCCTCCATTGTTGGTGGGGTTGCAGACTGGTACAACCATTCTGGAAATCAGTCTGGAGGTTCCTCAGAAAATTGGACATTGAACTGCCTGAGGATCCAGCTATACCTCTCTTGGGCATATACCCAAAAGATGCCCCAACATATAAAAAGACACGTGCTCCACTATGTTCATGCAGCCTTATTTATAATAGCCAGAAGCTGGAAAGAACCCAGATGCCCTTCAACAGAGGAATGGATACAGAAAATGTGGTACATCTACACAATGGAATATTACTCAGCTATCAAAAAAACAACGACTTTATGAAATTGTAGGCAAATGGTTGGAACTGGAAAATATCATCCTGAGTGAGCTAACCCAATCACAGAAAGACATACATGGTATGTACTCACTGATAAGTGGCTATTAGCCCAAATGCTTGAATTACCCTAGATGCCTAAAACAAATGAAACTCAAGACGGATGATCAAAATGTGAATGCAGATCGCTCCTGAGAGACACAGCCAGAATACAGCAAATACAGAGGCGAATGCCAGCAGCAAACCACTGAACTGAGAACAGGACCCCCGTTGAAGGAATCAGAGAAAGAACTGGAAGAGCTTGAAGGAGCTCTCGACCCCATATGTACAGCAATGCCAACCAACCAGAGCTTCCAGGGACTAAGCCACTACCCAAAGACTATACATGGACTGACCCTGGACTCTGACCTCATAGGTAGCAATGAATATCCTAGTAAGAGCACCAGTGGAAGGGGAAGCCCTGGGTCCTGCTAAGTCTGAACCCCAGTGAACTAGACTGTTGGGAGAGGGCAGCAATGGGGGGGAGGGTGGGGAGGGGAACACCCATAAGGAAGGGGAGGGGAAGGGGATGTTTGCCCGGAAACCAGGGAAAGGAATAACACTAAAATGTACATAAGAAATACTCAAGTTAATAATAATAATTAAAAAAAAAACTTAAAAAGAAAAAAAAAAAAAAAAAAAAGAAGCCACAAGAGTGAACCTTAATCCTCATAAGAACAATAATTTGGGGACCAAGACAGGTCTCTGTGGTTAAGGGTTTGCACTGTTCTTTCAGAGGCCCAGAGTTCAGTTCCCATCATCCATGTTTGGCAGTTCACGACCACCTATAACTCCAGATCCAGAGAATATGATACCCATACACAGAAAATAGTAAACATAATTTTAAAAATAAAGAAATACAATCTAAAAGGGCACAGGGCTCCAAGAGAAGAGACCGTTTCTAGGTCTAGCCCCAGTAAATGCAACACAAGGTCCAAACAGTCAGATGTGAACCTTAAAAATATGACAGGGACAAAACCAGGAGGCTACCCTCAAGGGGACTCTGTTGCCACAACTCAGACAGGTGTAATATAAAATAATGAAAGTAGCACACCGCAACAGATTATAACTTGTAAGATAAATTAGAAACCATGAGTCTATGCTGCTATTTAAATGGAAAGAGGTTAAAGTTTGATAGTATGCTTATTAATAATAAAGGAGAAATGAGATTTTAAAAGAGCATGGTGAAACCCATTTTTGACATGGATTTAGACTAGCCAGGCAATCTGGGAACACTTTGACCTTTTAGGACACCAGACACAGCAACACTTCAGTAACGTTCTGTCAGAGACAAGGCCTGAGAGAAATCAACACAAGATGTATCAGGCAGGGTGCTTTCCGTAAAATAACTACCTTGTATGCCTCTAAGAACAGAGGCACGGCAGTAGTCTGATACTGAGACACCTTGACTCACCATGTCTCATGTTGGGTGTGGGATTTCTGTTTAAAATTGGTAAGAATGAATGAGTGACAAAGCTTGAAAGAAGTTACTTAAATACGAGAAAAGTATTTATACTTATTTCCCAGGGGCTCAGCCCTCCAGCATGCTAAGTGAGTATTCTACCTTTGAACCTAGGCATTGTATATGAAGTAGTCAAATGTGGTAGCATTTTCGGGCAGACCTTTTCGTAATTTAAATGTACAAACAAGCAGATCAGGAAATGACCATCATTGAAAAAGAGAGTTGTGCTGAGATGGTGGCACATGCCCACGACTTGAGCACTGAGGAGGCTGAGGCAGGAGGATGAAAGGCTTCAGGAAGAGAAGTTGGAAGAGGAGAAAGACGAGAAGGAAGAAGAAGAGGAGGAGGAAGATATATGAGTTCCCAAGAGGAAGGTCCAGGCGACAGAGGGGATGGGTAGGACACACAGTGAAGCACCAGGTTAATCGGGCAGCAGAGGGAGCAGAAACATGTGGGTTAGAGGTGGTTTCCATGGAAAAGAGCAAGCATGGCAGCACCAGCAGGTGTAGGAAGGGCAGGATAAGCAGTCTCAGGGGCATAGAGTTGCCTGGACCTGTGGTGACAAATCAAGGGACTGTGGCCCATAGAGGGAGAGTTGGAGTCTTGGTGATAGATTGGTTGTTTGAACAAGAAAGGGAAGCTGCCTGGTCAAGCAGTGACTCTTGCCAGGACCTAGTTGAGTATGAAATCAGAAATCCTCTCACAAACAAGGCCCCGGATGTCACAATGTGAGCATACAAAAAACAAAGGACATGGTTGATAGAGATGAGATACCAAACCAGCAACTCAGCATCCAGTGACTGGGATGTCATCTCTGTGCCCTACTCACAAGTCTTCCAAGAAATTTAAGATTTTTAATTTCTTATTCATTTATTTTAAGACTTTATTGATGTTGGAAGAAAGAAACAAGAGAGAATAATTTTTTAGCAATTTCCCTAACTTCTCCCCAAAATATTGAGAATGCTAGACATGAAGAAGGCCTTTTTTTTACTTACTTTGCATACTTCAAGAGTCTATAACATTATGGCACATAGCATGAGTTACATGTGATTAGAACTCTTCTGTTCTAATCACATGTAACTCATGCTATGAGTGATCTGCTAATGAATGGACAGGCCTGTTGCCTCTTCTGTGTGGTCACCCTGTGAGCTTCCCCATCAACTCCCAGCCCACCTTTTCCCACGAGGGACACTGCTTTTCACTTTTAAGTACAAGTCCATTATACTCTGGAGATTTCGATCTAGTATGAACAGGAAGACAGACGACAAAACACCTTCACATTGAGAGATTGAGGCACAGTTGGTACAGTGCTTGTCACAGAAACATGAGGACTTAAGTTTGGTCCCTAGCACCCATATAAAAAGCCAGGTGTGCTCATGCTTGCCTGCAGCTCCAATGCTTGGGAAGGCAAGAATAGACAGGAGGGTCCCTGGGGTTCACTGGCTAGTCTAGTTCAAGGACCAGTGAGAGATCTTGGGTCAAACACAAATGTAGAGAACAATTGAGGAAGATCCTCAACCTCCAACTTCCCACGCATGTGAGTGTGTACGCTCATACCCCTGCATATACACAAATATGCAGTCTTAAAACATATCTTCATGCTGGCTTTTTTGGTCACTAGTTGTGTCTAAATGTACAGTTGAAATTGTACACATGCTAACAAGTCTACAAGTGCTTTTTATTCATTCTAGAATAGATAGAATAGGTAGATGGCCACAATATTGCAAATTATGGGTAAGACGAGCAAACCGAATTTTTTCATTACTTTATACACTTTACAGAACTCTTGTCACTATATTTCCAGGGGATAGAGCAGAGTATGTGGCCTTAGTTCAAGGACAGCATTGCCCTTGAAAGGGCAACCAGAGGTGACAGCTGCTAAGATCATACTGGCTTAGAAGATGGAGGAAAAGGATGGGAAACAATGGTTTTTGTGGAGCCATTAATCTTCCTCCCACCAATCTACCCTCCACTGGTCCTGCGGATGGCTATGGGCTAAAGGAACAGGGAAAGCAGTTGAAAATGCTGAGCAGAAAGAGGAAGGAAGGTCTGTATTCTCAGGACCATCTGATAGGGACCCCATCCTAGTTTCTTACTTTTTAAAGATAACAGTGTATAGACACACAAAGGTCACAGGCCACCAGAGCTAATGAAGCCACCCACATAAATGCTAAGGACAACACAGAGTGTTGTGTGAGGTGGGAGGTATAGATTCACGAAGGATGGAACCACAATGAGATATTCTAGAAAGAGTTTGGAGGCTTTTTTTTTTTAAGGTAAAAAGCTGTAGTATCTAATATACACTGACTGTGCAGGTACAACAGCCATCAGGAAATCAAGGACGAGAGCAGAAAAAAAAGGAGATGGAGGGAAGGAGGGAGGGAGGGGGGAGAGAGAGAGAGAGAGAGAGTGAGAGAGAGAGAAGAAGGAGGAGGGGGAGGAGGGAATCTCATGTGGAACAAACAGGAAGAGTGAAGCTATTCTGTTTCAACATATGTGTTTTGTATTTTGTGGCTTACTTTATTATTTTATTTATTTCGTGTCACAAGTAATGCAGATACGCACACATAATCCTCAGACTTAGCAACGACTTGCTCAGTCAGGAGAGAATGTAGATGTCTTAGGGAGGTTACAAAGATAAAAGGTAGTCAAGAAATTTCAGCTGGAATTGTATACCTGGAATGAAGGCTTGAAAATGTCTGTAAAGGGTTTTATGTATTTAGGCTTTGGGAAAGAAAATGTGCTATGAGTTATGACCCTTGTCCTTTTGTCTTGCTTAATGATCCCTGGGCAAAGAGGCTGCAGGGACTTAAAACAATCCTTGAGGGGGCAAGCTGGAAACTTCCAGTGCTTAGAAGCAGACACAGGCAATATGTCACCAATGTGCATGGAACATAGGGGAGGTAGCATTAAGGCCATCAGTTACTGCAGATAGACTCCAGCTCTTCCTGGAGGGTTCTGTGCCCTCAGCAGGCCTGAGAAGCATATGCCACTATGAACCTGGGTATTGGGTGACCTTGGGCATTCTACATATGTGGCGTCTAACGTAGACCTAGCTTGCTGCATTCTTCACAAGTGGCCAACCGACATCTTTCTTGGTTGCTGATGATTTGCCCTGTGCTGGAAATAACCCTTTGGGCTACTTGGAAAGGAGGTGGACAATTTATATGGGGAGAAAAAGAAAGGAATAAAAGACATAGCAAGGAAAAGGCCCTGACCGTTCCTAGGTATGGTGGAGAAGAAAGCTTCTTACAGATAAAGAGTATAGCCAAAAGCTGGGATATCTGGGATAGTCCAGAGTGGGCACGACCCTGAGTCATGTGAGGAGAAGGGAGAAGGGACGAGCAGTAGCCTAGGAGGATAGGAGGGCAAAGAGTAGATGAAAAGACAGGTAACCAAATAGTTGTATTATATAGGGATGGGCAGCTGCTGAAAAGGCAGATCAGGTCCTGGATTGGAGAAGTTTAGGGGGTGGGGTATGCCAGCAATGCCTGTAACAGATACAGAGATGCAGGGGGAGCCTGGGGGTGTCAGCATCTGCTTTGATATGTCAGTGGGCACCTCAGATACTGATACCCAGTATAAAACCTAAAGGCCATCATCAGGAACCATCTGCATCTCAGACTTCCATGAGTATGTCTCTACCCCAGCTGCACTCTCAGAGATCAGTTTGAATCTATTTCCCTGCAGCCTTTCTGGATGGTCGTACCACTCCTGTAAATCCATGGCTCCTGGACTCCACAGATACTCAACATCATAAACAGGTCCTAAGACCTTGTCATTCTCTATCTCTCCTTACTTGTCCAGGAAAGCCTTACTACATTAAGCTAAATTTCTCTTGTAGAGTTTGCAAAATTGCTCAAGGGTAGGGCACTTGTTCAGCATTCATAAGACCTGTGCTTTGATTCTCAGCATCACAATAAATAAGCAAAACTATAATATAAGCATCAAAACAAAACGAAACTGAATTAGATATAAAAACCAGACAAGGGTAACCCAGCAGTGCCTGGTTATCGGGCTCAGCATGGCTCTTAAACAACACCTTTGTGTTAGGCAGGCTTCAGGCTTCTTCTGGCAAGAGAAGGCTAGACTATGAAACCATATCTTCTGCATCCATATAGCAACATACATAGACTGTCAATAGGCTGCTAAAGAAAAATCATAGGTTAATGTTTTAGACTAAATGCTTACATTGGACCAATAATAAAAATAAAAATAAAATTGAGTTACTCAGGCTAAAATTCCATCTCATAAAACAAAAGAAGCTTTGTATCGACTTTCTGAGAGATGTGGATTAGAAGACAGCCAAATCCCCACAGGCTGATTTTCATAGCATGGTGTAGGTTGATGTCATTATGCAGGTGAAGGCAGGTGCAGGATAGAACGAAACCTGTCATTGGATAAGGAGGAAGGAAGGGAGGGAGAAAAGTTTTAGAGGGGGGGGGGAGACTGGAGTGAGAGGAGAGAGCAGCAGAGAGAACATGGAGGTGGATGTCAAGATTTCTCTTTCTGCACATTTACAGGTTGTTGTGACTATTCTAAAGGGATGGATGTGTTCAGGGCTTTGTATGTCTAGATGAGCAAATTATATCTTATCAATTGGATCAGAGGTTATTGTGTTGTGTGTTCTTTCATGTGGCGATTTAATTGAGTTCAAGAGAGTGTGTGGTGGTTGGACACACTGGGCCACCACAGAATTGGGATGTGTATGTCTGGCATGGTGGCAACCTGCCTCGGGAACTAGATGGGTAAAGAGATTGTTGCCAGGCTGGGAGAGTAGCCATTGGCAGTGTGATATGGGATGGAACTTAGCGGGTGAGAGGCTTTGCTGGCTAAGATGAAAATATCCAACAGATACCATGTAGCACTACGGTGCCAGAAATAGTGCAAGATGAAAGAAACATTGATTAATTTTACTGCAACACCATGGCAATGAGAATTCTCCAACTCAGTTCATAGAAAAGACAGCTGGAGGGTTCTGATAATGACTGACATTCTGATCGTAATTATCTTTATAACGATCTCAATTTTAAGTTGACCAGTCTGACTTTTGTTCATTGTTTCTATTTCCCTCAACCCTTCTGTGTATAAAACCATCCCATTTGGCTTACTGCAAATTAGGGAGTAAAATATTGCCCAATCCTAGAAAACAGAATAAGTCAATTAAACTAAACCATTATAATTTAATATGTTCTTGGAGTTCTTAAGAGATCAACTATAAATACTCAACCTTGATGCTCTGCCATTGACCAAAATTTCATGTGGCTCATGACTACATGGTGAAATTATCCTGGCATGTGCTGAGATAGATTCTAATATGTAGCTCAGACCCGTCTTGAACCTAAGATTCTGCTTCAGCCTCCTGGGGGGTTGGGATTACAAATGTGGGCCATCATGCTCAACAAGAATGTTATTCTATAGAAAAGTGACCTTTTGCTCTGTGATATACAGGGCTGCTGCTGCTGGAATCACAGAGAGATATACCAGGACTAAGAGCTAGGAGGCTACATGGCCTCTGCACAGTGACATTCTTTATAGCATTTTCTGACGATGCTTGAAAGAGCTTTGAAGACAATGCCTTTCTAGGATCTCTAAACGTGAAATTTTGATAAATGTTGATAGAGATAGAAAGAAGGGGGAATAAATAGAAACAGGCTAAAAGGAAAGACATACAAAACACTATGGGGCTAATTCCTGAAATTCAGTATTTAGGCATCAGAGGCAGGAGGATCCTGAGTTTAATGCCAGCTTGGGCAACACGGCAACAACAAAACCAGAAACCCCATGCTTGTCTTTTGTAATACAAAGCTACAAGCAAGGACTGCTGCTTAATGCGGCACAAAATAACTCAGAGGGTATTGCAAATCATTGACAAGAAAGGAGAGGAGTAAATCACTGATCATAATGGAAGGAACCCTGTTGCAGCGCAGGGGGCTTCTCTGGGCCATTTAGCAAGATTATATCCCAGGTATTCCCACAGCACTGACAGCTAGGATGCTCATCAACCGTAGAGGAAATCATTGTGTTAAGCAGCTGAATAGAGCAAAGCTTTTTGACGGAATGTATATACATTGTATATACGGAATGATAGAAACAACTTAAAGTGTGAAAACAAAACTGATAACATGTAACCATATGTGGAGCAAGGAAGTCCTTTTTGCTCAAACCTCATCGAGCGCCAGCTTTTTGAAAAACTACACAAAGCTGCATACACAGTCATTTTAAGTTCTCCTGGAAGCAGGAATTGTGATTCGAACTTTTAAAGAAAAATAGCAATCCGGTGCTGTGGTGACTTATTCTCTGGTTCCTAGCCATCCAAGGGTCCCAGTTGCTGTCAGTCAGAGACCAACTTAATTGATCTTCGGCTTCAGCTCAGGGAGTGGAAGGTGCATCAGTAGGTTTCCTCTAAAGCCTGTAAACACGATCCCAGATTCATATAATACCTGGCCTTTCAGTTATGCAGAAGCTTTCTCAAGAGATCCGCTCCTTCATACGGAATGGGAGAGCAACAGAGCCCTGTTGGGTGACTCAGCGCAGAGCTCGTGGAGGTGACTGGGATCCTGTGGCACCTTATTAGGATTGTCCTTTGGAATCATGCTGGTCTCTGAGAGCAAAACCAGGAGTCAGGATGCTCTCTAGAAAAGGAGGTTGCTATGGAAAAACCATACAGACTCCTGTCCTGTCTTAGATGATCCTTGCCTCTTCTGTGAAGCCCTCAGTCTTCTTACCAAAAGGGCAAGAGGCCATTTGAATGATAGCTGAAGCCCTCTCTTGCCTTCACTTTCTTTGCCTGCCCTGTAGTCTTGAAGATTCCAAATGAGGCCATGAGATACGTGCACAGGCCTCTGTAATTATTACCCTGAATCCAATGTTGTCCGCATCAAGTACATGTGCTTGTAGTTTAATAATATAAAATAGTGTATACTTGTATGGACAAGACTATTCTGTATATGTACATGGGAACCAGGAGATGGACACTGAGGAAGAAGGATATGGGGTTATAACAGCACATGCCCGTTCGTTCTTTGGTTAGAAAAGATCATGGGCTCAGCTCCATTGACCAGATCCATTGAGAGGATTATACCAAGCACAGGTGACACAAAGACAACTTCTCTTTTCAGCCACCAAAAGAAGACCTCAGAAAGTGAAGCTGTCTACAAAGGGTAGGTAGCCCATCATGGTAGGTAATATCGGTGAAGATTAGGTTGAAGACTTGTAATGGTGGAACACCATTTAAAGGGATACATAGAGAGTATTTTTAGATCGGACTTTGCTAATAGTTGCATGTTTCTTGCCATGGTTGGTTTTCGTCAACTTGCTAGAAGGTAGAGGTGTCTGGGAAAGGGGAATCTCAATTGAGAAAACGCCTTCGTAAGACTATCCTGTAAGCAATTCTGTAGGGCATTTTCTTAATGAATAATCAGTGTGGTTGGGGGCAACCCACTGTGGGTGTTCCCAGCCCTGGGCAAGTGGGCCTGAACTGTACAAGAATATAGCCTGAGCAAACCATGAGAAGCAGCCCAGAAAGCATGCTTGTCCAGGGCCTCTGCTTCGGTTCCTGCTTTCCAGGTTCTGAAGTCTGCCTTGGCCTAACTGAATGCATTGTGACCCAAGATATATAAGCCAAGGAAATTCTTTCCTCCTCAGTTGCTTTTGGTCCTGGTACTTTATCATAGCGATGGGAATTTTAACTAAGACAGTTCTGAATACGGGAATGTGAAGACCGGAGCTTGCTGTCTAAGAGGCTATTGATTCATCTGACGATAACCGGTGGGCACCACCCACATTCAGAACAGAACTGAATGCAGAAGAGAGAATGAACTGAGTGTTGCTTTACCATCGTTGGGGCTGTCACTGTCAACGTTAGGGCAATGTTGGGCCCACGGATTCCCACTTTACTTTGTAGCACTTCTTGGGGTCCCAATGCCACATGTGAGGGAGTCTCGGTGTTGGGGTGGGGAGTATGCTCTCCCATCTCTTTCCTGGGTTAGAAGCAGAAGTCTGGTTTTCATTTATTTCTCCAGATGCTAAGTTATCGAAGAGAAAGCCTTTCACAGCCAGGCAGAACATTTCTGGTTCCTTATTCTTAGCAGCTATGACCATATCTGTCATCTACTGAGTTTGTGATGAGAGAAGGGTTTGGCAGGCTTCCCCAAAGGGCGGGAGGAATTCGGGGGAGAGTGGAACAGCAGTTCACCTCTCCACAGAGTAAAAGCCCTGGGTGGGCTGGTGAGCTTTTGCACTTTACTGGGTCTGCTGAGAAGCATCCAGCTGAAGGCAGCTGGTCAGCAGGAGGAAGGCCATGGAATAGAGAAGTGAGAATGCAGCTGAGTGCACAGCCGCCCTCATCGCGGCCGGAAAACCACGAATGGAAAAAGAAAGACTGCCCCAGAAGCTCTTTGAGAACTTACAGTGAGTACCCAGTATCAGCCAGGCCTTCATTTCCTTACCTGACCCCCCCCCATGTTCCTCTTACCCACAAGTGCATACACACACTCACACTTTCTTTAAGTTGCAGACCCCTGCTTCTGTGCTGGATCGTGATGTGTTAGATACGGCTTAGTTAAGGAAAGCAAGCACTGTAATTCTCTTCAGTTTGTAGTTTGCTTGTTATCACTTGGGGGGGGGGAGTGGTGGAATTAAACCTAAGAGTGAATTACATCAAGTACATGCTCTCTCTCATTGGGCTTCACCCCATCCCCTTCTTTGTGTAAGGTGGCCTTGATGTCCTGGGTTCCAGAGATCATTGTGCCTCAGCCTCCCAAGTTGCTGGGACAGGATGACAGTACTTAAGCTGGATATGGGTGAGCACAGGGGATACATCTAAGCAAGTGGGCTTGGATCTCACAGCAAAGGCAGCATGACCCTAGTTCTGGGTTTCCCTGGTTATGAATACCCTTAAAGTGATGTAACAGCTCTGAGGTTGGCTTCCCCGACAAAATGTACTGAATTCTAGTGTTCCTCTTCCAGACTGTTGCAAAAAGTGAATGTCATTGGTCCATAAAAATTACTTTGAAACCCTTGAAGTATTACTCAGTCCTTCCTTAACTGTAAACTAGAACAAATCATTCAACAGCAGCATCATTGTCTACCCCAAGCTAACTTTCCCCTCTTTTCTTACTTCCCCTTTTTCATAGACCATATATATATATATATATATATATATATATATATATATATATAATTTGTTATCAAATTAGATCAACAAACATCCAAGGAGTTTCACATCTGACTCTGAGCTAAACAGGTTTAAGCTGAAGAAAAGAAAAACACATGACGAACATGTCAAAAGACCTTAAGTGACGCTCATTCATGTCCACGATAAGTGAGCCAAGGAGATGGGCTCTCTCCTCAAACCTGATTTAATTATTCAGTTTTCTACGAGTATCATAAAATACCACAAAGTGGGAGACCTGTACAGAGCTGTGCTCTGTCACAGCCCTAGGGAAGTCCATAATCATGATGATGGCCAAACTGGTGGAGGGAGTTGGGGGTCTACCCCTATGACCTCATTTGTACGGTTGCCTTTGTTTTTGTACTACGTATCAAAGATGTTGTTGAACTCCACGCTCTTCTGAGAGCTGAGATGACAATGTTTCACTGTGTTCTGCTTCTGTGGAGACTTTCTTTTCCTTATAGTGCGGGAGATCAAATCTAGAGACCTGTTCCCACAAGTTAAAGGAGGCTCTCTCTTGAGCTACACCCCTAAGGCCATTTGGAGTGTATTGACTATGAGTAGCCTGTGCTGTGGTATCATCGAGTGTGTATAACAAGCAGGAGCAGGAGAGATTGAGGGTAACTTAGAATGATGAACCCTGCAATAGAGCAAGTAGCATTGAGAAAGGGAACTCACAGATCAATGGCAACCGATCATGTCTACTGGATTGTCATGTGGCTGCAGAGAGCATTGACACTGGGCTTTATAACCTCTCTTTGGCATGGTTCTGTGCAGTGTTTCTTCTGTGTATATGCCACAATCTTCTTCAAAATTCGCTTTCCTCACATGTTTGTTTTAATTTTTTATTCAGAAGAGTACTGCAGTGAGCATCTACCTAAGTCTTTCCTTCTGTTTTTTGTTTGTTTGTTTTGAGACAAGGTATCTCTATGTAGCCCTGGCCGTTCTGCTAAGTCACTCTTAACATGCAGGCCACACAGAGAAGGTGAGTGGCAAGTTGAGGCTCTTAGGCTGCTAACTTCTTGCTAGAATTGGAAAAGTTCGAATGCTCACATTGTCCTCTGGTTAGAGTTACAGGAAACTGAAAATCAGCTGCTCAGTTAGAGGGAAGTTAGATGCGGTACACCAACCAGGGGTGACGAGTCATCTTCCAAGGGCTTCTAGAGACTGGCAGTGGCTACAGTTCATCAGGAAATGCTGGGTTCTGGACTTGCACTGCCACCTGTTGCACAAGGGTTTCCAACCAGGGTGACAATATAACAAACAAACTAAACCAAACCATCTACTTACAATGCTAACCAGACCAAAGGCAGAAAGCACCTTCCTCACCCATCCGCCAGCACATGACACCCTTTCATTTGACCAGGCTTTTCTGGTAGAGAAACTGAAAAGTAACAGCTCACATTGATGAGCCCATTTTCTCATTTCTACTGAAGGCTCCACATGGTCACTGCCTGGGCATATTTTATTCTGTGTGGCAGACCCCAAGAAACTTCCTACAAGTGGCCTGAATCATGGACAACTCCCTTAATTTAGGTTCCCCACTGTCTCTTTTGCTCTTTCCTCTCCTCCCTTCCCTTCTTCCCTTTATTTTTTGAGGCAGGGTCTTGACACGTTGTTCAGGTTGGCCTGGAACGCCCTATGTAGCCCAGGGTAATAGGGAAACTCAGCATCTTTCTGCTTCAGCCCACGGTGCTGCCTAGTTTTGTGTTAATTTGTCACAAGCTAGTCATCTGTAAGAAGAGAACCTTAATTGAGAAAATGTTCCCATAAGATCTGGCTGTAAGTCATTTCGTAAAATTCGAGATTGATGGGGGAGGACCCCATGCATGGTGAATGGTGCCATCCCTGGGCTGGTGGTCCTGGGTTCTATAAGAAAGTTGGCTGGGAGAGCCATGGGGAGCAAACCCGTGAGTGAGCAGCACTCCTCCATGGGCTCCGTATGAACTTCTGCCTCCAGGTTCCAGCCATGTTTGACTCTTGACTTCCTTCAATCGTGGACTACGATGTGGAAGTGTAGCTGAATAAGCCCTTTCTTCTCCAGCTTGCTTTTGGGTGTGGTGTTTCATTATAATAATCATCACCCTAACTGGGACACTCACTATGTCCTGGGATTGCAGGCCTGGGGCACCATGGGACTCATTTGTGTCTCCCTTCTTAGAAGGGTTGTTTGTGAAGTAGCAGAAATCAGAATTTACATTTCTTCTTAACACTTTAACAGCAACATCGCATCGCTGTTGGTAGCATCCTCCCAAAAGCCCTTACATTCTGAGGGTCTGCAAAGAGCTCTCGACCTCTCAGAGACTCTGAACTTCGTTTGTTTTCATTTCACCAGGATCAGGGAAATGGAAGCTTTAAGTGTGCGAGGGATTTTGTTATTCTGGGGACTCTTCACTGACCTTCCTCATTATTTTATGATGCAGGGACGGTAGTTTACACTTCATAAGAAAAATGCTGTCCAGGCACATAGTTGCTCATGCTGATAGCCCCAGCAAGTGGGCATTAGTGAGAGGACGTCTGGGCTACATAGTGAGTTCTAGGCCACCTAGGGCCAGAGTCTAATCCTGTTTCTTTACAAAATACCCCTAAGTACGACACGACAGCAGCTTCAAGTGGCTTGTCTGCAATTGGTTTTTGCCCAAACTGAGTCAGATTATTACTTGGGGCTGACAATTTAGCTGAGTGCTACAGTGGGTATCTGGCATGAGGCTCCGGGATTGGCTGCAAAATAAAAACAGAGAAAATCAATTAATGAATAACTAACCCTCTGCTGTGCTCAGCCCTAGCACCAACACTTTTTTTTTTTTTGTGGTTAAAACAATGCGATCACAAAGATAATTTAACAAAACTTAGTGAGAAGAAAGAATAATGCTTACTTTCTAGCCTATACCTGATTCATCTGCAAAAGTAGAGATGAACAAAATGCATTGTTTTTTTGTAGTGGAATGCAAGGTTTGTTATTAGCATTCTGACAGCCACCACCAACCCCTTGTTCTTTCTTAAATCTAATTGTGCATCAGTGCTACCTTCACTCTTCCAATGAGTCAGTGAAGGCACAGGTCTGAGGCCTGGGGTCCCCAATGCGTTCAGTCCTATTTGAGCTGAAGAGTGCATTAGTTTTGGAGACAGCCTAGATTCAAATCCTGGCTACCCCACTTTCCAATGTTTCAAACTTGGGCAAACAAGTAGTCCAACCTCAGTTCTGTGACCTGTGAAACTGAACAACTGTCCCTGATTGCCTAGCAGTCTGTGAGTCAAGTGAGTCAAGGAACATAGACCACAGTTACTGTCTGTTGTTACTACAATGATCCACTAGGGAAGTCTGTCCCATGGAACCTAGTCATTGAGCCTGATGACAGCCTGCCTCAATGTTTGTCCCTTGTAAAGGTCGAGGCTGAGTTGACAAGGTCACTGAATGAGGACAGTGCGGGTAAAGCCATATTGCAAATTGTAGCTGTAAGGTGCATAGGGTCTACAGCCGTAGTGCCAGCTACCCAGGAAGCCAAGGCATGAAGAACTTTTAAGGCCAATCTAAACAAACACAGGGAGATCTCACTTAAAAACAATGATTAGGACTGGAGATGTGGCTCAGTGGTTAAGAGTGCTGGCTGGCTGCTCTTACAGATGGCCCAGGTTCAATTCCCACATTGCAGCTCACAACCATCTTAAAACAATGATTGTCCGCTTAAGTATGAATGTTTATGTGTAATGTGTATGTGTATTGGATATATTTGTATACATAGGTGATTTTGTTAATGGTAGGCATACGTTCTTATAAACTCCTTTGAAAACAGAACTGCAATCTACTTAACTACATTCTATTGCAGAAGTGCAATGTGCTCAAGGTTAATCCCCCACCCCAATACTGCATGGGTGAGTGAGAGCTGTAGCTCAGTGTCCGTGTCTACCACAGAGAGAGGTGTCACAATGCTTTATTGCTAGCTCCAGAGAAGGCCCCAACTTGACATCTGAAGCACGATTTCTACAGAATGTACTGCTTCTTCATCATTTATAAGGTCAAGAGATGATAGAACTGTCATGAATTTGGTGTCTGCATGTGTGTGTGATAATGTTTTTTACTGAAAAACATAATATTTTACTTTAAAATGTATAATTTATTGGCATTAAGTATAACATCGTGTGGTCAACATATCTCTAGAACTTTTTTCATCGTCCCTAGCGTGAATTCCTGAGGTGACAATGTCTTATTCTCTACCCCACCGAGCCCTGGTGATAATTATGTTACTTTCTCTTTCTATGAACTTGACTTCTCTGGGTCATGTGCGTAAGCGGAATAGTCTGTTGTTTTTCATATGTGTTCGTGTGCAGAGAAATGAATAAGAACTGTGGCTGTGGTAGAAGTTGTCTGCACGGCCCGCTCACTCCCCTTATCTTCCTCACCCATCTTAACTTTGAAATACTCTGCCTGCCTTGCTCTTCATGTGGAAAACCCTCCAAGGGAAAGCACATGGACTTCATGACTGGGATGCTGTGGAAAGGGAAAGTATCCGAAAAAGGAATGGGGTTTACTAAGACGTAGTGATTTTCTGCTGGTTATGGCGGCACATGTCTTTAAGCCTAACACTTGGGAGGCAGAGACTGGTGAATCTTTGAGATGGAGACTAGCCTGGTCTAGAGAGAGAGTTCCAGGACAGCCAGGGATACAAAGAGAAATCTTATCTCCAAAAATAAAAACAAAACGACAACCCCCTGCCTGCACACATACATGCACACACACACACACACACACACACACACACACACACACACACACACACACACACCCAAAAAATACCAAACCAATCCACCACCACCACCACCAACAACAACAACCATAGCTTCTCGGTGAAGAAGAGCAGTGTGTTAGTTTGATTGGTGGTGGGGAGCACTTTTTCTTTTTCTTTTTTGGTCACTGGGATAAATATGTGAGAAATAGTTTAAAGAAGGAATGTGTCCTTTTATCTGACAGTTCCCCAGTCCACGGCTAGCCAGCTCCATGGTTTTAGGCATGCAGCAAGGCAACAAGGCAGACCACGGTGGCAATGGAGTATGGAGTAGACCCCGCTCACCCAAGGCAGCTATGAACCAGGAGAATGAAGAAGGGGTTGGAGAGGAGGAATACAGTCCCCTGGGTGTGTCTCCTATTTTCCATCGATTTCAGAGTATTATGAATCCATCCAAAAGATGAATTTCTTAACTAATGCAGAGCCCTCACACAAAACTATGGGTATTGTGTGTTGTAGATTCAGGAATACTGAGCCACAGCATAGATGGAACAACTTTGCCTTTGACATCCACCGATTTTCAAGATCTTTAAGAGTCTTCGGTCTGTCTACAGTATGACTCAGATAGGAAGAGAGTGTTGGAAACGGGTTTAATGCCTGTATTCCCTGCCCCTGGGTTCTTAAAGTTTAAGAAGTAACTTTTAGCCTGGCTATACAGCAAGATGTCGTCTCACTTTTCGTTAATCACTTTTCTCACTGCTCTGGTAAAACTCGGACAACGTGGACTGGAGGTGAAAGGTTAATTTCATGACTTTATAGGGCACAGCACATCACTGTGAGGAAGACAAGTTGGTCTGGGCTCCTGTGGTGGTGGAAGTGTGAGAGTTTGTCCATCTATCCTTGGGTTCGTCAGTGGCACAGGGCTCTAATCCTTAAGGCCTCTTCCCAAACCACCTACTTCCTTCTACTAAATTCTCCCTCCCAAAGGTTCTACAATCTCCCAAAACAGCATCATTAGTTGGGGACCAAATATTCAAACCACATGAACCAGTGGGGACACGTCACACTCAAATCATAATACTGTCAAAAAAAAAAAAAAAAAGAGGGAAAGAAGAAGAAAAATTATTATGGCTATAGAAGTTCCATTTTATGCTAGTCAACCATCTAGGTTCCTGCCAGCTGTTTGTCTTTGACTCCAGTCCCCAAAAAATAAATTGCCTGTAACCCTGACTCAGAAATGCTCCCCCCGCCCCAAATGTACAGCCATGACTAGCCACTCGTTATGATATGTCTAACTGCTGTTTTTTTGCTTCTGTAACTTGCTTATGCAAATACCCAAAGATTGTTTTGAGTTGCCTTAACCACTTAACTCGGCAAAATAGACCAGTTTTTGCTTGCTTGCATTGATACTGAAGGTCTCGATGTGTGTTTTTGTTTTTCCCTCTTTAAAGTCCTTCTCCATACCAATCTTCCAAGGCAATCTCAAAGTTGGCTTAGAGATTCCTTACCCCACACCCTCGCTAGCTGCTAATCAATAAATCTTTTGATTATAATTGGGTTGAGTCTATGGTCTTTTCTCAGGGGTACTCGATAACATTTGAGGGCCTCTGGCGAAATCCCCGGGAGACCCCACAGTCAGGGTCAGGGGTCGGGAATAGACCCCACAAGGAACAAGTCCAAAGAAGACTTGTTAGGACCCGGAAAGCTCAGGCTGCAACAGCCCAAAATTTGCAAATGGAAGGCAAATTGAAAATAAGAATTGCCGGCCAGCATGCTTCTGAAGCTTGGACATACGGATGAGTTGTTCTGTTCTGTTTGGGAATCCAGACATTTGGAGAGACAAAGGCGAGATCACAGACCCAGGCTCTGGGGTAGAGGAGCCCACCTTACTATCCTTTTGGTTTGAGTGTATGAGTAAAGGTAGACAACGCATGTCTGAGTTCATCTACGGTTTTTGTTTTTTGTCCCCCACCCCATTATGTTATTTTACCACCTTTTTTCTGTTGTTCTCTGTTGTCTGTTGGGCTTGTGTTTTCAAGCTGTGTTGCCGAGATGGCAGTGGAACGGATCACATCCAAACTGCCTCTAAGCTGCGCGGTACGTTTTCAGAGACGGACTGTTCCTGGCTGCCACGCCACTATCTCCCCCTGCTCAGGAGCTTTCTCCTACAAGCTTGCTCCACTTCTCTCTCGGTGAAGCCTGCTGTTTAAATCCTGCAGGTACAGCAGGCATTTCTCCGTGTCCTCCTGTTGGCTATTGTCTTTCCTTGCTCTGCTTCTGGAGAATGTATCTTTTTTCTATTTGCTCTATCTCCTAGCTGACTCCTGTCTCTGTCCATAGAGCCCTGGTTGCAGTCTATCCCTGCGGCAGGATTGGCATGATGCAGGCTCCCCCGGTGTGCAACCTGGCAAGCACCATAAGGTCCTTGTTCTCTGGGCTCTTTCTTGCTGCACTGCCGTAGCTGACCCACACCCAGAACTGCTTATCTCTAACCTTTCTTTGTTCTCTACTTGCTCTGGTCTTCCCCTCTGGTCACTGAATTTGGCTTTTCAGGGATTCGGGTGTCTTTGGGATGTGGTTAATATTTAAATATTGTTTTATGCTGTTGTACTCTGGAGTTGGGATATAGCCTCTGTACTCAAAATAAGCAGGGTTGTTTAAACACTTTCTCCAAACTCTCAGTCCTAGGTTAGAAGGGCATCTGACTCTAGGACAAAGAGAAAAAAAACCAAACTTAGTCCAAGGAAAGACACCAAGTGCTTTAAAATGTCATAAATACACATTTTCTATACATTAAGATTTGAAAGTTTACTGCGTATGGTCAAAAATCTGTAAAGAAAAGTAAAAATCTGTAAAAATGCCAACATTGTCTTGAGTTCCTGTGGATACCTGGTTTTCATAGTTTTCTGTTTAATGGTTACAGGTACTTATTTTATTCTCCACCTTAAGGTCTACATAAGATAAAGCATACTTATTAGCTTTTTCAGGTTGTCTGACGGTAGTCACACACATGAAGTAGTTTAAAATAAAATAATATCTGTCTAAAATCTCTAAATAATAATTCTAGATATGTTCCCTTAAAATGATTAGAGCTGGGATTGTTAAAAGTTAATATCCTTTCAAAAGAAGGCGCTAGGTGAAGTTGCTAGACCTTTACCTAAGAATCCAGTCGATTCTAGCTGGCTGCATGTATTTAGGCCCTAATTGCAGGAAATCTCAAGATTTTCTGGAGAAATTGGGATAAACAGGCAAATAACTAAGAATAAGGATGGGGTCCACCTATGCAAAAATGGAAAAACTGTTATATATACTGGATAAACACTCCAGATATTATCTAACACTTCCTTAGACTTAGAAAAAAATTCTTATGATAAATAGTAAATATATCTGTTATTGAGCTATTATATGTTATTGCTGTTTCAATTTTTCAAAAAAGGATTTATATAAAAGTTAGGATGGCTAAATGCAATTGAATAGACAATTAAATAAATAAATGTAATATAAATTAAATAATCCTTTGAATCCTGTCCACCTTTTTTATTCTGGTTTATAAAAACTTGTTCCTAGCACCCAGATCCCATGGGGGAGAGAGCTGAAGCATGGATAATCCTGAGAGCTCAGGGGAGACTGCAACTTCTGCTCACATTCCTGGCCCAAGAGGAACCTGCCTAGTAGCTTATAGATACAGGAATATAGGAGCAGTCAGTGGGAGGAATCTGCTGATTTCTGCCTGTGCCCTGAACTGAACTGGACCGGTCTCACAGCTCCCTGCACCCAAATCCCATGAGGGAGAGAGCTGGACCCTTAGAAGTGCAGAGAAACCTGAGAGGTCAGAGGAGACAACTACTTCTGCTCACATTCCTGACCAAGAGGGACCTGCCTAGTCCCCTCTGTGCTCTCTGAGCATAGGAACCTAGGAGCAGGAACCTTCAGGTGTCTGCCTTTGCCAAGAGCTGAAAGCCAGTCACCAGAAGTGCCTAGACACCTGAGAGCAGAGGTAACACGAACTCTTCTGTGCCAAGCAACCTCTCTGGAGGCTTTAGGTCACATAAACCCAAGAGCAGCTCTCTTCCCAGATCAGGGTGAAAGAAAATGGGTCTATAGGAGTGCTGACACACAGGCCTACAGGAGGATCAAGCCAATCTTAGAGACAGCAAAACAATACAGGACAACACAGGTAAACAAGGAGAAGCCCTTAAAGAGGAAACACAAAAATCCCTTAAAGAATTACAGGAAAACACAACCAAACAGGTAAAGAAATTGAACAAAACCATCCAGGATTAAAAATGGAAATAGAAACAGTAAAGAAAGCACAAAAGGAGACAATCATGAAGATAGAAAACCTAGGAAAGAGATCAAAAGTTATGGATGCAAGCATCACCAACAGAATACCAGAGAAATAAGAGAGAATCTCAGAGGCAGAAGATACTATAGAAAACATAGACACAAACATCAAAGATAATGTAAAACACAAAAAGCTCCTCGCCCAAAACATTCAAGAAATCCAGGACAGTGAGAAGATCAAACCTAAAGATAATAGGTATGGAAGAGAGTGAAGACTCCCAACTTAAAGGGCCAGTAAATATCTTCAACAAAATTATAGAAGAAAACTTCCTGAACATAAAGAAAGAGAGGCCTGTGAATATACAAGACACCTACAGAACTCTAAATTGATTGGACAAGAAAAGAAATTCCCCCCATCACATAATAGTCAAAAGACCAAAGCACAAAACAAAGAAAGAATATTCAAAGCAGTAAGGGAAAAAGGTCAAGTAATATATAAAGACACACATATCATAATTATACCAGACTTCTCACCAGAGACTATGAAAGTCAGAAGATACTGGGCAAATGTCATAAAGACCCTAAGAGAATACAAATGCCAGCCCAGGCTACTATACTCAGCAAAACTCTCAATTAACACAGAAGGAGAAGCCAAGATACTCTATGACAAAACCAAATTACACAGTATATTTTTACAAATTGAGCCCGACAAAGGATAATAGATGGAAAACTCCAACACAAGGAGGGAAACTACACCCTAGAAAAAGCAAGAAGGTAATCTCTTTGCAAAGAAACCAAAAGAAGAGAGACACACATATTTCCACATCTAATAACAAAAATAACAGGAAATGGCAATCACTATTCCTTACGATCTCTTAACATCAATGGACTCAGTTCCCCAATAAAAAGACATAGATTAACAGACTGGATAGGTAAAGAGGACCCAGTATTTTGCTGCATACAGGAAACACACCTCAGAGATAAAGACAGACACTACCACAGAGAAAAGTTGGAAAACAACTTTGCAAGCAAATGGTACAAAGAAACAAGCTAGAGTAAACATTCTTATATTGAATAAAATTGACTTTCAACCAAAAGTCATAAAAAAAAAAGATAAGGAAGGATACTTCATATTCATCAAAGGAAAAATGCACCAAGATCTGCTCCAAATGCAGGGGCACCCACATTCATAAAAGAAACCTTACTAAAGATCAAAGCACACATTGCTCCTCACAGAAAAATAGTGGAAGACTTCAACATCCTACTCTCATCAATGGACAGATCATGGAAACAGAAACCTTACAGAGATATAGAGAAACTAACAGAGTTGTGAACCAAATGGATTTAATAGATATCTATAGAATATTTCATCCTAAAACAAAAGAATATACCTTCTTCTTAGCACCTCATGGTACTTCTCCAAAATTGACCATATAATTGGTCACAAAACAGATACAAGAAGATGGAGATAATTCCATGCAACCTAACAGATCACCACAGACTAACGCTGGTCTTCAATAGCAACAGTAAGGACAGGAAGCCCACATATACATGGAAGTTAAACAACGCTTTACTCAGTAATAACTTGGTCAAGAAAGAAATAAAGAAATTAAAGACTTTTTAGAATTTATGAAAATGAAGGCACAACAACCGAAACTTATGGGACACAATGTTGCACTGCTAAGAGGAAAACTCATAGCTCTGAGTGCCTCCAAGAAGAAACTGAAGAGAACACACACTAACAGGTTGATAGCAAACCTAAAAGCTCTGGAACAAAAAGAAGCACAGACACCAAACTCAGGGCTGAAATCAACCAATTAGAAACAAAAAGGACTATACAAAGACTCAACAAAACCAGGAGGTGGTTCTTTGAGAAAATCAACAAGAGAGACAAACCCTTAACCAGACTAACCAGAGGTCACAGAGAGAGTATCCAAATTATCAAAATCAGAAATGAAAACAACAACAGAATCTGAGGAAGTTCAAAAAATCATCAGATCCTACTACAAAAGCCTATATTCAACAAAACTGGAAAATCTGCAGGAAATGGACAATTTCCTAGACAAATACCAGGTACCAAAGTTAAATCAAAATCAGATATAACATCTGAACACTCCCATAACTCCTAAAGAAATAGAAGCAATTATTAAGAGTCTCCCAACTAAGAAAAACCCAGGACCAGATGGGTTCAGTGCAGAATTCTATCAGACCTTCATAGAAGACCTTATACCAATACTGTCCAAACTATTCCACAAAATAGATTCAGAAGGAGCACTACCGAATTCCTACTATGAAGCCACAATTATGCTTATACCTAAACCATACAAAGACCCAACAAAGAAAGAGAACATCAGACCAATTTCCCTTATACATATCGATGCAAAAATACTCAATAAAATTCCAGGAACACATAAATATGATCATTCATCATGATCAAGTAGGCTTCGTCCCAGGGATGCAGGAATGGCTCAATCTATGCAAATCCATCAACGTAATTCACTATGTAAAAAACCCCACATGATCATTTCATTAGATGCTGAGAAAGCATTTGACAAATTTCAACACCTCTTCATGATAAAAGTTCTGGGAAAACCAGGAATTCAAGGCCCATACCTAAACACAATAAAAGCAATATACAGCAAACCAGTAGCCAACATTAAACTAAGTGGAGAGAAACTTGAATCAGTCCTCTAAAATCAGGGACTAGACAAGGCTGCCTACTCTCTCCCTACTTATTCAATATAGTTCTTGAAGTCCTAGCCTGAGCAATTAGACAACAAAAGGAGGTCAAAGAGATACAAATTGGAAATGAAAAAGTCAAAATATCACTATTTGCAGATGCCATGATAGTATACTTAAGTGACCCCAAAAGTTCCACCAGAGAACTACTAAGTCTGATAAACAACTTCAGCAAAGTGGCTGGATATAAAATTAACTCAAACAAATCAGTAGCCTTCCTCTACTCAAAGAATAAACAGGCTGAGAAAGAAATTAGGGAAATGACACCCTTCCCAATAATCACAAATAACATAAAATACTTCAGTGTGACTCTAACCGAGTAAGTAAAAGATATGTATGACAAGGACTTCAAGTCTCTGAAGAAAGAAATTGAAGAAGATCTCAGAAGATGGAAAGATCTCCCATGCTCATGGATTAGCAGGATTAATATAGTAAAATGGCCATCTTGCCAAAAGCAATCTACAGATTCAATGTAATCTCCATCAAAATTCCAACTCAATTTTCATATAGGTAGAAAGGGCAATTGGCAAATTCATTTGGAATAACAAAAATCTCAGGATAGCAAAAACTATCATCAACAATAAAAAGAACTTCTTGGGGAATCACCATCCATGACCTCAAGCAGTATTACAGAGCAATAGTGATAAAACTTGAATTGTATTGGTACAGAGACACGCCGGTAAATCAATGAAATAGAATTGAAGACCCACAGATGAACCCACACACCTATGGTCACTTGATCTTTGACAATGATCCAATGGAAAAAATACAGCACTTTCAAAAAATGGTGCTGGTTCAACTGGAGGTCAGCATGTAGAAGAATGCAAATTGACCCATTGTTATCGCTCTGTACAAAGCTTAAGTCCAAGTGGATCAAGGATCTCTACATCAAACCAGATACACTCAAACTAATAGAAGAAAAAGTGGGGAAGTGCCTCGATCACATGGGCACTGGGGAAATTTTCCTGAACAAAACACCATTGGCTTATGCTCTAAAACCAAGAATCGACAAATGGGGCCTCATAAAACTGCAAAGCTTCTGTAAGACAACACATTGTCATTAGGACAAAATGGCAACCAACAGATTAGGAAAAGATATTTACCAATCTTACATCTGGTAGAGGGCTAATATCCAAAATATACAAAGAACTCAAGAAGTTAGACTCCAGATAGCCAAATAACCCTATTAAAAATGGGGTGCAGAGGTAAACAAAGAATTCTCAGCTGAGGAATATCAAATGACTGAAAAGCACCTAAAGAAATGTTCAACATCCTTAGTCTTCAGGGAAATGCAAATCAAAACAACCCTGAGATTCCGTCTCAAACCAGTCAGAATGGCTAAGATCAAAAATTCAGGTGATAACAAATACTGGTGAGGATGTGGAGAAAGAGAAACATTCTTCCATTGCTGGTGGGATTGCAAACTGGTACAACCACTCTGGAAATTAGCCTGGGGATTCCTCAGAAAATTGGACATTGCACTACCTGAGAACCTAGCTATACCTCTCCTGGGCATATACCCAAAAGATGCTCCAACATACAACATAGACACATGGTCCACTCTATTTACAGCAGCCTTATTTATAGTAGCTAGAAGCCGGAAAGAATCCAGATGCCCTTCAACAGAAGAATGGATACAGAAAATGTGGTACATCTACACAATGGAGTACTCTACTCAGCTATCAAAAACAATGACTTCATGAAATTCATAGGCAAATGGATGAAACTAGGAAATATCATCCTGAGTGAGGTAACCCAATCACAGAGAAACATACATGGTATGCACTCATTGATAAGTGGATATTAGCCCAAAATCTGGAACTACCCAAGATACAATCCACAGACCACATGACACTCCAGAAGAAGAAAGACCAAACTGTGGATGCCTCAGTCCTTCTTAAAAGGGAGCACAAAAATATTCATAGGAGTAAATGCAGAGACAAAGTTTGGAGCAGAGACTGAAGGGATGGCCATCCAGAGCCTGCCCCACATGGGTACACAGCCCATACATATACAGCCACCAAAACTAGATAAGATTGATGAAGCTAAGAGCTGCATGCTGTCAGGAGCCTGATATAGCTGTCTCCTGAGAGGCAAGGCCAGAGCATGTCAAATATAGAGGTGAATAGTAGCAGCAAACCGTTGAACTGAGAATGGGGTCCCCATTGGAGAAATTAGAGAAAGGACTGAAGGAGCTGATGGGGCTTGCAACTCCATAAGAACAACAATGTCAAACAACCAGAGCTCCCAGGGACTAAACCACTACCCAAAGACTACACATGGAAAGACCCATGGTTCCAGCTGCATACGTAGCAGTGGATGCTTTGTTGGGCACCAATGGAAGGAGAAGCACTTGGCCTTGACAGTGCTGGACCACCCAGTATAGGGGACTGTCCAGGGGGTGGTTAGGGAGGGGAAACACCCTTATGGAAGAAGGGGAGGTGGATGGTATAGGGGCTAATAACCAGGAAACCAGGAAAGGGAATAACATTTGAAAGACAAATAAAAAATCCAATAAAAATGGAAAATCATAATTAAAATATGTATTTTGACATAAAAAATTGTTCCCTTTTTGGATGTCATAGGTATTCAAAACCCATGGTAAAATATAAACTTTATTTTTCTCGGGGTCTCTAAAACCACAGGATGAGGGTTGGGGTAAAGGAAATCTACTAAAGTAAAACTTATAATCTTTTTTAAACAAAAAAGCTTAAAACTTGTAACAGGAAGGCTAATAATCGAAAATTTACATATAAGTAATCTTAATTTGTTATTAAATGCTTAAATAACTTGAAACAAACTCCAATCTCCTTTCTAGACTAAGGAGACAACAGATCCCTAAGATATTTTGCCTTTTATATGATGATTTTTGTCCTAAAAATTTAAAAGAGAAAATAACATATATTTAATACATGAAATATGTTTAATAAAAGGTCCATAAACTCCTAAGGTCTACTTTTATTAATGATAACTGACTTCAAGATATATGTATAGCCTCCTTGGCTTGATAATTTTGTTAAGCTTATCAATATTTGGATAAAATAAACCATATAAGAAAGTATAATATTCTGAAATAGTGTCCTATAAAAGGATTAAGAAATATATAATATTTCTAATCTCTTATATATGGTTTTATATAATTTCTAGTCTCTGCGTGGGTTACATTTTTGATTTAAAATTTTATTTTGATACTGAGAGCTCCAATTCAAAAATTATACATTTTAAGACGAAAACTTAACTTGGGTGAAAATGTAAAATCTTATTCTTATTAAAGCTGTTATGTTCTTATGAATAACTAAGGCTAATTAGCACATGCAAGCTAATGTTCAGTCACCCTATAAATGATCTAATTCTTTAATCTGCTCGAAGCTATGCTTGTCATCATGCTAAGGACATTTTCAGGGACAAGCTTTATTTAGTCTTCCGAGAACGTTTTCAAGGTTCAGCCTAAGGCAGTTAACTGAAAACAAAGCTTATTTAAGACTAAGTGTATTTCATAAATTAAATGTTGGCACTCAAACAGTTGGCTTTTAAAATGTGTGTGTGTGTGTGTGTGTGTGTGAGAGAGAGAGAGAGAGAGAGAGAGAGAGAGTGTGTGTCAGTGTGTCAGTGTGTCAGTGTGTGTGCGTGTTTTAAAGCTTCCCATGATATACAAAACCACTAGCTCCTAGTGGCAGCCCTAAGGTATTCTCCACAGAAAATGAGAGGACGTGAATGATGAATGATTCCCTCTGTATTATAGCAACTCTAACCAATGAGTAAAGCAAAACGACTGCCTCATATAGCAACGGAAGACTTAACTGACGCTGTGCTATGTTACTGTCTGTGGAAGACCTCTGCCCCCAAGAGCCTTATGGAGGACCCTAGGGTATCTGTCTAAGTAAGACTGTTTAAGGTATATATAAAACAATTAAAAATATTTCAGATTTTTCCCCCTCTTGCTATGGCATTATTACATTAAGACTTCAAAAGTTCAGAGCTGTGACAATCAATGGAGTTAAGATTTTCCCCTAAACTCCTTAACTTTAACCTTCTGTTCCTAGTCTGTGTTTGTCCCAGCAGATTTCCAGTCAACTAAAGACTAACGATTACTCCAAATACACAGGTGGTCTTTTGAAACTAGCAAGCCTTGTACTTGCTGAAGGAGGTGTAATCTAGATGCTTCTGACAAAATGTCCTACCAGCTTGAATCCCAGCTTTGGACCAACATTCCAGAGGGCTCCAAAGTTACTTGCACTTTGCTAATCTCAGATTGTTTTACAAAGCCTGGAGAGCAAACCAGTGTACCCTGCCCACTCCAGGCCTTTGACCAGCAGTCCAGTCTGACGTTAACAATCATATCCTGCTTCAGCTGAGAAGCACTTACAGAGGAGAGCGCATTGCCCCCTATTATTAACAAAAGGCTGCAACGGTAGGTTCAAAGGAAACTAGGTCCCCTCCACCAAAGGAACCGTTTATCTATCACTGTCAAAACAAACATCTGTCTGTGGTACTTATTACCACAGGAAACCTCATGCTGGCCTCTAGGCTCCTTCAGTGTTAGAAATACCTTTTAAAATCAGAGAGTTACAAAACGAGTTACTCAAGATGGGGACTGGAATTGAATTGAATGGCTTAATTAAAATATCAACCTTTAGTCGGACATAAATGTTAAGCAATGGTTTGATTCATAAGATCTGGAGCCAGTGAGGAAATGTAATGGCTACCATTTTATGCTGGGCACCATCTTGGTATGCAACAGACATTTGTCTATGACTTTAGTCCCTGGAAGGTAACTCCCTGGTATTCTTGACTCTGTGACCTTCACCCCCAAATATACAGCTCTAACTATCTACATGTTGTGATATGAATAACTGTAAGGTTTTGGGGGGATATTTTTGTTTGTGTTGGTTTTTGTTTTTTGGGGGGGGTATTTTTGCTTCTGTAACTTGCTTACTCAGTTACCCAAAGATTGTTTTTTTGTCAGCATCAGGAACTGGCTTTATGGCTACAGGTTGCCTCTGAATCCAGCAATGATGGTGACGTCACCCATAGGCAACAGGGCCCCTGCCTATCTGTTGCCATGGCAATCGCCATACATTCCCAGCATCCACCTGGTTTACCTCTCTCCTTTATCTGCGAGTGATTCCATCTCAGCCTAATTAAAAGGCAGACCCCTTTGACCTTCACCTCTCTCTTCTTTCTCTCTTCCCCCTCTGCCCCCGTCACCCACTTTGCCCTTTTCTGTCCACAATAAACCTCTCTCACGAGGAACTGTATGTACTAGCCTGGTGTGGTCTGTCCGGATGTGAGCCGAGTTTCTAACACAACAGTTTTGAATCGCTGAACCACTTAACATGGCAGAACTGAACAGGTTTTTCTTGCTTGCATAGATATTGAAAGTCTTTTGTGTGGTTTTTCCCTTGAAAAGTCCTTCTCCATACCCCCTCCTACAAGGCAGTATCAAATTTGGCTCAGAGATTGTTCGTCCCGCTAGCAGCTAATGAATATGACTTTTAATTATAATTGGACTGAGTCTGTGGTCTTTTCCCAGGGGTCATAAACTCCATAGCAGAAGAAACCTGTGTTCTTGGCTGGGAGTGACCCACAGATAGAACACTGCTTAGTATGCACAAACCTTGACTTCAGCCATAAAAAATAAAAGCTGAAAGTTAAGGTTGTGGTTCCAGATGGATCTTGGTTTTGTTCTGAAGTGTTAAGACTAGAACTCACGGCACCTGCACATACTAAGCACATTGAAGCAACACTCCCTAGTCTCTGCTTTCAGCTTTTGTGAGAACTTGCTTTTAAAACTCACCCTTGAGCCCCTTTATGGAGAAAGTACCACATACCACCAACATAGGGCATTCAAAGACACCCTGTGTGTGCTTTCTGTACGTACTTTTGTCATTGTCAGGAATGTCCTGGGTTCTAGCTGTGGCTTTGTAGAATATAGGCGACCATGACCGTTTTGGGTCCTTGTGAGGCAGCTATGTGAAGATACATATGGAAGCATGACAGCCCACACAACAGCTAACTGAAATAACACATGGGTGTTGTTTTTAATACTCTCTGGGGGAGTACTGACTGCTTCATGTGGACTCCGTTGTTCCAGTCTTAATTATCAGTGTCACTCTTGTATTACACGTCACACAGCACACAGTTGACATTGCTGTATGCTGTTAACACCACAGATTCAAGGAGAAAGATCACTGAACCAAACAAAGGCTAAATTAGTTGATGTAAGCAAGCTTCTAAAAGTTCATGTTCATGGGCTATCATTCCCAAAAGTTGGGTTCAAGAGGTCAGCATTGGACATAGGTCAGATAAGAGTTCTTATAGTTCTGGAATAGGAGGTTGTCAAATTGGGGGTTTGTCAGGCAAACAGTTGGGGTTACGGAAGGCCAAGCATAAGTATAACAAGTTGGTCCTAACAACCTCTTGAAAACAGGCATGGTTGCTGTTTCCTGGAACAGGCAGTAATGCCTGTAATTGAGGTTACAGGTGGGGCATAGCCCAATCCTAGAGGAACAGATTGAATCATAAACAAAAATTCATCTAGCTTGTTCCAGTAATAAGGTGGTTTTCAAGCCTAAGATGGCAGCGGGTTGGTTTATCCATCTGTCTGTCTGTGCGTATGTATGTATGTATGTATGTATGTATGTATGTATGTATGTATGTATGTGAAATAATACAAGAGAGGGGAGCATAATTTAAGAGGCTTTAGAAGTGGCTGAGGAAGAGTCCATATTGCTAAGAAAATGGAGCAGACCAGCATTGCCAGCGGGCTGTACCTGGCTGGAGCTGCTGGAGTCAGGGTTTTAGAATGAGGCTGTTCCACAGGCAGCCAGGCAGTGGGGTAGGATTAGTCAATAGCAGGCAAACAAGCTGAGCTGAAGCTCCAAGGACAGTGGGCGAGTCCTGAATGCAGATGTCAGATGGTAGCTGTGGGGCCACGCCGTAGATGCATTAGGTGTCTATCACTTTATGGGTCTGGATGAGGGAGCTACTCTTTCTCCTTGGTCTTTCTAACAAGTAGATTTTAATATAGCCGCATATCGCTTGCAGACTCAATTCACTTGATAAAGGCACAGGCTGGCTCCCTCTCTACTCCAGAAATAAGCCATTCATCAGCTGTGCTGGATGAGTGGTACCTGAGGCTATGGCGTCTGAGTCGACCGGGGCTGTGGCAAACCCTCTGCCCTAAGTGGAATCAGCATCTGCTTGTGAAATGGAGCCTGAGAACAGTTTTATGCGATATGTAGTGACTTGGAGCAGAGCACAGCTTGAGCTTAACAGTTTCAATTTTGTTTCCCATGATAGGGGTTTGGCTTTTTACCCAGAGCAGGTCACTTTCTTCTTGAGAAAGCGTGGGAGGAGCAACCATAAAACTTCCCACATGGCAGCCATCCCAACACACCCAAACTGAAAAAGACCAGGTTCTGGTGCAAACATTTAATCTCAGGGCTGGATGATCTTTGTTAGTTCAAGGCCTGCTCCAACTTAGAGAGTTCCAGGGCAGCCAGGGCTACAGAATGAGAGTTTGTCTCAAACAAAAGACAAATTAAAAAAGAAATTTCCAAAAAATTAAATTGTAACAACAAACTTAATAGACTTTATGAAAGTTTGAAAAGTAGTAAACAATGGCACTTGATCTCATGTTGTTTATTTTTTAGGTGTGAATAGTAAAAATCCTGAGGGAATGAGGCTGAAATGTGAGGTCAAAGTTACTGCTGGAGCCTACACCCCATGCCCTCTCCACTCTGGCAGGCAGAGTTCCAGATATAGCAAGATATTAGCGCAGTAGTGTAACTTCTATCCTGGGGATAATCAGTAGCCACGTAACTGGACCTAAGAGCCACTCGATAGAAGGAAATGCACGCCTGGTTCTGTACACCGAGTCCACTACCTGTGGCTGGTGAGGCTATGGATCTGAGAAAAGAACCAACCATTGCCATCTTCCTAAACCGATACACTTTCTGTGTTCTAAATACTTTTATTCTCACAGGTAAGCGCAGCACTTTCTCCTCATTAAGGAAGCTTCTTGCTGCAGTGGACAGAGATTACAGGAAGCTGTATGAGGTCCAAATGCAGAGGTCAACTGACCATGGGGTGCCCAGCCCCAACTGATAAATCTACAGCACAACCTTTACACCTGAGGCTCAGGGAACTTTATGGGAGATGAGGTGGGGGAGACTGTATGAGCCAGAGGACCAGGAGCTCTGAGAGTGAGTTCTACAAATGATGGGGACGTTACGCTATGGAATCTCAACAGTATGGTTGCCTAAATAAGGCCCCAGAGATGACGCCAACTGACATGGCAATGTGAATGGGGGAAATCTCACAAGACCCCACCTGAGATGGAGAGTCACAGGCAACCAATGGCTGCTGAGAAGAGGATCAGTCTTTCACAGGGAAGAGCTCCTGATAGGTTGTTCAGTTCCAAGTAGTTAGGCCTAAAGTATACATATATGAGCAGCACTAAGTGGATTCATCAGGTTGTATTTATAAGTGTGTGTGTGTGTGTGTGTGTGTGAGAGCGTGTGTGTGTGTAACAATAAAGAAGAGGAGGCTAGGATTTTTGAGGAGGCTGTAGGAGGGAAGAAAGGAGGAAGAGAGGAAATGATACAAATCAGCACTTATATATAAAATCCTCAAAAAGTTATTGTGTGAGCACTGATCGTACGGTGATATGAAACATTCATTTTATCACTGTTAGAATAGAAAAAGTACCTTTAAGCATTCTTATGGGTATGAATTGTGTAGATCTGATGAAATGTTCAAGTAAAGTCTTCTGGACTAAGGGGTTAATATGACCTGGCCAGCCCCCCGATAGTCCAGGCAGAGTCTAATGGATTTTAAAAGTCATCTCTAGCACAATTATTGGACGATCGCCCCTACTCTATACTCCTGTTTGCTAGACTGTCCACCTCCCAGCTGTTGCTGTTTGAAATCTTGCCCAGGTTACTTCTGCTCTGGCAGTCTGCCCTAGGGGAGCACTTCAGTCATCACATCTAAGGGAGACCTCCTGTTCTCTCTCTTTTTCTCCTCCTTCATTCCCCTTTCTTCTCCTCATGGTGATTTCTGAGCCTGATGACTGAAACCCTGCCTCTTCTATTGTGTAGCCATCTTTATTTAACCAATAGTTAAAATTGGGGAGCAAGGTTTACATAGATTCCCTTGGTGTACTTGAGGGTCTGCTCATTGTGGGCAACCAGATCTTTGGGGGCCAGTATTTAGAATTTGAATACATAGAAGCACCAGACCAAACGCCAACAAAGAGTTCTTAAGGGTATGAATTTTGTAGCTCTGATTAAATGTTCATGTAAAGTCTTCTGGGCTAAGATATCTAGTATATGCAGGGTTTGGTGATGCTGGCTGGGTGCCCTCTGTCTCATACACAGAGTGGAGAAATCAGTGGATGCGTGAGCTTGCGGAGAGACAGGAGGTGGTTCTAGGAGCTCTAGGTAGAAGGCAGATTCAGTAATTATGTGTTAGCCAGAAGTAGTGGTGCACGCCTTTAATCCTAGCACTTTGGAGGCAGAGACAGGTGGATTTCTGAATCCGAGGCCAGCCTGGTTTACAGAGCAAGTTCCAGGCCAGCCAGGACTACACAGAGAGACATTATCTTGATCATTCTCCCCTCCCCGCCACAAATATGTGTGCTGTTCTTGATTCTCAAACTCATTGGTCATGTGATTGTTGGCTTATCTCAGTTTCTCGAAACTGAACACGCATGTGGTACCATAATACCTCATTGCTATGTGGCGAGTGGAGTAATCTGTAGAAGAAAGCTTTAGCATTTCTGTGTTCTTGAGGGGAAAAAAAGGCAGTGGCAGTATCTGCGGCTGAGCCTATGAAAGGTTGTGACTAAAGGGTTTTAACATTTTAGCAGACATTTTTTTTTTCTGCAAGGACAAACTCCATAAACGGTCATGGGGCAGGAGAAGCTAAGAGTTCTACATCTTCATCTGAAGGCTGCTAGTCAAAAGGTAGTTAAATGTGCATGCTTTAGTGTTTCTCTCTGTGAAAATTAGCTGAAAAGAGAATTCTTTAGTATTTTCATAAACAACTAGTTTTGTATAGGCATTAGCCATATTTTTTAAGAAGGAAACATGAATGTTTACAAAAATTACATGATTTTTCTCAATGAATTCAGTACGTTCTGCTTTGGAGTTGCTTTACTTTTGGAAAAGAACAAAGTAAGCGATTCACATAATGAATTTACACAGATACATTTCAAAGAACACAATTCAATACGTTTCACCTGAAAGTAAAGGACTGTAGAATAAACACTTCCCAAAAGACAGTTAACGTGCATACCTTAGTTTTTCTCAAAGTGATATTTAGCTTAAGAGATAATTTCTTATTCTTTTCATACACAACGAGTTTTTTTATGGTCTCCAATTTTTAATTAGTTAATTAACTTATACATTGTTTTCCTGAGGTAGGGTCTCATGTAGCCTAGGCTGGCTTCAAACCTGCTATATAGCCATGGATGATGTGGAACTTCAGATCCTCATCTCTCACCCTCCATGAGTTCTGTGATCACGAGGAAGCAGCAGTATATACCTGGCTCCTTTTTCTTTTACTTATTTTTTTTTTACTGGATAATTTTATTTACATTTCAAGTGTTATTCCCTTTCCCAGTTTCCCAGCCATAAGCCCTTTATCCCATCACCCTCCCTTCTTCTATGAGGGTATTCCCTCTCCCCAACCACCCCTCCTTCCTGAACCTTCCCCAGCATTCCTCTATACTGGGGGTCCAACCTTGACAGGATCAAGGCCTTCTCCTCCAATTGGTGCCCCACAAGGATATCCTCTGCTACATATGCAGCTGGAGCCATGGGTGTGCCCATGTGTACCCTTTGGGTAGTGGTTTAGTCCCTGGGAGCTCTGGTTGGTTGTTGTTCTTATGGTGTTTCAAACCCCTTCAGCTCTTGCAATCCTTTCTATAATTCCTCCAACGGGAACCCTGTTCTCAGTTTGCTGCTAGCATTCACCTCTGTATTTGACATGCTCTGGCTGAGTCTCTCAGGAGACAGCTATATCAGGCTCCTGTCAGCTACATTTCTTGGCTTCATCAATCTTATCTAGTTTTGGTGGCTGTATATAAGTGGGCTGTGTACCCATGTGAGGGTAGGCTCTGAATGGCCATTCCTTCAGTCTCTGCTCCAAACTTTGTCTCCATATTCCCTCCTATGAATATATTTGTTCCCCCTTGTAAGAAGGACTGAACCATCCACACTTTGGCTTTCCTTCTTCCTTGTTATATATTGGGGCATCTTTTGGTTATATGCCCAAGAGAGGTACAGCTGGGTCCTCAGGTAGTGCAATGTCCAATTGTCTAAGGAATCTCCAGATTGATTTCCACAATGATTGTACCAGTTCGCAATCCCACCAACAATGGAGGAATGTTCCTCTTTCTCCACATCCTCACCAGAATCTGTTGTCACTGGGGTTTTTGATTTTAACCATTCTGACTGGTGTGAGGTAGAATCTCAGAGTTGTTTTGATTTGCATTTCCCTGATGACTAAGGATGTTGAACATTTCTTTAAGTGTTTCTCAGCTGTTCAATATTCCTTAGTTGAGAATTTTTGTTTAGCTCTGTACCCCATTTTTAATAGGGTTATTTGATTCTCTGGAGTCTAACTTCTTGAGTTCTTTGTATATTTTGGATATTAGCCCCCTATCAGATGTAGGATTGGTAAAGATCTTTTCCCAATCTGTTGGTTGTCATTTTGTCCTAATGACAGTGTCCTTTGCCTTACAGAAACGTTGCAGTTTTATGAGGTCCCATTTGTCAGTTTTTGATCTTAGAGCATAAGCCATTGGTGTTTTGTTCAGGAAATTTTCCCCATGTGATCGAGTCCCTTCCCCACTTTTTCTTCTATTAGTTTGAGTGTATCTGGTTTGATGTGGAGGTCCTTGATCCACCTGGACTTAAGCTCTGTACATGGTGATAAGAACGGATCGATCTGCATTCTTCTACATGCGGACCTCCAGGTGAACCAGCACCACTTGTTGAAAATGCTATCTTTTTTCCATTGGATGGTTTTAGCTCCTTTGTCAAAGTCAGGTGGCCATAGGTGTGTGGGTCTTTTCTGGGTCTTCAATTCTATTCCACTGATCTACCTGCCTGTCTCTGTACAATACCACACAGTTTTTATCACTATTGCTCTGTAATACTGCTTGAGGTCAGAGATGGTGATTCCCCCAGAAGTTCTTTTATTGTCGAGGATAGTTTTTGCTATACTGAGATTTGTTATTCCAAATGAATTTGCAAATAGCTCTAATTCTATGAAGAATTGAGTTGGAATTTTTATGGAGATTGTGTTGAATCTGTAGATTGCTTTTGGCAAAATATTCACTTTTTACAACACTCATCCTGCCAATCCATGAGCATTGGAGGTCTTTCCATCTTCTGAGATCTTCAATTTCATTCTTCAGATTTGAAGTTCTTGTCGTACAGATCTTTCACTTGCTTGGCTAGAGTCACAACGAGGTATTTTATATTATTTGGGACTATTTTGAAGGGTGTCATTTCCATAATTCTTTCTCAGCCTGTTTATCCTTTGAGTAGAGGAAAGCTATTGATTTTTTGAGTTCATTTTAAACCCAGCCACTTTGTTGAAGTTGTTTATCAGGTTAAGTAGTTTTCTGTTGGAACTTTTGGAGTCACTTAAGTATACTATCATACCATCTGCAAATAGTGATATTTTTAATTCTTCCTTTCCAATCTGTTTCCCTTTGACCTCCTTTTGCTGTCTGATTGCTCTGGCTAGGATTTTGAGTACGATATTGAATAAGTAGGGAGAGAGTGGTCAGCCTTGTCTAGTTCCTGATTTTAGTGGGATTGCTTCAAGTTTCTCTCTACTTAGTTTGATGTTAGCTACTTGTTTGCTGTATATATTTAGGTATGGGCCTTGAATTCCTGTTCTTTCCAGGACTTTTATCATGAAGGGGTGTTGAATTTTGTCAAATGCTTTCTCAGCATCTAATGAAATGATCATGTGACATTTTTCTTTGAATTTGTTTATATAGTGGATTATGTTGATGGATTTCCATATATTGAACCATCCCTTCATCCCAGGGATAAAGCCTATTTGATCATGATGGAAGATCGTTTTGATGTGTTCTTGGGTTTGGTTTGCGAGAATTTTATTGAGTATTTTTGTGTCAATATTAATAAGGGAAATTGGTCTGAAGTTCTCTTTGTTGGTCTTTGTGTGGTTTAGGTATAAGCATAATTGTGACTTCATAGAATAAATTGGGTAGTGTTCCTTTTGTTACTATTTTGTGGAATAGTTTGGACAATATTAATGTTAGGTCTTCTATGAAGGTCTGATAGAATTCTAAACTGATATGGTTCTGGGATTTTTTTGGTTGGGAGACTTTTACTAACTGCTTCTATTTCTTTAGGAGTTATGGGATTGTTTAGATGGTTTATCTGATTTTGATTTAACTTTGGTACATGGTATCTGTATAGAAAATTGTCCATTTCCTCCAGATTTTCCAGTTTTGCTGAATATAGGCTTTTGTAGTAGTATCTGGTGATTTTTGAATTTCCTCAGATTCTGGTGTTATGTCTCCCTTTTCATTTCTGATTTTGTTAATTTGGATACTCTCTGTGCCCACTGGTTAATCTGGCTAAGGGTATATCTATCTTGTTGATTTTCTCAAAGAAACAGCTCCTTTTCTTGACTTTTGTGTAGTCCTTTTTTTTTTTTTAATACTTTGTTGATTTCATTCCTTGAGTTTGATTATTTCCTGTCTTCTTGTCCACTCGGGTGGGTGTATTTGCTTCTTTTTGTTCTAGAGCTTTTAGGTGTGTTGTCAAGCTGCTGATGTATGCTGTCTCCTATTTCTTTTTGCAGGCACTCAGAACTCTGAGTTTTCCTCTGAGCAATGCTTTCACTGTGTCCCGTATGTTTGGGTATGTTGTGCCTTCATTTTCATTAAATTCTAAAAAGTTTTTAATTTCTTTCTTTCTTTCTACACCAAATTATCAATGAGTAGAGCATTGTCCAACTTCCCTGTGTATGTGGGCTTTCTGTCGTTATTGTTATTGAAGACCAACCTTACTCTGTGGTGATCTGATAGGATGCATGGGATTATTTCAGTCTCCTTGTATCTGTTGAGGCCTGTTTTGTGACTGATTACATGGTCAATTTTGGAGAAGGTCACATGACCGGCTGAGAAGAAGGTATATTCTTTTGTTTTAGGATTAAATGTTCTATAAATACCTTTTAAATCCATTTGGTTCATAACTTCTGTTAGTTTCACTGTGTCTGTGTTTATTTTCTCTTTCCATGATCTGTCCATTGATGAGAGTGAGGTGTTCAAGTCTTCTACTATTATTGTGTAAGGTGCAATGTGTGCTTTGAGCTTTAGTAATGTTTCTTTTATGAATGTAGGTGCCCTTGCATTTGGAGCATAGATATTCAGGATTGAGAGCTCATCTTGGTGGATTTTTCCTTTGATGAATATGAAGTGTCCTTCCTTATCTTTTGTGATAACTTTTGGTTGAAAATCGATTTTATTCGATATTAGAATGGCTACTCCAGCTTGCTTCTTCAGACAATTTGCTTGGAAAATTATTTTCCAGCCTTTCACTCTGAGGTAGTGTCTGTCTTTGTCTCTGAGGTCGTTTGCTGTATGCAGCAGAATGCAGGGTCCTCTTTGCGTATCCAGTCGGATAGTCTATGTGTTTTATGTGTTTTTATTGGGGAATTGAGTCCATTGATGTTAAGAAATATTAAGGAATATTGATTGTTGTTTCCTGTTATTTTTGTTATTAGAGGTGGAATTATGTTTTGTGTCTCTCTTGGTTTCATTGGAAGGAGATTACTTTCTTGCTTTTTCTAGAGTGTAGTTTCCTTCCTGTGTTAGAGTTTTCCATCTATTATCCTTTGTAGGGCTGGATTTGTAGAAAGATATTGTGTAAATTTGGTTTTGTCATTGAATATCTTGGTTTCTTCATCTATGTTAATTGAGAGTTTTGCAGGATATAGTAGCCTGGGCTGGCATTTGTGTTCTCTTAGGGTCTATATCACATCTGCCCAGGATCTTCTGGCTTTCATAGTCTCTGGTGAGAAGTCTGGTGCAATTCTGATAGGTCTGCCTTTATGTTACTTGACCTTTTTTCCCTTACTGCTTTTAATATTCTTTCTTTGTTTTGTGCTTTGGTTTTGACTATTATGTGATGACGGGGAATTTCTTTTTTTGTCCAATCAATTTAGAGTTCTGTAGGTGTCTTGCATATTCACAGGCATCTCTTTCTTTATGTTTAGGAAGTTTTCTTCTATAATTTTGTTGAATATATTTACTAGCCCTTTAAATTGGGAGTCTTCACTGTCTTCTATACCTATTATCCCTAGGTTTGATCTTCTCATTGTGTCCTGGATTTCCTGGATGTTTTGGGTTAGGAGCTTTTTGCATTTTACATTATCTTTGATGGTTGTGTCGATGTTTTCTATTGTATCTTCTGCCCCTGAGATTCTCTCTCCTATCTCTTATATTCTGTTAGTGATGCTTGCATCTATGTCTCCTGATCTCTTTCCTAGGTTTTCTATCTCCATGGTTGTCTCCCTTTGTACCTTCTTTATTGTTTCTATTTCCATTTTTAAATCCTGGTTGGTTTTGTTCAATTCCTTCACCTGTTTGGTTCGTTTTCCTGTAATTCTTTAAGGGATTTTTGTGTTTCCCCTTTAAGACCTTCTACTTCTTTACCTGTGCTGTTCTGTAATTCTTTAAGGGAGTTATTTAAGTCCTTCTTAAAGTCCTCTATCATCATCATGAGATGTGATTTTAAGTCCAAATCTGGTTTTTCTACTGTGTTTGGATATCCAGTATTTGCTTTGGTGGGAGAAGTGGACTCTGATGATGCCAAGTAGTCTTCGTTTCTGCTGCTTAGTTTCCTGAACTTCCTCTGGCCATCAGGTTGTCTCTGGTGTTAGCTTGTTTTGCTGTATCTGACAGTGACTTGACACTCCTGTAGGCCTGTGTGTCAGCACTCTTGTAGACCTGTTTTCTTTTAGCCTGATCTGGGAGCAGATTGCTCCTCCTATGATGGTGTGACCTGAAGTCTCCAGGTAGGTTGCTTGGCACAGAAGAGTTGGTCTTAGCTCTGTTCTCAGGCTTGTAGGCCCTTCTGGCAACTGTCTTTCAGCTCTTTGCAAAGGCAGAAACCTGAAGGGTCCTGCCCCTGATTCCTCCTAGGTCCCTGTGCCTAGAGGGCCCAGAGGTCACTAGGCAGGTTTCTTTTGAGTCAGGAATGTGGGCAGAAATAGTTGTCTCCTCTGAGCTCTCAGGATTTTCAGCACTCCTGAGGGTCCAGCTCTTTCCCCCAAGGGATTTTTATGCAGGGAGTTGTAGGACCGTTTCAGTTCAGTTCAGTTCTGGGCACGGGCAGAAATCAGCAGGTTTCTGCCGCTGACTGTTCCTATTTTCCTGCATCCAGAGGCCACTAGGCAGGTTCCTCTTAGGCCAGGAATGTGAGCAGAAGTGGGGGTCTCTCCTGAGCTCTCAGGATCGTCCACACTTCTCAGAGTCCAGCTCTCTCCCCCATGGGATTTGGGAACTGTGGGACTGGTTCAGTTCAGTCTACAACTAGTTTTATGTAGGCATTAAACGTGTGTTTTTAAGAAGGAAACATGAATTTTTACAAAAGTTATGTCACTTTCTCCAAGAATTCTATATGTTCTTCTTTGGAATTGCTTTATTCATGTAGAGGAACAAAGAAAATCATCAATGTCATGAGTTTCATTTCACGAAACAAAGGAAACATGTTTTACCTGAAATTAAATGAATTTAAAATAAGTGCTTCACAAAAGGCAGTTAAACATGCATGACTTAGTGTTTTTCTCTGTGATAATTAGCTGAAGAGAGAATTCCTTAGTATTCTCATATACAACTCGTTTCATATAGGCATTAATCATGATTTTAAAGAAGGAAACATGAATTTTTACAATAATTATGTCACTTTTTCAAAGAATTCTATAAGTTCTGCTTTGGAATAGCAGAGGCAGAGGCAGAGGCAGAGGCAGAGGCAGAGGCAGAGGCAGAGGCTGAGGCAGAGGCAGAGGCAGAGGCAGAGGCAGAGGCAGAGGCAGAGGCAGAGGCAGAGGCAGAGGCAGAGGCAGAGGCAGAGGCAGAGGCAGAGGCAGAGGCAGGTGGATGTCTGTAAGTGAAAGGGCAGCATAAATCTCATTTGTCTCCATTTAAGGACCCCATTTGTCTCCATTTAATGATGAGGTCTGATTTTTAAAAAGGCCAGAAAGAACCAGCTTCAGGAATACACCATATATCCCAGTAACTGTCATAAGACACCAGTTGTAGGAACAGACCATAAAATTCAGAACAAGATCATAAAAACCCCTGGCAAAGAAGAGCCTGGGGAAAAATCACAAAAAAATGGGGAAATATCTCAGAATGGGCCATCAGCACTGGGCAGCCCTATTTTATCATATGGTTGAACGTTCATGACATAGGAATGCAGACCACTGATCACCTGTGACCCTCTAACACCTACCAATGAAATTTTAGATCACTTACTCCTTTTAGAGAGTTCCCCTGGTCCCCTATAAGAAGGCCTGTGTGCCTTTGTCTGGGCCACCATTTTAGAGAATAGCTGACTCCCACATGTTTGTTGTTTTTGCATAATAAATGCTCTTTGTTTTTGCATAACATCCGAGTCTGGGGCCTTTCTTCAGTGATTTTCAGACCCTCACATAAGATCAGTCCAGGAGAGCTTACATCGTGAAACGCTGCCTCAAAATAACAACAAGAAGAAGAAGCCCAAAAGAAACCATGAGAGCAAAAGAACAACAACAAATGTTAAAAGCTTTTTGAAAAGTTCAGTTCTGGAGAGATGAATCACGATTGTGCCAAATTGGTTTATGCTTTCTCCAAGGTGAGCATGGGAACGTCAGTCATAGTCCATTCAACCATGAAGATGTATCCTGTTCCTTAAGAGGCGCTGATAGTGCCATACATGCCACAGAATGTGACAGATTCTTAGGAACTGGTCACATTGTAAACAGATGCGATTTCATGGTCTCAATGGCCACAAAATAAAATGTCCAAACACTGATACACTGACTGGAGATTATACGCTTGGCCAATCTTCCTCAGGCAATCTTTTGGCTTCCAAAATTGCCTTATATATGTTGAGTATCTTCAGATATATGCATCCATTTCCTTAGGATGGACTTTCAGGAGTTAGACACAAGGGGAGTGAATCAGACTAGATCAAGAGCAAAGGCCAAATAGACAGGTTAGGTTGATCAAGTCAGTGACCAAAGGGGCAATAGAGAATGACAGCTGACACACAACGCAAACAGCACACCAGAGGCACAGGGCATTGCACGGCTGCCTGGGCTGCAAGTGATGTGTGGAGTGCCAGGGACTTACCTGGTTTCTTGAGCTTTAGGCCAGTGCTGGAGGTGAGCTGTTCATAGGTCTCCATGCCATCTAGTGTTTAGTGCTTTGCTTTGACACGATGAACTGATAACAGGATAGCCCGTGACCAAGAAAACTGTTTCTATTTCAACAGACCAGCCCTGGATGTGACAAATCTTAAATTGTTCATAGTGAGATACAAACTGACATGTGAAGGTTGTTTTCATTGGAATTGTGAATCCCGAAGGCTTAGCAATGCTTGATAAGCCTATACATTTAATGTATATTAATTTAGGGAGAAGAAAAAGATTTACATACTAGCATATCTTTGTGAAAGTGATTATTTAAGTATTTCAGCATATTTGATAGAAACATAATGTAAAGAACATCAATTTAAGTGAAAAGAACAAAATAGAGTTAAGTAATTCTGTAGCCCTTGCTGTGAGGGCTAGGAAGAAGTGGGGCTGCCAGGGTCTGAGTACTCTACTAGTTCTGGTGTGTCAAGCTCCAGGGATACCCTGAGAAACCTGAGTGGATTAAACCCAAAGTAAGAAACACACATGAATATAAAAAAGAATGATTTTTCTCTTTTGTGTGATATTTGACAGTCTGTTACTGTCTTAGTTAGGGTTTTACTACTGTGAGCAGATACCATTACTAAGACAACTCTTAGAAGGACAACATTTAACTGGGGCTGGTTTACAGGTTCAGAAGTTCAGTCCATTATCATCAAGGCAGGAACATGGCAGCAGCTAAGCAGGCATGGTGCAGGAGAAGCTAAGAGTCCTACATCTTCGTCTGAAGGCTGCTAACAGAATACTGGCTCCCTGGAAACTAGAGCAATGGTATTAATGCCCACACCCACAAGGCCACACCTACTCAAACAAGGCCACACCTCCCAACAGTACCACTCCCTGGGCTGAGCACAGACAAACCATCATAGTTACTAGTTAAGGTTAGCATTAAAAAATCATTTGAGGGGTTGGGGATTTAGCTCAATGGTAGAGCGCTTGCCTAGCAAGCGCAAGGCCCTGAGTTCAGTCCCCAGCTCCGAAAAAAAAAAAAAAAAAAAAAAAAAAAAAAAATCATTTGACTTAAAATAGTTCAGTAGAGCTTGGAATACAGGCTGCGGAAAGAGCACGTGCATAGGCAGATCTCATCACCTCTCTCCTCCTTCCATGGATGTGATGGGGCAACATTCTGATGATGACATTCTGGGTGATGACACTAGGAATCATTGTGAGTAACTTGGCATAAGATACTGATATTCACTAATATTTAGGAAGATGAGTGAAATACATAAAGATATTTTATGCTGTTTTTGCATTTAAAGGAAGAATTAAAGAAAATATCATCATCAAGTACTCAATCAAAATGTGATCTCAAAAAACAAAACCCAAACAAAATAGGGTATATTTGAGGGAATCACAACTTATTTTAAAAACTCATGAAGGCATTAAAAATGTAAATCAAAAGATCAGCAGGGTATGGTGGGCATGTGGCTGAAGGAGAACCAGGAGTCTGAGGTTGAACTGTGTCCTAGCAGGACTGGCTAACCTTTAAAATCACAGAAAACACAGAGTGAAACCAAATCCCCGTAGTCAGAATATCTTGCCCCAGAAGGTACCAGACCCAGCGTTCCTTGAACTGCACCACGAAGTCAATGAACAGATACAGCTCGTAAGGAAATGAAAGACTGGGCCTGGAGAGTTGGCTCAGTCGTTTAGAGCACTGGTTACTCCCACAGAGGACACAGGTTCCATTTCCAGCACCCACATGGCAGCCTACAACCCTCTGTAACCAATCCCAAGAGATTTGACACTTTCTTTTGACCTCCACAGACACCAGGCATGGATGTAGTACACATCTATCCACACAGGCGAAATATTCATACACATGAAATATAAAAAAGAAGAGAAAGACTGTCCAAGCATTCGTCTAGAACAGTCTAAGTTGGCTACTAAAGCCAGGCAAAGGAAACAAACTGAGTCAAACTGAAGTAGTATAAACTGAATAAGGCAAAGTCATTTTTCACATAAAATATAGTAGTGAATTAAAACTATACAATTTGATATAATAGGATTTATGCAGATTATTAAGTAATTTGAAAATTTAAAGTGACTTAGATTTTATACACTAAATGAAAACTTCCTCCAAATCACCACCACCACCAAAACCATTTTAGATAGTTAAAGCCAGAAAAAGAGGCTCATTATTACAAGATTTGCAACATCCTAACAAATGCAATAGAAAAAGAATAGAAATGAATGGATATGTGAATAGACAAATGGTTGTGGACACCGAAACCTATTTAGAAAAGCAACATGAAACAATTGAGAGCCATTACCATCATTGAAAATATTTCAGTAGGATGATTTTACACACACACACACACACACACACACACACACACACACACACACACACACACACACACAAACACACACACACAGATACACACCCAAATACACACACACACAGGCACACACACACACACACAGGCACACACACACACACACTTACCAGACTTCAAATTAATCAGGGAAATTAATAAGGGAAAATTAATTCCCTTAATATAAAATGATGTAGCAGCCTCAGGCAGCAATCCCAGCATCCAGGAGCGTTGGCAGCAAATGCCTTGATCAGCGGCTCTTGCTGGCTCAGTGTTTTATTTTTAATCCATTTTTACATATTTATCTTCTCATTAAATTTTTATTTGAACAAGCGTCACACAACAGAGGACGTTTCTTGCCAAGCACTAATGATATAAATGAGTCCCCGCCCCCGCCCCAGTGTGGTCTGTGTACAGGAACACTCTAGTTCTGGGCAGACTTCTTGCTCTACACACATTTGAGACACGTGTTCAGGAAGACAAACAAGAACATACACTGTAAAAAGGCACACATGCGTGAGAGGGTGTGACAAAAAGCTAAAAATAAGGGGAGACCTTTGCAACCTGCTTTTCCCCCGTGTTACCCTGTCAGTGCTAGGTTTCCTGTGCAGAATTATTGTTGAACATTAAAGGTATTATTCAAAACTGCTGTATAAGGGATATGGAGAATACTGACAGACTTGATGTTTCAAATGAAAGTAAAAGGACATTTGCTCATTAATGAGCAGTTCGACGGCTGTGTGCCAAGGCAACTGAGCGCAGTGGCGGACACTTTCAAAACAGTCTCCAGAGAGCTGCTTTGTGATGTGACAGCATCACGGTTTTGTCGTTTTCATCTCAGGACACAGGCTGGGGCTGCAGTGAATGTAAGCACACTGTGACTGAATGTGCACTGCTCAAATAGCCATGTTCCTGACCTTCCAGAACCACTCAAAATCTCCCCACTTGGTTTATTTCCCCTAGGTCGATCCCAGCCAGAAGGAAAACCTTACAGAGGTTCCGGAGGCCCGCCGACAATCTCCGACTTAATAAATGTGAACGCATTTCTTGCTTTTACTACCATACCCTTTAGAGATGCTTTAAGACATATTTTATCATCTGAGTGTTTTGCACGCATGTGCATATGTGCACCATGGGTGTGTGTGTGTCCACAGAGGACAAAGGAGAGCTTTGAAACTATGGAACTAGAGTCACAGACAGTTACGAGTCACCATGTGGTTCTTCTGCGGGAGCCGTAAACACTGAGCCTTCTTCACTGAGTATAATCTTTTAAGATTATCAAAGAGTTGGGTTTTATTGTGACACTTTATTTAGCATTATTATCTACCACATAGCGTATTTGCGTTATTCACTCCCCCACTGGGGGGCCCTGTTGGTCCCCCCACAAACAGTCCCTTCTGATGCCTTTGTGACACATCATATATTACCTTTGTTTGTTCTCCCCTCCACCTCTCTTTAGATCATTTCTCCACTCATAGCTCTTTCTACCTTCAACGTGTGTGTGGGTGTGGGTGTGTGTGTGTGTGTGTTACCGTGACCTGGGAGTTGTAAGGTGAAATAAACTGGCTTTGTAGACCAGGGTGGCCTTAATCGCAGAGAGCCACCTGCCTGCCAAGGCGGGATTAAAGGTGTAGACCATCATACCAGGCCATTTTACTTTGTGTTTTTAGAAAATATCTTAAAAAATGTATGAGAGGGTGCTTGAGGCCAGACGACTGTCAAATCTCCTGGAGCGGGAGTCACGAGGTTGTGAAGCACTGGACATGGCTGTTGGAAACCAAATTTGGGTCCTTCTCGAGCACAGCCACAGCTTTCTTAACTGGGAGCCATCTCTTCGGGTGCTGCGGTTTTGACATCTTGATTGTGTCACCATGGAGAAGTTCGTCCTGATTGTGTTGTTTGGGGTTCTAAATGCCTCTTACAGAGGCGTCTTTCAGAGATGGGAGACCCTGCCTCCTCCCAGTTCTTTGAAGGGAGTCTCTTCGAGGTTTAGTGTTCATGGGGTTATGTGTCCATGAGTACCCAAGTAGAGAGGAGTCCATGTGGAGGCCACGAGGGCATCCTCTTTATTATCTTGAGATGAGTGTTTGATTCTGAAGCTCCAGCTCTGGCGGTTGTGAGCTCCCAAGATCAGCTTTTCTCTCTAGGAAAATAACTGGGGTTACAGGCACCTGTGGCTATGTTGGCTTTAACATGAGTGCTAGGGGGCTGAGCTTAGGGTATGCATACACAGGAGCTACCGGCCCTGGTCCTTGTCTTCCTCTCAGCTCCTTCTCCTACCTAGAGCTCTGGCATTTTAATCATATCTTGCAGTGTCTCTAATTTTAATCATATCTTGCAGTGTCTCTAAGTTATGCTAGGCTTATGTACTTTTGATGTCACAATGCAGCCTATCCTTGGATTTGTCCTCCTCGCACTAATCTCTTACTTCTTTTTAAGCTGCCTTGCAGTTCCTTCCGACAGACCCACTCAACAGTTCTGAGTCAGGCAAAACCACAAGTTACCACGTGAGGCGTTTCCAATGATGTGCGGCTGCCGGAGAAGCCCTATCGAGATAGACCCCAATGTGTCTAATAGTCTTTAATCAGCTTGGCAGTCTATTGGAGTTCCCCACTGTATTTACTTAATTACCAGAAATTAGGATCAATTGCTGATACTAATTTCCAACATTTTTGTCCCAGGCCATCTAACTTTCCTTGGTCTCCCATGTAGCTGAGTTCATTCACATTGCTTTCTCCCCCGAGTCCCCTTTTCATCTTGCTGAATTTCTCATTGGATACTGGCTTTTGTCCCCACATATCAGACTTGTTTCTTTAATCATCGTCTTGCTTGTAATATCATTGGGTCACTCATCATTTTTGTTAAGTAAACTTTTGAGATCTTTATTGGTATTTTATTTCCTGTTTTGTCTTTGAACTTCATAGCTGAGGAGTTGTAATCTTTCGCTGGAATAATTGATAATTGTCTTTTCATGTTTACTGGTTTTGTTTTTAAATCATATTTTTGTGTGTGTGCATACGCATATCATGGTGGGCGTGAGGTCAGAGAATAACCTTGTAGAATAAGCCTTTCTACTGTGGGTTCCAGGGACTGAACCCAGGTTTTCGAGCTTGTGTGATCTCATAGTTAGCTTTAGTTGCCAGCTGGACAGAGGAAAATACCTGGGAAGAGGAAAATTCAACTGAGGAATTGCTATCAGGTTAGTAAGCAGCGCCATCCCTAGGAGGTGGGCCTGGGCTGTAGGAAAGGCAGGTTTGGAGAAGCCAGGAAACAGCATTTTATTATGGCTTATGTTTCAGTACCTGCCTTCGCTCCCCTCAGGGATAGACTGCGACTTGGGAGTTTTAAGATGAAATAGCCTTTTCTTCTTTTCTCTAAGCTGGCTTGGGTTAGTGCTTTTTCACAGAAACGAGAACACCAGAGAATTGCTTTTATCTGCTGAACTACTTCAGTAGCTTTATTGTGTTTTTGTTTGTAATTTATGCATCCCACAGTTTGGATATAATTTCTGTTTTTATCTGAGGCTCTGTTAGTATATCTTGGTCTTGAGGGTTTAGTCTCCGGTACCAGCCATCGAGAAAACTAGTCTAACAGTGACTGTATCAAACTACACAAGATATAGAAACACACTTGATATTTTCTAATAAGGAAATTTATAAATGTAAAAAAGGAATCTGAAAGCATAAAGCTTTTTAAAAAATAAAGATAGTAAAAGTAAAGATGACCTAATAATGAAAAGTATGAATAAACAAAACTAGATCGCTAGCATGGAGAGTAAAAACGGAACTCAATAGTTTTAAGAACACACATTCACATATGGCACTGGAGAGATGGCTCTGTGGTCACTAACACTGACTTCTCTCACAGAGGATTTGATTCCCAGCACCCATATGGCCCTCGGGTCTGTAAGTCCAGTTCTAGGGAATCTGATGCCCTCTTCTAGCCTTGACAGGTACCTGGTACAACACATGTACACACCTAAGGAAAACACCCACCCACATGAAACAAAACACCTCAACAACCAAAAGAGTAAAAATACTTCTTAAAGCATAATAAAAAGAAAACACCAACCAACCAACCAACCAGAGAAATATAAGGGTAAAAATATTAAATGTTGGAGTGGCTTCTTCCCTTGGTCTTTGATAACTGGAGACTATCAGATATCCATATGGGTTGGGTGAAAGTCAATTGAACTCCTCTGACTTATACTATAGCTAAGTCCGTTTTGCCAGGTGGCTGATGCCTGCTGGAACAAGCCTTGTTTCTACACCTTCTCTTTACCTACCGGGGCCACACAGCTCTGCAGTCTGGTCAGGAGAGGGTCTTTTGTACTCTTCCCAGACTCCCCAGGTTACTGTGTTGGAGGGGGTAATGCTCCGGCTGGGGACTGGTTCTAAGCACTGGGAGTGGGGGAAGTCAGCACATCAGGGATCTGTACAGGCAGGGCTGTTTTTATACTTCCAAACCTGCCAAGTGTTCATCACCCTGCTGGTAAGGGAGCTCTGATGTCAAGTCTTCAACGGGGGCTAAACTTAGTTAGCACTGAGCCTCATGGCAGGTAGCTTGCTCTAGAAACTGGTCTACCGCAGTCTTCTGTCCCAGTGTCCTAGTTAGGGTTACTACTGCTATGATACACTGTGACCAAGAACAAACTGGGAAGAAGAGTTTACTTGGCTTATCCTGCCACATTGCACACCAGCACGGAAGGACGTCAGAACAGAAATGCCAGTGTTGCAGGAGGAACCCAGGCAGGCCATGCAGAAGCCACGGAGGAGTCCTGCTTACTTGTTCATCTTACTTTGACCACCAGCCCCGGGATGGCCTCAGCTACAATGGGCTGGGTCCTCTCACGTTGATCACTAATTAACATCTCACAGGCCTGCCTGCAGCCTGTTCTATTAAGGCATTTTCTCGGTTGCAGTGACTCGAGCTTGTGTTAACTGACATAAAACTAGGCAGCACAGCCGGGGCTACTGACCTCTGTTATCGTTTATTATCTGATGAGGTCTGAGGTCTGCTTCCACGTACTGCTGGGGCTACCTCTCCCAGCTCTTCCTCTGCGTGAGTCCATCCCTGCGCGGTCTCTCATCATAAGATGGCAAAGGGCTGAATGCAGATACGCTAGGTTGACTGTCCCATGCTCTCAGCTTTACACAGTGAGTTTCCTCTCCAGATGGCATCAGAGTGAAGCTCTGTGTGGGCTTCCTGACCTGAGTGCTGGAGAGTGAACTGAGGCCCCCTGCATAGCAGTACTCACTCTTAACCACCCCGAGCCATCTTCTCAGTCCTGGGAAACTCTTCTCATAATAGTCTGTGGCTGCAGCTGTATCTAATTGGGTTTTCGTCATTTTGGTTCACCGTTCTGGTTTTCAACAATTTCCATCTGCCTCACACTCTTGCTGTGCCGACTTCTCTTGTTTCTGTCTTTGGAAGACAGTCTGTTGACCTTAACCTGATATTTCTGCTTTACTGGGTCACATGGCGGCATACTATAGACTGCAATCTTAACAAACCTTCAAAAATATTACCTTGTATATTCCATGATTTCATACCGACTTCACGATGACTAAGTAGATAGATGAGTGCTGGAGAGTTAAGAAGCCACATATTTTAGGGACTCACAACCACTTGTAACTGCAGACCTGACACCCTCTTCTGGCGCCTGAGGGCATCTGTATAGGCAGCACTCCCACATACACACAAAGCTTTAAAAAGGAATTCTATTTAAAGCAAAGAAATAAAGTTTGAGATAAATATGACTAAAAGCAAGTTTAACTTTATTGAAGCAATTTGGTCTTTTTATCAAGACTGAAATGTACAAAAGCCTAGCAGTCCAACTGCTAGAAACTTACCAACAAATATCTGTTCAACAGCAAATATTGTAAGGAAAGACAGTATGGAACAATCCGTAATGATAAAACCATAAAAACAGCCTGTGTGCCTCAGTAGGGAACTAGTTTATATGCACATGTAATAAAATACAAGACTGCCGTTTAGAACACGAGGTAGATTGACATGTACTGAACAGAAATGGCCTTCCAGACACTGACAAGCCAGGTGCAGTACTGGAGCCAGAAGGGTTAGGAGCTCAGTCACACAAAGGTTGAGGCCAGCGTGGGTTATGTGAGATTATCTGAAAAAACAAACCATACCAAAACAGAAATGTAAAAATATTGATTAAAAAAAGCATCTTGGGCTGGAGAGAGAACTTACTTCTGCTTCCAGAAGACCCAAGTGCATTTCTCAGTGCCTACACTTGGCAGCTCATAGCCACCTGTAACTCCAGCTCCAAGGAATCCAACACTCTCCCTGGACTCTGTGGGCATAGTGGGTACAGTGCACGCACACACCTACATACACACGTACGTACATACGTGTACACACACACACACACACACACACACACACACACACACACACACACACACACACCTTTCTCAGATATATTTCTCTCACAAAAGCATTTATTTTATATACTATCCATTACGTATCCACAAAGGGAAGGCAATGAACGAACAACGAGTGCATCATGGGAAAGTGCACCAGAGCATACTGCTATAATGCAATCATTTCTCCAGAAGAATTAACAGGGGACCAATGGGATGGCTCAGGTTATAAAGCCTGATGACCTTAACTTGATTCCCAGGAACCCACATGGTGTAAGTAGAGAAGGGAACCCCACAAGTTGTCCTCTGACCTCTACACACACACACACACACACACACACACACACACGCGCATGCACATACAGACAAAATAAAAATGTAATAAAAAATTAAAAAGGAAAGCATTGTTAACTGTGATTAGCTTTAGATAGTTGAGTAAAAGGTAGGTAAGGTGGTGGGAACTTTACTTTTCTTGTTTTAGCATTAAATTGGTAACATTATTTCAATAGGGGTCAAATGTGTAGGTAGAACTGCTTTGTTTTTCTTTGCATTTGAAAAAACCAATTATTATTTACACAGACACAAAGATGATAAACTAAAACAGTTAAAGAATGAAAACACCCACAACCACAGATGCACTTAATGTAAGCACAGGGATATGCCTAGACTCTTTATGATGTTTATTCTGAGGCAAGACAGCATGTAGCCCAGGCCAGCCTTGAATTGTTATGCAGCACAGCATGGCCTTGAACTCATGATCTTTTTCAAGGGCTGGGATGCAGGCCCCCACCATCACCTTGTCCTGATGCTGTTTTAAAGTACAGAACACAGATCAGTTAACATTACCAAGATCTCAAACCACTTCATTAGCATTCTTTAAAGCTCAGCTTTTCATCACATGCACACACAGTATCAAGGAGCTTAGGAAGACCTTCCTCGTGTCTCCCACTCGAAGGCCGTCCGTCCGTCCATCCATCCATCCTCTCTCCACATGATCTCTGTGCTTTACAGCATCACGCCTCAGCACTTCGAAGTGCTGGTCTTCTGATCAGGTCACCAAAATATGCAGTGATTGTCTTTAACTTGTTGTTAAGAAAGTTCTGTTCTATTTCTACTTGTCCTCCAGGCCCAGCCAACGATGCCACCTGCCAGGAAAAACACAGAAGTCATGCACAGGAGCAGGACTGACTGACTGACTGATTTCCTTCTTTTGGCACGCTCTCGTTAAATAGCTTTGGTTGGCCAATTCCCTATATACACCAGGTTGTCCTCACTTATATCCTGCCTCTGCCTCCTAAAGTTAAACGTATCCACTACATGCTCAGCAGAAACATGACTTTCAAAACACAGTCTATACCATCAGTAAGAGGAAGACTTTTAATGTAAGTCCTTCATATAAAGAAGCATCTTGTTCACTGCTACCGGCAACGTTATGTATTTTTTAGTAGAAACACTTTTTTTGGATTCTTTAGACATGAGTCATATCACTATGCTATGTCATTCTAAAGATGCCACCTCTCCAATGGTCTAAACGAAAGATCTGGAGGAAGAAAAAATGGACGGAAACTGCAATGTCTATTTAGGACAGACATTTAAGAATGTACTTTCCTAAGAAGCTCATTTTTTAAAAAAATTATTATTACTTAGTTGTTTTCATTGTAAATGGAGGCCAGCTCTCCCCTTCTTCCACTATGTGGTTCCCAGGAATTGAACTTAGGTCATCAGGCTTGGGGCAGGCACCTTCACATGCTGAATCCTCTCACCTACACCTAACAACTATCATGCTATCATTTTCACTCTACTCTCTCAATTGCTCAATGATGATGTTTACTTGGTGTTGCGTAGAGGTGACACTTTTCTAATTATCTCTTTTGTGGTCTCTATCTTTAATTACTTCCTCGACCCATTGTTCTTTTGTGTCATTTTGAATTTTAAATATATTTATGTGTGTGTCTGTATCAGTGATTTGAAGCTCTACAAAATATAGCAAGTGACTCAAGGAGCTAAAACAAAAATGCCAATCAAATAACTGGGCAATAGGACTAATTCGCTGCTAAGGAGCCTTTTGCTTTGACAACACTTGCACTAGTCTTTGTGACATTTCAAACCAGCAAATAAGAACCTTAAGTTCTTATACAGGTTAAGCTCACTTTCATCCAGCAGCCAACATTTAAAGAGATTTATTGACCCTCTAAACAATCTTATTTATCAGAGATTAGATTACCAGATTGGTAAGATTCAGGAAATGGGGGATAAAGTGGACAGGCCTAGGCAGGAGTCAAAGTGGTAGAAGGGAGTCAAAGATGAAAACATTTTATCCATGGATAATTAGGCCATATTCAAACTTAACCAGCTCCATTTTCCTGCACATGATAAATAGGAATAAAACTTAATCTACATTTAAACAAATCTTTGTTTTCTAAGTGACTGGTAACCAGCTCTCCAGCTTTGTCCTTTACTAGTTACCATAATCTGATCCCAGACAAACAAAGGCTGTTCTTAGTTTAACAACTTAACAAAGCATCATAGACCCAATATCAGGAATCCCCTTCAGTTTTAGTGTCTTTCTGGAGAAAGGACACATATGCAGTACAGTGATGCACAACACTGCTTTAATTCTCTATCAGAAAATTCATAAGACAAAGGCTTGAGGAATTCAAATTCATAGATAAGAGGGCTAATAAAGATTATCAAGTAGCTACACTTCTCTATCCGCGTAAGAATAGTTGATCTAGACACCAGGGATCTAGCAACCAGAAGCACAAGAGAAAAAAAACAATGGCAGGTAAGCCCCAGCAACAGTGTCCTCTACTTGGTCCCAATTCGTAGCACTCCATTTTTTCTTTTTTAAAACCAAACACAAAGGACCAGAACCGATATACAGGTATTCCAATTTAAAGTACATCAACTAATAGTGTGTGGGCACATGGGCTGCAGTAGTCGAGCAGACAACATGGGGCGGCTCTCCTATCCTGTTACATCAGGAAGGTTTTTGGCCCAGTCGAACAAAGACTCTTGTGTGTTTGCATCAGGAAACAAACAAAGGACCACTCGGGGAAGTCTCATCTCTGCTTCTTCCATGTTCAGGACTCAGGTTGCTGAACTGGGCAGGATATACCTTTACCTGCTGAGATATCCTGAAAACCACAGACATTCTTTCACAGAATTTCTTTTGCTCACCTGTCACTTCAGTTTCTAATCATCACCCCCAATTTCATGGTGACCAAGCTCTGAGGTACTTGGTGAACTTTGTTTCATGGTAACCAAGCTCTGAGGTACTTGGTGAACTTTGTTTCATGGTAACCAAGCTCTGAGGTACTTCGTGAACTTTGTTTCATGGTGACCAAGCTCTGAGGTACTTGGTGAACTTTGTTTCATGGTGACCAAGCTCTGAGGTACTTGGCGAACTTTGTTTTCTCAGCAGTGATTATTCCACCCACGGGATGCAGCAAGTTGCTAAGGTGCTAGCAGAATGGCTGGGCAAATCACTAAACTTCCTCAGCATATTAGGCTCAAAACCTCACATGCACACTTCACAGTGTTGGAATAATCCAATAAAATAGGCACTGAAGTCTTCTCAAGAACCCAGGAGCACTATCCGCCAGCTGCCATCCTGGTCTACGATGTGGCAGTTATTTCAGAAGGCAGAGTGAGCGTCTGTATGCCGAGTTGTAAGGCTAGTTATTCTCAAGTTCAACAGCCTCGGGTCGACAGTCCCTCCACACACCAGCCCCACCTTCAGCTCTCTTTATGTTTCTGGGTCTTCCACCTGCTCGAACGACTTTACTACGTTCACCACATGAATATAGTGTTAAACTATATTTCTACTATTAGTTTAAATTTGAATATTTTGATATGATCTTTCATTAATTCTAACATTTAGAAACTAGTAAGGCTCTAATTTTTCACTTCAAAAAATGCTAATGAACTAAATTAGGTAAATAATTACCACTTGACAGTATCATTTAAGAGGCATTTTATTGGTTAATAGTTTTAGTTACTCAGTACTATATTCTGCATAGCAAGTGTTTAAAATGGCTGAAGAAAATGGTCAAGTGCACGTGCTGATTGATCCTGAGTTGATTTCCAGCATCTATGTTGATGGCTCACATCTGTAACCCCAGTTCTAAGGGATCTGATGCCCTCTTCTGACCTCCATGTGTCACCCCCATCTACATTCCATATATTCAGACATACTCAAGAATTTTTCAAATAACATCCTTATCCATTACCTATCTACCTTCCTACCTATAAACCAATGAACATAAGCTATAGGGGCTGAAGATCTAGCTCAGTAGTTAGCAGCCGCCCATTCCCTGAATTACATATGGAACAGAATTTAGTTGATACTGTGCATTGAACCCAGGGCCTTATATATACTAATAAAATCTACCACTTAGCTATACTTTCAGGCTCCTACAGAAGGAACTTTAAAAGCCAAAGAGAATATAGATGCTTGGAATAAAATAGGGTTTATCAGGATATACATCTAAAAAGGCCATGGAGGCTGGAGTTACACTTGAGAAGCGTCAGGTGCTATCTGGTAGAGGGCTACAGGTTCATCTTATTTTTATGAGTATGGATGAGTATTCTGCATGAATGTCTGTGTACCACATATATGCAGTGCCTGCAGAGGCCAGAAGAGGGTGTTAAATCCAGCTGTGAGCATGTGGGTGCTGGGATTTGAAGCCCAGCCCCTAAAGAGTAGCCAGTTCTCTTGGTTGGTGGGCCCCCTCTCCAGCCCCATGTTTACTTTAACACAATGCAGGGCTGCTGCTCAGTGTCGCCCTGCTATGTGCACCGGCATAAATGTGATCAAAGTGCTTAATCTGAACCGAAGAGTCTAGTTACATGTTTTGTATGGTTTTGAAAGCAAACAAGGAAGAGGAGTTACTACACCTCAGGGGCTGGGAGGCCTGCTCTCATTGTCTCATGCCTGGTCAAAAACAAACCTCTTCATGTTAAGGGAGCCCATGCACAAGGATTTCAAATACAAGCAGTATCTGAAGCCGCTGCATGCAGCTCCCGTGGGAGGACTAAGATATTGAGAGGCATCCCTCTATACTGTATAGGCTCCCTCCTTAAAAGAAGATTCATGTTTGCAAAGTAGGGTGACTCCAGAGCTAGTGCTGCCCAACTCTAGACTGCTAAGGGAGAGGAATGAAGGAAAGCAGCATGGACAGGCACCATCACTACTACCACCAGCAGCAGCAGCAGCAGCAGCAGCAGCAGCAGCAGCAGCAGCAGCAGCAGCAGCAGCAGCAGCAGCAGTGGCAAGTCAATTCAACTGTGGATTCTTTCCATCAGACCCAGGTCCTTGGGTTTGTGTGCTTTTGATAGACACCTATTTCCACAGAGCCTCCCACAAAAAGATGTTTTGAACAAATTAGCTGTGGTTTTACAGTGCGTGTTTGAATAGCAAAGGGTACATGTTCTAGAATAACTCCAAAAGAAAATGGGGATGAGAGGTCAAGAAAAGAGCAAAGCCAGAAAAATACTTCCCCAGTTACAAAATCAGTGGGTGACATCTCCTACATGAACAATTTCTAAGACAGGCTCTATCTGCATACTCAGTTTGACAGTGAGTAGGACATAGCATGACCTCTTTGAAATGGAATTGATGTTGGCTGCAGAAACATTTATGGAAAAATGCAGCCTTGATTCAGACTGCAGGCTCATAATCAGCTCTTCACTCTTTCAAACTTTTATTACTCAATCTCTTTTCATTGTGAAAACCTCACACAGACATATTTTCTGTTTAAAAACAAAAAAGTAACTTCCTACTGCAGTTTATTTCATCTATACTTCATACCAAGCAATTTCCTTTATCATTTTCTAGTGTCACTACTCCCTCTAGAGGCAGAAGCACAGAGGACCCAGGAAGTCCAATACTGTTGTGCTTGTGAATGGTGTTCCTATGGGTACTCACATACAAGTGGGACACGAGTGAATGAAAATGTGCACACATGCCACAGAGGCCAGAGGTTGACAGTAGGTGTCTTCCTTTGTTTAACAAATGAACCACATCCCCAGCTTCTACAAGTCTAATGCTGACAGGTTTTAAGGACAAAAACAAAAGTAAAAAGCAAGCTAATTTTTCTTTGTGTCAAAAAAAATTTAATCACTGAATTTTTCATACTAAAATGTGGTTTCTCGTCAGGCAGTGTTGGCACACGCCTTAAATATCAACTCTGGGAAGCAGAGGCAGGTGGATCTCTGAGTTTAAGGCTAGCCTGGTCAACAGCCAAGACATGGAGAAACCCTACTTGGGGAGAGAGGGTGTAGGTAGGTGTGTGTTGGTGTGTGTGTTTCCCCATTGCTACGAAATACCCAAATGAGTTTGTCTAAATGTACTATTAAGGACCAGGACCAGTCTACCGGATCATACGGCCTCTTAGGAGATAGTTTTGGAGAACCGTGGGTGCCCAAGTCTAGAAAGCAGTTACATAAGTAACAGACAATGGGCTCAATGTGGAGGCTGACATAAGACACTCGCAGCCCCAAAGAACTCGAGTGACATCCACATATGCTATCTTGGGAGGCTTAACACTTGGCCAAGTGGATTATTAATACATGACAGAAGGCAAACAGAGTTTAAATTTCCTCTAATTCAGTCTAAGTACTCAGCTTTTCACGTGCTCTTTTTATAACCCAGAGACTGTCAACTATGGAGCACACTGTAACTACTTGGAAAGCTAAAACAACTCTGTTTGGGTCTCATCCCAGAAAATAAACCAGAGAATTTTTCTTAGGTCAGCATTATCCTTAGTGGATTAGTGGTTAGAGAAATCTATTCAACCAAAACTATGAGACTCTTAGATAAGACAGAAAAGACACAGGTAAAATACATACACTTAACTTTAAAAGAAAAAAGTAAAGTCTAATACACTAAAAGCATACAGTGGACAAGATGAGGTAGTCAGGTGCTTCAATAAAGGACAAGAGATGGTGAGGACAGAGAAACTGTTCCTGGGCAAGTAAAGCCCACTTGTTTCTTTCTCCTTGCTACTCCTGTTTTTGCTCCGGTGCTGGAATTATGAACCACTCCACCTTCCTAAGATCTGGTTTCTTCAGCTGGACTACTATTTCCCAGTACAGAAAGCACAGAAAGGCGGGTTGGACGGATGCCATGCAGCATCTATAACACATCACTGGTCATCCTGTCAACCCATCTTCATAAAACCCAAGTGATATCATCTGCGTCTCCTCAGGAGCTGTGGTGGGGAGGGATGTACAACACCAGTTAGGGGCTTCTCACAGCAGGTTCTCTGGTAAGGAATTTCAATTGCCCTGTATACTTTCCTGTCTATTTTTTTCTAACAGCTAAGTAGAAGTGTACAGAATTTCCTCAGTAATGCTTACCTGGTCAACATCAGCATTTCTTGGAAGAAAATAAACAATATTATTAGTGATCTTCTGGGAAAGCCTGAAAATTTCAAAGGTGAAGAACAGTTAAGGATAAGAAGCTACATTTCTGAGTGAAGAGATGTTTATTACCTGTCACTAACCAAGTACATTTGTAAGCGATGAAAAGGTACATATGAAACCCAAAGAGAGAGATATGTGATCCTGACAGGTTAAGTGATGAAGCTGCTTTAGCAGAAGGCCCTGTGAGTTGAACACCATTGCCCAGACTCAAGGCTTCTAACTCCAGATAACAAGTCCACCTACTGATCCTCAAGGCGGCTCTGGGCACTCGGCTGTGCAGCGTCTATCACGAATCAGCAGCCACTCTGCCAACCCATTCACAAAACCCTGGGAAACCACTCTCTCCTCCATTCCCCAGGAGCTAGGGCTGCTCTCTTGCTTTATAACAGCAAAATTTAATAGTGACAATGGTCTCAATACATCTATAGATGGTACACCTATTGATCACCCAACACACAATTTTGACAGTTGTTTGTAAAGTTTTCGTTATTATTATTACAGTGTATACACATGTAGTTCCTGGGTATAGCAGAGGAAATTCTCTTCTTGCATCTCTATGTGGGCTCTGGGACTCAATTTCAGGTTGCCAGGTTTATGCAGTGTCTTAAGAGTTGAGCCAGCTGGAAGGCTGTGCATGGTTCTTTGTGTAAAATACAATGGAATTTATCAAATGTGATGAACATACTTTTTCTCTATTCTGAACTCTTATACACACACTTCCACACCACCCATGTGCATGTATCGTGTGCACGTGTACACACACACACAAACACACACACACACACACACACACACACACACACACACACACACACACACACACACACACACACACCTGCCCCTTTCCTCTCTGCAAGCATTTATATACTATTAGGACTTCAAAGGATATCCATCAGGAGACATCATTGTCCTAATGTCAAAGGTCTCCGCAGTGGCATAATCTGGGCCCCCCCACGGTGGACTCAGGAACACAACGTCAGCCTTTAAACATGGAGCCAAGAGCAGGAAATCTCCGCAGATAAACTCTATTTTATCTGCTATCCCATAAACTTCAGCATTATTCCGAGCAAGATCAATTTTAACAGGGTCGATATCAATGGCAATCACTAAAATAGAAAAAGATGACAATGAGATGGTTTTCTGAATAAAACACCTAAAAAAAAAAAAAAAAAAAAAAAGACTTAAGAGACACATAGCTACACACAAATACAGTTTTAGTTAAAACTTGTAAATGGCCTTTGAGGGGAGGGGTGGAAGCAGCTGTGTTCAGTGAGCAGTAAACACTTATAAACGCTACAACTTGATGTAAAGCTAAATGCTGGCCTTCGGAGAAGACCAATCTCCTTGAAGTGGGTTAATGCTCCCACTCCCCCATGGTGTCAGGGAAAGGCTGTCATCACAGCGCTAGGGAGAGCCAGTGATGGCTACTTGCTTCTCTTCTCCTCAGGGAGCAGTGTCTCAGCCTTCCCCATGCAGCAATCCTTTAAAACAGTTCCGCTTGTGGGGTGGGCCCAACCACAGCATCTTGTTGCTATTTCATAACTGTAATTTTGTACTGTCATGGATTGTACTGTAAATATGTGATTTGCAGGGTATCACAGGTTGAGAACCGCTGCTACAGAGGGAGCTGACACTATGGAACTAGCCTGCCTTTAGGACACATCATACGTCTTCTTTACCAAATGCGTGCTAAGCTCCATAAACCCTGCAACAAACCTTTCCAATGAAGAAATCTAGGCTAATCTTAGATACTCACGTTCTTTCATATTTACAGAGAATTTCCAGCCTTGCTTTATCAGGGTACAGATAGTTTAACCACTGTCTTATGACAGAAAGGGATGTGTTTGATAACTTCTGAGGAAAATATTTTCAGGCAATACATACATACTATGGATACATGTACATATATGTATCTATATGTATATATGTATGTATGTGTGTGGCTTATTTGAAAAAAAAAAGAATTGTGAAACACTGAATTAGTGGAAGACAAGAAAATAATTATTGATCTGGTAAACTGAGAAGTGCTTTTATTTAGGTCACTCTGAGAGGACATACACTTGGCAAGTGTCACGTATGCCTGGAACACAAAAGGAGTAGAATCAAGGTCACAGCTCATCTGCTCCGGTCTTGAAATTAATAGGCACATTCAGTCCATCATTCTCTGACTTCTATAAACTGTTTCCAGATTCATATTTTGCTTTCTCGATTCACTTCTAAAAGTTCATATAAATTAATGCGATTCTGCTGAAATCCACTAAAGTGAAAGTCACCATTCACTGGTAGGTCTAATAAGATAGTGGAGTATCTTTAGACTATGACCTGGGTATCTTCAGTATCTAAAGCTCTGGTATATCACAGACATGAGTCACAAACCCAGTACACTGCAGGTAAAGGCTCTACTAGGCTAAACCTTCAGTCCTAGGCAGTTATAAAAATTTTTTGGGGACAGGTTATGGTGTCTTTGTAGTTCATTTCAGTCTCAAGTTTGCAACCTTCCTCCTTGTCTCCCCAAGTACTTGTATGTATCACTATATTCCTTGAGAGCATCCATTGATTTTCACTTTTAGTTGTGAGCTTAGCCTTTAATGGCTGAGCCAACTCTCCAGCCCTCCACTAATTTAAATAGCATTTATCTACCTATCTACCTATCTATCAATCTATCTACCTACCTACCAATCTATCATATATCTATCATCTATCTACCTACCTACCTATCATCTATCAATCTACCTATCTACCTATCTACCTATCTATCTATCTATCTATCTATCTATCTATCTATCTATCTATCTATCTATCATCTATCTACCTATCATCTATCTACCTATCTATCATCTATCTATCATCTATCTACCTACCTACCTATCATCTATCTACCTATCTATCTATCTATCTATCTATCTATCTATCTATCTATCTATCATCTATCAACCTATCTATCATCTATCTACCTACCTATCATCTATTTATCTATCTATCATTTATCTACCTACCTATCTATCTATCATCTATCTACCTATCTATCATCGATCTATCTATCTATCTACCTATCTACCTACCTATCTATCTATCTATCTATCTATCTATCTATCTATCTGTATCTATATCTATCTATCTATCTATCTATCTATCTATCTATCTATCTATCTATCTATCTATCTATCTATCTATCCATCCATGTATGTATGTATGTAATGGTAAAAGCCCTTGCTCACTGCAAAAGTTTTAGAGCTTTAGTGTTTTTCAGCTGTAAAGCATCCTACGACTATATGAACTCAATGTGTTCTTCAAAGTTGAGTTATATCAAATGTCATAAAGCTACTGAGTCGGAGATAGAGCTTCTTCTCCCTATCCGTTACTCTTGGGTTCTAAGAAGCATCATGTATGATTGTTTTTATAGGCTTCTAGAATCTTGGCTCCAGAGATTAGCAGGTGCATCTGTATGATCCTGTGCAATTACTTCATCTTTTTATGCCTCCGTTTAGCTGTGAAATTAAGATAGTAAAAGACATAATTTATGACTGTTGACTAAATAAATACATATGAAATATTTGCTAAACATATGCAAGATTACTAAACACTGCAAGCTATAGCTTTAAATACCTGGTATAAAATTATCAACTACATATTAAATTTCATCCTCAAAGATATGAACAAAGGCAAACATATTCTCTGCACAAGTTGGAAATGACACTTTTTTCTGTCATAAATGACTACATTACCTCTTTTTCCTGTCAAGGCAAACTGAATGGTATTTCCTCCAACCCCACAGAAAGCATCTACTATGATGTCACAGTTGAAGGACTGACTGACGCGGCCAGCAATGTGCTCAGCAATCTTCTCAGGAGTGACTGAAAACCAGCCCTCTGCAAAGGGAGAACAGCCTGGTAAAATGTGCAAGTCCAAGAACCCAAAGAAAACATACTGCACGAGTTTAAAAAAAAAGACAAGCCAGAGCGATGGCTTAGTGATTCGCTCAGTCATAAGCTTGGACTGTTCCTGTAAGGGACCAGTTGGCTCCATGTCCACACTGGGTCACGATCACCTCTCACTTGAGCTCTATGGGATCTACTCCCTCTTCTCTCCTCCATTTCAGAGGCATCCCCACACATGTGCACCTAAGAATACACATTGCCTGGCTTTAGAGAAAGGCCTACAGAGCTGCTAATTCCCGATGCGTCTGTACGCTATCTTCCACATTTCTCTGGTAATCGGTCAGAACTGCGATTTTTCTGGTTGCGGCACTAACTACTGCTCATCAGCTATGGGAATCGGCAAGTTCTAAATGGCTAACTGCCTCCCATACTACAGTGACTTTCTCAACTATTTTATTTATAATGGACAGGCAATGATTCAGTTTTTATTGACACTTTATGAACATTTACATTTTCAAAAAATGTTTCATGTAGGGCTGATCTCTAGTGTACTGTGTATAAGCATCACCTTTCAATAAAACTGATGGCCAATAGGCTGAGGCAGGATTAGAAAGGGAGACATCTCAGAGGAACCCTGGGAAACGGTTTTGCCACCTGCAGGACTTGGGGTAACATACGAGCCTGAGGAGGTAACCAGCCATGCGGCAGACAGAGATTGGTGTAAATGAGTTAGCGGAGTTATGTGCTAGTCCAGGGCGAAGCCTAGCTTTAGGCCTAAGCCTTTAGTAATAAGGAATAAGCCTCTGAGTTGTTATTAACTAGGACGTAGGTGGGAGAGTCTTCGGTTACATTATTATTACTCGTGAGTGCTTTGCCCTCATGTATGTCTGTCCATGGTGTGTGTGCCACATTTCCATGTTTTTAAATGTCAGAGAAAGCAAAGAGCAGTAGCCAGTGACTAGGAGGCTGCTTCAGCATAGAAGGAATAGCAGAACCCTTGCCATGTTCAGAAATGAAGTTACATTTAGCTGGAGGGAAGAAAATACTACCCTCCCTTTCTATCAGAAAGAACCTGCATTTCTCAGAAGGAAATTTCTTTGGAAAAAAAAAAAGATGGGCAAGCGTTTCTGTTCTCAGTACCTACTAAACCTTTAAATGGTTCTTCAGTACCTCCAGTGAACGTTTTCTACTTTCCCCAGTCGTTCTCCTAATAAATTCCCATGTACTTTCTATAGCACTCACTCTTTTACAAATTACACAGGTGGCATAGAATCACTTAACTCCTCAATAGATCGAGACCTCTCAATATAAAAACCAGTGTCAGTCTCTGAGACTAAATTGTCTTTTAAGATCATGGAGGTAGGGAGGGACACGGACCTGAAGCCACGGCTCACTGGCTGCTCTTCCAGAGGTCTGAGGCTCAATTCTCAGAAATCCCCTTTCCTTAACCTCAGTGTAATGAAATTTGATTTTCTCTTATGCATGAAAACAGAGCAATAATTGTACATTAAACAAATAAGCAAGCAAATCAGAGAAGGAAAATTCAATGAAGAATTCAAGTTTTCACTGCTAATTAATTATAAGTTTCTGTATTAGGTATATCTTCATCAGTTGCTCTTTTTAATGATGTCCATACTTCTGTTACCCTGCATAAGTTGCTACAAATACCAGTTAAATCTGAAATTAAAACACAGATGGCCATATGTGCACAACTGAGTGATACTCCACAGGCAATGAACCATCATTCCTCGAAAGAAGTCAACATCATGCTGCAGGGGTAACTCTGTGGTAAAGTACCTGCCTGGCTCAAGAGAAGCCTTGGGTATGAGAGTCTGGGGAGCTACTACAGATTACAGGAAGCTAAGAAAACACGACAGCTAAACGCACATCACACTGCTTTATGAAAACATGAGTTACAGAGATAATTTACTATCATTGGTTAACCTTCCCATACAAGGGACTAGCCCCAGGTCTTATTGCTATTACCATTATTATTATTATTATTATTATGATGATGATGATGATGATTATTTATTATTACAGCAAAAACCATTTTTCTTAGAAAATACATACTAAATAACTGGGAGTGGCATGATCTATGTGACTGGATCAGAAAAAGACAACACACACAGAATCAAATTATAAATGTTGGAAATAGCTGAATCCAGGTAAAAATGGTATGAAAATTTTTACAACTTTTCTGTAAATCTACAGTGGCTTCTAAATAAAGCTAAACAATACATCTATATTTTATTTACCTTTGTCCAATTTGATCCCATCATCAAAGCGAGAGAAAAGCCTGTATCTCTGGGCCCAGTATTTTGCCAGCTCCGGAACAGAAGCTATTTCAGGTGGTAGACCATTTATCTTTTTGTTCTTGTTCTTCTTCTTCTTCTTCTTTTTCTTCTTTATTTCTACTAAAATAGAATGTAATACAGCTGCTGACCATGAAAAGAGAATGGAACTAGGGAACTCGTAAACAGCAGCTATATCAAATAATCACATTTTGGACTGTAGCAGACCACACGTGCAGTGACACATGCAGAGAATCAGAGCAAGACAGAGCACTACTGCTTCAGATTACAGCCCGACTGTCATCTATTGGCTTGAGAAAACTGCCTGTGTGGACACTGATCTCTGCCGCCACACTGGCCCTGGCATTTATTGGCTAATTTCTTTTTTCTTTTCATTCCTCTCCCTTTCCTCCCTCCCTGCCTCCCTCTCCCTGCCCTCTCTCTCTCATGATTTCGTTTTATTTATGTGCACTGGTGATTTGCCTGTATGTATACCTGTGGGACAGCACTGGAACCCCCAAACTGGAGTTACAGACAGTTACAGGCTGCCAGATGGGTGCTGAAAATTGAACCCATGTCCTCTGGACAAGCAGCCATCTTATTGGAGCCTTCTCTCCAGACCTCTAAGCTTTAATTTTATTCCTACAAAAGGAACAGATGAGGAATGCACAGTACTTTACTAATTTCATTTACAGCACTGATGGGAGGTAAGGACTAAACATCTGAAATCTTCCAAAACCAGAATCCTACAACACATCTGGTCCCCAATGTATCAGACACAGGATATCCAACCTGTATACCAAAAGCACTAATACAGGTCTAAAAACTGTCGACAGCCACATTGTTTTAGTTGGTGAATTACAGAAATGTAAATGTTTTTCTTTACTTCTTTTGTTATTACATTCCTGGAATTGAACTTAGTGCCCTGTGGTAGACAAACATATGCATGCATGCATCCATCCATTGACAGGGTCGGGTAATTTAATTTGTCCAGGCTAGTGTTGAACTTGTGGTCCTCCTGCTTTTAGACTCCTGAGAAGCTGAGGTTGAAGGGGTGTCAGCAGGGTCACATTTCATTTTAAGACAACATCTTTCCAAGGTCTATTAAGCTTTAGCCCTGGCCATATAACACAAGGTGTCTCAGAAGTATGGTGAGTCAACATTTAGAAAAACACATTATTAACTGATTATCAGGTTCAAGTCTCCGGAAGATTAGAAGCATCTATGCAGCACTGCTTGTAGATGAAGAGAGTTGCCAGAGTACAAACAAGATTGCAGTAGACAGAGAATAAAGCCCTATCACATTCAGATGTTCTAAGGTTAGGGCTATCAGGTCACTGCAAATAGCCAAAAGTGTTGAGGGAAAAGTACTGTTGTCACCCACCTCAGCGCCCAAGTAGCACATGAATGTCAGCTGTTCTAACACTGGCAATGAAAGACCACAGAACACTCGAAGTCTACAGTGTAACAAGGCAGGAGATAGGTGACAGGAGACTTAGGTACACGTGTGCCTACCCAAAGGAAAGGAGTCAACTAAACCAAGCATGCTGGATAGTTTTATGTCAACTCGATACAAGCTGGAGTCACCTCCGAGGAGGGGATGTCACCTGAAAAACTGCCTGCATAAGATGGGGCTGCAGGCAAGTCTGTATGTAGGTAGGCAAGTCTGTATGTAGGTTAGTTTCTTAGGAACTGATTGATGTGGGAGGACCCACCCCATGGTGGGTGGTGTCACCCCGGGTTGGTGGTTCTGGATGCTGTAAGAAAGCAGGCTGTGCCATCAGTAACACTCCTTCAGGCCTTGGCATCCTTCTTCCTTGGTCCTGCTTTGTTTCAGTTGCTGCCTTGGCTTCCCTCACAGGACTGATTCAGGATATGTAAGGCAAATAAATAAACCCTTTCCTCCCCAATTTACTTTTTACAATTTACTTTTTTTGGTGTATCATCAATGCAACAGTAACCATAACTGAAGGACTTGGATCCTCTTATTAACTGTAAAAGGAAAGGAGGACCGCAATATACACGGTTGCTTCGGAAGGACAAACGTGAGCCAATGCACAAAGTGAAGTAAGTAAACGTCTTTACTGTGACGTTCCCGCGAATGCTTTCATCTTTACTAATAAAAGAAATTCGGCCACTAAAAATGTTAGTTTTCATATTTATTAGCACCAACTACTGTAAATGTATTTTGTTAATATTCCATCAAAACCCTTCAAACCATCACAAAAACCTATCAAGAAGAAAATGTATGCTTCACTAATGTCAAGAGTGACAAGCCACTGTCGGCAGGGACAGAGTGGTAACAGAGGTCACAGTCCACACAGACAGTGCTTGTCTTAATCTGATCCAGCCCGAGTAAGGAAAAGGAAAGACCAGTCACAGTGCCGATCACAGCCCTCAGCTCAGTCTCACTACCCAGAGGCAGGCGTGCAATCCGAGTGTGAGCCGAGGACACACAGGTGAAGCACATCTACGTTACCTTCTGTTTCTGCACGGGGAGAGTTTGCTACTCCTTCAGTTGAACAGTTCTCTGGAACAGCTGCTAGTAAGGAGCCCCCTTCACTCTTTTCTGCTTCCAGTTCACTGGCTGAAGAGATGGTCTGACAGTTTTCAGGTTCTGGATCTCTGGTCTCCATCAGACCGTCAGTTTTCTCCATGGACATGTCTTGTTCCTCAGAGTCACTGCTTGTGCAAGTGTCTTGCATTTTGTTGTGAGACAGAGGCTCCTGTGATATCTCCTCATCTACTGGCTCATTAACCCATTTTAGGAATTTTTCCACCTGCAATTTTAAGATACCATAACAAACATCAATTAACTATAAAGAAAACAGAATTTTCTCACCTTTTACTATTTGTGACTTGGTTAACAAGCCATCATAATTAAATGTATCAAACAAGCTAGAAGTAATTCTGGGCTATCTGGAATTTAGGGGACCATCCTATGACCTAATTAAGAATTCTTTAAAAAGAAGTTACATGGCATCAACTGATTGCTGATTTGTCTTGAAGATTTGATGTCTTCTAGTCTACACAGGTATCAGGCATACACACGCATACACATACACACACACACACATACACACACACACAAACACTAGTCGTAAACATAAGTAAATCTAAAAGCAAAACTCAAGCCAAGTTAGAGCTATCTCAGAAAGAATAAATACAAATAACAGAGCTGACAGAATTAAGTCCTAACCAAATAAGTTTACTTGCTAAAATGTAATGGCAGTCAAAGGCTGGATGAGTTACTTCCTTGAATTTGCTGTACAATGAACCTTCTCTATATCGGGTCTTTATGATCTTAAGAATGAATAACTTTCAGAGAAAGGCAGATAAATGATAAACAAAACCTCATACTGAGGAGAAAGTGCCACCTCTCCACACCCAAGAGAACTAAGGTCATAGCAGCCATTATATGCAGCTGTTTCTATATTCATCTATAGGTGAAATATATGGGAATTATTACTCCCAACACATTACAAAGTCTTAAGAGACTGACACCAGGTAGTTTATTTCAGGTATAAAAAGGGTCATTAAAATATCAGCAACCGGGCTGGAGAGATGGCTCAGTGCTTAAGAGCACTGACTGCTCTTCCAGAGGTCCTGAGTTCAAATCCCAGCAACCACATGGTGGCTCACAGCCATCTGTAATGAGATCTGATGCCCTCTTCTGGTGTGTCTGAAGACAGCTACAGTGCACTCATATATAATAAATAAAATCTTAAAAAAAAAAAAAAAAGCGGCCCGCAGCAGCTCTCTGCTCCCAAAACCCGTGGGAGAGAGACCTCACCGCCTAGTCAGGTGGGCACTCCTGAGGCTGCAGAGCAGAAGAGACCACCAACACTGCCCACCCCTGCCCACATCCCTGGCCCAAGAGGAAACTGTATAAGGCCTCTGGGCTCCCGTGGGAGAGGGCCCAGGAGAGGCAGGAGCCCTGCCTGAGACACCGCCGGAACCTGAAGGAAACAGACCGGATAAACAGTTCTCTGCACCCAAATCCCGTGGGAGGGAGAGCTAAACCTTCAGAGAGGCAGACACGCCTGCGAAACCAGAAGAGACTGCTCTCTGCACACATTACTGATTCCAGAGGAAAACACCGGAGGCCATCTGGAACCCTGGTGCACGGAGGCTCCCGGAAGAGGCGGCGCAGATCTTCCCGGTTGCTGCCACCTCGGAGAGCCCGTGGGCAGCACCCCGCGAGTGAACTTGAGCCTCGGGACCACAGGTAAGACCAACTTTTCTGCTGCAAGAAATCGGCCTGGTGATCTCGGGACACACGGAGGCAGAATTCCTCTAGGACCGGGCACGTCCTGTGTTTACCGGAAGTCCCACACCCGCGGATCCCGGCCCGCAGCAGCTCTCTGCTCCCAAAACCCATGGGAGAGAGACCTCACCGCCTGGTCAGGTGGGCACTCCTGAGGCTGCAGAGCGGAAGAGGCCACCAACACTGCCCACCCCTGCCCACATCCCTGGCCCAAGAGGAAACTGTATAAGGCCTCTGGGCTCCCGTGGGAGAGGGCCCAGGAGAGGCAGGAGCCCTGCCTGAGACACCGCCGGAACCTGAAGGAAACAGACCGGATAAACAGTTCTCTGCACCCAAATCCCGTGGGAGGGAGAGCTAAACCTTCAGAGAGGCAGACACGCCTGCGAAACCAGAAGAGACTGCTCTCTGCACACATTGCTGATTCCAGAGGAAAACACTGAGGCCATCTGGAACCCTGGTGCACGGAGGCTCCGGAAGGGCGGGCGAGATCTTCCCGGTTGCTGCCACCACAGAGAACCTGTGGGCAGCACCCATGCAGAACTTGAGCCTCGGGACCACAGGTAAGACCAACTTTTTCTGCTGCAAGTGACCTGCCTGGTGAACTCAAGACACAGGCCCACAGGAACAGCTGAAGACCTGTAGAGGGCAAAACTACACACATGAAAAGCAGAACACTCTGTCCCCATAACTGGCTGAAAGAAAACAGTAAAACAGGTCTACAGCACTCCTGACACACAGGCTTATAGGACAGTCTAGCCACTGTCAGAATTAGCAGAACAAAGTAACACTAGAGATAATCTGATGGCGAGAGGCAAGCGCAGGAACACAAGCAACAGAAACCAAGACTACTTGGCATCATCGGAGCCCAATTCTCCCACCAAAACAAACATGGAATATCCAAACACACCAGAAAAGCAAGATCTAGTTTCAAAATCAGATTTGATCATGATGCTGGAGGACTTCAAGAAAGACATGAAGACTCCCTTAGAGAACAAGTAGAAGCCTACAGAGAGGAATCGCAAAAATGCCTGAAAGAATTCCAGGAAAACATAAATAAACAAGTAGAAGCCCATAGAGAGGAGACACAAAAATCCCTGAAAGAATTCCAGGAAAACACAATCAAACAGTGGAAGGAATTAAAAATGGAAATAGAAGCAATCAAGAAAGAACACATGGAAACAACCCTGGATATAGAAAACCAAAAGAAGAGACAAGGAGCTGTAGATCTCAAGCTTCACCAACAGAATACAAGAGATGGAAGAGAGAATCTCAGGAGCAGAAGATTCCATAGAAATCATTGACTCAACTGTCAAAGATAATGTAAAAGCGGAAAAAGCTACTGGTCCAAAACATACAGGAAATCCAGGACTCAATGAGAAGATCAAACCTAAGGATAATAGGTATAGAAGAGAGTGAAGACTCCCAGCTCAAAGGACCAGTACATATCTTCAACAAAATCATAGAAGAAAACTTCCTAACCTAAAAAAGAGATACCCATAGGCATACAAGAAGCCTACAGAACTCCAAATAGATTGGACCAGAAAAGAAACACCTCCCGTCACATAATAGTCAAAACACCAAACGCACAAAATAAGGAAAAGAATATTAAAAGCAGTAAGGGAAAAAGGTCAAGTAACATATAAAGGCAGACCTATCAGAATCACACCAGACTTTTCGCCAGAAACTATGAAGGCCAGAAGATCCTGGACTGATGTCATACAGACCCTAAGAGAACACAAATGCCAGCCCAGGCTACTGTATCCTGCAAAACTCTCAATTAACATAGATGGAGAAACCAAGATATTCCATGACAAAACCAAATTTACACAATATCTTTCTACAAATCCAGCACTACAAAGGATAATAAATAGTAAAGCCCAACATAAGGAGGCAAGCTATACCCAAGAAGAGGCAAGAAACTAATCGTCTTGGCAACAAAACAAAGAGAAGAAAAGCACACAAACACAACCTCACATCCAAATATGAATATAACAGGAAGCAATAATCACTATTCCTTAATATCTCTCAACATCAATGGCCTCAACTCCCCAATAAAAAGACATAGATTAACAAACTGGATACGCAACGAGGACCCTGCATTCTGCTGCCTACAGGAAACACACCTCAGAGACAAAGACAGACACTACCTCAGAGTGAAAGGCTGGGAAACAACTTTCCAAGCAAATGGTCAGAAGAAGCAAGCTGGAGTAGCCATTCTAATATCAAATAAAATCAATTTCCAACTAAAAGTCATCAAAAAAAGATAAGGAAGGACACTTTATATTCATCAAAGGAAAAATCCACCAAGATGAACTCTCAATCCTAAATATCTATGCCCCAAATACAAGGGCACCTACATACGTAAAAGAAACCTTACTAAAGCTCTAAACACACATTGCACCTAACACAATAATAGTAGGAGATTTCAACACCCCAGTCTCATCAATGGACAGATCATGGAAACAGAAATTAAACAGAGACGTAGACAGACTAAGAGAAGTCATGAGCCAAATGGACTTAACGGATATTTATAGAACGTTCTACCCTAAAGCAAAAGGATATACCTTCTTCTCAGCTCCTCATGGTACTTTCTCCAAAATTGACCATATAATTGGTCAAAAACGGGCCTCAACAGGTACAGAAAGATAGAAATAATCCCATCGTGCTATCGGACCACCACGGCCTAAAGCTGGTCTTCAATAACAATAAGGGAAGAATGCCCACATATACGTGGAAATTGAACAATGCTCTACTCAATGATAACCTGGTCAAGGAAGAAATAAAAAAAGAAATTAAAACTTTTAGAATTTAATGAAAATGAAGGTACAACATACCCAAACTTATGGGACACAATGAAAGCTGTGCTAAGAGGAAAACTCATAGCGCTGAGTGCCTGCAGAAAGAAACAGGAAAGAGCATATGTCAGCAGCTTGACAGCACACCTAAAAGCTCTAGAACAAAAAGAAGCAAATACACCCAGGAGGAGTAGAAGGCAGGAAATAATCAAACTCAGAGCTGAAATCAACCAAGTAGAAACAAAAAGGACCATAGAAAGAATCAACAGAACCAAAAGTTGGTTCTTTGAGAAAAGCAACAAGATAGATAAACCCCTAGCCAGACTAACGAGAGGACACAGAGAGTGTGTCCAAATTAACAAAATCAGAAATGAAAAGGGAGACATAACTACAGATTCAGAGGAAATTCAAAAAATCATCAGAACTTACTATAAAAGCCTATATTCAACAAAACTTGAAAATCTACAGGAAATGGACAATTTCCTAGACAGATACCAGGTACCAAAGTTAAATCAGGAACAGATAAACCAGTTAAACAACCCCATAACTCCTAAGGAAATAGAAGCAGTCATTAAAGGTCTCCCAACCAAAAAGAGCCCAGGTCCAGGAGGGTTTAGTGCAGATTGCTATCAGACCTTCATAGAAGACCTCATACAAATATTATCCAAACTATTCCACAAAATTGAAACAGATGGAGCACTACTGAATTCCTTCTATGAAGCCACAATTACTCTTATACCTAAACCACACAAAGACCCAACAAAGAAAGAGAACTTCAGACCAATTTCCCTTATGAATATCGATGCAAAAATACTCAATAAAATTCTGGCAAACCGAATCCAAGAGCACATCAAAACAATCATCCACCATGATCAAGTAGGCTTCATCCCAGGCATGCAGGGATGGTTTAATATACGGAAAACCATCAACGTGATCCATTATATAAACAAACTGAAAGAACAAAACCACATGATCATTTCATTAGATGCTGAGAAAGCATTTGACAAAATTCAACACCCCTTCATGATAAAAGTCCTGGAAAGAATAGGAATTCAAGGTCCATACCTAAACATAGTAAAAGCCATATACAGCAAACCAGTGGCTAACATTAAACTAAATGGAGAGAAACTTGAAGCAATCCCACTAAAATCAGGGACTAGACAAGGCTGCCCACTCTCTCCCTACTTATTCAATATAGTTCTTGAAGTTCTAGCCAGAACAATCAGACAACAAAAGGAGGTCAAGGGGATACAGATCGGAAAAGAAGAAGTCAAAATATCACTATTTGCAGATGATATGATAGTATATTTAAGTGATCCCAAAAGTTCCACCAGAGAACTACTAAAGCTGATAAACAACTTCAGCAAAGTGGCTGGGTATAAAATTAACTCAAATAAATCAGTAGCCTTCCTCTACACAAAAGAGAAACAAGCGGAGAAAGAAATTAGGGAAACGACACCCTTCATAATAGACCCAAATAATATAAAATACCTCGGTGTGACTTTAACCAAGCAAGTAAAAGATCTGTACAATAAGAACTTCAAGACACTGAAGAAAGAAATTGAAGATGACCTCAGAAGGTGGAAAGATCTCCCATGCTCATGGATTGGCAGGATTAATATAGTAAAAATGGCCATTTTACCAAAAGCGATCTACAGATTCAATGCAATCCCCATCAAAATACCAATCCAATTCTCCAAAGAGTTAGACAGAACAATTTGCAAATTCATCTGGAATAACAAAAACCCAGGATAGCTAAAACTATCCTCAACAATAAAAAAAAAGGACTTCAGGGGGAATCACTATCCCTGAACTCAAGCAGTATTACAGAGCAATAGTGATAAAAACTGCATGGTATTGGTACAGAGACAGACAGATAGACCAATGGAACAGAATTGAAGACCCAGAAATGAACCCACACACCTATGGTCACTTGATTTTTTGACAAAGGGCCAAATCCATCCAATGGAAAAAGATAGCATTTTCAGCAAATGGTGCTGGTTCAACTGGAGGTCAACATGTAGAAGAATGCAGATCGATCCATGCTTATCACCCTGTACAAAGCTTAAGTCCAAGTGGATCAAGGACCTCCACATCAAACCAGGCACACTCAAACTAATAGAAGAAAAACTAGGGAAGCATCTGGAACACATGGGCACTGGAAAAAATTTCCTGAACAAAACACCAATGGCTTATGCTCTAAGATCAAGAATCGACAAATGGGATCTCATAAAACTGCAAAGCTTCTGTAAGGCAAAGGACACTGTGGTTAGGACAAAACGGCAACCAACAGATTGGGAACAGATCTTTACCAATCCTACAACAGATAGAGGCCTTATATCCAAAATATACAAAGAACTCAAAAGTTAGACCAGGGAGACAAATAACCCTATTAAAAAATGGGGTTCAGAGCTAAACAAAGAATTCACAGCTGAGGAATGCCGAATGGCTGAGAAACACCTAAAGAAATGTTCAACATCTTTAGTCATCAGGGAAATGCAAATCAAAACAACCCTGAGATTTCACCTCACACCAGTGAGAATGGCTAAGATCAAAAACTCAGGTGACAGCAAATGCTGGCGAGGATGTGGAGAAAGAGGAACACTCCTCCATTGTTGGTGGGATTGCAGACTGGTACAACCATTCTGGAAATCAGTCTGGAGGTTCCTCAGAAAATTGGACATTAAACTGCCTGAGGATCCAGCTATACCTCTCTTGGGCATATACCCAAAAGATGCCCCAACATATAAAAAAGATACGTGCTCCACTATGTTCATAGCAGCCTTATTTATAATAGCCAGAAGCTGGAAAGAACCCAGATGCCCTTCAACAGAGGAATGGATACAGAAAATGTGGTACATCTACACAATGGAATATTACTCAGCTATCAAAAACAACGACTTTATGAAGTTTGTAGGCAAATGGTTGGAACTGGAAAATATCATCCTGAGTGAGCTAACCCAATCACAGAAAGACATACATGGTATGCACTCATTGATAAGTGGCTATTAGCCCAAATGCTTGAATTACCCTAGATGCCTAGAACAAATGAAACTCAAGACGGATGATCAAAATGAATGCTTCACTCCTTCTTTAAAAGGGGAACAAGAACACCCTTGGCAGGGAAGAGAGAGGCAAAGATTAAAACAGAGACTGAAGGGACACCCATTCAGAGCCTGCCCCACATGTGGCCCATATATATACAGCCACCCAATTAGATAAGATGGATGAAGCAAAGAAGTGCAGAAGTGTAGATCGCTCCTGAGAGACACAGCCAGAATACAGCAAATACAGAGGCGAATGTCAGCAGCAAACCACTGAACTGAGAATAGGACCCCTGTTGAAGGAATCAGAGAAAGAACTGGAAGAGCTTGAAGGGGCTCGAGACCCCATATGTACAACAATGCCAAGCAACCAGAGCTTCCAGGGACTAAGCCACTACCTAAAGACTATACATGGACTGACCCTGGACTCTGACCTCATAGGTAGCAATGAATATCCTAGTAAGAGCACCAGTGGAAGGGAAGCCCTGGGTCCTGCTAATACTGAACCCCAGTGAACTAGACTTTTTGGGGGAGGGCGGCAATGGGGGGAGGGTGGGGAGGGGAACACCCATAAGGGGGGGGGGAGGGGATGTTTGCCCGGAAACCGGAAAGGGAATAACACTCGAAATGTATATAAGAAATATTCAAGTTAATAAAAATTAAAAAAAACAAAACAAAACAAAAAAAACCCACTAACCTTGACCAATCTGAAACACACACACACACACACACATACACACACACACACACACGCACATACGAAAAATAAACTATTTATTTGTAGCATGCTTAGCCAGAATGCTGAAGTCAAAGCATTCGAAGATACAACAAAATCTTTCAGAAGCCTGAGATTGTGCTCCCTGTCTTTAAAGGGAGCTGGTGGCAACATCAATGATAAGGCGGCTCTGATCATGAGAAATGCCCCATCCCTAGTAGAAGGATAACTCACCCATCACATGATGTTCTAATACATTTGTTTCTGGTTCTTGATTGCAAAGACCAAGAGAGGTCATGTTACAGTGTGAATCTGTAAACTAGGCTTGTATTTTACATTCTTGGGTCAAGCCTATTACTTCAGTCTTGTGATCAGTCTTTGGATGAGCTCAGAATTCAGGCTTGTGGTTAAAACCTCTGCAGAATCTATCCTGGGATCCTACTTTGTGTGAAAAAGATATGAAAATTCCCCTGTCCTTATCTACATGGGCAAATCAATCTAACTGACTTATCTTCTTAGATGCTCCAGCTTTTTAGTTTTCAAACATCCCTTTTTCTATATTACCTTAATTTCCTCCCCTGTTCCTCAAACCTAGTTTACACAATATATACCTTCGTAAAGCTAGTGGAAAATCATCTGACATAGCCTTCAATCTTGAAGGGTGGAACTTCCCATTTAAACACAAGTTCTAAACCCCGATTCTGTCTCATCCAGCTGTGCGCACCTTACTCCGTACTTTACTCTTCCTGATAAAGGGTTTCCCTGACTCCTCGGAGAAGACGATGTGCTTGTTCTTCACAGTCATCCGCTTGCGCATGTCCAGGTACTTTGACTTGTATTTCACATTCTTCTCTAGATACCTGACCTGTCGACGACTGAAATTTGGAATTCCACCATATCTAAATCAGACCAGAAGAAATGATTCATGCTAAAAATTTTCGTGTATAGGGGAAAAGAAAACCAAAAAAATGAAAACAACAAAAACCTCAAAACCCAACAACCCCCCAAGTCCCCAAATAATACTTTTTACTAGTATTTGCTAGTTATAGCTATCATTTAATCCTAATAAACTTTCAAAATGATGAAATCACATAACGACCTACAGAAGAGCTTATGGTTTGTCTTTATGACAATTTAAAAGCAAATGTGAAGGCAAATCTCTGAGTCCCAGGCCAGCCTGGTCTACAGAGAGAATTTCAGACTACACAGGAAAATCCTGTCCCAAAATAAAGCCCAAGCCCCCAAAACCAACACCCCCCCAAAGTAAAAAAAAAAACAAAAAACAAAAAACACAACAAACAAACAAACAAACAAAAAAAACCAAACACCACTCCCTCCAAAAAAACCCCAAAACCAAATGTGAAACACTGATGATAAGTCTAACATGGGTTATTTTTTTCCTGTTTGAGTTAGGCTTATATCATATAGCCCAGGTTTGCCTTAAATCCTTCATTCTCCTGCCTCAGATTCTTGAATGCTAGCATCACAAGTATGACATCACAACTAAAATGCAATTCTAATGTAGATTAGAAAGTAGAAATTATGTAGCTGATTGCTATAAAGAAGGCTAGTAAAACCGAAACAGAAGCATACTTCCTTGTTGGGGTAATTTTTCTCAGAGTGATGACAAAACCTTACATAGGGCCATCATCAAATTAATGCTAAGAATAGTTGCTAAATGCCTGAGTTTCTGTCTGCTATAAAGTTTCCAAGCCCCCAAAAGTCTTCTTTGACTCATGTTACCTTCATAGTAATGATAATATTAATAATAAAATACTTTCTCTTTAAGTACAATCCTATTTCTAAATAGAAAAGACAAAAGTTAAAATTCCAAACAATGAAATTTACCTCCATGAGTGTATACTACTAAGAGTCAAACAATAGTTTACATAAAATCAGTGCTGCCAACGATATAAACAGCTTTTATATATACCGTTAAACTCTATGCTTTTAGCCTAAAGTGACTACATAAACTATCCCTGACTTCAGGAATCTGAGCAGTGACTGTGAAGTCAGTATAGGCTCTGAGGTATAGACATGCACCTTTGAACTAGTGAGGCAGTTCTCATTTTCTTTTCCTGCATAAATTTCTTACATAAATATCTACTCATTCATATTTTTCTTAACCTTTGGGCATTTAATTCCAGAGAATACTTAGGTTTCTACACACAATGTTCACAGCAGCTTTATGTGCAATAGCAAAATACAGAAAAAAAAAAAAAAAAACCCCAAAGGCCATTTAAAAGGCAAATGGTTGATCGTTTTTTGCTCTATCTCTATACGATGTACTGACTACCCACCCCATCAAGGAGGAAAGAACAAAGGGGATGCATCCAACAAATACCATGCTTAGAGCTTAGGAACAATCTGGACATTGTTAACGAGGATGGAGATCTAACACCAACTTTCACTGAAAGGAGCAGGTAAACACTGCTTATGTGTACCCACAAGAAAGGGAACATATGGCATACTGCTGAAGAAAGCAAGCTGTGACCTATGCATGCTACACTAGTGATGTAGAAACAAATGAGTCACCTATGTACCTAGCTGTGAAACATTTGAATTTTCACAACATCTTTGCTCCAAGGTCTGTTTCTCAGTTTTGAGAAGAACAAAGGGTAGCACCCTGAGATGCCAGGTGGGGACCATCACTTGAAGGTGAGCTTAAACGAAACCCTCTTTTTGTGAAATGTGATCTGGATTAGGTCAAACTGCATGTGACCTACAGCTGCTGCATCTATGTAATAGACTGGGATGACATTGGGCTGCTACTAAGTGCAACTGAATTAATACAGAGAATACATCGAGTACATAATGCAACTTCTACCGTTCAGTCCTACTGACAAGAGAAGCTGGTGTCTTCATCGTATTATTTGCAATGGCATCAAATCCAGTATCATATACTATCTACTTGAATTCCAAAAAGATTTCAGGCGGTTGCAGTTATTAGGATTTCAAGAAGGTGATAGCCCTTATGAATAATTACTTTTGTCCTGAGCCATGCTTGAATCCTAGATGGAAACCATTGTCATCAACTTCCGAATCTGGGTTTTCATCAATGTCCAATTCATGGCTAAAAGAACAAAAACAAAAACAATAATAAAAACAAGATTAAAAAAAAAGGCAAAAGAAGGAAACAGTAATAAGCCATGACTTTCAGCATGAACAGTATCACACAAAACCAGAAAGTACGAAAAAAAAGTACTTTAATCAGTATTTTTGGATAACTTAATGTACTCAGTAGTGTACAACCAACGAGCATTCATATTCTTTTATTTAAAGATTTTAACTTAAAATGCATGTATGTGTGTCTCTATCTATGTGTATAAGTGTGTGAATTCAGGCGTGGCAGTGGAGGCCAGGACGAGGACCTCAGATCCTCTGGGGCTGGAGTTACAAGCTATTATGTGCTGTGTGACATGGGTTTTTGGTACCTAACTCAGCCCCTCTGGAAAAGCAACAGTGCTCTTAACTCCTGAGCCATCTCTGTAGCTCCCCAATCTTAAACCTTCAAGTATTCTACCTCTGTCCCTGAAGATGGTGTAAATATTTATCTATGTCATCTCCGCTGAAGCCCGAGCTTAATTTTCTGCAGTGATCTCTCTAGAGCTCAATCAAACCAAAACATTTTCATAGGAACTGTTATTAGAAAGAGTAAGGCGTGGGGGCTGAAGGGATGGCTTAGAGGCTAAGAGCACATGAAACTCTCTCAGAAGCCCAGTGTTTGGTAATCAGCACCCATATTGAGCAGCTCACAACCATTGGAAACTCCAGAGCCAAGGAATCTGATGTCTATTTCTGACCTCTTTGGGCATCTCATACTACCCTCAGAACACATACAGGTGATAAGAAAACAAATCTTTAAAAAAGGCTGTGATACAGGTGGCAAGTAACCCTGAAGAATTTACCAATTGAATTTGACCAGACTTAGCTCACTTACAAAGTACACTTCTGCCTGTGTGTGTGAGGGTTCTCCTAGAGGATGAAAGGCTCTCCACAGTGGCATTCCAGACAGACAAAGAATCGCAAAAGAAAGCAAGATGGGAACGAGTTCTTAGCTCTCATTGAGCCCTGATGTACCACTATCAGCTACCTCTTGTGCTTACAGTCAAAACCTTGAGTTGCTTCCATGGACACGACTTCCCTGTCATGATGGGAACTTAAGTTCAAGCTAGAGTCCAAAGCCTCTTTCCTTAAGCTGTTTCTGTAGATATCGCATCTCAGAAGTGACAAGTGCCTTAAACAGGTATCTTTAAGAACACTGATTATATGATCCACTGCATCAAACAGAATACAGAAGAAGTAACTCTTACAAAGTTTCTCTTTCCAAGCAAGCCAAACTCACTAAAAACTTTACTGAGTACATACTAAATCCTAGGAATATCAGCACACATCCTTCTTCTTCAGGGAACTGGTACCAACTAGTGGAGCACTAATAAGCAAAGGTTCCTCCTACAGCCAACACAGCAGTGGCATGTGCTACTGGACTAAGCTATTCAGACTCCTGTTTGCTTATCATTTTTCTAGTTCTACATGGAAGGAAAAAAATCTTATGTGGAACACTATAAAGAAATATGTCTGCCTAACGTTCCAAGTCTGTAATGCTCTATCCTTTCCTAATTACCTACAGTCTCAGTACTTGGGACACATTAGACTTTCCATCATGGTGTATTGCACTGTATGGGTGGTAAACTGAAAGCACTGTCTTGGGTAGAGTTGATCTTCACTCTAAATTTAGGTAAGTGCCAAATTAAAGAACCTACCTTCGTCTCGTCATCCCTATGCATTTAACAAGAACAATTGATTGAAGTCTATTTCAAAAGTAGCTTAACATATATATAAGAAAGAAATTCAACTACATGTGTGGGGTGGGCTGAATGTTATGTACTATACGATAATCTCCTATACTATGTGATAGTTCCAGTCAACTTAATGATATCACAAAACCTGGTTATTGGTCGCACAAAATGAGGAAAGAAATTATTTCTTTAGAATTTATGAATGGCAGAATTAGGACTATGGGCCTAAAGGTCTTACTAACAGACCCGTCTTTCCCTTCCAGCACAGCGCTGCCGGGCGAGGTAATGTGTGACTTACCTTCTCTTCATTTTGCTAGGCTTATGCTCAGGTGGGTCATCTTCACTCTCGTTTCCATCAGTCCCGTTATGGTGTGGTCTATGTTTACTTGTATTCGTTCCTGAAGATTCCTGCAACTCTAAAGAGAGTACAATGGACTTTTCCTTGAGTCTTGGCAACTCTTCTGTTATTTTCTAAGGCAATCAATTATGCTATGCCTGTTAAGGTTCCATGGTCTAATCATATACACTTTTGTGTTACTGTGTTTTAGTCAAAGATGGCACTGCGAATTTGAACACTCAATAGTGGTCTCATGAGATTTTAAGCTTTTTTTTTTTTTGAAGATTTATTTATTTTATGTGAGTAGACTGTTGATCTCTTCAGACACATCTGTAAACGGATCCCACTACAGATGGTTGTGAACCATCATGTGATTGCTGGGAATTAAACTCAGGTAGGACCTCTGGAAGAGCAGCCAGTGCTCCTAACATCTGAGCCATCCTCTCCAGCCCAGTCTCATGAGATTTCATCACAACTCACTCACTGTTTTAATTTCAGTAACTTCTGGTGAATGTACAGCAGTGGAATCACCTGATTATGAACTTCTCAGAACCTCACCTCCTATGTAACTGAAACACAACTGTGCTTTAAAAGCAAAATGAAGCTAGTTTGTCTAGATCTATACAAAGTGTGCTACAGGGTACAGCTAGTCCTTTCTGCTACCTGCTAACTGTTGGCAGGTACATTCTTTTTTCTTTTAAATCAATCTTTGTGGGTGTGTGTGTGTGTGTGGGGGGAGGCCATGACCTGAGGGTTGAGGTCACAGGATAACCTGTGGGACGAGGTCCTCTCTTCTATGTGGGTTCTAGAGATCAAACTCAGATTGTCAGGCAAGTGCCTTTACCTGCGGAGCCACCTCATTGACTCTGGCAAGGCAATTTCTTAAGGTGAATGTTGTAGGATATTTGATCACTGTGAACCCTGAGATTGTGTGATTTACTGGAAAATCTGTTTCTAGTTGTATGCCCAGACCTAGCACACACCTTTAATTCAAGAGCTTTCTGTTTATTGTAAACAGGATTAAATGAAGTCAATCATAGTTCAAGAGAAAGAACAACCAGTTGACAAGAAGTGAAACTGGAAAAAAACCATACAGAGTAAGAGGGAGACAGGAGGATGGATAGAGAGACACAGGAAGTAAAAGGGAGGGACAGTGAGTCTGAAGGGTTTTTGACGTGGAGCAGGAAAGCTTCCTTTTGGGACATTCTCTGCCTTTCTGAGCTACCGGGCTTCACCCCAATATCTGGCTCCTGAGTATTGGTAAAATTGAACATTTACTAACAACAGGTGAACCGTAGCAATATATCAGAACATGTTGCAAGAAGGGAGTCATGTAAGAATTATGAGTGCTTATGAGAAAACTCCAAGAAAACAATACAAAGTCTTATGATCTCAGATTCTTCAAAAAACAGAACTGTTCTTGGAATGTGTTTCCATGCCCCTCCCTGGTATAGTGGACAGGAGTGAGTTTACTTCAGATTATTCATTACGACTCGCTATTTTATTTGTTTTTGTCAAGTGTGGCTTTGTACTTGTGACTGAACACGCTACACGAGCAACTCCTCATCCCTCAGAGTATAAATTATCTCTGAATAAAGTTGACTATTGCAAGAGACTTTAGTCCATCTCATATACTGGTTCCATTCTCTCAGGTCCCACTGCCTCTACGGAAGCAAACAGGGATAGACTGGAGAGTGACAGTGACAAAGCATAGAAGTCACACGCATGTAGAAATGTAACACAGACTCCACATTTTGATCTTAACAGGAAAATGAAAGTATGCTAAAACCTTAAATACTCATTGATCCCGAGAGACAACTCAAAGGAGCAAATTACAGCCAACCAACATATGTGGGGCAGACCATAGATGGCAATGACTGAGAAGCATTACTGTGTTTGGAAAAGGAAAAAAGTATAACCAGGGAAGTGGATAAAAGGGGCAAAATACAGCAGAAATACAGCCTAATACACTGACCAGTATGCTGCAAACTTTGTTTAATAAGTAGAGAAGCTGTGACGGTCAGTGTTCACTGTCCCTGGAAGGGCTCTGGAATGACGTAGGAGACAGGCCTCTAAGGACCTTAGGGGTATTTTCTTCAATAGGTTATCTGTCGTAAGAGAACAGTACCCTAAAAGGTGGGTGGAACCATTTTCAGGGCTTGGGCCTGGACGACATAGAGTGTGGGCTGAGTATGAGCATGCAGCTGAATAGGACCCGCTGCTTCAAGGGCTGCCTTAAATTCCCTGCCATGGTCCAAACCTTCGACTGCTAGAGAAAGTAAACACTCTCTTCCTTAGGGCGGTTTTGCCAGCAACACAATGTGTATTTTATCACAGGAAAGCAACAGGAAAGAAGTTGAGATGTATGTATCAGGAATATAGAGACAGAAACTTAACACAAAGTCAGTTAAGAAAGGATGAGTCTCAAAACAGAAAGGAATGAGAATGTAGTAGCTCAGAGAAAAGAGAAAGCCACAGAACTCTGCAAACTTGGGGTCAGGACTGGTTCACAACTACCACAAGCCTAGGACTGGAGAGGCTGTGGCAGCAGGACCATAAATTTCAGCCTGATTATGCAGTTGTGTCTTAATACAACCTCAAATTTCTAAATTAGAAGATTATTAATCTATGATAAACAAAGCTTTTGCCTGTGAAATGCTTGCTTTTAATTCTAATTCATTTGTTTTGAAAAACTCTAAGTTGAAAGTTCACTGTAAATTAGATTTCCCAGGAGTGTTTCAGTCTTGCCTTTACTGGCTACAGAGGTACAGAAGGAAGGAGTACCTTTTTTATTAATATAGATGTGCAATTAATTACTATTTGTGATACGACATTAAGATGGGATAAAATGTTCATTAAATATTAATGTGTTAAGCAGACTGAGAACCATTACCTGACAGACTAAGTCTGGACAATCCTACCTTGAGCTGGTTGGTCTGAGCTTCTGTTCTCAGATATGTCACTTTCCTTGGGTGTTCCATGACAGGAGTCACTTCCTCCAGAGGCAGGGCACTCCTTCCCAGTGACTTCACTGAGTGGCTTGTCACAGTGTTCAGAGGAATCTAACTGGCTCTGTTCTACTTCCTCTGCACTCAGAGTTATCTTATTAAGCCCAGCAATAATTTCATTGTGGTCATTGTCATTTGAGCCAAGGCTTTCATCCTCCGCTGTGTTAGGTGAAGATGAAAAAGTCGTTACATCTGCTTTCAGGCTGCTCTCGGCATTCTGGTCAACCTCTGCATGAGATGTGCAAACATCTTTATCACAGTTTTGTGAGGCCACGAAAGTCCAGCCCTGAGCTTCCCAGTACTGGAACTGCTCCAAGTAATACCAATAAAGCTGACTGTAGTGCTGCTCCCATTCTTCCTTTGTATCAGGAAGGTTCCAAGGTTCAGAAGACAGTGTCTGGTCTGGATATTTTTCTTGCCAGCTTTGCCACAACAGCCCTTCTCCATATTCATTCCAGTACTTTTCCCAATTCTCTGTGACCTCTAGCTTTGGAGCCAGTGTATTTTCAACAGAAAGGTTTTCTGTTTCAGCATCTGTTTTGCTCTGAATTTCACATGCTCTGTTGTTCTCACAGTGTTCAACTGAAGATGGGTCATCGGAGACTACAAGGTCATCTTCTTCACAGTCATTTCTCCAGTCCTCCCGCACCATTTCATCTAAATACTGCTTTCGGTGCTTTCTCCTCTTCTGCCTCACTTTAGCTTTATTTCTTGCATTCATGGACACCTACATCAGATAAATGGTAACAAGCTTGAGTCTACCTCAAGAGTAGCACAACCCACCCACACCCAAACTCCCAGCATGGGTTTTTAATACACAAAAAGTAACTGTTAAGTACTCAACAGAAGAAAAGTTACATGTGGGACAAACCCCAACTTGTACTTTCGCTATGATACGAGTAAAGTGTTCTGTGAATGAATCTGATTGACAATACTGCTTTATAAAAACAAGAAATGGAAATTAAGAGTAGACCCATACCTCAAAATTCTCATGTATAGACATTCTACCAAACTGAATTGGTAATCCCATACTTCTCATGAGTTTGGCCTCAGAGTCAAGGTCACTTTCATCTGGGCTATGTGATTCTGTAGTGCCACTGGAATGATCATCTTCCTCCTCTTCTGTAACTTGGTCTCCTATAGACAGCATTTGTTAGCTTCATTGTAGAGAAAATGCAAACGCAGGTTTTCTTATCCTCATTTTAAAGAAGAATCTGAGATCCAAAACTCTTACATGACTTGCCCATGCTTGTACTAATGCTATTGCTACATATTTCAAAATCTAAAGAGTTGGTAGTGGTAATGTGAACTCTCTCTCTCTCTCACACACACACACACACACACACACACATACACACACACACACACACACACACACACACACACACACACACACACACACTCCTCACTCCAAGTCTATCATTTAGGAAACAGAAATAGATACTGCTAAAGAAACCTCATAGGAAATTCTACCTAAGAGACTTTTCAGTGAGGACAAGGCATCCATCTAAGTAGCGAAGAGCGTCCCACTCACTACTCCATCCACTGACATTATGAAAGCTCAGGTGAGCATCGGATGAGGAAGACAAATCAACCAATTTTGTGGTCCTCTCGTGGGTAACACAGTTTCTCAGGTTCAGCAGGAGTCTAGAGCCTACAGAATCCTTATGTGGACAGCACGGTATGAAACCTTGGCTTGCCCTATCCTTGAGAAAGGTAAAGTACTTTGAAGGCAACTACGATAGACTATATTGGAGTTGTCTTTGGCTTAACTCTGTGCTGCAGTTCTGTTCATTCTGAGAAACTTTTATGTGGAAAGAGAAAGGGGATAGGGAAGTGTGAGAGAGTATAAAGTCAAGTCATAACATAGAATAAATGTTCTGATTTTATTTGGTATTGTAAGTCAGATAGGATTGTAGTGTCTTATTACTTCAGGCAAAAGGCTGAAGTAATGTTCACTTGGGATTCATCCTAATTCTACCTTTACTATAAAAATCTGACAGAGACTTCATGGTTTTTACTTTACAAAACTTCAAACTTAGACTGCAGAGATGGCTCCGTGGACTGGCTGCTTTTCCAGAGAGGGTCAGGCTGGATTCCCAGCACCTACATAGTGACTCAGAAGATCTATAATTACAGTTGTAGGGGATCCATCCGATGTTCTCTTCTGGGCATTCCCAAAATTCATGATTCCCTCAAGATGCCCTCTATGGGCACTGCATGCTTGTAGTACACTTACACACACATGCAGGCAAAATGCCAATATCAATTAAAAAAAAAAAAGATTTTTAAAAAAGTTTCAAATTCCAGGCTAATGGTTACAAATCAGGAAGGAATGGTAGACACCAGAGTCTAAGCCAAGCCAGCACACAACAGGAAAATCAGGAAAATAAAAGATGAACTTTGATAGAAATTCTAGACAAGCACCTGTGTGCATGTGTATGTATGTAGGTGTGTGTGAGAGAGAGGTAGAGAGATTATAGGATTATTTATCATTCACCTTTATGCCAGCGAGTAGAACACATTATCATAAGTTATTATGTGAATATGATAACAGAGTTAATTTTTTACCAAAATGGGGTATTCGCCTTACTCTATTTTACCTGCATTATTGCCACTGCTTTTGACATAGTAGCCTTTTAATCCCAAGTTGTATAATTTCCGATCCCTGTGAAGCAAAATAAATAATCTGCATTGGAAAAAGTTGAACTATAAACCTGGAAAGAAGAAGGAGTTAATGATAAACTGATAAACTAATAAAGGTTAAGAAAGAGAAGCAAACTGTTAATACATTTCTCTCACCTATACAATGTTTCCCCTGGAGTTTTAAAAATCGGTAACGAATATAAAATAGCATTTCTTGACACATGACAATGCTTATCATTGCTAGTTTTTAAAATTAAGTGGAATTTCTCCTGGGCGATGGGAGAAAAAAATCTGATTTTCTTTGTTCCACAGAAGCAACTAGGTATTCTCGAAGTTTTTGAATATATTCCAATAGCGGAAAGGGTGAACTCATCCACATATTAAGTTACATCTCTATACTATAATATATTCATAAACAGGAAGAATATCTATTACACAGTAGACAAAATAGCCATGGTCTGTATAAAGGTTGAATAATGTTCTTATTCAACTTTCTTTTGCACATTAATTACTATAATTGAAAATGTCATTACTAAAATAAACCTACAGAACATTTAATAAAAGCACACCACACATTGTAACATATTACTTTCTTTGATAGGGTCTCACCATGTAGCAGAGCCTGGCCTTGAACTTGAGATGTCATATACTCTCCTGCCCTCACTTCGGTATCCCAACTACTAGGATTACAGCATGAGCTACCATGCCTAGCACTGAATTTCTGGTGACCTTCTAACAAACAAAATAAAACTCCTGTATGATTGAACACTCCTGTTTTTGAAGGGATACTTTATGAAGCATAAAAAAGATCAACAGAGAATAGCAAGGAGATATAGTGCAAATGTGCTCTTGCCACATGATCTCTAGTCCCACTAGTCACCAGAACACAGGCACCATGGGCAAGGGAGGGAGTGGGAGCCACACACAGGCATCAGTGTTGTGTCTGTCACTACCCAAATACATGGGACACTGAGATATGAGGGGGAGGCAGGGTCAGTACAGCTGTCATTATGGTTACAATGAATGAATAAATGGATTGTGGAAAAAAGGTTTCTACATAATGGTTCAGTATTAAAACTCATGGCCTTAGATACACGGAATGTATACATATATGCAAATACCCATTCACACATGTACTATGGTTCATATGGGTACTGCAGAGCTGTCTACTGAGAAGACACAGGAACAACAAATACACGGCTTTTGGTTTTAAAGTTCTGGGTTGGTTAGTACTGATTGTCAATCTAACACAATTTAAATTTCTCCCTGGGAGAAAAGCCTCTGAGAACGTTTGTTAAGTATCATCTTAATTGCATTAACTGATGTTGGAGACCTACCTACCTACAGGGATGGCATCATATGTGTCCCTGGCACATATCCGAGCTTGGGGGACTCTGGATTTGACGAAGTCCATCAAGTTTCTGCTGCTGTGGCTTGCCTCCTTTGATGGACTATAACCTGGAACTGAACTAGAACACACCCTTTCTTTCTTAAGTTGCAAGATTTTCATCATAGCAACAGAAAAGCTTGAGGCCAGTACTAAAAGAACCAAGATGCTCTTGGAGAAGTGAGTCTAGAAACTGGAAAGGTAAGTCTGGGCTATAAGAACTACCCCAAAAGGTCTTCTACTGGAACATTAAAGATAGTGTGAAAAGTAGCAGTAACAACAGCAGTCGACTCTCTCAATAAACTAAGGCGTCACTCCTCAGACTGTCTAGTTTCTTTTTGAGACAGTCTGTTAGTGGCCTAGATCTCTCCAAGTGCTCCAGGATGGCTCACATGACTAATTGCTATTTTAGCCTACACCTTTAATCCTAGTGTTGGGAGCCAGAGACAGGCAGAGCTCTGTGAGTTTGAAACCATCCTAGTCTATAGAATGTTTCAGGCCAGCCAGTCACTTGGTAAGACCATGTCTTAAAGTCTTTGGGGTTGTTTCTCTTCTTCCACCATGTGGACCCTGAGGATCAAACCCATGCCTTCAGTATTGGTGGTAAATGCCTTTACTCACTGAGCATCTCCATAGTCCATTGCTGTAGTCCAACCTTTTTTTTTCCTTTTCTTTTTGAGATAGGCTTTCTCTTTGTAACAGAGTCCTGACTGTCCTAGACTGGATTTGAAGACCAGGCTGGTCTTGAACTCAGAGATCAGCCTGACTGTTTTCTCTTCTCCGAGTGCTGGGATTAAAGATGTGGGCCATCACACCAGGCTAGTTTAATACTTTATTCAAACCATTTCTACACATTTTTTTCACTCAGTCAACCTTCGCATCAAAATCTGTTAAGGATACTGGTGTTCTCAACTCTCAGCCAAAAAGAGGCTTCAAGAAGACTTTCCCCTTCCAAGGCCTCATAATTTCACTGTCTATCCTGCCACAGACTGCTATCAAAGCTCCACAGACCCATCTCATATCCAGAGTTAACTGAATAATTTTACAAACAGCTATCCTAGTGCAATACGGAACTTTGTTTAGAAGGTAAATTCAGTGCAGTCTGGTTCTTTCTTTTATTCCATTACCTACCAGCACATCTAATAGGAGCACAAAAGTTCAAATTAAATGCACGCCTGACTATATATAATGAGCGTTGGCAGCCATTTTTGCCTGCTTCTGTGAAAGCCTGCCTGTCAGGCAAAGTCAAGGGAGGTCAGGGCCTGTTGGATAGCAGATTTCCTGGCCTGCTGACGTACGGAACTAGGATCTACAACTTAAGTTCAAGGTAAGGGGCCGGACATTCTATTAATCTTGGTGGAAGGAACAGGGAAGCCTCTGGATGGGAACAGATATCCAATCTATGTCAGCCATTGTCTCTGCTAGTTTGTGACTTGTTTCCCACGATACTGTAAAGTATATTAAGGCTATGAGAAATACATTTGGGGCCGGTGTGGTACAGACCTGCAGCCCTCCCAATTCTAATGCTTGTCTCTGAGTCTTCCTTTCTATCTTATTACCATCCTTACTCTCCCCTCCCCTCCCTCAGAACTGCTCAACTTTGACCGGTGCAAATGAGGACAGTGCCTTTTTAGTATTAAATTTAACATGGTGTTTTAATTCTCTTTTGAGGAACTTTCGGATATCTTCCCTCAAGTTCATAATGAAAAAGAAAAATTTCAAACTTAAATTTAAAATTTGTCGGTGCTTTTTCTACCAGAAGGTTCTTTCCAGCCAGGCAATTTTAAGCATGAAACAAACATTTTCCTCAGAGATGTCTCTAAACCTGCTGTAAACAGTTAAGCCTTTTGTCTCAAATACTTAGAAGTTGTTTTTTAGTTGAAAATTTTAGTTGGAAAGGATTTTACTGTTTGAAAATAGAGCTTTATTTAGATCCTTCATCTCATCGTGCTATTTTCATTAGCTTACACTTCACGCCTCCAATTTACTGGTGTACTTCAGGATCGAACTTGCGATTCTTCTGCATCTATCACTGAGGCGCACGACTCACTCAACCCTGAGATTGGCCCTTCACTTGTGTAAATACGAAATAACATATCTAGGGTACCACATTTTAAAAATCAAAATTTTAATAATTTCCCTTTAGTAATCGAAGTAGAATATTCCTTCATGCCCGAGAAGTTTCCAATTTCTTAGACATCGGTCTGCCCTAGAAGCAGGTCATCTGGTTTTTAGGTAAGCCTCACTCGAGATCAGCGACACCCACATTCCTAAGCAAGGATAAAAAGTGAGAGGACCGCCAAGACTTACTCTACAAATGCTCGGGAGCAGAGGCAAAGGATCTTGTACTCCTCCTCGCGGTCTTCAATGAAGAGCAGCATTTCGGCCACGTGGCTCCACTTCTCGCAACACATTTTGTTACCCGGGCTCGCTCTTGTGTCCGCGGCGGGGCCGGGCCTCTGCTGTGTTGCTGGACACAGAGAGGCGTAACCCGCGCGGGCAGAGGAGCGGAACGCGCCTGGGGACGCTCGAGCCCGGAGCCGGCCAGGCGCGCCACCGGAAGCAGCTACGGCGGCTACCGGAAGGGGCGGTCTGACAGACGGTTCTACACCCAATGTGGCTCGGGCTTCTTCCTCTCAGGTGTTTAAAGAAAGCCGGCGCTATCTGAGAGTCCGCCTCTCCCGGGTCAACCGCGGACTAGCTGCCGACGTCGCTGAGGATAACCTGATCTTCTGTGACTTCCTTGTCAGGTGCGTCGGGCTTCCCATGGACGTCTCCATGATGTCCAGCCGGTGGCAAGCATAATGTCCAGGTCGCGGGGCCGGGAGCGGAAAGCCGGGCTGGTTCCCGGATCTTTGCGCCTGCGCCCTCCGGTCTGGGAGCCGGGCTCTTGCCACGCCCGTCGCCTGCTAGTTCTCAGCATCCGCAACTCTCTCGGCTCTCGGAACGGACCGCCGCAGCTTTTTGTCTGAGGCTAGGCGTTTCTCTTGTCTCATGACGGCCCAGTCCCGCGAGCCTGATGGAGCTGGAGGGAAAAGTGAGACCCTAGTGCCGAGGCCATTGGTACAGGTTAGAACTGTTGGTGAGCTGACTGAGCAGGGTTGGAATGCTGGTTTATGCTCTTTAGTACCCATGTGACTTTTGGCAAGCCACTTGGCCTCTAGGAGCAGCGTCTGACTACCTATAAAAAGGGGTTGAATAGCAATAATTATCCCACGAGGCTCCGGAGAGGATCCAAGGAAACAGCACTTACAAACTTTTATATTTGTGCAAATTCGACTTGGTCCAGATCCTGTAAATGCTGCGCTGCCGCGATCGCTGGGTTTTGTAATCAGTTAAACATTTGTAAGAAATAATATGCGTAAGTTGAACATAGAAAACTTACAGAATTTCTATATTTGGGGGAAAAAAGACATTCAGCACTAGGTGCTGTTTGAGACTGGCCAACAGCTTCCTCAAAAACTAAATAAGCTCATGTTTGAAGGTTTTTGCATCATCGAAGACTTAGTTTGTGTTCATTGATACTTTTTATGGGCTGTATAAGAACTGAGCTGATATTTGTATTTGGACCATGTTTGTGAATCGATGGGAATACTTTAATTTTTAAAGAAAATGTTTTTCCCTACATTCTTGATGCGGCTTGATTTTGAGGTCAAATATATTTTGAACTTAGGAGTTATGAAGGAAAGAGTACTGCATTTGTAGATACACCAGTCTAGATGTGGATTATAGGTAGGTATGGCGGCATACACCTTTAATCTCAGACTTGGGAGGCAGAGGCAGACAAATCTTTTTGAGATCAAGGCCACCTTAATCTGCCAAGCAAGTCAGGTCCACACAGATCCTGGCTGAAAAATAAGTAAGTAAGTAAGTAAGTAAGTAAGTAAATAAAGATGTATTGGAGCATTATTGGAATGAGTGACTAGACTTAGACTATAATTAGAACGGTAATCATTAAGAGAGTGGGAGACTTTAATCAAAAGTAGAAGAGTATTTTTATATTGAAAAAATCTTTTGAAAGGTAATGCACATCAGAACCTGGAGAAAGAAGCTTAAAATCACAGTTGTTTGTTTGTTTTTTATGGGGTGAAAGCATATTGGTTAAAGGTGCTTGCCACAAAACATTCGCTGATGCTTGAAAGTTGTCCTCCACCTCCACATGAACAGCCATGACATATGCTCACTAATGTACTCTCCCCACAGAGTCAGTTAATAAAAAATATTTTTAAAAAATTTAAAAAGCCATGGCATCTAAAACTTGTCCGTGTTTCTGCGACACAAGGCAGTGTTTCAGTGCACATATATAGTATGTATTCATGAAGAGGTTGGAGGAAACAATATATTTCTCACCTCAGACTTAGTGTTTCTTTGTGTTAGAGCATTCAAAATCTTCTCTATTAGTTGTTTTTGGATACTTACTTTGTGAACCAGTTTTCCTTCTGTGCTTTAAGAGTTAACTCTTCCCTTTGGCTATGCCCCACACCCACTAAATCACCCTGTCTATATCCCTCCCTGCGCTTGCCCTGTTTGTATCTTCCTTGTATGAGCTTAACTTCCTTGTATGAGAGCATAAGATGGTACCACCCAAAGTTAGTGTGAATCTTCCCACCTCTGTTAACACAAGGGAAAAAGTTCTCATAGATGTTCCCAGAGGTTTGTCTCCTAGTGGTTCTAAACACAACATTGACAGGGAAGAATAGCTGCAACATTGTTGCTATCTATTTTCATGTTTGCTGGTCATTTGCATAATCTCCCAAGAAGTGACTGTTCAAACCCTTTTCTTAATGGGCTTGTGTGAACTTTTCTTGTTGAACCTTTTGACTACTTAGTACAGTCTAGAAATAAATCTGCTCTTTGATTAATTTTTTTTGGGGGGGGTTGGATGTTTGTGCTTGGGGGGGGGGACATAGTTTTTCCCTAATACTTTAAAGTGCAAAGTTTAACATTGCTGGCTTTGTTTAAAAGAAATTGGCTGTAAATATGTGCATTTGTTTTTATATTGTTTGGTTTCATTGGTCTGCATGTCTATTTTTATGTCCGTTTCATGTTCTGGTTACATTGACGGCAGATATGGTAGTGCCTTCATCATTATTCCCGGTGCTCATGTCGCTTTGGTCGTTTCAAGTCGTTTGGGGATTGTTATAATTCTGTGAACGTATTTTTTTCTATTTCTGTGAAATGTCTTTGATATTTTATTGAATATGAGTATCATTTTAACTAGTATGTAAACTTTTAACAATATTAGTTTTTCTGAAACAAAAACTTGGACTTTTTTTAATATCTTCTTAATTTCTTTTGTCCTTGTTTTTATAACTTTTACTGTAGAGATTATTCTCTTCCTTTGTTAAAGATATTCCTAGGTCTCTTCATCTCACTTAGGTTTTGTATGTACTCTGTGCTCATAGCTGGAGATAATATCTATCTATCTATCTATCTATCTATCTATCTACATACACATATATTATATATATACTGCATATATTACATATTATACACTTTACATGTATATATATATGTACATATACATATACATGCTATTTTCACTGTGGCTTACTATATGAGGCTGTGACTTTAAATGTGGAATTTTCTACTTGGTGGCCTTCAGACTTTTCTGTTTTGGAGCAGCTTGGGTTTTGGAGTTGACAGTGCTTTCATAACCTGTATAGAAATTGGTGCTATCCTTAGTTTTAGGAATCTACCTGGGTCCTAGAATGTACACTTTGTGGATAAGGGAGACTAGTATAATTGTATTACTAACTTCTCTGAGGAGGTACTGTAGAAAGCTATAAAGTCAGAAGATGTTAAAACCTATTAAAATGTAAATAAGCCTAGGCTTGGTCAGTGCCTTAAACAATAACAGCCATGGTTTCAAACTGTTAGTTGGGCCTAGGCAATTTCCTTTAACCTAGTTTACTTATTAACAGTGTTTGAATACTTTAACAGTTTTTGAGAGTTACATGTACATGTACATGTACAGGTACCTGTACCACTTTACACCGAGCAGATTAGTGGGTTCAGCATCCTTGCTCTCTAATTCTAGGGTGCCTCATTATCTCTTTGATGCTCCCCAGGTCTGGCAACCACTAATTTTCCTAACTTTTCTGATTAGCTTACTTTTGGTATGACATATCAGTGGACACATACTTCCTGGCTATTTCTGATTTTTGCATGTTTTTAATTTAGTTTATTGTGCTTTTTTCCAGGTTCACCCCCGCTGCAGCAGGGCTCTGCTCTCTGACTGAATGGTGCTGTGTTACATGGATCTGTCATTTCTATTCACTCATCAGTTGGTAGGCATCTCAGTCTATCTACTTTTCACTATTATGAATGAGTCTGTTACTAATTCTATGAATTAGTATGATTCTATGAATGCACAAGCTTTTGTGTGAATGTCTTTAGTCTTCATGGGTATAGGTAGTAGTAGAATTGTTGGGTAATATAGTAACATATGTTTAGCTTCTACAGAAACTGCCAGGCTGGTTTCTAAAGGCACTAAATTTCGCCATATTGAATTTTAAATGATCAAATGCTGGTAAATTATAGTTTAACTCTTATGGTAAATTTGTTAGTTTAATGGTTAAATTTTATTACAACTTTTGATTTTATTAATTTTTTTATCAACGTTTGATTTTTACTTGATTAAGAAGCACTTGGTACATTAGTGAAGCACCCCACTGACTGTGTCTGAGAAGGTATTTTGAAAGGGTTGGCCTCAATAAAAAGGAGGAATGCAGAAACCATGGTGATCACTTTCTCTGCTTCCTATTTGTTGCCATAGGACCAAGTCTTTTGTGCTTCCACAACTTTGCCATTATTTCTGATTTCCTTTGAACCATGAGCCAAAGTCAACCCTTCTTATTGTCAACTGCCTTATTTCTTGGGTATTTAATGGTAGTGATGAGTATTTTAGAGAGAGGGTTTATGGAATATTTTTGTAGCTATGTGTTCAGTCATTTATGTTTTAACAGAACTTTTAGTGATAAGAAGAGTAACCATACAGTGATATAATCAAGCATAGGTTGAGGAGTTTAACATCTACTGTGTTAGTCAGAGCTGCCACAGAGAAATGCTGTTCATTACAAGGAAGTCAGACCAAGTCCTCTGTTAGTCAGAATGTGTGCTCTGTTACAAAGCTACTTAGCAAGGTAATCTTGCTAACAAAATACCATACAATTGTTCTTGTGTGAGAGTCTGGTTTATTCTCTCTCTTTTATTTATTCCTTTCTTGGATCTGTCACAATGAATTTGAGATGGCTTTCTTAAAGTTATGTAATATGAAATAATGGTTAAAGATCAGACTTTGAGGCAGTCAACATATGAATGAAAGAAGGAAATCATAGTAGGTAATTATGTCTTAAGGATAGTAAAGTTGTACTATCAAATGTCACATTCGACGATTTGACTTATAGCCTGTTGGTACAAGTAAGAAGTGACAGCCATTTAGACATCGTACATTTGTACATGTTTTATAGCTGTAGTCAAACAGCTTCGTGGGTGGGCCTTAAGCTGTGCAGAGCAGCCTCAGTGTACCTTGTGACACACCTAGGGCTGTCATTGTTTGTCAGACATTTGTGGCCATCTCCTGCCGTACATTTCATGGGAATGTAAATCTAAGTTCCTAATGATTTTTGTTTGATAAGATTTCATTTGTGTACTGTGTTTTCAGAGTTCATGCATTGAAGCTAGAGATAGGATATTTGTGTACTCCTGGTAAGCCAAGTTAGAGAGTGAGTTCATGCTATACTTTTGTAGCTATTTTTCAGTCGTTTATGTTTTAACAGAAATTTTCATGACTGTAAGATAAAAAGTGCATTTTTAAATCCTGTAGTGTCAAAAGAGCAGATAAGCTCTTATGCAAATCAATTTCTTTATAAAAGGAAATATCCAAGTGTATGTCATCATTTCCTAAAACTCTGCGTTACAGAATCAGACACTGATGCTTTCCTTTGTGTAGGACACAGTCTCAGTAGAAAGAGTGAAAGGTTCAGTGTGGTCTGTGGAAGATAGGGGTTAGATCACAAGTTTGAGCAGCAATTTCATTCCATATCAGCATTTCCCTCTTAACCACAGCTTGCAAGTTATTTCAGAAGCTAAGCCCGACACTTTTTCACCATTTTGTAGAGAAAGCCTTATTCTCACAGTTAAGTGTTAAAACCCCTACTTAACTTGGTATTAAAGACGACCACGTCCATAGCAAAATAGACAAGTAAACCAACCTATTTACCTTTGTAAAGAATAACTGCATCTTTCTCCCTTCAGGCATTGCAGTAACACCTATGGCAATGAAGAAAGAGACAGAATTTGGGATTTTTATCTGAGGAAAATGATAGATAACAACCAGACGTGTGCTGCAGGACAGGACTCCATGCCCTACGTGACCTGTATGCTTCACGTGCTGGAAGAGTGGTTGGGTGTGGAACAGTTGGAGGACTACCTGAATTTTGCAAACCATCTCTTGTGGGTCTTCACCCCACTGATCCTTTTAATACTTCCGTACTTTACCATCTTCCTTCTCTACCTTACTATTATTTTCCTCCACATCTATAAGAGGAAGAACGTGTTAAAAGAAGCCTACTCTCACAACTTGTGGGATGGCGCGAGGAAAACAGTGGCGACCCTGTGGGATGGACACGCGGCGGTTTGGCATGGTAAGCGGCCTGCTGCATCTTACAGCCTGGCGTTAGCACAGACACCCATGTCTGCAATGGCTGGGGAGTTCCTGAAAGATAGGCCGGAAGGGATTTTACTACATTGTACTAGATATGTATGTCTTTAAGGGATTTTTCCTAAAACGTTCATTTCTGTTATACAGCACTCTCAGTTACTATAAACTGAAATATGAAAATTGATATTTAAGACATCATAAACATTACTTAAACTGTCAGAACTTCTTGTTTTCCTACCACACAGTCACAGCTTTTATTGTGATGTTTTCCTATGTGTCTGTCATTTTGTTTTTATTGCTGCCCCATTCATTCCTTTCCTCTCCCCGTCTCCACCTCTTGCTGTTCCTCCCTTTAAGCAGTCTGGCTTCTGTTTCACATATGTATGTATGTACTCCATATGTGTGTGTGTATACATATATACACACACATATGTCATAGATGTCTTCTTTTGTTTCCGCCTTCCTTTGCCCTTTAGACCTCATCCTCTCCTCACTGTACTCTCTTTCTGTTTCATAGAAACTGCATTTTCCTGTTTTTAAAGATTAACTGATTGATTGATTGATTGATTGATTGATTGATTGACTGTGTATGTGTGCTGATAGAGGCCAAGGGCGTGTGTCAGAGTTGGAGCTGGAGTTAGAGACTGTTGCAAGCATCTAACGTTGGTGGAAGCCGAGCTCTGGTCCTGTGCAGCAGGACAAGTGTGCAGAGCGGTCTCTCCAGCCACACTGAGTTTTGTGCTTTGAGATAAGGTTTGGAAACGTAGTGTAGCCACCCTGGAATTTGCCCTCCTTCTCTGGCTTCCTGAGTATTAATTGGGGTTATAGCAAATGCCACCATGCTTGGCTAGAAAAAGTCTTTTCATTTTAATTCTACTTCTTAGAGACGGGGTCTCTACATATGCCTGGCTCGTCTCTGTGTGGATCAGGCTGGCTCTGAACTCGCAGAGATCTGCTTGCCTCTGCCCTCCAAGTGTTGTGGTTAAAGTGCCACCACTGCTGTTCTGTTCAGAGAAAATTTGATTCTGCCAAAGCGACATTTTAAAAGAGCGAAATATAATAGCAAACATTAAATATCAGTCGTGATGTTTACCCATTTGTTGCTTGATTCATCTAGGAAGTCGGGGTGTCTTTCTGGATAAGTGAGGTGGCAACATGCTTCTCTGTAGGAAATGTACTCTTCCTGACTTGCGAGGCTCTGGTGTTGAACACTTAATGGTTGGTGGCTTATGTTTTTGGCTGTTATGAAAATTACCTCTGATGGTTTGTTTTCAAGGATTTGGTGGTTCTCTTGACCAATTTTTAATTAATTTTTCAACCAGTCCCTTATTTATGAATGGCATATGTTTGGACTATACAAAAATGCCAAGGATTTGAGCCATACGTCCCTCTGTCTATTACGCTTTCAAACCAGAGTCCCTGAAATGGGATAATTTGTAAATAACTCTCAGAGTTTAAGCACATGCCTCCTTGCTCCTGGTGGAAGTCTGAAGTGGAGGGGAAGCAGGCGCCTAGGCACAGAGAACATAAGGGAACAGACCGTCATTAGAGCCTGCTGTTTTAAAGAATAATCACTAACTCATTAGCTAGACAACCTGAGACTCATCGATATATTTCCACATGTGCTAATATCCCCGTCCCGGCTCCTTCCCTCCCACTCGGCCAGACTCTAAAAGTTCCTTCACCTTCTCTCTGTCCTCCTTTCCCAGTTTCTAGTGACCACTGTTCTAGTCTGTACTTCTAAGGATTTAAAACGTGCTGCTGTCTTTGTGTGGCGGATTTTACTCATGATGTTCAGTTGCGTCTGTGTGCAGCTACAGCTTCTTTGGTTCTGTACCGGGCAGTGGAGTTGCTGGGTTTTATAGTATCAGTGGTTCTGTTTTGTTTTTTTGGTTTTCCCCCAGATTTGCCATATGATTTTTTATAAAGGCTAAACTAAATTACAGTTTCCCTTTCTTCATTGTGAGCAGCATTTGGGATTCCCCACTACCCCCTGGGGATTAAACCCAGGACCTCCTAATACTGGGAACTCTTCCACTGCGCTACATCACGCTGCAGCTCTTTGTTACCTTTTGATGATGGCCATTATACCTAGGGTGAATGGTGTTTTATTGTGGTTTCAGCATGCGTTCTTCTGATAATCAGTGAAACATTTTTTTCTCATATTTGTTGACCATTTATATGTCTACTTTTGAGAAATTTACTCAGTGGTCACTGGTAGATTGTTTTATGATTCCAGAATTTAGGACGCTGAGGCAGGGGAATCATCAGAAGTTCAGGGCTGGCTATTGCAAAACCAAAAGAAAAAGGGACCAAGGAATGGTGTTCCAGCATTTGGGAGCACTTGTTCCTCTTGCAGAAGACCCAGATTTTTTTCCTGGCACACAGACAGTAGCCTACAGCCATTCATGACTGCAGTGTCAGGGAGTCCAACAGACTCTGCTAACTCGTCAAGCTTCAAGCATACATTGTGCTCTCCACACAGACCAAACATTCATACACATAAAAGGAAAAATCTAAAACAAATTTAAGAAAGAAGGGAAGTGAGCTGTTGCTCTTTAGCCCATGTAAAGGGTTTCAGTTTGTTGTCTTCATCTTTGAGCCTCTTACATATTCTGGGTGCCTGACTCATCCAATGTGCTGCCTGTGTGTGTTCTCTCACTTTGTTAGTTCCTTTCTAAGAACTTCTTAGTTTTCTGTAATGACACAGCCTACTTTAGTTGCTGGGTCCTGGGGTCCTGTCTTAGGAAAACAAATCAAAAAGCCAGGGTTGGGGATTTAGCTCAGTGGTAGAGCGCTTGCTGGGCCCTGGGTTGGGTCCCCAGCAAAAAAAACAAAAACAAAAAAAACCCACAAAAACAAAAAAAAAAACAAAATCAAAAAGCCTGTTCCTAAAAGTAACTGAGTTCCCCAGGAGTGGCCTGCGTTCCTAGGGAGCTGCCTCACCAGCTAGCAGCCTCCTATAGATCTCATTTCTCTCAGCTGCTGCATTAGTGATTCAACCCCAGCACATGTTCTATGTTTTGATGAGAACAAACCACTGTTGAGGCAAAACGGCATTTGACAAAGATTTCTACAGACTGTTGTCAAGCCTCAAAGTGGTTTCAGAGCGGAGGTTTTTTTAAAGACAAGACCTCTCTATATAGTCCTAGCTGTCCAGAAACTTGCTATATAGACCAAGGTGACCCTGAACTCACAGAAATCCTTCTGAGAGGACAGACTTTGAAATACACTTGGTGATATGTGTCACTGAAGTATAGACTGCCATTAAGAAAACCTTCCACAGATAGCTTTTTTACACTAATGTGTTCTTTGGTAACATTATGTTCATGTTAAAACATGCATTTTTTTTTTTAAACTGTGAAACACTGTCAAATAACTTGATTTCTTTAAACCTTACTTCAAGATAGATAACCTTTTGTTCTTTTTCCACTTTCCTCCTCAGGAAACAGGTTCAGAGAAGTTATTTCAGAGGTATAGTCAGAGGATGTAGATTTTGACAAATGGTTTTAGCCCCCTGCTCAAAACTGTATGCTGCATCGGTCCTGCACTGCTGTTCAGGGTGAAGTCATGGTATTGAACTTTGCAAACAGGAATCATGTTTGGATGCTTTGGATTTTAATATTTGCTCGTTAGATGCCTGCGTGCCAGTACAGGTCTCCGGCCACAAAGCATTGTGTTAGCACACATGTGCCCGTCTCAGAGCTGCACCTCGGTTGTCTTTAAAGCAGTGGCACCTGTTGCCATTGCCTATGATACTTGTTAGGAGTTTACATTGTTCACCAACATACACATTGCCTAAATTTCAAGATGTATATCAATTTGAATTTAGGACAATATAGGCAGATGTAGCACTATTTTACATTGGAATTCCAAGGTAGTTTTAGTAAGTATTTATGACTCAGAGGCTCAGTGCTTAGCATGCTTTAGTGTTTTATTTTGTTAAGTTACTTTGTTTGGATAAGTGAGACTTTTTAAAAAATCGAGCTTGTGACATAAAGGGTCTTTGTGTCTGTGCTTTGATTTTGTTTCACTCAAACTTAATGTGTGCTTTTTAAACTTCAGAAGGGTGCAAGAACATGATCATTGTAAAAAGAAAAAGAAAAAGGTAGCATGCAAATGAACTCTGTTTAAATGTGGTTTATTTATCATTTGTATATGTGTGGTCAAATAGGACTTCACATGCTATTAACCCTTCTCGCAAATATTTAGTAGTTTATTTAGTTACCTGTTACTGAACAGATTTTATTTATTTATAAGATTTTATTATTCAAAAATATCCCTATGCCAGGATCTATTCAGTATTTTATATTATATTATAAAATTTACCCTCAGATCATATGTACCTTACGATTTAAAAAAATTCTGTGTTCCTACCTTCAAGTGGCTAGCAGCCTTTGAGCTTAAACCTTTCTCAGTTTGTTAAAAAAGCATTCTTCCTGGAAAATGGGAATGAACTCTTAAAGGCTAGGTTCTTAACATTTGTTTGCCTTGAAAATTTATATAGTAATGTCCTCAATAGACATTTTATATTTTTCATAAAGTTAAGTGTAATAGCTTAACTGCAATAATCATGGATTGTAGCTCCCTGAGTGTACACTGTTGGGCAGATAAGATTCCTAAGTGTATTCATAGTAGGAACTACTAAGGCTAAATATGCACCAGCAAGAAAACGTAGGTGCATTCACAACGAGGTGGTGAGTGATTTGTGAGTGAGAAGTATGCAAAGCCATGAGCCGGGGGAGGCTGCTCAGGCAGCCCTACCCCTTTCTTCACACTTGGCTGTAACCTCTTATGCCAGCCCAGTGCTGAGGTGGATTCTGTCCCCATCCCTGTGCTTTTCTGTCTACCCTTGGGCGCCTTCCTCTTCCCTAGCGAGCCATCACTGAAGGTGACACTTTCCTGCTTGAGAACTCGCCTCACAACTCTGCTCTTGCTTTGACTCCCACTCCTGGGCCACCCCTGACCTTCCTGGACTTAGCACCACTCTGCCACTTGTCCAGTCACATGCCTTGTTTATTCTGTCCTGCTGTACGACTGTGGAGCCAGATTATACCGTGTCTAAAAGGAAGGGGAAGGGGAAGGGGAAGGGGGAAGAGCCGCAGAGGAGAGGGCCCAGGAAGGCAAAGACAGGTTTCCTGTTAGGTATTCTAATTATCTACTACTTGTCTTTCAAACAGGTTATGAAGTTCACGGGATGGAAAAGATACCAGAAGGACCAGCACTTATAATTTTTTATCATGGAGCTATTCCCATAGACTTTTACTACTTCATGGCTAAAATTTTCATCCACAAAGGCAGAACTTGCCGAGTGGTAGCTGACCACTTTGTCTTTAAAATCCCAGGTAAAGCTTAACTGTGTGTAGTGATCAAATTATGTGGTAGTCTCTTTTTATATTGCTTAAAGTGTTTTGTCTCTTTAGGAGAGCAGATTTGAAAACATTTAAGTATCCAGTTTAAGTAATACATCTTTTAAAAAATAGTCAAAAGTGTCACCTACTTTTTGTTTGGTTTAAAGACTGTCTGGCTCTATTGCCTAAACTCACCTTGAGTGGGTAATCCTCCTGCCTTAGCTTTACAGACTCTTGGCTTTCTAGGTGTGGCCCCCACTGCTGGCTCTATCCATACGTACCCACCCACCCACCCACCGTCCCTTTTCCCTCTTTTCCTCTCTTCCTTGGCTCTAATTATTCTTTCTCCCTTCTTCTGCCTCTCTCCTCCTCCCCTCCTCCCCTTTCTTCTTCCTCCTTCTTGGCCTCCACTCTTCTCTCCTCCTTGTCCCTTCTCCCCCCTTCCTCCTCTTCCTCCTCCTCCTCCTCATCTCTTTTTATTTTGCTAGTACTGGGGATTGAACCCTAGGGATGAACACATGTTAGGCAAATAAATGCTCTATCACCGTACTGTAGCCCTCTAGTCCTATTTCATTATTTATTATTATTATTATTATTAACAGAACTTTAGTCAGTATTTTCTAAATTAAAAATCTTTTAAAAATTGAGCCAAGTTACCCAGACTGGCCTTTAGCTTATGGTCTTAAGTACTCCTTCTGCCTCAGCCTACCAAGTTGGGGAGACTGCAGCCCTCTACACCCCAGCAGCAGTCTTAAGTCTCGGACTTTGTTTCCTGTGATGCTAGAGATAGAGAACTAGGCAGGGGCTCGGACCTTGAACTAATGATATACCTAACTCAGATCTTCAACTTTCAAGCAGAATTTTAAAAAAAGAGACATATTTGTGTATAAGGTAGTTAAGTGTTCATATTTTTTCTTGTTTAGTGCTGTTAAAGTTTAAAGCAGATCAGAATTGGGGGAAAATACCCAGGGCATGTTTGTCCATGTTGTCCTGAAGAATGTTGTACACATACTTCTCTTCCAGTGTGTGATTTGCCTCATGGACCTGAGCTCTTGAGATTGAAGACTGTTCATCATGACTTTATATCTTTTTAAAAAGTTTAGTCAGATTGTTTAAGATAAAATAGTTATTTTTAAAAAATCATTGAATGACATTACTGAGATAAATCTTACTTTCTTTCATCACTAAATCAGTAGAAACCAGCCAGGAGAGTTGATAGTATGTTCTCTGGAGTAATAAAAGCCAAGCTGGCCCAGGAACCAGACTCAAACTCAGCAGTGAGCTAAGGAACAGTCTACTCCAGTGCCTTCTGTAAATATGGTTAGTGCTGTAGTATATGTTAAAACATCTGTTCTCTGTGCATATGTTAAATCGGATGTAATCTTCGGAAAGAGTGCGACGACTTTGTGTAGATGGGGAACAGAAAGGTATTAGAATGCCATCATTTAGGGGTTTTATTCCCTCTAAGGGGCTAGTGTAAGCATTACCGTCTTACAGTGCTTCCCACCCCTTTCAGGTGCTGGAGCTTACACCTAGGGCCTTCCACATGCCAGCCAGGCCGTCCTACACTGATCTACCCCACAACAAGAATAGCTTTATCATTGGCCCAAATGCTTACCTAACCGTTGTTCTCTTACGGAGCAAAGGCTTGTTTCTGGCTTTTTCTTTTCACACGTAAGAAATGTTTTTAGGTTTTTCAAAATACTTTTTCCTTTATGTTCATACCCTACTTTGACACTGAGTTACTTTTAGTCATTTATAATTTTTAGTGCAAGAGAAATTTTGTAGTTCATGGACCCTCCCTTGCATTTACTCAGAGTGAATCTAATTAAGTGGTGCAAAGTAGGTGTTTTTAAGTCTTCCTGAGTTATAGTGCTGTTTCAGCTCTTCAGGCAAGGGGAAGGAAGCTTTAGTCATCTGCCCCGTGGTACGAACTATCCATGTTCTCAGTCTCAGGCAGGAAAAACATGTACACTGACAGTCACATAAAGTTCCACTGTAGGGCTTTTATTACAGGATTTCTTTACTGACAGGATGTCTTTCATGCGAGAGTAGTCACAGTTTGAGAAACTGTATAATAGTACGATTTGGAATTAGCTTTCCTTCAATTGAACTATCTTCCAGTTGGTTAAAAACTTTCAGTGATATTTGCTGTTGTCATAAAAATTTAATTGTAGGATTAGCATCTAACTTTTTTATTTCAATAGATTTGATTGTAGTCTTAGCTGATTTTTGGTATAGCTGAACATAGCTGGATTTACCTTGTCTCAGGTGGTTCTTTGTTACAGGGTTAGTGGGAAATTAAGTTTTTGGTTGCTGGTGAGGAGTCATCTCTGATTGTTTTTCTTTTTTTTTTCCGGAGCTGGGGACCAAACCCAGGGCCTTGTGCTTGCTAGGCAAGCGCTCTACCACTGAGCTAAATCCCCAACCCCTGTTTGTTTTAATATACTTGAGAATATTTGTGGCTTGAAATTCAGTGAAAGGCACGTGGGATAGGACATCATGCAGTGGGAACCTTTGTTGTGTGACTTTGAACGTGCTATCTACTTTAAGCCCAAGTTTTGTCATTTGTAAGATGTGGGGAAGATTCCCCATTTTTCATGGGGTTTTTCATGATAGTTTTGAGTTTTAATTAAGATTCTGAAAGTGTAAAATAGCCATAGGAAGGGGATAATTAGTCAAGAAGTAATCAAAAGTATATGGTTAGTAAGGTATATATTATTTCATAAGTCAAACAGGTTTTATCCCTTAAGAGCTACTGACTTAAAGTTTATAGAAAGTATGGGTAGTAAATTGCGTAGATCATGAATTTTTCTCTGAAAGAATTGAACAAGATCAGATATATCTTCATGATTATGTTTTTTACAGGGTTCAGTTTATTACTTGATGTATTTTGTGCTCTTCATGGACCAAGAGAAAAATGTGTTGAAATCTTGAGGAGTGGTCACTTGTTAGCTATTTCACCGGGTGGAGTTCGAGAAGCCTTACTTAGTGATGAAACCTACAACATCATATGGGGTAATCGTAAAGGCTTTGCTCAGGTTGCAATCGATGCAAAAGTGGTGAGTCCTCAGTAATTACTCAAGCAAAGCTTACTTGAATTTCAAAGAAATGCACGAAAAATGAGCCAGAGTGCAAGAAACCACATTCTTTTATTGTAATGCACAAAAGTTACTATACGTAACAGTTTGCAGGCATGTATGGAAAGACGAGTACTCCTTACGTGTGAGAAGCCATCTTAAAAAACAAAAGTCTGATCTGGAAATTTGGCAAGTGTTCAACAAAGTTTTCTCAGTTGTAAATTCCCCTTTCTTCTTTATGAGATTTGTACCCAGCCCACCGTTCTTTCAGATATTCTTTTTTAAATGATATAATCAGCTCATTCTGTGTATTTTAAACCTTTGCTAGCCTTATATGAATGGGTTGGTGTGTTTTATGGATGAGTTTGGTTTAACAGTTGTTTTATGTGTAATTGGTTTTTATAACAATACATGTACTATGTGACTGATGTCTCTTCTCATTAAATGTGGTAATGTGGTTAGCTATTTTATAGTATAATGATAAGTGGACAGTGGTGTAATAAATACAACACTTTCCAAATGAATTCATCAGTAAAATTAAACATACTTGGGAGATTCACTGTAGTTAGTTGTCCTTCCTCGACCAAATGTTAAGAATGCACTCTTGCTGGTTGATGGTTTTGTTTGTTATTTTGCCTTTGAAAAGTATTTCTTAGTCTTTTGTTCTCCATAGGCATTTTATCCTAAGGACATTGCAGTCCCTTGCCGGACCCTTGTTCTTTTCCCCAGACTTAGAGGTTGGGTCAGCTGCAGTAGCTTTCAGAGTTCAGGTCATTGTCTTTAGAGATTAGTCTGCATCTTTGGTTTTACTGTGTATCATTTAAATGTAGACTGTTGATTAAAAAAAAAGATGTGGGTGGCTCAGTCTAACCAAAGAGGAATGTCTAAAGAGGAATGCATATTAGTATGTTTGAATGACGACTTTACAGTTAAACAAAGTTCTCTAAAGAGCTCAGTGGTTCTTTTCTCTCCTGTCCCTATGTGTATGCTTATATATGACTCCTGGGAGTCACTGACGTAGTGCTTTAATACGGGCTCCTAGTTTAAATTAATCTACTTCCTGACTTTTTAAATACATGTGTTAAAACAATAAATATTGTAAGTTCTTTAAGTACAGGAATTTTATATTTAAATCTTTAGTGCATTGTCTACTTTGAGTAGGGCTTAAATTTTTGTGTTTAAACACAGATTGCATAACTCAACAAAACACTTTAATTTATGCATTTTTGTGTTAGTAATAAAAAACTGACTAATAACACATTTTATCCATTTTCTTCAAGAGATGTAGAAATCAGAACTGTAGATTGTTAGTAATAAGGGTATACAAAAGGGTGCATGCAGCTGTGCAAAATTAAGAATGATCAATGCGATATTTTAATGCAAGAATAACTAAAATTCTAATCTAAACCAAAACATTGACTCATTTTCTATAAGTTTATATTTTGAATGTTTGTTTTTGTATGAATTTCAGATCAAGATAATAAAAGTAACTTTGAATCTTTTAAGTTTATTATGGTTTTTAACTGTTCATTCTTATGTTTGTAGTTTTAAGGAAGATAGTGCTTAGGAGACCTAACAGAGAGAAAGGACAAAAGAAGTTGAATTCAAACAAACAAGAATTCAGATTCTTGAATTTCTTGGTAACTTTTTAAGATAATCTAGATAATTTAATTAATTTTTTAAATAAAATTCCAAAAAATTGTGAAATAACCTTCTATACATTTAAATCAAATCCAAATTTTACTGTTACGAATTTACTAATCACTTTATAAGTCTGATAACTAGTTTGCAGCACTTTTGAGGTTTGACTCGGGACTTCACATGGTAATATTACATGAGTAATACTCTAATGCACTGGTTCTCAGCCTGCGGATTGCCTGAGACCATCAGAAAACAGATGTTTACTTTATGATTCGTAGCAGTAGCAAAATTACAGTTATGAAATGCAATGAAAATAGATTTGTGGTTAGGGTCACCATAACGTTAGGAACTGTATTAAAGGGTCCCAGAGTTAGGAAGGCTGAGAACCACTGCTCTAATTTTATAAATGAGGAGGCCCTGGCAGAGAAAGATGGACTGTGGAAGAGATCTGGTCCCTGACTATTCACAGTGAGCGCAGACACCAAAGACTGAAGAAGTGTCCTAAAACACTAAACACAGTGTGAGGAAAACTTCTCGGTTAGATACTCACAGAGTTGTAGATGACAGCTTTCCCTTAATCGTCTAAAGCAAACTTCCATAAGCACCGAGAAAACGCTAAACTAGGGTTGTAAGACCAGCTTCTTAAAACAGGACTGCTGGGTTGAGTCTGCAACTCATTGGTCGAGTTCTGGCTTAGCACGTGCCAGGCTATGAGTCCCAACAATGCCCCTCTACTCAGAGTAATATAAAAACTAAATTGAATATACTAAAGGGAACTAAACGGGGAATCGAATTGTAGTTCATAAAATATCATCAGAAAATACGTAAAGGTCGTTTGGATGGGACAGACTTTTGTATGTGTGTACCAAACACCGTTCCTATTTTGTGAATTCCTAGAGAGTCTACGTAGGGAGCTTCACATCTAGGTTGAAGAAAAATTAGTTTATTTAATTGAAAAACACAGACAACAAATACAGTTATTATTTGTTTTTATACTTTATCCATAAAAGCTTTTGAGATAAAGGTAATTATATCTTTCCACTTTTCATATGGAGAAAGCAGGATTAGGTTTGATAAGCAACTTTTTATTACTTTCTATATTTTTAGTAACAGAAATAGGACTCAAAGCCCATGCTAAACTGATGCCATAAGAATACATATATGTGGGTACAGAAATTATAAATTCTTGATTGCCTATACAGCTGTCTTGTTTAGAAATATGTACAAGAAAAGTGCTAAATGTACATCAAATTATAAAATGCTAATGTTGTGTCTTTACGTATGGAAGCTTGACGCATAAAAACTAAGTTCAGATTACATGGAAGATTGAGCCAGCTAGGACAAGCTTTCCTCTAGGGCTTCTAGAGTGTTCTGCTCCAAAGGTTTAGCCTTTGAAGCAGAGTGGAACCTAATGATCTTGATGAAGTGCATACTTTAATACAGGTTTTTGGAACCGTGCTGGCCTTTAGCCCTGGCCAGCAATTGTACTCAGGGAGAACACAGTACATCCGTGAGCTGAAAGGCTTTCTGTTCCTTCTGTGCATTCCGAGTTCTGAGTTCTGGGAGTGCACCTTCTGAAAATTCTAGAATTTTATCCATTTTATTTTATAAAATTTGTAATGTCTTAGGTGGTAGGGGATATTTTACCAGAAACAGTCAATGTCCACTATCATCTTCATAAGGTAGTTTCATGAGTTGGCCTCATCAGAGTTTACATTCCTCACTTGACAGCTCTGTCTGCTTTCTCTAGTGTGAGATGACTGCTGCCTGCTTCTGACCTCTGTTTATAGAACATAGTTCGTTAGAAGTCTTCCTGTTATGTGTCCATTTTCTCTTTAGTTCATCCATAACTGTATTTTATCTCATCTGTTCCAGGTACTTTCTAAGTGCGAGGGATACAGCAGTGAACGAAACATGTGTTAGGTGTCCCTGAATGTAGTAGATGGCTTTCCTCTGGTAGGAGGAGAGCGACAGCAAGTGATCAGCTAGTTCAATGTGAGGTTAAGTTTTATGAAGTTTATCCTGTGTTTTCTAGTCTCCAAAACCGAATGGAAAAGACTTAAGACTGTCGTTATCTAAAACCCTGCTTTTAAAGGCATACAGTTCTATAAATAATGTGAGACTTCATGAACGTGTGCGCACGCGCACAAACACAACACACACACACACACACACACACACACACAGAGTTTTATCTATTTAGAACATCTTGCTCAGCATATTTGTTTATATATGAAAGTATTTTATTCAATTTTGATATATTTATTGTTTATAATACCATAACCTTCCTATATTATACTTTATATTTCATTATTTTATGACATTTACCTAACATTTCTAGTATTAAATATCATATTTAACTATTGATGTTCATGAAATGTCCTATAAACTAAATTCATAGTTTCATAAAAATGAGTTACTAATTCCATGAGACCATCATTTAATTTATATAAAATTTCCCTTTGTCTTATTTACTTTTCTGTTTCTGTCACCAAATGCCATGATAAAGGTAGCTTATTAAAAAGAGCATGTAATTTTGGGCTCACAATGCCTGAGGGTTGTAGTCCATAACTATCCTGGCAGAGAGAGTTCACATCTGATCCATGAACTGGAGGCAGACAGAGCTAACTGTGACTACTGTGGGAGCTTTGAAACCTCAGAGTCTGCCCTCAGTGACACACCTCCTAGCAAGCCCTCACCTCCTAATTCTTCCCCAGCAGTTCTGCCAACTGGGGACTGAGAATTCAAATGTATGAGCTTAGAGGGGTCATTCTCACTGACCACCGTACCCCTTTCAAAGTGTCTTTGTTTTGTAACCAGTAAGTGTATTATTTAGGAATTAGTAAAACTAATTTACCATATCCACTATTCACAATTTATTACATATTCAATTACATATTTAATTATTCATTATTTAATGAAATCAATGAGTATTGTAATCTTTGAGTTTCTAGGGTTTATAAGAAAAATTGGTAGATGAAATATTATGTGCTACAACTAGAGGATAGCCATTACAATTTATATTTTCATAATTGATCAAGTCAAATTTAGTGTGATAAATCACACCACCTTACATATATGCCTTTAGTGTTAAAATCTGTTTTTGGGATTTCAAATGTGCCCACAAAAAAGTTGCCTTAGTGATTCTGGAGACCTTAAGTGGATTTATTTATTTACCTTTTCATTCAAATTCTCTTCCTTAGCCCATTATTCCTATGTTTACACAAAACATCCGAGAAGGATTTAGATCACTCGGAGGAACAAGTAAGTTCTCATTCGTATGGCTTTAATTACAGTGCAATACCTGAAACATTGCAAGTTTGAACCCCGTTAGGAAAACTTTTGATTTTTTGTTTTTGTTTTGGAACAGGGTCTCACTGTGCAGTTCTGGCTGTCCTAGAACTCACTGTATAGACCAGAATAGCCCCAAATTGAGAGATCCCCCTGCCTCTCCCCGTCTCTTCTCGGCCTCTGCCTCTGGAGTGCTGGGGTTAAGAGCACGCACAAGTGAATGTTTTGATGCTGTCTTATATAAACTTTTGGGTTTTGGCTCTAAGTAAAGGTACTTATTATTTGGTGGGAGTGGGCATTGAGACCGTTTATGCCCTATAGCCAGACTGCCCTCAATTTTGTAATTTTCATGCTTCAGCCTCCTGACTTCCTGGGTGGGAGAAAATTACGTTTTTGTTAAGAGTATTCTATACAAATTAAATTTTATTTTAGTGGGCTTTTTAAAACTTAAAAGTGACTCACGTGATAAATTGTGTTGATAAGATTTAGAACACTTTTATACCTTATCAACTAGGGAAACTAGCTTTACGATTGGATGACCTACATAGTAGACTGAGGTTGGCGTCATAGAGGATGGAGACGTCATTTGCTTTGGCTCATCCTACTATTTTACGTTGATAAGTTCTCTTATCTGTCTTTCGATTACTAATTAAAGACTCACAGTTGTAGGAATGGAAGTTAGGATGTGGTTTTACGTCTCTTACTTTGGAGTGCTCAGCTTGCCTACCTGCGATCTATGTACTATGTTCAGTTGATTACATTTTATGTAGTTGTTGCTGTTCTATCCACATAGAGACCCTTTGCAAGCCTTCAATTCCTATTGTTTTAACTTATTTTTATATTTAACTTTGGAAATTTAGTTTTCTGTTAGTCTTTTTATAATAGTGGATCAGAAGTTGTTACAGAACTCTGTTCGTTTGACTGCTTTTCAGTTTTCCTTAATTTTAAAGTTCAGTATCTCTCAATTAAGTGTCTTTTATTTTAACATTCATTCTCTCTCATTCATTCATTCATTCATTCATTCATTCATTCATTTTTGAGACAGAGGCTCACTGTTGTGACCCTGGCTGGTTTGGAATTTGTTATGTAGACTGGTCTTGACCTTATAGAGATCCACCTACTTCTGTCTGTCTCCTCACCAGTATTGGAATAATAGGCGTACATCACTACACCTGGCTAACTAATTTTTGTGAGTGTTGCTTTGGGTGTGATAGTAAATTTTGTGTTTTTCAACGTAATCAGTGTTTTCAGAACATAACTACTTGTTTCATGAAACTTTCTTTTTGGATTCCGTTGATGCAGTTTTTGTTTTTTAACCTCCTCCACTTACTTATTTTTAAGACATTTAAATTCCTTCACGCTGCGTTTGAGACCGGTGATGTCTAGTAGGCCGGTGCATGAGGTCTGCATGAGCTCTCCTGTCTCTTGTCTTTTGTGTGTGCATCACTGGCTGTGCCTCCCTAAACATTCCTAGCTCTTGGAGAGCTCATTAGCCTCTGCTGTGCAGTGATAGGAGTGGCTTAGTCTCCTAATATGCTTATATTTTTACATGCTACTGGGTCTTTTAATGAATCCGCTTAGTTTTTCTTTTTCTTTATAAAAAACATGATAACAAAGTACAGAGAATTGTCCCTTCAGCAGTCTCTAGGGTCCATCTTTATGAGCACATTGCACCAGTGTGCTGATGAAAAGCTTACTTTGAAGAAATGTTGTGCTAGTCATGAGGCTTAGTGGCAGAGTACTTGCCTAGCATGTAGGAGGCACTGGATTCAGTGTCCGTGTCCACACACACACACACACACACACACACACACACACACACACACACACACACACACACACACACACACACACAGAGTAATTGCTAAGGATTGATATTTTCTACAAGTCGTGTGTAATTACTTAGAAAGTTTACAGTTATATGCTTAGCATTTTTGGCCATTAAAACTGATTTTGCTTACTTTAAAACAGGATTGTTTAAATGGCTTTATGAAAAATTCCGCTATCCATTTGCTCCAATGTATGGAGGTTTTCCTGTGAAGTTGCGGACCTTCTTGGGTGATCCTATTCCGTATGACCCAGAGGTAACAGCAGAAGAATTAGCTGAAAAGGTAATTTGGGTTTTCTTTCTTAGTCTTAGCCCAGATTTTGTTTTAAATTATTTGAAATTTCATTGTTCGTGTAGTATATGTGGGAAATTACCGAACAGTGACTTTGCCCCATTGGAAACATTTGGTCTAGTGATATTTTTACTGACGTGAGTTTGGATGGGAGTATACTACACAAATTCAGTGTTTAGAAGCCAGGGGTAGATTAATAGGCATCTATAGGAAATCTAGAAATACCTTTGTATATCTGAATTTTTAATTTAAGAACTAGGGTTAAGGAAAAAAGCCAGAATTGATGGTAAAGACTTAGAATTCAGGTATTGTATAGCTATTGTGGAGGCTTTAAAGTTTACAAGGCAGACAGGTAAGAAAACATCATTCGCATAGTAAGGATTTTTTAAATGTTAGAGTAAGTAGTAATCTTGAAAAGAGGTGAAGAATCATTAGAATAAGAAAAGTCTACTCAGCTTGGAATTAAGCGCTGAGAGAATGAAAATTAAAACAATGAAAAAGGGGCCATAAACACTGTGTTATTGAATAACTTAGAGAGTAGGATGCACATAAGCTTTTGTAGTTTTGTCATACCAGGTATCAAAGTCAGGGCCTGGCTCATGCTAGGCAAGTGCTTGACCACCCAGCCACACTCCTTGCTTGCTGTGTTTGTGTTTTGATTTAACTTTTATACCACTCTTTATAAACTATATTAGTGGGATTCATTTAAAACATTTTGAATTATGATAGAAATTATATAGAATTGCTGGGCATGGTGTTCACCATTAATGTGCCATTCATCTTCTGGGGGAAGGGGTGAGGGGATCTCTGTGAATTGTGGCCAGCCTGCTTATCATAGTGAGACCCTGTCTTAATTAAGACAAGGTGAAACAAAACAAAAATAGGTATACTTACAGTTCAGGTCTGCTAAACACATCCACGTTATTGAACAAAAGATAGCTTGAAGATTTTTACAATGAAAAACTGGGTTTATTCCCACTGAACATCATCTTCCCATTTCTCCCTCTACTAAGCCCCTGACAAGGCCCTGAAATCTGAAATGCTAAAATTGCTAGAAGAAAACGCAGGCAGTGCCCTGTGAGACATGGGTGTGGGAGAGAAATGGTTCTTCAAGTCCCATCTCATGAAAATCCCACAAGATGAACTGAGCTGAGGCTGAACCAATAGTGACTTTACTTTTGTTTTCTAAATAGACTAAGAACGCTGTTCAAGCTTTGATCGACAAGCACCAAAGGATACCGGGGAACATTAGGAGTGCTTTGCTGGACCGCTTTCATAAAGAGCAGAAGGCTAATTGACAGATAATTTCATGTGTCTGTAATGCCAACTTTGCATCTGTGGTACTGCCTTTTAAACTTTTGTAGGTTGTATAATAGTGTTTTTAAAACCTGCTAATGAGCATCTTTCTTTAGAACTTAAACTTTCTATGGTTAATCTTACCCTTTCAATCAGTTTTGTCAAATGTAGTGAGTAACTCACCGTTTGCTTGATTCAGAAGATGATCATGTTGCATTTGCCATCCTCGGTAGTATATGATAGGCACAGAGTCTTCGAGTTAAGTCTTCCTGAATACTAGCAGTCTAGGTTAGGCAGACTTCACTCAATTATGCTTCTGTGTTTGTGTCTGTTGTGCCAATGTGATGGTGAGAGGCACCTGAGCTGGGGTGTAGCACTTGCTTAGTTTAGGTGAGCGGTGCCTTTGAATCCATCCTTCATTCCACTCACAACTGCTGGTAAGTTGTGGAACGCTTTTGCACATCCGTGGTCTATGTTAAGCATGGTAATACTGTGGTGGTGAACATTAAGTTGCTTATGTCTACTGTGATCTATCCGTATCTATATATCTGATAGATATCTGTAGTGAGAAATCTGTAATTAAATTGATTCCTGAATCCTTTAGGAGTTATGTACATTTTTGTCCATTGGATATTGAAATTACTCCTTCAGGGATGATGTCCAGTTGCCAAGCACAATGAAAGAGATGTACTATTTTGTAAATCAAATCATTGTTACTTGTAGTATTTATTAACAGAGTTGTTTGGTATTTATTTTAAACAGGATCTAAGTAAATGTATAGGATGGATTGTCAGCACGTGTCTTACACGGTGTAAAGATAAAATCGTGGACACGCTCTGCAGTTCATGTTAGAGCAGATCCTAGGCTGAGGAGTGACAACTGAGGAAGCTCTGCCTCGCTTGTCCCAGGGCTCGCTTCCGTGCTCTGCAGCCAGGCACGTGGTTATATCTGTAAAATGTACTTGAATGATGAATTTCTGTAAACATGGAGTCCTCTGAAAATGTAAGTGCTTTGTTGTCTTCTTGAAAACTTATTTTAAAAGTATTTAAACAGCAAAGTATCATGAATTCATCGCTGTGTGTCTTCCCCCTTTGCAGTACTTGGGTTTTATATGGACTTTTTAACTACAAGTGTATATTTGTGATATGTATAATGTATGTATAATGTATATAGAAATGGTGTGAAAATAAAGCTGAATTGCAACTCCTTCTCTAGTAAAATTGTGTTATGAATGATGTTCCTGTTTCATTCTTCATATTTCTCAGCAGTCACTTCTTTAGCCACAATAATATGTAGTACACTTCCTATGTAGTCAGCATATTTCAGGGACAGTTTCAGAGAAGGGAGTCAATTTTCTGCCACCCCCTCCCCCGTTACTGAATCTTACTTGGTTCAAAGCGGTTAAGTATTTCTAAAATGAATGGACAAAAGACTATAATGTGAACAAGAAAACTATTTTTGGAGAATTACTTGGTTCTAAAGATTGAGGAAAGAGTGCCATTGGTTGCTAATGTTGAAAAAGTGGTCATTTTCCAAGTGTTTAAGTGTTACTGTTCCATTTCAAATGACCTTGGTTCCTTGTCCTCTCTCTGTCAGAGCCCCATCCTGACTCATACCTTTGTCCGTGTGCTGCTTGAACTTAAGGCCCCTTTGTAAGATGCCGGGACTGAGACTCGGTATAGATATGGAGATCATGATGGTGAACGTGCATTAGAGCCTGACCTGGTGCCAACATGAAGGGACTTTAGAAACTTGGCTTTGGTCTGCTTTGTAGGGAGAGAGAAGCTTCAGACTGCCTTTTAAACCATCTATTTAGAAAAAGGAATCTTAAACTTTTCATAGTAGAAATACTCCTTAGTCAGCAGTTGTTAGCACGTCACTTTGTTCTGTTTTCTTCCCAGGCTCTTTTCCCTCAGTCGACGAGTGCACATCTAGGACTTTATTTGGTTGGTTGGTTTTTCCCTCCCTCCCCTTCCTTCCTTCCCTCCCTCCTCCCCTCCCTCCCTTCCTCCCTCCTTCTCCCTTCCCTCCCTTTCTTTTGCTCCTGAACAATGAGCAGTAAACAAGGAAGTTTGTATCAATACAAGGCTTTTCTGTACAGACCATACATTAGTTTTTATGGACTGTCAAGAAGGCTTGGCAGGTGTCTTAATTTAGATTCTATTGCTATGAAGAGATACCATGGCCAAGGCACCTCTTATAAAGGAACACATTTGAGGCTAGCGTATAGTCTTTGAGCATCATCATGGTGGGAAGAATGGCGTCGTGCAGGAAGACTTGATGCTGGAGGGGCCGAAGCAGCAGCAGGAGACTCTGATTCCACACTGGGCAGAGCCTGAGCATAGGAGACCTCAGAGCCCACCTACACAATGACCTGCTTCCTCCATCAAGGCCACACTTGCTGCAATAAGGCCACACCCTTAATAATGCCACTCCCCATGGCCAAATATTGAAACACTAGGAATCTGTGGGGCCAAACACATTCCAACCACCACAGCAGGTAAAGGCACTTACACTAAGTCTGCATTCAATCCCTGGGACCCACACGGTGGAAGGAAAAAAATCCCTGCAAATTGTTCTCTGACCACACATGTTTACAGTGGCTTCTGTATGCCCACATGTATACACAGTAAAAAAAAAAAAAAAATTAACATTAAAAATTCAAGGTTCATTAGTTTTCCACCGTAATGGCTATCTATATCGGATTTTGTGCTTCACCCTCCAGCGGAAACTTGACCACTGCAGTTTTCCTGCCTATTTAGTCCTCTGTAATCTGGTGTGATTTCTTAGTCCTATGTTGTCTTTAATGATACTGAGAATCTGGAATAGGAGGGATGCTTGTTTCCTTGTGAAACCCTTTATTTTTATCTTCTCATACTTTATCATGATTTGATTCAGGATGTGTGATCCAGACTTATGACTTTAATGATGTGGCTTTTATCAGCACATCCCATGGGGAGGTCATGTTGACTTCTGTCATTTGGAATAGTTAACTGGTTAGTTAAGACAGTGAGCGCAGTTCTTTACTTTTGTCCTCTTAATCAGTAAGTATGTGGACAGATACTTTGACTGTATCTCTGATCTTCACTAAACTTTAACTTACTAGTTTGCATTCCTTTAACTAGTTCTTGCTTAGATGACTTGTTAGTCTTGCATTCTAATACTGTAGGTTTCTAGGTATTCTGTACTTAGCAGTTGGCAGTTTAAAGGACTTTCTGGAGCTTGGACAAGGGATTCATTGAAGAGCTATGCATAAGAAGGCCCTCTGAATCCTGCAAGCAGTGTCCTGAAGGGATGACTGTGCTTGGTGGGACATGTTCTTGTATTTATATATATACTGGTGATTTTTCTTTACATTTTCATTAGTGAAGTTGTAAAACTGACAATCTCTTCTCTATACTGGTTAGCTCTCAATGAGTCCGAGACTATAAGATTTATTTAATCAAACTTTATGGCACAATAGCCAAGCAATATTAATCTATTTTAATCCTCTAAGCTAATCTGGCTACCTCCAAGAAGTCCAGCCATAGTCTCTGCTTTGCTCAGCTATTGGCTGATCAGCTTTTTATTGACAATTCAGAGAACAAATGGGGAGAAGTGTTTACACAGTGCCATGTCCGGATTACAACAGATAATTGGGGTGGGGTAGGGGATAGAGGGTGATCAGCATTTAACAATGCAAGGTTAATCTTTACACACTACACAGTGACATTATGCCTACATATCTGCTTTGTGTGTGTGTGTGTGTGTGTGTGTGTGTGTGTGTGTGTCTGTGTGTGTGTCTGTGTGTGTGTCTGTGTGTCTGTGTATATACGCCTGTGCCACACAGCATGCATGTGGAGGTCAGAGGACTTCCTGTGGGAGTTGATTCATTCCTACCACGTTGGTTCTGAGAATTAAACTGACCAGGGAGGCTTGGCAACAAGTGTCTTTACTTGCTAAACCATCTCCTGTGATGCCATAATGGTCACTTCTCAAAAATGTTCTATTTTCTTTCTGTAAAGTACACATGATATCAAGTGTTTCATTTCCAATATTACTCACTGTTGTTAACTACATTCACATAGTGTGGGACCATCACTACTAATGTTCCAGAACTTTCCTCATCTCCGATGAAAGGATGAAAGTTTATTTTAATAACTGAAAATCAGTTCTCCATCCCTCAGGCCCTGCACACATGCTTGGCCCAAGTACAATTTCTACGTTTTGTTTGAATATATTTCTCTACTCTGCATACCTAAAATAAATAGTATTAACCTGCTGTCCTTTCGTGTCTAACTTATTTTACTTTGCATTGGTGCTTGGCGTTTTTTTCCTGATACTGTGGTGGCCAGTTTTTATGTAAATTTGACACAGGCTAGAGATATTTGGGAAGAAGTACCTTAGTTGACAAAATGCCCTTACCAGTTTGGCAAGAAAGCTTGTAGGGTAGTGATTAGTGACAGATACAGGTGGCCCAGAATTCCTTATATAGTCGGGAAATTAACCTATGAGACATGAATTGTAAATGTCTTTTTCCCCTTTTCTGAGTCTTTATTTTCTTGGTAGCGTACTTTGATGTTTCAGGATTTTTCTTAATTTGGTGAGATCCAATTTACTATTTCTACTTTGTTCTGTCTTTTCATTGTCATAACCAGATAATTAATGTGAAAATAGTGCCATGAAAAAAAATTATATTGAATATTTTAAAAACATTGATTTTACTTGATTTTTACATTTTCAGAGATGGTATCAGCTAGTGTTTGAAAGGACTGGAAACGTCAAAACATAAAAGTAAATCACTGGAAATTTAAGGCTAAACTAATTCACAGAGATTTGATTTTCATGTCCTGTACGTAGCAACTCTCTCTCTGTCGGTCTCTGTCTCCCTTCCTACCTCCCTCCGTCTCTCTTTTCTCCTTCCCCCATGCACATATTAGTAGAGCAAAAAAGTTAAAAAGGAAGGGTTTTCACACATAATTGACTATCACAAAGGACTCTAGCAGAACTGTAGCCTTTCATAAAAGCCACTACAACCACATGCCTATAAAATCTATAGACAAAACGATATGTGATTTCTAGGCACACATGCACACACACACACACACACACACACACACAATTTCTGTGGAGGCATTTACCCAGAAACTATCATTCAACCTTAGTCACCCTACATTTTTTTTTTTTTATTAACTTGAGTATTTCTTATTTACATTTCGAGTGTTATTCCCTTTCCCAGTTTTTGGGCCAACATCCCCCTAGCCCCTCCCCCTCCCCTTCTATATGGGTGTTCCCCTCCCCATCCTCCCTCCATTACCACCCTCCCCCCAACAATCACGTTCACTGGAAGTTCAGTCTTGGCAGGACCAAGGGCTTCCCCTTCCACTGGTGCTCTTACCAGGCTACTCATTGCTACCTATGAGGTCAGAGTCCAGGGTCAGTCCATGTATAGTCTTTGGGTAGTGACTTAGTCCCTGGAAGCTCTGGTTGGTTGGCATTGTTGTTCATATGGGGTCTCAAGCCCCTTCAAGCTCTTTCAGTCCTTTTTCTGATTCCTTCAACGGGGGTTCCGTTCCCAGTTCAGTGGTTTGCTGCTGGCATTCGCCTCTGTATTTGCTGTATTCTGGCTGTATCTCTCAGGAGCGATCTACATCCAGCTCCTGTCGGCCTGCACTTCTTTGCTTCATCCATCTTGTCTAATTGGATGGCTGTATATGTATGGGCCACATGTGGGGCAGGCTCTGAATGGGTGTTCCTTCTGTGTCTGTTTTAATCATTGCCTCTCTATTCCCTGCCAAGGGTATTCTTGTTCCCCTTTTAAAGAAGGAGTGAAGCATTCAGATTTTGATCATCCGTCGTGAGTTTCATTTGTTCTAGGCATCTAGGGTAATTCAAGCATTTGGGCTAATAGCCACTTATCAATGAGTGCATACCATGTGTGTTTTTCTGTGATTGGGTTACCTCACTCAGGATGATATTTTCCAGTTCCAACCATTTGCCTACAAATTTCATAAAGTCATTGTTTTTGATAGCTGAGTAATATTCCATTGTGTAGATGTACCACATTTTCTATATCCATTCCTCTGTTGAAGGGCATCTGGGTTCTTTCCAGCTTCTGGCTATTATAAATAAGGCTGCTATGAACACAGTGGAGCACGTGTCTTTTTTATATGTTGGGGCATCTTTTGGGTATATGCCCAAGAGAGGTATAGCTGAATCCTCAGGCAGTTCAATGTCCAATTTTCTGAGGAACCTCCAGACTGATTTCCAGAATGGTTGTACCAGTCTGCAATCCCACCAACAATGGAGGAGTGTTCCTCTTTCTCTGCATCCTCGCCAGCATTTTCTGTCACCTGAGTTTTTGATCTTAGCCATTCTCACTGGTGTGAGGTGAAATCTCAGAGTTGTTTTGATTTGCATTTCCCTTATGACTAAAGATGTTGAACATTTCTTTAGGTGTTTCTCAGCCATTCGGCATTCCTCAGCTGTGAATTCTTTGTTTAGCTCTGAACCCCATTTTTTAATAGGGTTATTTGTCTCCTTGCTGTCTAACTTCTTGAGTTCTTTGTATATTTTGGATATAAGGCCTCTATCTGTTTGTAGGATTGGTAAAGATCTTTTCCCAATCTGTTGGTTGCCGTTTTGTCCTAACCACAGTGTCCTTTGCCTTACAGAAGCTTTGCAGTTTTATGAGATCCCATTGTCGATTCTTGATCTTAGAGCATAAGCCATTGGTTTTGTTCAGGAAATTTTTTCCAGTGCCCATGTGTTCGAGATGCTGCCCTAGTTTTTCTTCTATTAGTTTGAGTGTATCTGGTTTGATGTAGAGGTCCCTGATCCACTTGGACTTAAGCTTTGTACAGGTCACCCTACATTCTTGTTACTAATCCTTGAAGTCAAGGGTAACTATTTCAAAATGCCATGTGTGTCACTCCTTATTTTTGCCCTTATAATTTTCCCTTTGCCTCAACTTCCTTGAATATGCACAGGACTTATTGAGGAATATGTGTTCTAATTTGCAGTTCTAGACTATTCTCAAATCTACATTGTACTGCTGGCAATCTCTCAGATTATCATTTAGAATGACAGAATCGACAGGAAGCCTTGAACCTTCCGTATTACAACAAGTGACTCCTAGATGTCACACTGCCTCATGGTTCTGAAGCTCTTGGCATTCTGGGTGGCTGTATTACCATTAGATATTTTAGATGCTAGTTAAATATCTAATGTGCATTTCTTCAGTGTTTGCTGTCCCATTGAATTCTCCACATGAATTGTTTGCTGTCTCATTTCCTCTTTTTTAATGTGAGCTGGGTATTCCCTTTACCCTGGAAATGTCTGTATTCATTGCTGAAAGGACTTTGTTCTTTTCTTTTAGTCTTTAACAATGTTAAACCATGGAACATAACCAAATGTGAAGGTCATGCGTGTTCATCTGGCTTCAATTTTACTTATACGATGTTTCTGTCAGATTTTAATCAATGTTATTTTAACTTCATAGAGCTAATAAAAATGAGCCCTTTCTTATTTTGGTGAAATTTCTCATTAAATGAGGAGGAAATCATTAGTTGGGCTGCCTGCTCTTGGAGTTTTCTTTCTTTTTTATCAGATATTTTTTATTTACATTTCAAATGGTATTCCCTTTCCTGGTTACCTGGCCATAAACCCCCATGTCATCCTCCTCCTTTTCTTCTATACGGGAGTTCCCCCTCCCTAACCACCCCCTTATTCCCTCCATCCTGACATTCCCCTACACTGCAGGGGTTAAGCCTTGGCAGGACCAAGGGCTTCTCCTCCCATTGGTGCCCAACAAGGCCATCTCTCCTACATATGCAGCTGGAGCTATGGGTCTGTCCATGTGTATTCTTTGGGCAGTGGTTTAGTCCCTGGGAACTCTGGTCGGTCAGTACTGTTGTTCTTATGGAGTGGCAAACCCCTTCAGCTCCTTCAATCCTTTCTCTAATTCCTCCTACGGGGACCCCGTTCTCAGTTCAATGGTTTGCTGCTAGCTTTTGCCTCTGTATTTGACATGCTCTGACTGATCTTCTCAGGAAACAGACTCCTGTCAGAATGCACTTAATAACTTCATCAATATTATCTAATTTTGGTGGCTGTATATATATGGGCTGGATCCTCAGGTGGGGCAGGCTCTGAATGGCCATTCCTTCACTCTCTGTTCCAAACTTTGCCTCCATATCTCTTCCTATGAATATTTCTACTCCCCCTTTTAAGAAGGACTGAAGCATCCACACTTTGGTCATGCTGCTCCTTGAGCTTCATGTGGCCTGTGGATTGCAACTTGGGTAACTAAAGATTTTGGGCTAATATCCACTTATCAGTGAGTGCATACTATCTGTGTTTTTCTGTGATTGGGTTACCTTATTCAGGATGATATTTTCTAGTTCCATCAATTTGCCTATGAATTTCATGAAGTCATTGTTTTTGATAGCTGAGTAGTACTCCATTGTGTAGATGTACCACATTTTCTGTATCCATTCCTCTGTTGAAGGGCATCTGGGTTCTTTCCAGCTTCTGGCTATTATAAATAAGGCTGCTATGACCATAGTGGAGCATGTGTCTTTGTTATATGTTGGAGCATCTTTTGGGTATATGCCCAAGAGAGGTATAGCTGGGTCCTCAGGTAGTTCAGTGTCCAATTTTCTGAGGAACCTCCAGACAGATTTCCAGAGTGGTTGTACCAGTTTGCAATCCCACCAACAATGGAGGAATGTTCCTCTTTCTCTACATCTTCGCCAGCATCTGTTGTCACCTGAGTTTTTGATCTTAGTTATTCTCACTGGTGTGAGGTGGAATCTCAGGGTTGTTTTGATTTGCATTTCCCTGGTGACTAAGGATATTGAACATTTCTTTAGGTGATTCTCATCCATTGAGTATTCCCCAGCTGTGAATTCTTTGTTTAGTTCTGAACCCTGTGGAAAGCCGCAATAACATTCGCCACCACAAGATGGCGCTGGCTTCTATTGCGCCCCACGTGGAAAGCCGGGATAGCATTCACCATTACAACATGGCGCTGGCTTCCGCCGCGCCAGCCCGACTTCCTTTCAGGAAGCTAGCTGTGTGCTCATGTGCAAGAGTGTGTTCGTGCCAGGTCTTTGCCCACTCCGGGGCGTGCCTATGAGATCATGGGTAAGCGACCAATCAGGTGTGGCTGCGCCGCGCTAGGGTGTATATAAGCCGCACCATGCTGGGGCCCCGGGTCCTCCTCTTTAAGATGCAATAAACGCTTTGCTGCAGAAGGATCCGTGTGTCCGCGAGTGCATTCTTGCTGGCGAGACGATAGCGCGGGACAGAACCCCATTTTTAAATAGGGTCGTTTGACTCTCTGGAGTCTAACTTCTTGAGTTCTTTGTATATTTCGGATATTAGCCCTCTATCAGATGTAGGATTGGTAAATATCTTTTCCTAATCTGTTGGTTGCTGTTTTGTCCTAATGACAGTGTCTTTTGCTTTACAGAAGTTTTGCAGTTTTATGAAGTCCCATTTGTCGATCCTTTATCTTAGAGCATAAGCTATTGGTATTTTGTTCAGTAAATTTTCCCCAGTGCCCATGTGATGAAGGTTCTTCCCCAATTTTTCCTCTATTAGTTTAAGTGTATCTGGTTTGATGTGGAGGTCCTTGATCCACTTGGACTTAAGCTTTGTACAGGGTGATAAGAATGGATTGATTTGCATTCTTCTACATGCTGACTTCCAGTTGAATCAGCACCATTTGTTGAAAATGCTATCTTTTTTCCACTGGATGGTTTTAACTCCTTTGTTAAAGATCAAGTGACCATAGGTGTGTAGGTTCATTTCTGGGTCTTCAATTCTATTCCTGATCTATCTGCCTGTCTCTGTACCAACACCATACAGTTTTTATCACTATTGCTCTGTAATGCTACTTGAGGTCAGGGATGGTGATTCCCCCAAAAGTTCTTTTATTGTTGAGGATAATTTTTGCTATCCTGGGTCTTTTGTTATTCCAAATGAATTTGCAAATTGCTCTTTCTAATCCTATGTGAGTTGGAAGTTTTGATGGGGATTGCATTGAATCTGTAGATTGCTTTTTGGCAAAATGGCCATTTTTAATCCTGCCAATCCATGAGCATGGGGTGTCTTTCCATCTTCTGAAATCTTCAGTTTCTTTCTTCAGAGATTAGAAGTTCTTGGCATACAGATCTTTCACTTGCTTGGTTAGGGTCACATCGAGGTATTTTATGTTATTTGGGACTATTGTGAAGAGTGTCTTCTCCCTAATTTCTTTCTCAGCCTGTTTGTCCTTTGAGTAGAGGAAGGCTACTGATTTGTTTGAGTTAATTTCATACCCAGCCACTTTGCTGAAGGTGTTTATCAGGCTTAGTAGTTCTCTGGTGGAACCTTTGGTGTCACTTAAGTATACTATCATATCATCTGCAAATAATGATATTTTGATTTCTTCCTTTTCAATTTGTGTCCCTTTGACCTCCCTTTGTTGTCTAATTGCTCTGGCTAGAACTTCGAGTACTATATTTAGTATATAGTGGGAGAGTGGGCAGCCTTGTCTAGTCCCTGATTTTAGCGGGATTGCTTCACATTTCTTTCTATTTAGTTTAATGCTGGCTACTGGTTTGCTGTATATTGCTTTTACTATGTTTAGGTATGGGCCTTGAATTCCTGATCTTTCCAGTACTTTTATCATGAAGGGGTGTTGAATTTTGTCAAATGCTTTCTCAGCATCTAATGAAATGATCCTGTGTTTTTTTTCCCCTTTGAGTTTGTTTACATAGTGGATTATGTTGATGGATTTTCTTATATTGAACCATCCCTGCATCCCTGGGATCTAGCCTTCTTGATCATGATGGATGATCATTTTGATGTGTTCTTCGATTCGATTTCAAGAATTTTATTGAGTATTTTTGCGTTGATATTCATGAGGGAAATTGGTCTCATGTTCTCTTTCTTTATTGGGTCTTTGTGTGGTTTAAATATAAGCGTAATTTTGGCCTCATAGAAGGAATTGGGTAGTGTTGCTTCTGTTTCTATTTTGTGGCATAGTCTGGACAGTATTGGTATTAGGTCTTCCATGAAGGTCTGATAGAGTTCTCCACTAAACCCATCTGGTCCTGGGCTTTTTTTTGGTTGGGATACTTTTATTAACTGGTTCTATTTATTTAAGATTTATGGGAGTGTTTAGATGGTTTATCCGATCCTGATTTAACTTTGGTACCTGGTCTCTATCTAGAAAATTGTCTGTTTCATCCAGATTTTCTAGTTTTGTTGAACATAGATTTTTTCGAATCCTCAGATTCTGTTGTTATGTCTCCCTTTTCATTTCTGATTTTGTTAATTTGGAAACACTCTCTGAAACCATCTTCTGAAATCTTCAGTTTCTTTCTTCAGAGATTAGAAGTTCTTGGCATACAGATCTTTCACTTGCTTGGTTAGAGTCACACCGAGGTATTTTATGTTAGTCTGCCTAAGGGTTTATCTATCTTGTTGATTTTCTCAAAGAACCAGCTCCTGGTGTTGTTGATCCTTTGTATGGTCCTTTTTGTTTCTATTTGATTGATTTCAGCCCTTAGTTTGATTATTTCCTGCTCACTGCTCCTCTTGGTGTATTTGCTTCTTTTTGTTCTAGAGTTTTCAGATGTGCTGCCAAGCTGCTAGTGTATGCTCTCTCCAGTTTTGTTTTGGAGGCACTCAGAGCTATGAGTTTTCCTCTTAGCACTGCTTTCATTGTGTCCCATAAGTTTTTGTGTGTTGTACCTCATTTTCATTAAATTCTTAAAGTCTTTAATTTTCTTCTTTATTTCTTCCTTGAGCAAGTTATCATTGAGTAGAGCATTGTTCAACTTCCATGTATATGTGGGCTTTCGGTCACTGTTGTTATTGAAGAACAGCCTTAGTCTGTGGTGATCTGATAGGAGGCATGGGATTATTTCAATCTTTTTTTATCTGTTGAGGCCTGTTTTGTGACTGATTATATGGTCAATTTTGGAGAAGGTACCATGAGGTGCTGAAAAGAAGGGATATTCTTTTGTTTTAGGATGAAATGTTCTATAGATATCTGTTAAATCCATTTGGTTCATAACTTCTGTTAGTCTCTCTTTTATTTTCTGTTTCCATGATCTGTCCATTGATGAAAGTGGGGTGTTGAAATCTCTCACTATTATTATGTGAAGTTCAATGTGTGCTTTGAGCTTTATTAAGGTTTCTTTTATGAGTGGAGGTGCCCTTGCATTTGGAGCATAGATAGTCAGGATTGAGAGTTTATCCTGGTGGATTTTTCCGTTGATGAATATGAAATGTCCTTCCATATCCTTTTTGATAAATTTTGGCTGAAAGTCGATTTTATTCGATATTAGCATGGCTACTCCAGCTTGTTTCTTCAGACCATTTGCTTGGAAAATCATTTTCCAGCCTTTTACTCTTGGGTAGTATCTCTCTTTGTCACTGAGTGTGGTTACTCTGTTTAGCAAAATTTGTGCCCAGTCTGTTAGTCTATGTCTTTTTATTGCGGATTGAGTCCATTGATGTTAAGAGATATAAAGGAATAGTGTTTGTTGCTTCCTGTTATTTTTATTGTTAGAGTTGGAATTATGTTTGTGTGTCTCTCTTCTTTTGGTTTCTTTGCAAGGAGATTACTTTCTTGCTTTTTCTAGGGTGTAGTTTCCCTTCTTGTGTTGGAGTTTTCCATCTATTTTCCTTTGTAGGGCTGGACTTGTGGAAAGATATTGTGTAAATTTGGTTTTGTCATGGAATATCTTGGTTTCTCCATCTATGTTAATTGACAGTTTTGCTGGATATGGTAGCCTGGGTTGGAATTTGTATTCTCTTAGGGTCTGTATGACACCTGTTCAGGATCTTCTGGCTTCATAGTCTCTGGTGAGAAGTCTGATGTAATTCTGACAGGTCTGCCTTTATATGTTACTTCTCCTTTTTCCCTTACTGCTTTTAATATTCTTTCTTTGTTTTGTGTGTTTGGTGTTTTAACTATTATGGGACAGGAGGAATTTTCTTCTCTTGTCCAACCTGTAGGCTTCTTTTATGTTCATGGGCATCTCTTTCTATAACTTTGTTGAAGATATTTACTGACCCTTTAAGTTGGAAGTATTCACTCTCTTCTATACCTATTATCCTTAGGTTTGATCTCAGTGTGTCCTGGATTTCCTGGATGTTTTGGGTTAGGACCTTTTTGCATTTTACATTATCTTTGATGGTTGTGTCGATGTTTTCTATGGTATTTTCTGCAGCTGAGATTCTCTCTTCTTCTTTTTTTTTTCCCCGAGCTGAGGACCAAACCCAGGGCCTTGGGCTTACTAGGCAAGCGCTCTACCACTGAGCTAAATCCCCAACCCCGAGATTCTCTCTTCTATCTCTTGTATTCTGTTTGTGATGCTTGCATCTATGAATCCTGATCTCTTCCCTAGGTTTTCTATCTCCAGGGTTGTCTCTCTTTGTGATTTTTTTAAAAATTCTTTTTCTATTTCCATTTTTAAATCCTGGATGGTTTTGTTCAATTCCTTCACCTGTTTGGTTGTGTTTCCCTGTAATTCTTTAAGGGATTTTTGTGTTTAGCTGTGTTGTCTTGTATTTCTTTAAGGGAGTTCTTTATGTCCTTCTTAAAGTTCTCTATCATCATCATGAGATGTGATTTTTAAATCCAAATCTTTCTTTTCCGGTGTGTTGGGATATCCAGTATTTGCTTTGGATGGAGAACTGGGCTCTGAGGAAGCCAAGTCGTTTTGGTTTCTGTTGCTTAGGTTCTTGCTCTTGCCTCTCACCTTCAGGTTGTCTCTGGTGTTAGCTTGTCTTGCTGTCTATGCATGGTCATTCTGTCTGTGAGTGTCTGGCTCTGTTCCTTCCCTTTTTCTCTGTTTCTTTGTCTTGGTACCACAGAACAGGATTCCCTACCTTTGTTTAGAGTCAGTGTGTTCCTTCATAGGAACAAATTCTAGATATTGTTAGTTGCAAACTACTCCTACCAGATATGGTGAGTTTCAAACTTTACAGACTTTTGGGTCATGCATTTTTCATTCCTCAAGTGTTTAATCATGAGGTAGTTTAAAAATGTGTGTTACGGCGAGGCAGGTCATGGTGGCTCATATCTTTAGTCCTAGTACCTCAGAAGGCAGATTTGTGTGAGTTCATCCCAGCTTGTTCTCCAGGGTGAGTTCCAGGAAAGCCAAAGAAAGCAATGTCGAGAAACCTTGTCTCAAACAAACAAACAAACAAACAAACAATAAAACTGTAGTATGTACTTGGGTGTTGCTGTGTCTTCTGGGTTTAAAGAAAGAACTTGGGCAGCTCAGTGGTGTAAGCACCTGTAATCCCAGCACGTGGGAGACTGAGATAGAAGTACTGGAGCAAATGCAAAGCTGGCCTGGGTTACAAACCAAGTGCTGGTTTAGCCACAGCTAAATAGCAAGAGCCTATCTCACGTAAAACAGAAATAACCTAGAATCTCCTGAATGGCTTATGTCCCAAGCTGTTTTCTTCTGATTATTTTTTCTCCAAATATAAAATGTGAAAACCAGAGAGGAGAGGAGAGAAGGTGGATTTGTCAAGAGTGATTAATATCCTATAAGAGGATTGAGCTTATGAGACCTCAAATCCCTCCTTCATAGTGACACACGTCCTCCAACAAGGCCACACCTCCTAATAGTGCCATTCCCTGTGGGTCAAGCATTCAGACACACGAGTGTATGGGGAGTGTATGGGAGCCATTCCTATTCAAATCACCACACTTCAGTGTTTTTTTCTTCCTTATCTGAATCGAAAAAATTTTTTTTGAAAACCTCTTAAAGCCAAGCATGAGTTCTACCATCAAGATTGCCCAGCCCTCAAATCAGCCTTTAAAGCATTTAACTGAAAGTGTCTCTTGTTTTTATTTCCTTTATCGCTGGGAGGGTAACTGAAATGCATTGCTTAGTTTCCAAGCATTTAAATGAATTTGATTATTTTTTTTGTTTGCAGTTGGTTTCTAGCCCAATTACTCTGTGATCAGTGAATGCAGTAGAATGATTTAAATCATAAGTTTGCAGAATGGTCTGACATATGTTGCATGAACATTTCCAAAGAACGTGTTTGGTGTATTGTATGTGCTATTTCGGTCAATTTTGGTAACTACTATTTGTATCTCTTGTATGTTGGTGGACTTTTTATTTCTCATTTTTCTCCATTTTTCCTAACATAGCTGGAAATTATATTTTTAAAAGGTATTTATTTATTTAACATGTATATGTGTGTGCTTGTATAAGTTTATGTATACCACTTGTGCATATAGGAGTCTACAAAGGTCAAAGAGGGCATCTGACCTCCTGGAAATGGCGGTATAGACGATTGTGAGCCACCTGTGGGCACTGGGAACTGAGTGTCTGCAAGAACAGTAAATACTTTTAAGCACTGAACCATCTCTCAAGCCCCAGAAATTACGTTGTAAGTCTGTATGCACTGAGGATTTCATACTTTCCTAAAGAATTAATACTTTTATCATTATGGACTATCTTGAGTGATATTTCTTTCCATAAAATGGAATTTGTTACTAGTATAATTCACGTGGCTTTCTTTTGGTTTATGTTTACTTTATTTTTTTATTTAATGTTTTTTATTTTTTTAACATGCAATTATTCTATACCTTGTCATGTGTTTCTTGTAAGCAACATTATAAAATAATTAGAAAATAACTACTTGTCTGACGATCTATTTAGATAATTAGTATATTTCAGTTCATTTATTTTTGTATGTATGTATGTATGTATGTATGTATGTATGTATGTATGTGCATATGTACTTACCATGGCTTATGTGTGGAGGTCAGTGAACATCTTGGAAGTTTGTGTATGGGAGTTGGCTTTACTATAACCATTTGGGCTCTGGGGAATTGATCTCAGATCATCAGGCTTGGCGTTGTGTGCCTTTAGTTACTAAACCATCTCTCTAGCTTTATTTCTATATTTTAATGAACAAAAAAGGTACTGATATACATGCTGGGCCATATATATATATGTGTGTGTGTGTATATATATGACTCCCCAACCCTGGAAAACAACTACCTTGTCTTCTCCCTTCTCTTTTTTCTTCTTTCTTCCTCCTCCTCCTTATTCTTCTCCACCCCTTTTCTTGGTCTCCTTTTCTTCCTCTTTTTCCTCTTCCTCTTTCCCCTTATTTCTTCCTCCCCCTCTTCTCTCCTCCTTCCAGACTGAGCTGTGCCGTTTTTCTCTCTAAGAGTCTGGTTCTGCTGTGTGCTCTTTTTGCTCTACCCCAGTCCTTACGAATTGGTCCAGTTTTACCCTTGGGAGGACATTTAGCTCAGTCTGGAAATATTTCAGCCTGCCATCCTGGGGAATCGAGGGAAGACAGGGAAGACGTTTCTCTTCGCACAGGCCCAGGGTGCTTATAATCACCCTGCTGTGCCTGGAATGTCACGCCACAGTGCCTGCTCCAACACGGCCACCGATGAGGCGCGGATCATTATGTTTTTTCTTTTTGGAGATTTGTACTTTTTAATCTGAGCTTATACATCTTGGCGGTTTGTGTATGAGGCATTCTGAGAGTTCCGGTCTTTGTATTTTAACAGATTTTTAGCATCTGCCAGTTGCCTAGGGACTTTACTATTAAGGAACATCCTACCTTCTCAGTCTGTTTTTTTTTTTTTTTTAATTTTTATGTTGTTTTGTTTTCAGAAAACTCAATTGTCTATTTTCTCATAAAAGAAATGGAAAAACAAAAACAAAAAACAAAGCCAGGATGTCAGGTTGTGTCTCCACTCCTAACAGTTGTGGTGAAGGTGGAAGAGGGTTCTTCCTGCAGGATGCAGACGTGCAGATAGCCAATCTCAGATGCACTTCTTCTCTAACTGCGTTTTCATCCTGGGGAGTTGTTAGATTTTCTCTTTGCTCTGACAAAGTGTCTGGCAGAAGCCGTGGGCAGAAGGGAAGGATTATTTTGGATTGAAGTTCGAGAGGACGGTCTGACCTAGAAGGAGGTCAGAAGTGTGAAACAGCTGGCTCTGCTGTTTTTACAGTCATGAAACAGAACAGAACACAAGCTCCTCCCCATCTCCCCTTCACCTCCCACTCTTTATATTCTGTCCTTGGTTTAAGTCTCTAGTCCTTGGAATTTCCCATCTCCGTTAAATCTTCAAAAGTTCTCTCACAGACGTACTTTGAGGAACTTTACTCTAGTCACATTGGCACAGATGATAGCCAAGAAAAGACATGGCCAAAGCAAGACAGGAAAAACAAAACAAAACAAAGCAAAAGAACAACCAACCAGCCAAACAAACAAAAACCAAATCATCTTGTGGCTCCAGCTCCCATATATGGAGTTCTTGGTGCATCATTGGGGCACCAACTTTTGGGTGGCCCTGACTGTCCATCTGTCACCTGTTGCACATAAAGCCCCTCTTGAGCCAGTTCCATCCAGTCCATGCCAGTGGCTTTCCTAGATGAGTATCTCATAGTTCCCTCCCACCCCCTAACCTTCCCGTTTCATTCAATGGCTTTTTAATGCCTCCTTGTAGGGATTCTGATCTGACCATACAGTGTCTGGCCTCAATGGCTTTTCTGCCTGCAAAATCCAGTACCATGTGGAGAGCATTGACACGTTTTGTCAGCTCAAGATGGAGCTTGGCCCTTTTGGACTTCACTTTCTGTGGCCTCTGTGAGTATTCAAGGCTGACACAGGAAGAACACTTCCACTGAAAGACCTCCGGAGCGGGGAGACCCTCACTCAAGTCTCAGGATGATGCAACCCCCGAAGAACTCACGTGAGACCGTCCTTGCTGTAATAAACATGAGGTTTATTGATAGGAACCAGTGCACTGGGGTTGAGACTCATATCCCACGCAGAGGCAGTGGAGTTTGACCCCGAGAGGCTGGGAGAAAGGGTATTTAAAGGGAGAAACCACAACCCAAGGGGGCAGGGGTGGTGCCATTGGAAAGTGTGGAGAATACCAGTGAAATATCACAAGGAGGAGCTTCCTGTTTCTCAAGATTGTTCTCTAAGGGCCTTATCTTAAGTCCTTTTATCTAGTTCCTGGGAGAGCAGGCTCAAGAAATGTTACCTTTTACTTACAGGTAGAGGGCAGGGTCTGGAATTTGAGGTATTTAGGGCTTTTTTAAACTTCTGGCTTCTTAGCTGCATTTTTTATTCTTTCACCACATGCAGTCAGTTTGGAGCAGGGAACCTCTGATGGTATTTATGAATAATATTGTAATTAATTCTTTAAGAATTTTACACTATCTTGAACATATTTCCCTTCCTCCCCCAACTCCTCCCATCCCTTTTCACCCAATTTGAGATTTCCCCATTGAATCCAGTTTGTGTTTCTCAGCTGGTCTTGTGAGTGGGACACTTCTAGCTGTAGCAGAAAAATGTGAGGCAACTGGTCCCGCTGTGCTGCGAGTATGGAGTGGATATGATGCTGGAGTGTCACTTGCTTTCTTCTTTTTATTCAGTCCTGGACCCCTGTGCACGGAATGTTGGGAAATGGTGCCCAACCCAGTTGGATGAGTCTGCCTACCTTACTTAAAAACTTGGGAATGCCTTCTCAGACGTACCAAGCAGTTCCTTTCCTAGGTGATTCTAATCTAGTCCAACTGATAATGGAGGTTAACCATTGTGGGGAACATCCAACCTTTATTCTGTGTCTTGTGTGCCAAAGGAAACAGAAACTAATGGGTAAGAGTCTGATGAAGAACAGATGTGTGTGTAATCTTAAACTTACTCATTATAAAGAGAAAAATAGATACCTTTGCAGGGAAGGCAAACTACATGATCAAAATCAGTGAATGGGAGGAGGGTGCCTGTTTGAAACATGAAATTGTGGAGAGCCCCCAGTTTTCAGGAACAATGTCTCACTTCTCTTCTGTGTTGGATTCCCCATCCAGAGCCTCCCAAAGGGAGATGGCTCAGTACACAAAGGTACTTCCCTATAACCTTGATGATCTGATTTTAATTGCAGTCACTATGGTGGTGGATCATCTGTAATCTCAACACTCCTAGGGTGAGATAGGAGGCAGAGACTAAAGAATCACCTGGAAGTTTATGGGCTGGAATGGAGTAAGTGCTGAGGCGGTAGGAACAGCAAGATAGACCTGTTTCAGCAAAGTGGAAGGAGACAGCCTACTTCTGAACGTTGATCTCTGACCTTCATGTACACACTTACACATACACTTCACATGCACAACATTCATATACATACAATCACATATACCACACTTAGTCACATACAGTCACACACACAATCACACAACACACTCACACACAACACATACATACTCACTCACTCATAATATGCAGATAAATAATTTTCCGTAAAGTGCTTTTATTCCAGGACCATGGCAAATCTTCCTCTTTTGGCACATGCTTCAAACCCGCCTTTGAAATCTGCTCCCTTTCGTTGGTGCAATTCTCAGGCTCCTCTAAGAATCAGCTTTCCCAGTGGCTCTGTCTTTACCATTCCACAAAGTTCGGGGACACGACTCTTCTTTTGACACCTCCAGTCTCTCTACCTTCTTTTTTTATACCTTTAAAAACATTTCATCAATGGGATGCTAACGGAACTATTGGATCATCTATTAAGTCTAAATTCTGAAGATGTCCACTTCTTCTCCAGGAATCCAGGCATCTCTAGGGTGGGTCCCACCAGCCATTCCAGTTTGAGTGGTCTGAAGGCCACTTTAGTCCCCGTTTCTGCAAGAATAATTTTAGCCCTGGTGATGGAAGAGGATGTAGGTTGGGCCTTCCAGGAAAGCTTTGTTCTTGGCTTTCCTTGTGTGTGAAGTCCTGGAAATGGCCCTTTCCCTGGTTGTTTATTACACATGGGTGTGAGTTCTAGAGCTGCTGGGTCCATCTCAGGCCTGGCATGAGGCCTGTGTCTGATGAGGCAGAGCAGAGATAAAGCAGTTACCTTCAATCAACCATCGATGACATTGTATACCTGGGCTCTGAGTTAAATGAGTCGACCAAAAGTTCTCCTTTTCTTTTTTTCTTTTCCCCTTTTCTTGCAGTCCATATACCCTGACTTAGATAGCTGTGCTGATCCAAGATCTAACATGTAATTTATCATATGTTAGTGTCCTGGCTTCGTGCTATGGTCATCATGTGCATGAGCGTTTGTGTTTCAAAGTTCTAGTTTATGGCTTATCTACCCCTATTGTGTGATTTCACATAGAAGTACTTTCCCTCCCAACCACCATGAAAAGCAAGGCTAATAAAATTCCCGTCTTGCCTTTGCTGAGAATGTTGTTAAAGTTTTCTGTGTAAAGGCTTTTAGCCTTTAAGTCGTATGATGTATTAAAGAGCAAAGTGTAGGGCTGGCTCATAAGCTATAGCTGGTGATCTGTAAAATCTACCCATTATTGTGTACTCTCTCCCTTTCCCCACATGAACACACAGTTTACCTTACATGTTTTACCTTAACTCCAGTTAAGTTTTATATTCTTTATTTCATTTTTTCTTTCTAAGTTGATCTCTGACTCACTTCCATATGCTGGAATTTTTTATTTTGTTAATATAATTGTAGTTATTAACATAGTTTAACAGTGTTGTTTTGATAGACTTCTTTAAGTCTGTAGACTCACTGCACATCTTTTCTTGAGCTTAGTCCAAGTTAGTAAACAGGTTGGTGGCATTAGAGTTCATCCTGCATTCGAGTTTTGCTTTGTTATGTTGTCTCACACCTGATTTGAAGCCAAGCCTCCTATCTTCCTGTCTTGCTTAAGTCAGCAGATCTCAGTGGTAGACTTAACCCGTTGGCTGGCTTTGCTGGAAGGCCCAAAGAAAACTGCCCCGTGACCCCCTTTCTCCAGCATCTGCTGTAGAGTTGGTGCAGTGCCAGGTGCTTTCAGTTTTATGCCTCTCGGTCTTCACCTTAGTGTTGCATAAACATGGAGGGAACCACAAAGTCTGAAGAGGTTAGATAGCTTGTTAGCAAATTGTTGATCTCTACGAGTTCTATGTAGGACATTCCCACCACTGCTGCTGCTGTATATGGTTTCTGTCATGCTAGTGGTCTAGGAAAGGGTATGGTTGATGATCTCGGATTCAGTAGACAGCCAGCCAGTGTCCAGTGTCAGACTGGGAGCCAGCATGGAGCACAGTGGTGCAGGTGCTTCTATTAGCAGCTGTGACTGTAGACTTGGTCATGTCCCCTTACCATGTGACATGCTGTGAGGTACCGCATGTCTCCTCACAGCACAGCTGCCAGTTCAGTGACTATCTTATGAAGATGGTGGTCTGGTGGGGTGTATAAAGTATAGGCTTGGCTTCTGATTTAATTCCAGATGTCCCCAAATGTTGACCATTGACAGTCTCCATTGAAACTTACAGCATGACCAGCCTTCTACAGAAATTTCTGAGGTCTTGGTAAAGAGACTAATTTCCAAGGTAAGTCTGGCCTCTGGTAGCCAAGGCACTCACTGAAGTGTGGGGAGACAGTCATGAATGGGTTTCATTAGAAGAACCTGACCCTGCTGCTTACTGAACACGGCTATAGGCCATGAGTGATGGAGAGCCACGTGGTATGGTGTCTTGTTAGAGAAGTATTGATTATAGGACCAGTGATTTTAGGTGTATTTCACATTTAACCTACATCTTGGAGCTACTGCTTTTAGATGACTTTTCTCCTCTTGTCTAGCAACATAAACATTTCTACGCTAACTAAAATACAACATTGTTGTTTTAATTAACTCAGTAATTCCATGGGAAGACTGGGGTTTTTCCTCAGCAATGTGATCTCTTCTTAGCCATTGTTGGTGATGTTTTGAGTTCAGTAGTTATCCCTCCAGGAAATCCATAATTAAACTTCATTTGTTTATGTGCAAAATGCTACACTTTGCCACAGTATTGCATAATAATTCAATGGGATATTTCTTACCCTAAAACAAAACTTTACAGGAGTAGTAAACGGTGTAACTGAAGTTAATATTCTTTGAAATAAAGCAAAATTGTAATCGATTGGTTGAAATTGTTTTAAATCCAAAAATAAGTATATGGTTTCATTATTAACATTCCATCTAGTCCACACCAAGTGGTTTACAAGACAGTTAGCACCTCTTTATAAAGATGCTTCCCATTATGGCTGTGGTCAATTGGAAAACAGCAGGAAGAGCAATGATTATGAAATAACAATAGTTTTTATGACATATTCAACTATGTGGTAACTATGCTGTATGCATAAGAGTTCTAATCAAGGCTGGATGAGTCAGCCTGATAGGAGGAAAGGGTCCCCAGAGCAGGCAAAAGATTTAGAGACAATCCCTTATCCTACTGTTAGGAGTCCCACAAAAATACCAAGCTCCACGACCATAGCCTACACGCAGCGGACATAGCTCAGACCCACACAGGCTCCCTGACGATTGATTCAGTCTCTGTGAGCCCCAGTGAGTCCTGCTTAGTTAATTCTGGTGACTGTGTTCTTGTGTTGAAACGACTCTGTTAGTCCATACAATCCTTCCTCCCCTCTTCTTCCAGATTGGCCGAGCTCTGCTTACCCTTTGGCTGTGGGTCTCTCTGCATCTGTTCCTATCAGTTGTTTGATGAAGCCTCTGAGATGACGATCTTGCTAGGCTCTGGTACAGCAGAATAGTATTATTAGGAATCATTTCATTCAGAATGTCAAATTATAGAGACTGTCAATTTATAATACATATCGACAGGTTATTATATAGCAGAGAGGTAATATTGGTCTTCTGTTGAAAAATCAAGAAAGAACCTTTTTTGGTTGTTTCTTGAGAGGATAAATAAATAAACAGAAGGGAAAAGGTCCCCTGATCAAAAGGTGCACTGACTGAGAGCGACAGTACTCTTCTTTGACACATCACAAACATTGTCTGTAGTATTAGGAGTAATGTAATACCATCAAATTCTTACATATTATAGTCATATATATATATATTTATATATATGAATACAAATATAAAATTACAAACACCGAATCATGACTACATGATTTGGAGTCTTAACTCACAGCACTAACATGTTTCTTACATCCTAACAGCTTGTTTAGACCTGAACAAAGTTTCATTGAGTGTACTAGTAATTTTCAAATGACTTGATAAAACTCTGCTTGTGGTATTTTGTTTTTTATGATTTAATTTGAGGAAAAGAAGGCAGCTGCCACACTTCACCTACTTCAACACTGCTCTGTTCTGGAATGTATAATTACAAATGTATGTATGGAAACTTAAAGGGATCGCAAGTTTCCCAGGATGGAGACATCATTTAGTGTGTCTCATTGGTGTGAGCATTAGACAGTATAAGATCAGGCATGGGAAAAGGTTTATACTCTACCACAGCGATGCTAGGACAACAGGCCTCTTAGTGAGGTTAATCAGTCAGAGGTGGGAGTTTATCAACAAACTGCCAACATCCGTCATGTCCCGCTGACAAGAGCTGGGCATCATGCCTTCACAGGTTTGGAAGATTACATAGACTGTCTTGCCAGTGCTTTTAGTTTCTCAACAGCAGAGGAAACACATTTTAGCGGAACTAAAATATCACATTCTCCGAGGCACAGGAGAATAGAAATACATCTATCAATGTCAGAGATATTGATAGGACCCTGAAGAAGCGACGCCCAAAGTGGAGGTCTGCTAGTGAGTACAATGACATCAGCATTTTTCGCTGTGTGTTGAGAAAAATGTATAACTAAACGACGTCTCTATGAGAGAATCGTCCCTGAATAACTGTTAGGAGGAATGCCATTCTTCACGCCTTGATCTATCAGAACTTTTGCATATTTCTGCCGCCTGTTTGATTCCAGAGTCATCCTGGAAATCAGGTGAAAATTCCAACAATACCACACCAAGAAGGCATACCCATATACATATTTATTGCGATGGCATAACAGACACATGTGGGCAGACATATTTCTTGTGTGAACTTTTAACACCTGCAAAAGAGTCTGTCCCCTTGTGCCCAGTACATCCACAAACAAAAATACCTGTGGCAGTCAGGCAGTCAGGGATGGACAGGTTGTTTCCGCATTGGAACTGGAGTTCAGAATTCTAAAGCATGTCCTCACCGTCTTATGTCTGATAACTTCTGGATCCTTTGCTTTCGTTGTGGCATTGTTATCCTCCGTGACTGTCAGTGAAGTTTGAATCTGATAGGACTGCCACACTCAGTTGTTCAGGTCTGACCTACTCATTTGGTATTTAGAGTTTATCTGCAAGCTTCTTTTGTAAAACTCCTGATACAGATGACTGCTAAGCGAGTTACTATGTGACTTGTTTAATAAACTAAAAAGTGTAAGAGTATATATTTTATAAAAGATTATCCTTCTATTAGAGATGTTTAAATCAGATGGTGTGTTGAATATATATATATATATATTCAAGATGCTAGTAGGGGCCAGGTCCTAGTTTGGGAAATGAACGCTCTCTAGAAGATAGCTGCCTTGTGTGTAAGAATGTATGTTTGATTCTGTTTGTGAGTATGTGAGGAGAGAGGCAAAGGTGTCTTTGCACACAAGGCAGTCCAAGTGTATATCTCGTACACTTAAACAGGGTGAAGCACAGGAATAATGTTTTTTCTTTGGGTACAATTACACCAATCTATTTTAAAGCACGTTTTGCTTTTGCATTTTAGAGTTCTGTTAAGTTGGATTTCCGTTGGAAAATAATTTTCACCAAACCCAAAATATCCCTGCCCTAAGAACTCCTATTTAATTTTACATCTATATAAAAACAAAGACTGTCTCTGGGGAAGGAGTTTCTGAACAAATCAAGGCTGTGTGTATGCAAGTCTAGGTTTCATGCTGTGTGGCTTAGGTTGGCCTTTAATTCATGAATTTAAGAGAATTCTTCTGCTTTAATTTTCAAAGTAGCTGGGACTTGAGGTGTCTATCCCATGCCTGGTTTGGTCTTGGTTCTTGCATGGGGTCCATCGTGGTGAGGCCCCCTGAGGAGCGTCCCTCCCTCCAAGACAGCACCTCCTTTCCAGGGCTCATCTGTTTGTTAAAAAGTTTCCTCTGGCATTGCTGACAGCAGTCCTTTCTCATTTGCACACAATCTCCACATCACATCTTGGAAACTGACCTTGGCTTTCGGTAAATCTCTGAATCCTGGGTTAAGAACTAGACTAGACACCCATCCTTTCTAGTTTCATCCGACAGAGTTCAAGGAGACGTCCTGTACTTGCGTAAGATCTGGTGCTTGTTCTTCCCCAGAGCAAGACAAAGATAGCCACCTGTCTGTCTCTCTTCCTAAAGACTACGATAAATGGCTAAACCTTAAGGGCTAGTGTGAACGTAGTCCCATTCTAGGGTCAGCAAAGATTCATAATTCTAAGGTCCAGACATAGACTTTTTTTTAAAAATATATTTATTTATTCTATATAAGTACACTGTAGCTGTCTCAGACACAACAGAAAAGGGCATCCGATCTCATTACAGATGGTTGTGAGCCCCCATATGGTTCCCGGGAACTGAACTCAGGACCTCTGGAAGAGCGAGTCCGTGCTCTTAACCACTGAGCCATCTCTCCAGTCCCCAGACATAGGCTTCTTGGAAGTGAAATGAGGATAAACTCGTGAGGCTTTGAAGCCACTGCTATCATGATGCCAAAACTAGCCCCGAGACACATATTGAGGCTTCAAATTTTGTAAAATGATTGTCCGTTCATTGTGCAAGCCTCTTTCTTTTCTTTCCCCCTTTCCATTCCTCTTGCTTTGTTTCTTTGTGGACTGAAGACAGACCCTGTTCCCAGCGATGCTATTCAGATGCTCTGCCACTGAGCCGTATCCTAGGCTACTTCGGGTGCTGTGTTAGCTTGGTTTGTTTTCTTGCTTGTGTTCCTCCATGGATGCTGACTCACAAATACTGCCGAGAAGAAGGCCGTTATGGTTCTCATGCATCTTCCTCCCTATCGGGTTAGTGTGGCAAACTCTCTGATGAATAACGGAAAAGAATTAGTAGCAAGTCTCAGGAAATAAAACAGTAAATGCTACAGAATGGCCACCTCTGCGAAGTCAAGATGGGCACAGAATTGAGGAAAATAGAAGAAGATGCAGATCCCGGTGAACATGCCGAGAATGGTGTCTATATGCAAACTCTTTCTGAGTTCATCTAAGCATCTGGATCACTATCCTGTATCTTCATAATGTTTTTTAAGTTCTGACACAATAGATGACTGTAGGAAGCAAGTGGCTTTGAGGAAACTACCCTGGAGAGGGGAAACATGAGTCTTAGTAGCAAAGGTGACAACGTGGTACAAAGTGGATTGTGCCTGTTGCACAAAAATAGCTCAGACGTTTCCATCCCTTTCTTAATCAAACTGCAAAGGGAGTAAACGTTTTTATACAGAAGGGTTCGGTTAAGAAAAGGGATCAGGAAATTTAATAAGAAATCCAGTAACCCGAGTCACTTTGCTACTTAGTTGACTGCATAGGTCATCTCGACTCTATGACAGTATGAAAACAATATGCACTCAGTGGAAACTTCACATTTTTAATTTTGATCATCTCCCAGGCCCAATCCTCTCTCCTGACACTAGGTGGCAGTAGTGAGCCACAGCAGGCACCTTTTCTTGGAAAATGAACCAGTTCAGGCTCCAGCGCATTGTGTTGCAAATGGTGAGTCTGGGTTAAATGTAAATGCAAATGTAAACTTATGGCTATTTGAACGTACCATAGACATGTAGGCTATAACCTCTTCGGGAGGAGCACCTGTGTGCTGACAGTCGATCAGTTGGGTCTAATGACGCAAGCACGAAATACCGGTTCAGAAGTTTGAGATACTCAGCAAGACTTTTCTCAAGTACTACCTTCTCCCAAAATAGGGAAATCATTTTAATAATTTTCAATGTGCAATTAAAAGACTGAAATATTAAATCGATTATACAAATACGCAAGGGAGTGCAAACATACAAGAATGTCTCATTTAGTATCAATAGGTGTGACTGGAAGAGGACAAAGGTCCCGAGGGATACCGAGAAGGCACCAGCCACCCTGTGTCTTGTCACTGTTCTCTCCTTTACCCCCCCCCCCAGGTTTTAGCCACATGAACCTACTTTTATTGGGATATGGCAATTACACAAAACTGTGGGTTTCACTATATTTTCTCACATAAACAATACTCTTTGTTTTGTTTTTTTTTCTCAGCATCTCTGTTCTTTGTACCTAATTTTCTTCTTAGACTTGTCTAGGACAGCTGAGATGTCATGTCTGTGGTGGTCATCTCTACTTTCTTGCAAGGACAGGCCTCTATCTACTTCACAGAGATACTTGCAGTCCCAGAAGCACTACAGAGCAGTCATTGGCTTACAGCCTGCTTCCTAGAGCTGACCCAATTGAGCCCACCCCTTGTTTCTTCAGCACTTACATGCTTAATACAACACACACTAGATGAATACTGCTATATCTTATCAATATTGATTAGCAGTATCAATATTAATTATGCTACAGACCACTGTATCCTTGGTTCCTTCTAAGATACTCACCAAATTGTACACAGTTAATACGTGAATGAATAAACAAAGCATAGGAAGAATTAAAACATTTTATGGTGCTAAATTTTTTGATGGAACTCATGTAAGAAGCAATTTAACTGGTTGATAAAGTATGCCAATGTATGTAAATCTCCAGCAACAAGCCCTACTAGTGAGGAATTTAGAATCAGTTAAAAATGCTTTTCTTTGGCGATAAATCAAAGCAACTGAAGCTTAATCTTCAGGGTCATGGTGATTCAGAGTTCTCTCTACAGCGCAGTACATTGAGCTTTCTGTGAATTGAATCTAGGAATTGTTGAGGTATATTGATCAGTTCTGCCTTCCTGAAGTGTGATAAAGAGGTGTCTGTTAGGTATTCGAGGGCACAGTTGAGCTGATTTTGCAGAACTCGTGTGACTAACCACTGTAAGGAACAGGGCACCGCACAGCTGATCGCACATGTTCAGGTCTGAAAAGGAGTAGCTGGTTTACAGGTAGGATGTGGTAGCCTGAAGCTTATCAAGGTTCTGTCTGTAAAGCAGAGTGACAACTTAGACAGGGAACTGTGACGCCAAAGAAGTGTTATAAAGTAACGATACTATCACATGAAAAGTCTGGAAAATGTTATTTTCCTTTATCTACCCAGGTCACATTGTTTAACTATGTATCCTCCTCCCATCTCCTTTTCTTGCTTTCGAATATCAACAATGTTATTTATATGGGAAAAAAAAGTGTCCCAAGATTCCTTATGTGTTTCCCAGACTTCCTTGGTGGCACCTTGAGTCCACTATAAACACCTGGATGAAAAGTGAAACCTGGATCCTACTCTTTGTCTCCTTCTTCCTGGTTAGTGTCTCCTGGTCTCCAGGCAGGACTGAAGCCCCTCCCCGTCTGATGTCCTCAGTGCAAATGAATGGTATCAGTGTCCCAGCTGCCCTTGGCACTGAGTGTTTCTTCTCCATGGACTTTTATCCACTGATCATCTTTACTGATGACTGTTGCTTGAATCAGTTTTTACTGTGATGGACTACTTTATAGTTTTTCCAGGAAAATATTACTGTGGGGAAAACAGTATACTATTCTGACCCACTCAGCATACAGTCAGATGGGTAAGTGCTCACACTCTTGTCACTACCAACTCTAGTTCCAGAACAGTCCCATCATCCCCAAATGGAATTCTGTGCCTATGAACCAACATATCTGTAGTCTGTCCAGCCCACACTCTTCAACTCTCTATATCCTTCTATTTTCTTTCTATAAGGTTCTAACTCTGTGTACCTTCTTAAAATTATGCAAAATCTATACATTTATGTGATTTGTTTCACTTAGCATAGTATTGTAAGGTTCATTCCTACCGTAACATGCCAGAATTTCAAAGCTCTTTAGAGATAAGCAATAATCTATATATCTATATCATATATTTTGTTTATCTACTTATCTGTAGATGAATGCATGGGTTGTCATCTGTTAGCTACTATAACTAATGCTCTTATGAACTTGGTGTACAAAACCAAGTCTTTGCGTTCTTTTTTTTTCTTTTTTTCGGAGCTGGGGACTGAACCCAGGGCCTTGCGCTTGCTAGGCAAGCACTCTACCACTGTGTAGAGGGCCGCAATAACATGCGCCACCACTAGATGGCGCTGGCTTCCACTGCGCCCCACGTGGAAGGCCAAGTCAGACAAGATGGCGCTGGCCTTCGCTGCGCCAGCCGACTGCCCTTCGGGAGATCAACTGTGTGCGCATGTGCAAGAGTGCCTTCGTGCCAGGTCTTTGCCCATTCTGGGGCGTGCCTGATGAGGTCTTGAGTAAGCAACCAATCAGGTGTGGGTACGTGTGCGAGGGTTAAATAGGCGCGCCTGGCCGGCGCGCAGAGCTTCTCCATGAGATAGGAATAAAGTATCATAGCAAGAATTTCTATGTCTCGCGTGCTTCTTGCCGGCAGGAAGTCGCGAGTGGGACACCACTGAGCTAAATCCCCAACCCCTAAGTCTTTGCTTTCTAGTATTCTGGGTATCTGGCTGGAAGAGGATTCACTGGGTTATATGGTAACTCTTAGTGTTTTAAAGAACCACTGTGTCCTTCACAGTGGCTACATCATTTTATTTTCAAGGGCAATAAATCTGGCACATATTTTTCTTACTCTTTCACATGTATTATGTTTCTGGGAAATTGCCTCCCAGAATGGAGCAGAATCCTGTGGTTTGAATTATATTTTCCCAATACCCAGTGTTATTTTCCTTTATCTACCCAAGTCACATTGTTTAACTATGTATCCTCCTCCCATCTCCTTTTCCTGCTTTTGAATATCAACAATGTTATTTATGTGGGGAAAAAGTGTCCCAAGATTCCTTATGTGTTTCCCAGACTTCCTTGGCGGCACCTTGAGTCCACTAAAAACACCTGGATCCTACTGCAACGAGTGTCTTTTCGCATACTTTCTGACTATTTGTACATAATTTTTGGAGAAGTATCCATTATATATAATGTAATATATTATATATTTTATTATCTTTCTGTGTCTGGGCTATTTCACTTAGTATGGTTGTTTACAGCTCCTTCTATTTATTTACCTGTGAAAATTTTAACTTCTTCTGTTCTTAGCAGCTGAGTAATATTTCATTATGTAAATGCCCCACATTTTCATTGTTCATTCATCAGTTGATGGGCATATAAGCTGTTTCTATTTCCTGACTATTGTGAAGATGAAGCAATGAACATGGATGAACAGTACCAGTGTAGCAAGATATAAAATTCTTTGGGTATATTCCAGGAGCAGCGTAACTTGGTAACATTCTTTATATAGTTTAAATGTCAACTCTTTACAAGACAATTTGATTAGCAAATAATTTGTTTTTTCTTTTTTTCTTCCTCCCTCTCTTCTTACTTTTTTATTGTTCTCTTTTCTCTTCCTCTCTTTCCTTCTATCTTTTTTGTTTGTTTGTTTGTTTGTTTCATGTGTCTTTGAGGCAAGGACTTGCTAAATAGCTTTGGCGATCCTAACTCTGTAGTGTTAGATTGGCCCTAGATGGGTCTCAAATTTACAATCCCATTTCAGCCTTCCAAGTGTTTGGATTAAAGGATCACCAGCATGTGTATGATGTCCTTTTCAATCTGTTACTTTATACATCATTAAAAAAGATTTATTTATTTTATTTCATTAGGTGAGTGCCTGCATTATGTACAAATGCTGTATGTGTATGATGCCGGCAGAGACCAGAGAGAACAATCAGATCCTCAGGAACAGTAATAAGCTGCAGCGTGGGTACTGGAAACTAGGTCCTTTGTAAGAGCAGTGTGTGTTTGCAGTGGCCTTCGTTTTACTCACCTTGGGGAAGTAAGGTCTGTGTGCTGTGTCTTGTGGATGGTTCAGGCACAGCATCTAAAGTATGGCCTACAGATCCAATGCTGTGAAACTTTCTTCTTGTCTGTTTTCCAGGAGGTTTATAGTTTCTACTCTGACCTTTGAAGCTTTGATTGATTTCAGGCTTTTTTTTTTTTTTTTTTTTTTTTTTGCATATGGTAAAAAGTCGTGGACCCAGATTTATTTTCTTTTAATGTGAGCATCCGTTTTTACTTTTCAGTCGTTCCAAGGAACAACTTTTCCTTTTCAATAGAGCTGAGAATAGCTTTGCAATTCTTGAACTTTCTCAGGTTAAGGCCCCTTAGCAAATTCATAGGGACTCCTACCTCAATAGAAATAGTTGATGATGATGCCAATCATTAATGCCTACACATGTAAGACTACTCAGACCTAAACTAAGGGGCCATTTGAAAACCTGTTAGGTATAAATGATAAAAAGCTCATGCTAATTAGTTAGCAATTAAACTTTTACTAACAAGCACCGATCATCCATGATAATGATGTCTCGTGCATATTGTTTTAGTGTATTTGGTTCTCACTCCCAGTTTCTTTGTTTTGTCCCTCCCCCACCCTTTGTTGATCCTTTTCCTTCTCCCACTGAGTCCCCCTGCTACTTTCGTGGTTATTTATAAGGAGCAGAGTTATTTATAAGAGCATGCAGCATAGGATCACCAGCTGCCTATAAATCCTCAGGGGAGGGCAGGGCATTGTGACAGTCCCTTACCTGTAGGAAATATTGATGGACCCAGTCCTGTACAGGTCCTGTTCAGGCAGTCATGGCTGCTGTGATCTCATGCATGCAAGCCATGCTACTCATGGAAGGCTGCCGCACAGCACACCTTGCTCTCTTCTGCTTCTCACGTTATTTCCATCCTGTTTGTTCACGGCGTTCCTCAAGCCTTGGGGAAGATGGTTTAGATGCCTGATTTAGGGCCCAGCCTTCAACAGTCATTTATTTTCTTCACTCTGACCAAGTAAGACTCCACATTAATCACTAACCAGTACAGAAGGGATTTTCATTGACTAACCTATGGGACCAAACGTAAGTACTCAGAAGGTAGTTCAGTGGGCACAGGATGTCTATTTAGCACGGAGGAGCTTTCCACTGGAGCGTCTTCAGCCACAGCCTCAACCAAGGCTTAGAGCACCAGGTATGAATTTGACTCCTGTTTCTATTTCCAAATAAGGATACATGGATTTCCTTCTTTCCTATTTGTAACCCTTTCATTTACATCTCTTGCCATCCGACTCTAGCTGAGACTTCCAATACAGTATTGAAGAATAAAGAAAGTGGACACTCTTGTCTTCTTCTTGATTTTAGTAGAAATTCTTTGAGTTTTCCCTGTTAGTATGATTTCACTGCACAACAGTTTTGCTGATATGAGTATGGATGTGCAGGTATCTCTGAGGTAGGATGTACAGCTCTTTCCGTGTATATTCAATATTCAGGAGTGGTGCAACTGGGTCATATAGTAATTCTATTTTTAATTATTTGAGAACCTCATGATTTCCATAGTGCCTGCACCTGCTGACACTCTTACCAACAGTGACCAAGTGTCTCTTTGCCCACATCCCTGCCAGCATTTGTTGTCTTTTGTTTTCCTCGTGGTAGTCATTCTAAGAAGGGTGAGGTGGAGTCTCAAAGCTTTAGTTTGCCTTTCTGTGACGTCTAAGGATGTTGGACACCTTGAAAATTATCTGCCAGCCCTCCGTATTTCTTCTTTTAAGAAGTCTCTGTTCAGTTTCACAGAAGTCTCTCCCTTTTATTGGCTCTTTTCCTTGTTTAGCTCCCCCCCCCGCCCCAATTCTTTGTGTACTCCGTATACCAATGCTTTGTTGGAAGTGTAGCTGGCAGTGATCTTTTTTTTTTTTTTTTTTTAATTTCTGTGGGCTTCACTGGAGTAACAACTAGCTTCCTTTGGTGTACAGTAGGTTAGCAATTTTATGACTTGGTTGTGGGTCCTATCCTTGAATGACTACATTTCTATTTTAAAAACTTGTATCTAGGCTTGCATGCTCCTTCGTGTGTTTCCTCTAACTGTTTGTGCTTTGGGGTCCTGCAGTGGATAGTCGTCCTCCATTTGAAGTCCGTACTTACGCAGGGCGAGAAGCAAGGCTATACTTTCTGTATTCGATATTTATAGATCTAGCATTTCTAGCACCTTTAAAACTAAAAGAGGCTATCTTTTATCCACTATGTATTTTTGGCATCTTTCTCAAAACTCCTGCGGCTGAACCTGTGTGAGTTCGTATGTGAATCCTCCATCATTTTCAATTGATCGACACATTTGTCTTTGTGTCAATACCACGATGCTTTTCTACCTATGGCTCTGTGAGTGGCTTGAAATCAGGTATGTGGCTGCAGCATTGTTGTTCAAGTTCTTACGGAACACAATTTAGGTCTTTTTCCAAATAGAGTCTAAGATTAAAAAGCAATAATGTGGAGAATGGCATTGGGACTTTTATGTGGGTTTTATTGAACCTGTAGGTTTCTTTGGGTACGTTAGCCACTTTTGCAATATTAGTTCTTACAACCAGCAAGCGTGAGAAGGCTTTCCTATCTTCCAATGTCGTCTATTTCTTCCCCGACTGATTTAAAATGTTCATTTTTGAGGTCTTTCATGTGCTTGACTAGGGGTGTTTTTCAATGCATTTCTTTGTTTCTGTGGCAATTGTGAATGGGAACTTTGCCCAGATTTCTTTTTCAGCATCTTCGTTGGAAAATAGGAAGGCTACTGACTTTTATATGTTGATTTTTGTATCCTGCTACTTTTCTGGAAGCATTTATCATTTCTAAGAATTTTCTGGGGCTCTTTAGAGTACCCCATGAATAGAATAATACCCTCTTCAAATGAGAACACATGGATCTCTTCCTTTCTATTTGTATTTTTTTTTTTACATCCATTGCCATGTTACTTTAGCTAAGATTTCCGGTACTTTATTGAAGAAGACTGGAGAAAGTGGGCACTCTTGTCTTGTTCCTGACTTTACTGGCAATATTTTGAGTCTCCCCCCTTTCAGTACACTGTGGACTACAGGTTTGTTGTATGTGACCTCTGTTATGGTGATCTTGTTTTCTTTTATTCTTGTTTTCTTCAAACCTTTTATGAAGAAAGGACGTTGTACTTTGTCAAAACCCTTTTTTGGCGCCTATTGAGATCACGTGACTTATGTCTCCAATGGCTATTGTCTACATTTGTTGATCTATGTATGTTGAAACACTCTTGACTTTCTGGAATAAAGCAAAATGGATCACAGTGAATGACCTTTTCCATGTATTATTAAATTTAGTGTTCTGGTGTTTTGTTGAGAATTTTTGTTGTTTTGTTTTTTCAACTGAAACATTGGTCTATACGTTTCCTTCTTCATACCCACCTTCCTTCTTTCCTTCCTTTATTACTTTCTTCTCTTTTTCATTGTGTCTCTATTTTGGTTAGCATAAGGATAATGCTGGCTTCATAAACTCTATAATACAAACAGAAGCTCCATCTCACTGCTTTCTATAGATTTATTCAAATTGCTTATCCTCTCTTGGTTCGACTTTGGTACATGGTATGCATGTAAAATTTCATTTATTTCTTTTAGAATTTAAATTTAGAACTTAGTGGAATATGTTTTTTAAGATTTATCTTAATGACTTTCTGAATTTTGTTGATGTCTGTTATAATGCTTTCATTTTTATCTCTCATTACATTAATTTTGTTTTTGCAAACTTTCTTTTGATTAATTTGGCTAAGGGTTCGTCAATCTTGTCTATTTTAGCAAAGAATAAACTCAGTTTCATTTATTTTGTATTCCCATTTCATTATTTTCTACATTTACCTGAATTATTTATTTCTATTTACTGATTTTAGGGTTTACCCGTTCTTGTTTTGCCAAAGGCTTCAAGGGGTATTATTAAGACATTTATTTGAGTTTCTTTTGATTTTGCGAAGTAGGCTCTTTTCTCTATTAGGATTGTTCTCTTTATATTCCATAGAACTTGGTATGTTTCCAATTTCATTTAATGCTAGGAATTTAAATTTATCTTGATATTTTTCCTTTTAAAGATTCATTCAGGTGTATGGGTGTCTGGCCTGCATGTTGCCAATGCAAAATGCACGCAGTGCCTGCAGATGCCAGAAAAAGGCATCAGATTCCCTGGAGCTGGAGTTGCAGGCAATTCAAGCCCATGTCCTGTCCTCTGAAATACTCTTAACCACTGAGCCTTTTCCTGATTTCTTCAACAGCCCATTCATTATTCAATCGTGTGTCTAATCTTCATGCATTTTTACGTGCTCTCTCTTTTCTATGGGTACTTATTTGTAATTTTATTCTATTGTGGTCAGAGAGAATACAAGAGGTATACTTTTCCTATGTAAGTTAAGGCTTTCCTTGTGTCCTCTCTTAAAATCTATATTAGAAAAATCTCCATTGGCTGTTGGAAAGAATTCTAATGTATTTGTGGGGGATATTCAGTAGATGTCTGTTAAGTCCCTGTGATCTACAATGCCATCTCCCTTCCCTCTCCCTCCCTCTGTCCCTTCCCTCCTCCCCTGCCCTCCTCCCCCATCATGGTGTTCTGTCAGTGGGTGAGAATGGGGTATTGTAGTCATCTACATTTATTGTTCTGCGCTCATTCTATGACTTTATATTTAGTCGTATTTGTTTTATGACAGTGGGTATACCTGTGTTTGATGCATATATGTTTAGAATATGATGACTGGTTGATGAGTTGTTCTTTTGTAAAGTTTATTTAATTTTTAATTATGTGCATGTATCTATGTGTAGGTAGTGTGGGGCCAAGGAGCCCAGAGGTGTGAGATTCCCTTGAAACTAGAGTTATAGACAGTTGCAAAGCACTGATGTGGATGCTGGGAGTTAAACTTGGGTCTCTAGAAGAACAGTCCAGATCCTAAAACACTGGGCGATCTCCAGCCCAGAAAAGGTGCCTTAGTATAAACTGACCTTCATTTTCTTTCTACTAGTTTTGGCTTGAAGCCTATTTTGTAAATTATTTGAACAGTGACACCTGTGCCTTATTTTCAGTTTCTTGGCATAACTTTCCATCCTTCATCCTAATGGAGCATCTTCCATTCATTTGAGGTAACAAACAATAGATTTCCTATTAATCCATTCTGTTAGTCTGAGTCTTTTTTCTTTTTCTTTTTAACCTCCGTGTTTTCCTGATCAAAGCAGCAGATTTAACATCAGCAGTAGTGTACCCGAGCCTGCCCCACACCTCGTGTGTGTGTGTGTGTGTGTGTGTGTGTGTGTGTGTGTGTGTCTGTAAGTCATTGCTTAATCATTCCCACAGACCTCAGCCTTCCCCTCACACTCTGTTAGCTTTTGTCTGTTTCCTCAGAAGCACTTTCTCCTGCTTCCCAATGTTCTCGCACAGTTTTGTTCAGCTGGGTGCTAATTTATGTCACTTTGCAGTGGCTTCTGTCTGCTTCCCTGCAGAGCTCTCACCTGCTTAATAAGATCGTTTAAGGAGCTTGTCTCTTGCAGGAAAAGAGTTTCTTGTGTATTATGGCACATTACTTTTCTGAAACTGAAATCTGATTACTCAGCCCTCATTTCCGGTTTTTATTTGCTTTCTTGTGGTGTTATTTTGCTGTCACCAATTACAGAAAACCAAGCTTTGCAAAGAGATAATGACACTGAAAGGCAACAGCACGATCTAACACTGAAAAGGTTGATGACCTCACTGATGATCTGTGTGGCGTCTGCCTGATAGCCATTGCACTGTGCTTGCCATGAATCTGCATCTCAGCGAGTCCTACGGTATGGAGTGCTGGAGTAACTGATGGGACGTCTGGTCCTTTGCCCCCATGCTTTCAACTTCTGCTCTAATGACCACATTGCAGTCCTAGCCATAGCCTGGAAGGGCTCTGCTTTCACCCTACGCTCTACTCCCAAATGCTCTAATCATGCTGGCACGTCATCTGCTACATAACTCTGTCTCCTAATTCCTGGCTCTGTCTCATGAACAGCTCAAAGATCTTGCACTTATCCAATGTCTGTCAGCACAAATGCATTTTCTATCAAAGACAATCATTTCAATTCCCTGCCAATGTTGCCGATCTGGTCAAGCATTGAATATTCTGTGTAAATTGGGCATTAGTAGTCCCCTAGCATCAGCTAGACCCTCTCTCCTGCCTGACGGTTCTACAAGTGAGTTATCCGCACAATCTACAAATGATTCTAAATGTCCCCTTAAATTTTAGATTGCCCACTACTATCCCACAAAGACCTCTTTTAGTCATACCTTTGTTTTCTAATCTTAGCTCCCGTATCCCTGTTCACTTTAAAGGGGAATGCCACTGTGTCTGAGTAGATTTGTCTCTGAAGATTAATACTTTACTACTCCTGTTGGAAGCCAAGACTGATCTAAGACTCTCTCAGAGGCCCCGATGAAAGGACAAATGGAATGTCACTTCTGTGTTCTTGTCCAGGAGCAGACTTTGGAAGCTCCAGTGTGGAGCTGGAGCCTGGGAGCCAAAGGAATTCAGGTTTTCATTCCTGCGAACCTAGCTTCCTCCCCTGAAGGGCCGTGATCATCAATCCTAAGGCAGCAGCTGTATCTGAGAAATCTTGTGCTCTCTTTGCTGATATTAATGACTTAGCTGGCCTTTGCCTATTCTCCCCCTACAAATAGTAGATAAGATGCTGTACTTGATAAACGTGCTTGACGTAAGTCATGAGCTTATGTGGACTCCCTGGTTCGAGCTATCTGCCTTCATTTCTCGTTCCTGGTCCTCCTTAGAGACACTTTTGCTGTTAGACCCTTATTCCTGCAGATTTGGGTTACTCCCTGCTTGTACTTTGTGGAAAGCCATTCCCTAGACCCCCTGCTTTATAATTTGGGCCAACAGAATAGAAGCAAAGACACATAGGAGTAGGAGGAGACAGAAGCTGCTGACCCTGGAACCCGTCCATGCCTAGCTTTAAATCTTTGTTGGGCTACATCTCCTGCCACGTGACCTTCTCCTATATCTGATGCATTTTTTTTCTTTGCTTCTCTATGCCCGAGGGACAGTGATTTCTGCTTTTGGCACAAGAGCGGTTTTTCGATTCTTCTTCAGTTATTTGGATAAACAGCATCTTTTCGGATCTCTCCATCACTCTTTCAGAGTGTGTCGTCTGTGGATACACTGGTGGGAGCTCTCTGGATCATGATTATGGTGAGGACGAATTAGCAATAATTATAGCAACACCATGATTTATTGAAAACCTTTGAGTTCTAGGCATAATAGCAACAGCTTAACATGTATGATTATATTAAATGCCTATAGTGGGGTCACTGTGGCATGTTCATATTTCCCTTCTACGGATGAAAGAAATGTTATAGACTTATGTATGTGTGATGGTTTAAATAGGTTTGGCTCCCATAGACTCATGTGTTTGAATGCCCATGGGGAGTGGCACTTTTAGGAGGTGTGGCCTTGCCGGAATACATATGGCCTTGTTCGAGGAAGTGTGTCGTGGTGGGGGTAGGCATTGGCTTTGAAGTCTCTTCCTATGCTCAGGATCTGCCCAAGCAGATGATGGTCTCCTCCTGGCTACCTGTAGAGAATAATCTCCCCCCACCTGTCTTCAGATCAAGACGTAGAACTCTCTGCTCCTCCGGCACCATGTCTGTCTGCATGCTGTCATGTTCCCCACCATGAAGATTATGGACTAAACTTCTGAAAGTATAAGCTTTCTTTCCTAAGAGTTGCCTTCCTTAGGTGTCTCTTCACAGCAATAAAACCTGAACTAAGAACAATATTTAAGAGATAAGTAACTTTTGAAATCAAAAATTGGGAAGAAGAAGACTTTGGATCTAAGCCCAAAAGTGCTGCAGATTCAGTGATGAGCTATCTAACCACGAGAACTCACCTCACTTCTGCTCATGACTTACCCAGAGCAAGGAGCAGCAAGGAAAGGTCTGGTATCTGCTCATGGTGTTACTCCGGTGACTTCATTTGGGTTCAGAATTTTGCTTGTCAATTACTTGGATCATGCAGAATGCAAACTAGCCACCTCTGGAGATGCAGATTATTTGTTTGAAGTTCTTCACCTATGCAGTACCATGGACACAAATGCTTGGGGGCAGTGAATAGAGATGAACATTGGCGTTATAGAACACACAAAGAAAGTCTGACACATTGATCAGGGGCTTGATTTAGTAGAAGGAGCATGTGTATGCTATTGAGGACTTATATTGTTAATTTTAAATCTTGACATTCCATGATATAGAAAAAAAATAAATAATGGTGCTTTTTGGCAAAGTGTTGCTCTGATTTAGGGACTAAGTTATACTAGGAAACATTAGGTTCCCAAAGAGAGTAAAAACTGTCCTCTTAGACTATAACTGATGGGTGCTTTAAAGTATCTTTTCACCTTTGCTTTCAATTTTGAGGTAGAGAATAGAATAGGATAGTAACATGGTAACAAGAAGAGGAAAAAGGAGGAGGAAGAGGAAGAGGAGGAAAAGGAGGAGAAAGAGGAGGAAGAGGAGGGAGAGGAGGAAGAGGAGGAAGAGGAGGAAGAGGAGGAGGAGAGGAGGAAGAGGAGGAGGAGGAGGAGGAGGAGGAGAAGAGGAGGAGGAGGAAGAAGAGGAGGAGGAGAGGAGGAGGAAGAGGAGGAGGAGGAGGAGGAGGAGAAGAAGAGGAGAAGAGGAGGAGGGAGGAGGAAGAGGAGGAAGAGGAGGAAGAGGAGGAGAAAGAGGAGGAAGAGGAGGAGGGAAAGGAGGAAGAGGAGGAAAAACAAAAGAGCAAACCACCACAGATCTCTTCTGAATGCCTTCCAACTATCTCACACAGCTAGGCTTCCCAGGTCTCCTCCAAGGTCTAGCCAGGTGCATTTTCCTGATCTCCAGATCCACATCTTCTACCCAACCTGCTAGGTTTATCCCAGGTTCCACACGTAGCACTCTAGCCTAGTCCGACCATCCCTGCATGTACTGCCGCCCATCTTTAGGTTTAATGCCCAGAGGTTGGCAGTGCATGTGATCCAGCAATCACCAGGCTGCCTTACTTGCAGCCACTCACAGATCCATTCTGCTCTGCTTCCAACCAGCTTATTTACTCAAACTTCCCACATTCTTCTCCAAAATAGGATCTAGCTTGGTGATTCTCCCTGACCAACTCACCCATCTCATCTCTGAAATGCCAGATCTAGCCTGTCTCTCATCCGGTATACCAGTTTAACCTGTCTACCCCTGACAGTGCCCAGCTAACATTTAGGCTTCAGACAGTATCCATCTTACCCATGGGTTCCTTCTGTGCTTTCAAGCAGCCCATTCAGCCAGACTTCCCCCTTCCTTCTCTAGGGTCAAGTCTGGTCACTATCTCTGGCCTGGCATTCCATGCCTTCTCCCCAACTCACCGCATTTAGCCAATGTCCCATAAACAGTACTCTGGCCTAGTCTACTCACCTCCTGCACCCCCAACCTCTAGGCATTAGTCAGAACACCCCCTGTTACCCAGAACCTACAGGATAATTCCATCCATATTCAACCTTCCCACCCAATCAAATCTAAGTACTTGCTCTAACTTGGGCCAGGAAGGACAGGAATCCAGTCTTCTTTGTCTACCCAATTTCACCCCATCTAAGCCAAACTCTAGGCCTAACCATCCCACACATTCTTTCTTATGCCCCACCCCGCTCTGTCTACACCAGAACTAGGAAAAGAAGTCTAATGCTCAGCTTTCATACAAAATAGCAACACTATGAAACATCAAGCCAATATCTTTTCTTAAACTACCTGTTCTGTAGAAATGTTTGCCACTAAGGAATACCTAGATGAACCCAGGACAGAGGATTTAAAAGAACAATCATAAACATCATCAAAAAATTCAAGGAGTTTATAGAATGCACAAAGAAACAGCTCAGTGAAATTAAGGACAAAATATTAAAAAAAAGTCTGACTGATGCCAAAGAAAAATCAAACAAGGCTAATAGAAATTACTAAGAACTTGACACTGGAATCCAGCAAGGTTATACAAGTATTGAAGAGTACTCAAGTTCACATGAAGATGGACAAAACCAAAACCAAAACCCAATAATTCATTAAAAACCCCAAAAACCCTCAAAGTAAAACCTTATAAGAGAATGAATAAAGCAGAAGATGAAACATCAGAAGCTAAAGATAAAATAGAGGATCTAGTCCAAATAAGCACGTATAAAAAATTACAAAACACAGGAAAGGAATACAATGAAAATGTGGTAGCCATGAAAGCAAGCAAACAGACAAAACCACACAAAAAACAAACCTTTAAATTGCAGGCATAGGTAGGGCGAAGAAACCAAGACAATGGCGTAGCGTAGATCTTCAGCAAGATCACAGGAGGAAGCTTCCCCAAATGGAGGAAAATATATTTATACAGATATAAGATACACACAAAATATCAATTAGACAAAGTATGAAAGCAAATTTCCACAACATAACATAGATAAAATACTCGAAGTACATACCAAAGAAAGTATATTGGAAGCTGCAAGAGAATAAAATGCAAGTCATGTATATGGGAAGAACTGTCAGGATAGCGGCTGGTTTCTCAGTGGAATCTTAGAAAACTAGAGGAACCCGGAGAAATGCATTCCACGTCTTAAAAGACTTTGATGGCCGGCCTAGATTAATATATCCAGTAAAACTATCTGCCTAAATTGAAGGAGAAGAAAAACTTCTTATGATATAAACAGGCTAAGAAAATAGATTCAAAAAGAGCAAATATAAAGAGAATTCAGGGGACTATTTTGAGCTAAAGACAGGAATAAGGGTAGCAGGGAGACTGTAGAAAGAATGCAAAGACATAATCATTAAAAGAAAATATCACCGAGAACACAAAAAACACCACCAAAAATCACCAGCAGTGTAACCATAATTAACACATGTCAATTGCCTCAAATTTTCAATCAAAAACCACTGATTGACTGAATGAGTCGAGAAACAAAATCTGTTATCAGATGTTACTATTGAAAACATAAATTCTGTGGTGCTGAATTTTGTAAAATTGTAAAAGACAAAGACTGACACTAATCCATTAATAATAGGTGTTTTTTAATATTTCACTTCATTGCATAAATTGTTAGATGATTAGATGATAATCCATGCTACCGCCGGCATGGTACCAACAGACAGACTGACCTGTTCTCAGCCCGGCAGACTCTGACTCAAAGCTCTGAATAGAAAAGGGGAGATGTGCCAAAACCTTCCCCTAATGAATAAAGATTTCAAGGGACCAATCACTGGACGAGTAGGCAGGACTTCTGAGTTAGGAAGAGGAAGAAGGGAGGCAGGAGAAAAGAACTTCCTTTTGGAAGGGAGAGAGCGTGAAACCAAACCACAATGTAAAGGGGGGAGGCCCCCTCCCCTTTCCCCCTTCAGGTGGCAGATCCAATGGGGTCTGCTACCTGAGGATTTGTAACTCAGAATACCTTACAAAATTAGGATGCTAATTTCTGCGCCCAGCGAATGTGCTACCTGTTGACTATAAACTAAGATTGTGTGGTGTTTTCCTTCATGTGGGTTCCAGAGAAAGGTACGGTGGCAGGGCACCCCAGCCAGCCATGGGATTTTGGAAGCGTGGGTTTGTGTGGCAACAGCCCACCATGAGAACGTAATGAACCAGGTGGAGAGATTTCAGAGCTCTGAGTTAGAGAGTCGGCTAGGCTGAGTGAGACACGGCTGGTGGCCTGTCTGCTGGTGCCTTGCTGGCTGGTGTGGAATGATTTTTTTATATTTCATGTAACACCACTTTGTTGAATAGAGAGGTCATCTGGCCCATCTGAAAAAAAAAATAGAAAAACATCAGAACATGTTAAGACCATATATCAAATAGACTGAATAGATAGCTACAAAATACTACAGGAAACACCAAATAATACTCCCTGACACACACAGAACTTTTATAAAAACAGACTGGGACAGAAAAGAACTCTTTTACAAATTTACAGAGAGTGGAATAATTCCTTGTATCCTATCTAACCAAGATACAATAAACTGAAACTTGACAGCAAACAAATCTCTAGCAACTACACAAAGTCATGGAGATTAAATACCTCATTACTGAAGGACTAATGGGCCAAAGGAGAAATTAAAAAGGAAATTATAAAATTCCTGGAACTAAATAAAAATGAAACAATAACATAACAAAACCTCCCAGAAACATTGAAAGCAGTCTGATAGGAGAAATTCATGGCTCTATGTGCCTAAATTAAAAGGTCAAAAAGACAAATCCTGTGGGGAGAGAGCTAGATTCTCAGAAGTGCAGACAATCCTGAGAGCTCAGAGGAGACCACCACTCCTGCTCACATTCCTGGGCCAAGAGGAACCTGCCTAGTGCCCTCTGGATACAGGAATATAGGAGCAGTCAGCGGCAGGACCCTTCCGGTTTTGGCCTGAGTCTAGAGCTGAAAGCCAGTAGCCAGGAGCACTGACACACCTGAGAGCAGAGGTCAACTGGAGGTCAGCATGTAGAAGAATGCAAATCAGTCCATTCTTACCACCCTGGACAAAGCTCAAGTCCAAGTGGATCAAGGTCTTCCACATAAAACCAGATACACTCAAATAGAAGAAAAGGTGGGGAAGAGCCTCGAACACATGGACACTGGGGAAAATTTCTGAACAAAACACCAATGGCTTATGCTCTAAGATCAGGAATCAAGAAATGGGACTTCATAAAATTCCAAAGCTTCTGTAAGGCAAAGGACACTACACTGTCAATAGGACAAAACAGCAACCAACAGATTGGGAAAAGATCTTTACCAATCCTATATCCAATAGAGGCCTTATATCCAAAATATACAAAGAACTCAAGAAGTTAGACCACAGGGAGACAAATAACCCTATTAAAAATGGGGTACAGAGCTAATTAAACTTAATTCTTGTACAAACAGACTTCTGTTCAGAAAGTTCTCTCCTATACCAGTATCATAAGTTTAATTCAGTGGTTGTCATTTACATATGTAAATCACCCAGGCTCCTCAGAGTTCCTCGTTCTCTCTCATTGTCTTTTCTGCCTATGATTCTATTTCAAATGAACTACAGGGTGTTAACTCTGCCAGGTCAGGTTTGCTGGTGAATTTTTAGTTCCATTCTTGGATTTTCATCTTCAGAGTGTCCCTGGTTCCTTTTGACAATCTTTTTCATCTATCTTCTTAGTTTGTTCATACATATTTTAATTTTCATAGCTTTATTGTGTTCCTCTGGGTTGTTTTTCTGCTTTTTTTTTCTTCTGAAAACAGATAAGCAGTGACTAGCTTAGTCTGAATGGGATGACTTCATGTGGGCCAAGACCTCACTAAGTCAAGGGAGACTCTAGGATGCCTCTAAGTTTTCCTGAGGATGAGTTTTTTCCTAGAGTGTAACTTTCTCCATCAGTTTTAGTTCCTTAAGCAGCTTATGTTTGCTTCATTTTAGAAACCTGTAATCTGTTGCTGTGCCTGCTGGTTGCCTGGGGAACTACAATTCTAACATGCTGTGGTCTTAGTGTAAATTCTCAGCGGCTTCCAGACAAAGCTGCTCGTCCCATCAGCAGTGCATCCAGTGCCTGTCGGTGGTCTATTGGTCCACATCCGGTGAGACAGACGTAGTCCTTCTGGCGGTCTCCAGGCTAACCTGGACTTCAGATACACGCTTCATTTACCTCTCTGTCTCGAGGGAAGATCTCTGATGAGGGAAATTTTCTCCAAGTGGCAATGTGCTAGGTTGGATATTGAGAGAGATATGGGTAGGTGCACACAATACCAGGAATTTTTCTCTCCATTTTTTTCTAGAAATATTTGTTTTATTCTTGTCTAGGTGTCTTAATTAGTTTTTGAGTTCTCAAAAGCCATTTGCGCTCCGTATTGCTAACCTGTGTCAGACTGAAGGTTCCTATTCCTATGTCTTACTGATATTCACATGAACATTTTTGACGTCTGCTTTCTATATTGTCTTAAAAATATTTTGAAATACACACTATACAGATTTTTTTATTTAATTTTTTTCCATTCAGGTAATATATTTTGATCATATTTACCCCTCCCTCAAAGTTGCTACTATGAGATCACCGTAATTTCTTTGTGAAGATCTGTAGTTCCTATTTGCTTACCTAAATTCTCCCTTTCCAGAATTCCCTCAGTTTGTGTTGCTTTTGGCTTCCATTTCCATTTTCAGGTTTTGAACAGTTTCCTTCTCCTGTCCCCCTCCCCCCCTGCCCCCTGCTTTCTTGGAAATCTTTAAGGGATTTATTGATTTCCTCCAATTTTTAATTTGTCTTTTTCTTGATTTCTTTAAGAGATTTTTTTTTCACTTCTCTCTGAGGACCTCTATCATCCTAAGTTTGTTTTAAAGGTTATTTTCTTGTCCTTTAGCAGATCGAAATATTCAGGTCTTTCTGTCATAGGTTCTGGTGGTGCCATATTGTGTTGGCTGTTGTTGACTGTGTTCTTACACTGGCAGTTAACAATTTTGGTATCAAATAATTATAGGTCTAGGTGCTGATCTGAGTCTTTGTTGGATGGGTGTTTTGTTCTTTGGTTTCTGTTTCCTCTTCTGGTCTTTGTGCTCTGGATTTTTGATGGCTATCATGACCTCTGAATAACTAGGGAATCTTTGACCACATTGGGGACCTCTATGGACTGCTAGCTTGGCCTTTGATGCAATGGGGGTAGGGGGAAGGGTGTTTCTGTTCTGAGTAGTATGGCCTGCACCTGTTTTTTTTTTCTCTGACTGGTGTGGCCTGTATTTGGACAGGGAAGTCTGTCAGAATTAAGGGCAGGGGCCCAGAAGTGGGATAGGTAGTGAGGTGGGAGTGGGAAGTGGGTAGAATTCGTCTTGGGAACTGAGTTTAGAGAGTGGAACAGTTCTACGTCAGACACGTCTATCACCTGTTCTTCTCACCAGTGTGGCCTGAATCCAAGCAGCTAGCGTCCTCCAGAGCTGGGGGCAGGGACCTGACAATTCTATATAGTTAATAGTATGATCTCTTATGACTTTTCAGGCACTCTTAGTGCTTTTATCTCCCCGTCTCCTCCCTAATTAGAGTCTTTCTGCTTTTTCCATTTCCCCAAATAGATCATTTGCACTCTTCTACTCCATTCTCTTTTACTACTCTCTTCAACTGCCCTTGCCCCCAGTGGTCCCCTTTTCCTTTTCTGATTTCTGCAATTACAAGATTATATATTCACATCTGAAGATTTGGAAGTAGGAGAGAGAACATGGGGTGTTTTTTTTTTTTTTTTCTATATGGGTCTGGGTTACTTCACTCCATATGATCTTTTCTTGTTTCAACAACTTACTGGACTAGACCCTGGAGAGAATTCATGTTTTCATGCACATAAAATATGATTGTATTATGCATACTACATTTGTAGCCTTTAAAAAAACAAAATATCATAGGCATTCCAATAGACAGTAATCTTAATTATCAGTATCTATTAATAACATTTCATTCTACAGTTTTATTACTTATTTAATGACTTCTGTATTAAGAATTGAAAAAAGAATGTTGCCAAGGCCAGTTTCAACTTAGAGAGGGGTTCCTGAGGAAATGGTGTTGCAGAACTGCTAAAGAATTGACTTGAAGTCAATAGTGGGTACAAGATGACAGATCTGTGTTCTGCTTGGGATGGCTCTCTAGACAGCTGGGTAGAAGCTCATCTCTGGCAGACCAAAGCCCAGTCTTTTATTTACATATCAATTTAATTGTTATCCCTTTTGATTATCCCATGAGTCACAATTTTATGATCTAAGCCCCTTAATTCTTATAAGAAGTGAGCAAGTACTTTTTTTTTTAACATAGCAAATGGATTCACAGATTTGTCTGCCTTTGTAAGCACAGACAGTAAGTTAGCTAGGTGGGATCTTGCTCCAAGATCTCCACTTCCTAAACTTGCTTTTACCAGGCTGACCTTTAACTCAGGAATCTGTCTGCCTTTGAGTCTTTCTGACAGCTGGTTCATTAGTGCAGCTGCCTTTGTTCTTTTAGGTCCATGAAGTCCCTCATAAAATTCATATTGTGAAAAATTATATATTCTTGGACTCATGTTTTCAGAGTTCTTTCCCATAGCCTTAAGGACTGTCCTGAAGAGCACAGTGTTCACTATCTTGCTGAGGAATACCTACACACCTTCACCTCCTGGACTTCTGCTGTTTATAATTATCATGGAGTCATTGACCTTGGCAGGGAGAATATTTTCTAAAGGAGAAACATAGAGTAAATTAATAAATTATTAATGTGCATCATTATACAAACAAGTATGCTTAGCAACCATCAGCTGTGGAGACCTATACCCTGTTAGCTCTGCTCTAGGGGCAGGAGCTGTGTTAGGCCATCTCTTCTGCAGGTCAGGACTTGGCAACGTGCTTTCTAGCTTGTTGCTGTTTTGGTTAGGACTCATCTAACATGCTTGTGCATGACATTTGGTTTCTCCACATATTTCTTTAAGATAACTTTATCTATTATTATATTGTTCACTTTGAATGCCTGATGCAGAACACTGACCTGTTCTGAGGCAAGTTTTCACTTTATCTATGAAGCCCACGAGGGTGGAGTCCTGTGCTGAAGAAGTAACAATGTTCTGAGTGTGACAGTGACCTAGGTGACATTCTACTTACTAGCTCTAAAAACAGTTGTGCATATTCCTCATGGAGTTCAGATACTTTGTGCTGTGATTTTTATTTATCATTTTTATCACAATTTAAAATTAAATGGAAAAGAATTTGGAAGTATTATCAAAGAAGAAAATCCTGCCCTCGTCTTAGTCTGAACGGTTGCGAAACAGGTCAGCCATTTTAGTTCATTAATGTAATCATGCCATTTTTTTTTCAACCTTAAATTTCTTGCTTGAACATTTTTCAAAATCTCCCTTTTCAAAAAATCCATAAGTGACTTTATTCTTCCGCATTTTATTAAGTGTTTATTTACTTAACACATCTCTATTATTTAGGCCTTCTATTTTGTGCCATTGGTCTACATGTCTGTTTTTATGCTAGTATGGTTTTAAATATTTTTTAAAAATATCTATTATTTTTATGTGTATGGGGGTTTTCTCTGACTGTATGTTTGTTTACCACAGTGTGTGTGCCTAGTGTCCTTGGAAGCATGAAGAGTGTCAAATCCTATGAGACTAGAGTTACAGATAGTTGTGAGTTGCTGGGAAATGAACCTAGGTCTCTGGAAGGGAAGACAGTGCTCTAAACTGCTGAGCCATTCCTCCAACATGCATAATAATATTTTTATTACCTTAGCTATGCAAAATAGCTTGAACTGCCTCTTTATTCGTTTCTTTTGTTCAGGATTATTTTGGTTCTTCAAGATTTTCTGTTATTCCATATGAATTTTATGAAGATTCTTTTCTTTCTCCTTTCTTCTTTTCTTTTCTTTTCTTTCTTTCTTTCTTTCTTTCTTTCTTTCTTTCTTTCCTTCTTTCTTTCTTTCTTTCTTTCTTTCTTTCCTTCTTTCTTTCTTTCTGTTTTTGTAAAGAATGTCAGTGTCATGGGATTTAGACTGAAATTATGTTTAATCTATACATTGCTTTTGGTCATTTTCACAATATTATTCTACTAATTTATGAGCATCTTAGTGTCTTCCCACCAGGTTTTTCACTTTTTTTTGTCGTGTGACGTAGTATCCATGATCTCTTTCTCAATGACCTTTCAAGGCAATTTCATAACTCCCATTCAGCAATTACTGCCCATTACCTATGTGTGAGTACTTGTCAGATTAACAGATACGGAGATTTAAAAGAAACGACCAAACATCTTAAGTTGGAATTCATGTAGTGTTATACAAATATGTATAAATTTTCCATTTCCTCTGTAAAACTTTATTGAAAAAAGGTTCACTGTGTTCTTCTCTATGGATAAAGTCATTCCAAACAATAAAGAACATTGTCAATTACTTTTATTGTATTTCATGTCATCATATATATATAATATATATATAAACCAATACATATATACATACAATATATATGTATAGATATATATTATAAATATCAGGTATATATAACATGTCCTTTAAGTACTTTCATGTCTCCTAAAATAAATGATTCACAATTTATAAGTTTTGAAAATCAAGTTACCCAAATATTTCAGTACTGATTATAAGCTTATTTAATCAAGCTTTCATTAAATATAAACAAATTAATACAGTTAATGTTTCACATATTTTTGAAAAGAATAAAGGGACAGAAAAATGTAATTAATACTTATAACACTGATTATACCTACTGACACTAGTTCATTCAGAGTATCTTTCCATAGCTGCCTCCCTGAAATTGTAGATATTTTTATAAAGAGTGGATTGTAGATATACATATTTGTTCCTAGATTGCTGAGCTTGCAGATATCTTAAGCAACTAGTTCTTGGCCAGAAAACAGCATTCGCTGTCAGGCCATGAGTTTTATGTGAGTTTCCATAGAAGCTTAGTCCTTTTTCTTGTAGTTCAGCCTCCCCCTTTTAAATTAGAGTCTTTTAATTCCACATTTTTCAGGAGGCTTTTTGGTTTGAATTAAAAGTTTTGTGTATTTCTAAGAAGGTCCATCTCAAAGCTTATCTTGTCCTTGTGATTCAATTTCTTAGTATTCTTGGGATTTGGGAGTGTCTTGCCTTATATCTATCAAGGCCACCCAGTGTTTTCATTTCAAGTGATTAAAGGGTTATTCTTCTCTTTGAGATTTAGGCTGTCACCGTGAAAAATTTTTTCTGTGCATTCAAGTACCGAGAAGTTGCATTTTTCATTGCCACGGGAGGACTCACAGTTCTCTGTGGTTCCATGTACTTTTAAATGTATCTTTCTCTCTTTGTTTTACAGGTCAACGATTTCTATTTTTACGTCCTTGTTTATTTCTTGACATTTTTGAATCCTCTCAAGTTTATCTAATGAATTTCAAATGTCAAGTATTAAACTTGCAGGCTTAACATTCCTTTTACAAAATTTTCCCTTGGTATTTCCCCTTTTCTCTACTGAGACTTTCTCTTTGCATCAACAATGAACACATTTTCTTGTGTTCTGAGCACAGTCTTTGTGACTGATTTGGAACTCCTGTTTACTAACCCCTGCCTACACATCACCTCAGAATTAGTGCGTGGTCATTGTCTTTTAATATGAATCACTGGCCTCCTTTGCATGTCAAACAGTTCTGAGTGTATTTTGAATACCACTGTGAATGGTCTTTTATGTGTTTTCGGGTTCTGCTATTATTCTCAAAGCACTTATACTCTGTCTGGGTCAGCAGCCCGTGTGCAGTGTGTGGGTGCCGACTGCTTGCTTTGCTTTAGCCTGGGCTAGTGCTGGGTAAATGTGATTCAGAGGTTGGTAGGAGGTGGCCACTGTTTACATTGGAATTTCTTTCTCTGGCTCTCTCCTTTCAGACAGAGGCTTATCTCTCCACCTTCCAGTTGCTTCTTAATCTTAGTTCTGTTAGTCTTCAGGTCAATGTGTATTAGAACCTCTTCCTCAAGGCTGTAACCATAGGAACGGGAAACTCAGTGTCTCAAGAATGTTCTTCCTTAATTTGTTCTTTTGTGTTTTCAGGTGGTTGTTCTTACAGTTTATTCAGAGTTTTATAGTGTTGATTGCCTGAATATTGGTCCAATAGGGACGATTGCTGCTGCCAGCTCACCTTTGTAGGTTCAAGAGTTCAGCCTACCCTCCCCCATTCACCACCTACCCTCCCCCATTCACCATGATACATGTTTCTCTCCTTTTTACAACGTAAAGTTTTATTATTTATTAATACTTCACTCTAAAAGCAGAAGTGATTGCAAGAGAAACACTTTCTCAAAAGAAAAAGACACTGCTAAAGCTGATGTCTAAGCTGTGCCTGTATAAATATAACCCTATATCACGTTGTGAGAAGTTATGGTAGAATGATTTATATAGGATTTAACTCCATGCTACAACTACGTGGTTAAGGGCAAGACTTTTAAGGTTTTTGGACAAAAGGTAGTGCCTCCTTTCCAACTCTGAGTCCACAAGGTTGGTGCTAGGATTAAGTGATAGGCTACTCTTAACTGCAGTTAAAAATGAAACCAATTATGGACCGTCTCATCTGATTGTCGTGGGGTGTTCACCAGGGAGGACTTCTAGACTGTCTTTATTAGCTGACTAGTGACGGCATTAGGTGTTTGGGATTCCAGTACAGCTTTGAGTTTCCCTTAGGGTGAGCTTTTAAGTCTCAAAGTCAAGGCCTTGGGTGGACACACTTCAGTTAACAAGGACAGTTAGCCAGCAGCAGAACTAGAGAAGTCAAAAGCAAGATTAGTACATTCAGAGACTTTCCCAGAATGTTTTGCTAGATTAGGCCTTTGTTTAGTCTTGGCAGGTGGTGAATTTTACAGTCTGAATGGTTTCTTCATCATGACCTCAATAGTGCTAAGGCATCAAGGTCTACTAAGGTCTGGAGCCTGTTACACGACCTCATCAAATATCCAGTGTCATGAGGGCTGATGGAAAGATGGCTGCTTTTCTTCTAGCCCTTGCTCCCATGTCTTTAGAATCTGTCACCAGACACTGGGATGGTACAGGAAAATCAGAGCAAGGGTTTTGGCTTTACCCAGTGGCCGGCATTAGGACACACATGTGTGGGTTGCTCCACTAAATATGTGTGGAGGCTTCATTCTCCAAGTTTGAGGAGTCGAGATGTAAGACTTTTAAGAAACCACGAAGTGGATATTAATGTAATCCCATGAAAACGGGTTGGTTTAGAAGCTGGTCTGCTGTGAAGAGAGCCAGATCAGCTCTGCCTTCTAATCTGTTCTCCTTTCGTAGCCTCTACAATAACGCACCGAAGAAACCTCTGTAATTATAGCTGAGCCACATCTCCAGCCCTTAGGTGCTTTATTACGGCAACAGAATGCAGACAAGGACAAAAGCCGATGTCATTTCTAGAGCCTGTGTTCCTCACACTTCCACTTAGTTTTAAGCATAGTTTTACTAGTATTTCAAAGAAAACCAAACTGTGAGTTGAACACTCACAGGATTCTTGTGTGTATGCCTGGGAACTGATTTATTGGTCTGCAGGATCTGCAGGACTAGGATGAGGCTGGTATGTAGTGTGCGCTGTGTCCATCATGCTGTCAGTAATTCTGTATGCTCAATTAATCCAGAAGTTTCCTGGTTTAGAAATGAGGAAAAAGAAAATAGAAGCAATACTTGCCCTTTTCTTAGTATAGCACATTTTAAACTTAATGTTTTCAGCAAACTTATGAAGAATACAATATCATACCTGTTTTACAGGTGATGAGGCTAAAATGCAGACTACTTAGACGTCCCTTCTGTTTTTGAGTCAGGGTCGCACGGAGCTTATACTGGCTTTGAACTCACTATATAGTTAAGGGTGACCTTGAACTTTCATCCCTGTTGCTTCCATCTTCCAAGGGCTAGGATTACAAACTGATCATCATGCCTGACTTTAGGCTTTAAATGCTCTTTTAATGGTTCCTAAAACGGAAATGCTTTTCCAGGATATTGTGAAGTGAGATGAAATTCTGCTCCCATAGGAAGAAGCAGAAATTCACCAGTGCAATTTCTGTGTATTTAGCGGTTCTAGATAAAAAATCTTCAACTCACAAGACTTTACTGTCTAGAGTCCATGTTTACTGGTCTTCAGTTTTATTTTATTTCTTTCTGGATTGACCCTGTTACAATCTACCCATCGTTAATTCTTCCTCTTTTCCGCCTCCCCCTCCTTGTTTCCCTCTTCTAGCTCCAATTGGCTTTAAACCTGAGATTTCCTTACTCTATTTCTTACAGTGCTGGAATTAACATCATGCCTCCCTATGTCCAACACTGTTAGTTCTACCACACCTCTGTGTGTGTGTTTGTGTGTTTGTGTTTGTGTGTGTGTGTGTGTGTGTGTGTGTGTGTTTTCACTCTGTGAAGGCATAGAGGACAGTTCATAGGGTTTATTTTCTCCAACTATGTAGGTCCTGGGAATTGAAGTCAGGTTATCAGGCTTGGAAGTAAGTTCCTTTACCATCTGAGCCATTTCACTTACTCTCTAAGTTTCATAAATTTATGTACAAACCCCTTTTTGGCTGTTTTAGAGACTGTCTCTATTGAGAGTCAATACACTTAGTGCCAACAATAAGAGTCACATACAGTTGCTGTAATGTACCTGTGGGGTTCTGTGAAATACTAGTACTATCACTTCCCTGAAGTTTGTATTCTCATTTTCACATGTATATATTTGTTTTTTTAATTCTAATTTTTATTCATTCATTTATTTTTTTGAGATGGGGTTTTCAAACACCCCAGGCTGACCTTGGAATGCCTATACAGCCTAGGATATCCTTGAACTCCTGGTCCCTCTTGCCTCCGTCTCCTGAGTGCTGAGATTACAGGCACACTACTAACACTCTTTTTTGCGGTGCGGGAAATTGCACCTAAGTCTTTGTGCATGCTAGAAAGCATTCACCGTATATATGTCTTAACACTTACTGAAGGAATGTGGGAGGAAACCAATATTCTATTAGTTAAAAATTTGTCTTTATATTCAAAATACAAATGTGCATATTAAGAATTTGTTCTACCACTGAGTAACAACCCCAGCAAGGTTGGAGTTGAGGGACAGTTTGCACACAGGTGGTGCTGTCACGTGTCCCTCCCTTTCACATGCCAAACAAGTTAGGGTCACGTCTACAGTTAGAAATAAATGAGGCTGATCATCATTTTTTCTCAGCTATTTCTTTTTGCTTTTCCAGGTTTTAAGGTAATAAATTAGAAGGGGAGGTACATGTGACATTTTGGGCTCATTCTTTATTGCCTGTGGTTGTGTCTTGGCAGAGATCTTATCCAGAAGTGTGGGTGAGAAGAAAGATTTGAAAGTCACAGTCAGAGTTGCAGACAGATCCTTCATTTCTGGGCTTTACCAGCCATATTCGTCAATGTGAGATGAGTCCAGCTCCAATCCTCCGTCAGCACTTCTGGGCTGAGAGCACAGGCAGCTACCCTCGGTGTTGACAGTTCTTTTTGTTTATGCCCCCTACTTGGAAACCTGGGAACTTATCATCATCGCCAGGCTTGTCAGGGAACATTTAGTAAGACACACCAGACAACTGAAAATCACATTTCTTTCCTTAGAAAACAAGAAACCCATTTCAAGAAGGAAGCTTTCTATAAAGCTGCTCCTGGCTCTAGCCTTGCACAAGGCCTGTGGTTCCCAGGAGGTTTTCATGAGGTCCAATGTGCTTAGTTCCTCTTCATGGTGCAGGTCTTACACACGCGAGTGCGTGTACACACACACACACACACACACACTCATACACACACACTCACACACATACACACATCACACCCACGCTCACATACATCACACATACAAACCCATACTCACACACATATACTCACACAAACACTCACACACACACACTCACACACACTCATACACACTCTCACATTCACACCCGTACACACACACATATACACAGAGACACTCACACAGACACACACACACACACTCACACACACTCACACACACTCATACACACTCATACACTCTCACACTCACACACTCACATTCATACCTGTACACACTCACACACATATACACACACAGACACTCACACAGACACACACACACACACACACACACACACACACACACACTTCTCTGTGATTTTGCAGATTCTTAGACTTACAAGGTTAGTCCCCTGTCTTAGAAAATTGCTGTTAAAGAATAATGGTGAAAGCGTTCAGATTGAGGATCAGCTGAATGCCATAAGCTAAGGTATTATTAAGTCAGGGCAAGACACCATCCTCAGAGACTAGCTGGCAACAGCAAATTAACTGTATTTTCTTTTTCTGCATTCTTGGTATAGCAGCCCCCCTCCCCAGCATTCCTAATTAGCTGTAGTTTCATATTTGATTGATTTAGCTATCTGAGATCAGCTCTAATCCACAAACATTAAGCAAACATTTTTCAGAAATAAACGGTTCACAAGTTTGAAATTGTGCATCATTCTAAAGAGTGTGATGACATCTTTCACTGTCCTGCTGATCCTGCCATGGGCATGAATCACCCTGTGTCTAGTATAAGTGCAGTGAAAGCTATTTGCCCATGGCAGGTACTAGACTCTGGACTAACATACTTTTTTTTAATTCTAGTGTATTGTTAAAATTGTTGTAGTTTATAGTGAATTATTGTGGTCAATCTTAATGGATTAATATCTAAATTAAATTTTAGGTAATTATATATAAGGAGAAGCAGCCACACAGGATTTGTAGTATCTGCAGTTTTGAGCACAGCATGGTATTCATGAAACATGTTTCCTGATGATAAGGAGACTAAACTGACACATCGGCCTTAACTGATCAAGGGATTGACCTTCCATTGCAAGGCCAATAGCAAACACTATGGCTAGAATCACCCTTGACATCTAAATCAACAGATATTGGACAATGTGGGAGACCAATAGACATTGCCTGATACCTTTGATACAAGTGTCAGAAAGGGCAGAAAGGAATAGTTAGTGAACAGTTGGGTGGGGACAGCCCAGTCCATACCCAGCCCACTCTACTATTCAGGCCCTTGCTGTCCAGAAACTATCTGAGTGCCCTGCGTTCCCCCAGGCCAGGCACTGAAGAATTAGGAATCATTCCTGGAACTCAGAATCCATGGAAATTACTCAAAATATGAAGTCCCAAACCTGCCCTGCTAATCTTGCATGCCCCATTCCTCCCTCAAAAGCCACATTTAGGGTCTTGGAGTGCTGAGTGCTTGCCCAGCATGTATACAAGGCTAATTCCAGTCACCAGCATCTTAAATAGGCAAGCAAAGGAAGCACAATGAGGGCTTCTCTCATCCTCTGTTCTGCCTTGATGATGGGTACTTTTTGAATCAGCGTGCTCCACTGCTCTCTGGACTCTGGAAAGGTAGAAGAACTGTATGGCAGAAAGTTCTGTTGGAGGAAAGCTTCTGACTGCCAGAAAACAGAGATGGAGAGAAGACAAAACAAATCCACCAGAGGTACAAGCCCTTTGACTCACTCCACATTCCTCTGTGTTCTGTATCACCCAGTGGTCCCATCCTGAATCCATCCAAAGATGAATCCATCAATTAGGTCAGTGCCCCAATGATCCAATCGGTTTCCCAAAGCCATACCTCTGAGCACTGCACTGGAAACCAAATTTTCAACACATTAATGGTTCAGAGGACACTTCATATACAGACCGCAATGTCTGCATTTTTTTTTGCCACCTTTAATTTCTAGAATCTGAGTTGATACATTTAAATTGTACATTGATGGGATACTATGTGAAATTTTGATACTTATATGCATTGTGCTGATTTTAAAACAGATTTGGGTGAGCTTATATCTTTTAACACCAGGGCATCACTCAAGGCTAATGATGACCTACTACTAATAAATTTAGGATAATTCCCTATTTCATCACAATCTTGCCAATGTGTTTTGGTATTCAATTGGTTAAAAATATAGAAAACATGTCAGTATTATGAGTAAAAAAGCGTGAGATAGCATTTACATTAAATAATAATGACATTCATTAATGGTACTCTTTTATACTTGCAAACAGGAGTCTATCAAACCTGTTCTCTGAGAGGCCCCTCTTAGCAGCCGACTCAGACAGATGAAGATATCTAGCTGGGCTGCATTATCTGGCTTCAGTCAGAGAAAATGTGCCTAGCCCCACAGAGATTTCATATGTGTGTGTGTGTGTGTGTGTGTGTGTGTGTGTGTGTGTGTGTGTGCGTGTGTGTGTGTGTGTGTCGGGGAGGGGTACCTAGAGGGGACCTCGACCCTCTCAGAGTAGAAGGAGAGGGAAGTGAGAGGAGGAATTGTGGGATGGTGACAGGGGAGGGGGGCAGTGATTGGGACGTAAGTTAAGTAAATAAATAAAGGAATTTATACTTAATAAAATAATAGAGTCATTAAACAAAAATTTTGCCACTGTAATGATTAAAACAAATGAAAGTTTGACAGAGCAAATGTAATAAACTCCACTAAGAAATCAGTGGATTTCTGCTTAATGGCAGCTTAAGTATTTTTTATTGGATATTTTTATTTACATTTCAAATGTTATACCCTTTCCCAGTTTCCATCCATAATCCCCTATCCCATCCTCCTCCCATTCTTATATAAGGGTGTCCCCATGCCCCAACCACTTCCCTTCCTGCCTCCCCACCCTGACACTCCCCTACATTGGCGGGGGATGTCTAGCCTTGGCAGGACCAAGGGCTTCTCCTCACATTGGTGCCCAACACACCCATCCTCTGCTACATATGCAGATGGAGCCATGGGTCTGTCCATGTGTAGTCTTTGGCTAGTTGTTTAGTCTCTGGGAGCTCTGGTTGGTTGGTACTGTTGTTCTTATGGGATTGGAAGTCCCTTCAGCTCTTTTAATCCTCTCTCTAACTCCTCCAACAGGGGTCCCGTTCTCAGTTCAGTGGTTTGCTGCTAGCATTTGCCTCTGTATTTGTCAGACTCTAGTTGATCCTCTCAGGAGACAGCTCTATCAGGCTCCTGTCAGCATGCACTTCTTGGCTTCATCAATATTATCTAGTTTTAGTGGCTAAATTTATATGGGATGGATCCCCAGGTGGTGCAGGCTCTGAATGGCCATTCCTTCAGTCTCTGCTCCAGACTTTGTCTCCATGTCCCCTCCTATGAATATTTTTGTTCCCCCTTTTAAGAAGGACCGAAGCATCCTCACTTTGGTTGTCCTTCTTCTTGAGTTTCATGTGGCCTGTGGATTGTATCTTGGCTAATTCTAGATTTTGAGCTAATATCCACTTATCAATGAGTGCATACCATGTGTTTTTTTTTTTGTTTTTGTTTTTTATTTTTTTCTTTGTTGTTGTTGGGTTATCTCACACAGGATATTTTCTAGTTCTATCCATTTGTCTATGAATTTCATGAAGTCATTGTTTTTGATAGCTGAGTAATATTTCATTGTATAGATGTACCACATTTTCTGTATCCATTCCTCTATTGAAGGGCATCTGGGCTCTTTCCAGCTTCTGGCTATTATAAATAAGGCTGCTACGAACATAGTAGAGTATGTGTCCTTGTTGTATATTTCTGCCTAAAAAAAGACACAGAGGCTGTAGGATAAAATAATGTGTGGTTCTAGGCAGTACAACACACATGTGGTGTGTAGTGTAGATCAGAGGAGCCAGAGGCTCCATTTGTACATTTTTATTACATGAGCAAATATTAGATCTAGGCTAATCTCTTTGGAAGCCCTCTTTAGGTATTGGAATGTATTCATAAACAAGTGGCAGTAGTAGTAGTAGTAGTAGTAGTAATAATAATAATAATAATAATAATAAGTTAGAAGCTATCAACTAATATGGATACCTCCAAAAACTTAGCAGCTGGGGATAGAGAGATAGCTTAATAAAATGTTTCCTATGTATGCATGAGGATCTGTGGTTCAATCTTCAATGCCCCCATAAAAGTTGGGTTCAACAGCATGCTTCTGTATTCGCAGTGCTAGGGCACGGTCCTGTAGAGACAGGCAGAACCCTGGGGTTTATTGGTCAGCCAGTCTAGCCAAATTGGGGATCTCCAGGTTCAGTGAGAGATTTTGTCTAAAAAAAATAAATAAAAGTGGAGAGTGATTGCAGAAGACTCTAGTGTTGACTCTTGACCTCCACATGCACATGTATATGTAGATATAGGCCTCGGTATGTACATGTGTACAAATAAGTACATATGTGTTCAGACTGTCTGCCACATTCAGGGATTATATGTAAAACAGGACCACGTTTATTCTATGTAAAAGGAATTAGGCATCTAGTTAGGCCATATAAAAGATGCACAATCCAGATATTTTATTTACAAGCTGTAAGCCTAGATTGGGCAGGTTTGGGGCTATTCTAACTTATTTCCCAGACAAAATGTCCCTTGTTACTTGTTTTTTCCTGCCAGGTGCTTATGGTCTGTCTCTCATGGAGGCCTTCTTCACCTCCGTATCCTCTTTTCTTCCCCCCTGTCTCCCTACAGCTCCCTCGCTGGATCCTCAAGTCCCACCTTTCTCCCTCTGCTGCCCAATCACACGTTCTGACCTTTATTGATTAGTTATATTGTGGAGCAAGGTTTACACAGCATTACTTACACAGGATCTACTCACGGGGGCAATCAGGCCTTGAGAGCCAGTACTTAGTGTTAGAATACAAGCAGCATCAGACCAACCCACTACAGTTGTGTGAAGCTCAAGGTACAGAACCAAAACCCAGGAAGAAGTTTGCAAAACAGAGCATTTTACCTTTATTTATACAAAGGACTTGCTAATGAAAATGATGATTAGAAATGAGTGTTTCAGTTCAGAAATGAATGTTTTCTTAATCATGGGAAATATTCAGAGAAGAAATAATTACTAGTTGGGAAGAATGTAGTTGAATTTCCTTAATAGTAGATAACTAAACACAATCTTTAGGATACTTTTTAACTCTAAAGTGGAAGAAAATGTTTTTTCCCATTCCCCTAAGCCCATTTTATTATATATTCATGGGATTTTCCTGACTATAGCCTTATTCATTTTGTAATAAACCTATAAAAATATAAGCAACTATCTAAGTTAGGATTTCTGTTGCTGTGTTAAAACACCATGGCCAAAAGCAACATGTAGAGGAAAAGGTTTATTTCAGCTTGCCTTTGTAGAGCAGCATGAAGGGAAATCAGAACAGGAACTCAAGGCAGGCATCTGGAGGCAGGAACAGAAGCAGAAGTCAGGCAGAAATGTGACTTCCTGACTTACTTCTCTTGGCTTGCTTAGCTGCCTTTCTTATACATACCAGGATCACCAGTCTAGGAGTGGTACCATGCACAATGTTCTGGGTCCTCCTATATTAATCAGTAATAAAAAAATTGCTCCATAGAATTGCCCACATCTCAGGAGTATTTTCTGGAACATGGTTCCCTCATCTCAGGTAATTCTAGCTTGCGTCAAGCTGACAAACCAACCAAGGCAGCAACCAATTGTTTCTCTTTTCAGGAAACATAGCTTGCTTATTCCGTGTAATACGTATGTGTACTCATGTAGCTTCTTTGGCCTGCACACAAACACAGGTGACATTCAACCCTATCATTATGCTTAGAACCACGTATTCAAATCCAACAGCTTTCACATAAAATTTTGTGGGGAGTATATTTAAGCTACTATGAAGGAGTTGGTTTTTAATGAATTTATTACATCGATTCATTTAAATGTTCTTTTATTTGATTCACGATAAATTTAAGGTGCCAAGATGTTTTAAAAACTTAGGCTCTCTAACGTAAGGTATCCATTAATGGCAGGCATGTCTTGGAAAAATAAACTTGTGCTGGAATTACATGTGTGCAAAGCATGCCCCAGCTGCAGTCATCTTTTTATTCACTGATGTTTTGCTCAGTTGATTTAGAGGGCCCCGTTTTCCTGGTGTCCTCCATCCCTGCTGATTCATACACTCTTTCTGACTCCTATTCTTTTTTCTCAGGGTTCCCTGACAGGGGGAATTTGATGGAGACGTTCCATTCAGAACAGTGCGTTCCAAGGTCTCTCTCTATATAAGGGCTGGGTACAGGTCTTTCTATTTGTTTCCATCTGCTGCAGGAGGAAGCTTCTCTGATGACAGCCGATGAAGGCACTGGTCTATGAGTGCAGCAGAATATAATTAGGAGTACCTTTCCATATCAGAGACAGTAGAGTGTAGTGGGGGAAGGTTCTATTTGTGCACCAGCTCACCCTCTCCATGTTCAGTCAATTGTATGGGTGTTGTCTTCAGAAGCGGGACCCTGCTGTCAGTTTCCAGAAAGCAACCTATTGTCTTGACAACGACTTGGGTTGCTTGGCGATTCCTATGGGGCCCCTTTGGCCAACAATGGAATTGGATATAAAGCAGTACTGGTTCTGGAAACATCATTTGGTGACAAGAGATGGCCAGCTGAGACTCTCTCTCTCTCATTATTAGGAGAATTTAGGATTGCCTTTATATATCTTAGGAAGTTTCAATTGCACAAAGTTTCCATACCACCCCTCAAATGCCCCTCAAGTAATCTCTCCCCGAATTCTCTTCTTCATTCCCATCCTCTCCCCCTACCCACCTGCTCCTCCTTTTTCCATCATCCCCACCCTCAGTTCAACCATAAAATCTATTCTATTTAGCCCTCCCAGGGAGATCCATGTGTCTCCCCTAGTCCTCTTTTGACCTCACAAAGTGTATGGATTGTAGCTTGGTTATCATTTACTTAACATCTATTATCCATTTAAGTGATATTGTATTTATCTTTCTGAGTCTGGGTTATCTCCCTCAGGATGATTATTTCTAGTTCTACCCATTTGCCTGAAAATTTCATGATGGCATTTTTAGAAAAAGAAAAACAGCTGGGTAACACTCCTTTGTATAAATGTACCACACTTGCTTTATCAATTCTTCTTCCTGGCTATTAGGAATAGAGCAGCAACAAACGTGGGTGAGTAAGTGTCCTTGTGGTAGGCATATTCTTTGGCTATATACCCAAAAGTGGTATAGCTGGATCCTGAGGTAGATTGATTCCCAACTTTTTGAGGAACCAACATATTGATTTCTGTAGTGGCTGTCCAAGTTTGGCCACTCACCAGCCATCCATGGAGGAATGTTCTCTTCATTATACACCCTTGCCAGCATGAGCTGTCACTTGTGACAACTTATTGATCTTAGCCATTTTTACAGGTATAAGGTAAAATCTCAAAGTAGTTCTGATTTCCATTTCCCTGATGGCTAAGGATGATAGACATTTCTTTTGTTTTTGATTTTTTTTGTTAGCCATTTCATTTTTTTAAATTAATAATTCTCTGTTTATGTCTGTACCCCACTTTTAAAATTGGATTATTTGGTTTTTGGTATCTAGTTTTTTGAGTTCTTGATATATTTTGGATATTAGTTTTCTATTAGGTGTGAAGTTGGTAAAAATCTTTTCCCATTCTGAAGGCTGCCTATTTGTCCAAATGGCAGTGTCCTTTGCTGTACATAAGCTTTTTAGTTTCTGGAGGTTCCATTTATTTATTGTTCTTAGTGCCTGTCTAGAAAATCTTCTGTGTCAATGAGTTCAAGGCTGGTCCCCAATTTCTCTTCTGTCAAGTTCATTCTATCTGGTTTTGTTAAGGTCTTTGATACACTTGAATTTGACTTTTGTGCATGGTGATAAATATGAATTTATTTGCTTACTTCTAGATGCAGCTATCCAGTTTGATGAGAACCATTTGTTGAAGATGCTGTTTTTTTCCCCCATTGTGCATTTCTGGCTTCTTTAGAAATGATCAGGTATTCACAGGTGTGTAGATTTATGTCTGGGTCTTCAATTCTATTTCACCGGTCAACATGTCTGTTTTTATGCCAATACTATTTCTGTTTTTTTTTCTTTTCTTTTTAACCATAGCTTTGTAACAACTTAAACTTGGAAGTTAGCAACTCTTTTATTATTCAGAATTGTTTTATCTATCCTGTTTTGTTGTTGTTGTTGTTGTTTTCCAGTATGAATCTGAGAACTGTCCTACCAAGATCTGTGAAGAATTGAGTTGGAATATTGGTGGAGACTGCATTGAATCTGTAGATTGAATTGGTAAGATGGTCATTTTTACTATGTTAATCCTATTAATCCATGATCATCCATCCGTCCATTAATACCTTTCCATCTTCTGATTTCTTTTTTAACTTCTTTTTTTGAAAGTCTTGAAGTTTTTAATCATACAATTTTCACTTGCTTTGTTAGAGTTACCCCAAGATATTTTGTTATTGTCAAGGGTGTTGTTTTTCTGATTTCTTTCTCAGTTATTTTGTCATTTGCATATAGTAGGGCTACTGATTTTCTTGAGTTAATTTTGTACCCAGCTACTTTACTGAAAATGTTTATTAATTATAGGAGTTCCCTAGTTATATTTTTAGGAGTACTTATGTATACTATCATATTATGTGCAAATAGTGATACTTTTTTTTTTTTGGAAAAACTTTAAAACTTTAGTAAAAAAAACACTGGAAGAAATACAGTCACAGATATGCAAAACATTTCTTTTTTTTTTCCCTCCATCTTTATTAAATTGGGTATTTCTTATTTACATTTCAATTGTTATTCCCTTTCCCGGTTTCCAGGTCAACATCCCCCTAACCCCTCCCCCTCCCCTTCTCTATGGGTGTTCCCCTCCCCATCCTCCCCCATTACTGCCCTCCCCCCAAAAATCACGTTCGCTGGGGATTCAGTCTTGGCAGGACCAAAGGTTTCCCCTTCCACTGGTGCTCTTACTAGGATATTCATTGCTACCTACGAGGTCAGAGTCCAGGGTCAGTCCATGTATAGTCTTTAGGTAGTGGCTTAGTCCCTGGAAGCTCTGGTTGCTTGGCATTGTTGTACATATGGGGTCTCAAGCCCCTTCAAGCTTTCCAGTTCTTTCTCTGATTCCTTCAACCGGGGTCCCGTTCTCAGTTCAGTGGTTTGCTGCTGGCATTCACCTGTGTGTTTGCTGTATTCTGGCTGTGTCTCTCAGGAGAGATCTACATCCGGTTCCTGTCGGCCTGCACTTCTTTGCTTCATCCATCTTATCTAGTTTGGTGGCTGTATATCTATGGGCCACATGTGGGGCAGGCTCTGAATGGGTGTTCCTTCAGCCTCTGTTCTAAACTTTGCCTCCCCAAATAGTGATACTTTAACTTACTCCTTTCCTGTTTGTATCCCCTTGATCTCCTTCAGTTGCTTCATTCTGCCCGCTAAAGCTTCAAGTTCTATATTTAATAGAGATGGAGAGAGTTGACAGCCTTGTCTTATTCCTGATTTTAGTGCAATTGTTTTGAGTTTTTCTCCACTTAAGTTGATGCTGACTATGGGCTTTCTATAAACTGCCCTTTTTATTTTGAAGTATATCCCTTCTGTTTCCAGGTCTTTTACCATGAAGGGGTGTTGGATTTTGGCAAAAGGCTTTTCCCCCCATCTAATGAGATGACCATTTTTGTCTTCTTTCAGTTTGTTTAGATGGTGGATTACTTTTACTGATTTTCATATATTTACCAATCCCATCATCTTGGGATCAAACCTACTTGCTCATAGTGGATGATTTTCTTAGATGTTTCTTGGATATAGTTTGCAAGTATTTTAAGTTTGCAAGTATTTTATTGAATTTGTGTTCATAAGGAAAATTGTTCTGTAATTCTCTTTCTTTGTTAAGTTTGTTCTCTTTCTTTATGTGGTTTGGATATAAGGACAACTGTGGTCTCACAAAATGAACTGGGCAATGTCCTTTCTGTTTATATTTTGTGGAATAATTTGAGGAGTATTGGCATTGATTTTCCTTCAAGAGTCTGGTAGAACTGTGCAATAAAACCACCCTGTCCTATTTTTGTTTTGTTTTGGTTGGGACCCTTCTAATCACTGCTTCTGTTTAATTATGGGCTACACTATAAATCTGCTTAAATTGAAATTGCTTATTTCATCTCGATTTAACTTTGGAAAGTGGTCCATATTGAGTAAATTATCCATTTCTTTTAGATTTCCAACTTTTATAGTACAGCTTTTTAAAGTATGTTCTTATTATCCTTTGGATTTCCCTGGTGTCTCCTGCCATGTCTCACTTTTAATTTCTGATTTTAATTTGGTTATTCTCTTTCTGACTTTGAGCTAATTTGAATAGGGATTTATTGATTTTGTCTATTTTCTGAAAGAACCAATTTTTGTTTCATTTATTCTTTTTATTTTTCTTTGTTTCACTTTTATTCATTTCAGTCTTTGATTATTTCTTACAATCTAGTCTTAGGTGTGATTTCTTGTTTCGTTCTATTGTTGCTCTTAAGTTGTCGTATGAGATCTCTCCAGGTTTTTTGTGTAGCGAGTTAGTGCTATAAACTTGATTCTTAAAACTGCTTTCATTGTGTCCCCTATGTCTCTTAAGTATAGGTATGTTGTGCATTCATTTTAATTGAATTTTAGAAAGTCTTTAGTTTGCTTAATTCTATCTTAACCCATCTTTTATTTACTAGAGAATCATGCAATTTCCATGATTTTATAAGCTTTTTGTTGTTTCTGTTGTTGATATCCAGCTTTAATCTGTAGTCTTTTGATAGGATGCATGGAGTTATTCGAGTTTCTTATATCTGTTGAGATTTGCTTTGTGTCCAAGTATGTGGCCAATTCTGGAGAAAGTTCCATGAAATGCATAGACAAAAGTGCTTGGGACAGCATACAATGACAGGGACTGCCAGCAGTAGGCCGGGATGGAGACCTCTCACTAGCCTATAGTAGCTCTTTGTAAAAACTGGTTGTTCCCATTTCTCCTAACCTTAGCCCTGGACAACGGCTGTATAGATTACATTTGTGCGTGTCTTTCAGTGGGCCTTGGTGTGCATAATTATTCTATTATCTACTCCCTTCTCCTTCTACTCTGGTGAATTCTGTGAAACTAGATGTTCCTTGATGTTATGATTCTTAAACAATTGGAAATTGAGGCATAGGGGCACAGCACAGCACAGCCCTAATGGCCCAGGTGCATGCTGTGTGTTCTCATCTTGAAAACAATGTAATAACTGTACAATAGCAATTCCAGATTAATGTTTGACTTGCAAAGAAACTTTAAGGAAATTATTAGAAAATGAATTAGAGCCAACATTGGGATCTTAAGAAAGGAAAAAGTTATTGAGTTAGGAAATAAGTTTTATATAACATTTGAGAGTGGTTCCTGGATAAGGAAGTAAAAAATATAAAATTATATACTTGTAAAAATAAGTCAAAATTCTGGGACTCTTATGAGAGTCATTGTGTACAAGGAACAGAAAGCTAGTGGAGCCACTGAGTTAAGGGTTAACTTGATTCTTTCTGGCCACTGCCTGGCAGCTTTGTCCATGTCATTTATCATTAGAGCTTCACAGAAAAATGCAAGTAGCTGACCTTGGAGCTTTGAGCGCTGAAGTATAATAAGTTAAAAGTTAAAGTTTAAATAATGATAAGTTTACAATTATTATTATTTTAGCCACGGGCCTGGGAATAGGGGAAGCTTGAAAGTTTGGGGAACAATTGAAAATCCTTAGTTCTTTGTGGGAAGTGGTTATTCTTTTGAATTTGATTTGTCAGTGATTATACAATGTGTCTTTTCTACCTACTTTTGAATTATCAATAAAAGACTGGGGCAAGAGAAAGGCTGGAGAGCATGAGAAGAACATGTGAAGAGTGAATGAGAAGAGCATGTGAAGAGTGAGTGAGAAAGAATGTGAAGAGTGAGAGAATTCAAAGAGTGAGTGAAGAGAGAATGTGAGGTGTGTATATGAAGATTGCATGTTAGTGAAAGGAGAGTGCATGTGGTGTGTGTAAGATATATGTGAGGTGTGTATGAAGAGTGTGTGTGAGAATGAAAGGGTAATGAACACAGATGTGCATGAGTGTGGGAGTTCAAGAAAAGAAAACCGCAATAAAAAAAAGCAGAGTGTGCAAGAGAATGCAGAGTGTGTGCAGCCTCAAGCCGAAAGAGAGAGAGAGAGAGAGAGAGAGAGAGAGAGAGAGAGAGAGAGAGAGAAAGAGAGAGAGAAGCTTTAAGCCTTGAAATTGTCTGTCAGTTTGTACTCAAAGAGTAGTCTGTGTATATTTATTATGTGCCTTCCAGATACCCTTGCTTCTAGTTGAGAACTCCAATCCTTTGTCGAGACCGGACTCCGGCGCAAAATTATATTATTCTATGTTTGGGTGAATTGTTCTATAAATATCTGGTAGGTCAATTTGCTTTATAACATGCTTGCTTTAACATTTCTTTATTTAGTTTTTGTCTAGATGACCTGTCTATTGGTAAGAATTGGGTATTGAAGTCTTACAGTCTGTGTGAGGATCAATAAATGAGTTAAACTGTAGTAGTGATTCTTTTATTAAGTTGGGTACTCTTGTGTTTAGGGCATACATGTTAAAAATTGAAGTGTAATCTTGGTAGATATTTTCCTTTCATGAGTATGTAGTGCCATTCTATATATTTTCTGATTAGTTTTGGTTTAACGTCTATGTTGTTCAATATTAACTAGACCAACTTTCTTCTTAGGTCTTGGAATACCTTTTTCAACCATTTACCCTGAAGTAATGTCTGTATGTGATATTGAGTTGTGTTTCTTGAATGTAGTAGAAGGATAGATCATGTTTTTATACTCATTCTGTTAGTCTGTGTGTTTTTTTTTTAATTAGGGAATTGAGGACATTGATGTTGAGAGATACCAATGATCAATGATTGTTGATTCCTGTTATTTTGTTTGTTTGCTTGCTTGTTGTTGTTATTGTTGTTGTTGGTGGTGGTGATGGTGGTGGTGGTCGTGGTGGTGGTGGTGGTGGTGGTGTGGTGGTGTGTGTGTGTGTGTGTGTGTGTGTGTGTGTGTGTGTGTGTTTTCTTTTCCTCAATTGATTTTTCTGGTGTGAGATTGTATTTTCCCTGTGTTTTTATATACTTTACTGCTTTAGGTTGGAGTTTTACTTTTGGAACCTTCTGTAGGGCTGTTTAAATACTGTTTAAATTTGGTTTTATTGTGGAATATTTTATTTTCTCCATCTATGGTAATTGAAAGTTTTGCTGGGTATAGTAATCTGGACTGGCATCTGTGTTCTCTTAGAGTCTGTAGCACATCTGTCCAGGCCCTTCTGGCTTTTGGAGTCTTCATTGAGAAATCATGTATAATTATAATAAATCTACCTTTATAGGTTACTTGGTCTTTTTCCCACGAAGCTTTAATATTCTTATTCGGTATGTTTAGTGTTTTGATTATTATATGCCTAGGGAACTCTCCTTTCCATTCCAATCTATTTGGTGTTTTATATGAATTTATATCTTTGTAGTCATCCTTATCTTTAGGTTAGAAAAGTTTCTTCTATAATTTTGTTAAAAAGATTTTCGGGCCTTTGGACTGGTTTCTTCTCCTTCCTCTATTCTTATTATTCTTAGATTGTCTTTCACAGTGTTCCAGATTTCCTGGATATTTTGTCAGGAGTATTTTAATGTTAACCTTTTCTTTGACCAACGTATCCATTGGTGTCTTCAATGCTTAAGATTACCCTTTGCATCTATTGTATTCTTTTGGCAAAGTTTGTCTCTGTAGAAATTCCTTTTGAATTTCTAAAATTTTTATTTCCAAGAATTTCTGCAGTTTGAGTTATCTTTATGATTTACTTTTTTCCAGGACTTGAAAACTTTTATTCATATTTTCCACTATTCATATTATTTTGGCTTTCTTAAAGAGATTTATTAATTTCATCTTAAGGACATCAGTCAATTTAAAAAAATTGCATTGGAGTTTTGTCTCCATGTATGTTTGTTTCAGGGTGTCAGATCCTCTGGAACTGGAATTAAAGACATTTGTGAACTGCCATGTGGATGCTGGGATTTGAACCTGGACCTCCTGGAAGAGCAGCCAGTGATCTTAACTATTATGAAATCTCTCCAGCCCCCAGTCATTTTATATCAGCAGTTTTAAGGTATTTTTTTTCCTGCTTCAGATATGTTGGGCCATTCAGGGCTTGCTGTGGTATGGGAGCTGGTCTCTCGTGGAAACATATTCTCTTGACTGTTGTTGATTGTGCTTTTGCACTGGTGTTTGCACATCTGGCATTGGGATAATTATGGTAGTAGGTGAAAGGGGCAGTTCTAATGCTAAGTCCTGTTCCCCAGTTGGTTCTTGATCTGTCAGTGAAGAAAGCTGGGGGTCAATTACTGGGCAGAAGGTATAAGCAGGACTTCCATGTCCCAGGAGGAAAATTTAGAGGCGAGGAAGGAGAAGGAGAATTTCTGCCTAACTTTGGTGGAAGAAGAAGCCAGCAGCCATGTTAGGTTTTGGAGGAACTGGGGCCTGTGGTCACTACTACAAGCAGGTGGTCATAAATGTTTGGCAGGGGCTAAGTTGGACTAACCACTGAAGTTTAGGGCAGGTGGGAGGAGCGGAGATAAAAATAATATTAAGGACAGACCTTTACAGGTGGCAGACACTAACACAACAAGTAAGTGCTGAGAAATTGTTTTGTCTGTGGTGAGTGAGTGTTTGTTTTTTAGTTTCTGTTTCCTGTGTAGATTTTAGGAGAGTATGATGGCCGTGTGTTGCCTGGTAGAAAATTTTCTGTGGAGCTGCTAAGTATAACCAGTTTTAGGGAAGATGTGCTTCTGTATATTGGAGCTGACACTCAGGTTCTGAAAAGGAAGTTTACAGGAGGGAGGAAGCAGAATATTCAACCAGGACTGGTTTATTTATTTCCTTGGGATTGGGCTAGACAGTAAAGTGAGGTCACCCTAAAAGGTCTGCCTAGCTTGCTTTTTAATCTCATTATTCTCTCTCTCTCTCTCTCTCTCTCTCTCTCTCTCTCTCTCTCTCTCTCTCTCTCTCCCTCCCTCCCTCCCTCCCTCCCTCCCTCTCTCTCCTTCCTTCCTTCCTTCCTCTCTCTCACTCTCTCTTTCTTTCTTTCTTTCTTTCTTTCTTTCTTTCTTTCTTTCTTTCTTTCTTTCTTTCTTTCTTTCTTTCTTCCTTCCTTCCTTCCTTCCTTCCTTCCTTCCTTCCTTCCTTTCTTTCTTTCTTTCTTTCTTTCTTTCTTTCTTTCTTTCTTTCTTTCTTTCTTTCTTTCTTTTTCCCATTTTACTAGGTGTGGCAGTGACCTCCAGGCTTTTCTGCCACAGTCTTTTTAGTTCCTTTCTTTTCCTTCTATTTTTCTTTTATTGAAAATAGAATTTTTTTCATACAATATATTCCGATTATGGTTTCCTTCACCCCAGCTCCTTCAAGACTCTTACTTCCATCACCTCCCATCCAAATCCACATTCTTTTTGTTTCTCATTAGAAAACAAACAGGCATCTAAAGAACAATAGTACTTGCTATAATTTTGAAGCTAGAATATCCTGAATATAAACTTTGCATTGACATATTTCTTTTTACAAGTTCTTCAACAGCCTGTGGAGAAACCAAATGTTATCAACTTTATAGCTCTGGCTTGACAAGAACTCTCTGATAATCTCAAATCAAGAAACAATAAGATGTGCACCTTATTTATCTAGCCAACAGAATACTAAGTCAGTGGAAAAGAACAAGTGGAATAGAACATATCTTCAACATGATCATAAAGAAAAACTTCCTCAGACTAAGGAAAGACATACTCATACTCCTTAACAAGAAGGAAACCATGCCTGGTAATGGAAACCTAGCCAACTACCCAGGACTAGTGCTATCACGGGTCTTGGGAGAGTAGTGTTTTTAAGGAAGAACATAGCAGCTGATTAACCAATACTAAAAGGTCAGCCCTCATAATGTATACATATCAGAAACATACAGACTTGTAGGTTATATTTATGTATTTATAAACACAAAACAAACACACATACAAATACATATGTATATATAATAATTAATGAAAAAGTTGAATTTAAAAGACAGCAAGAATAAGATTTATAGTCACAAATAAAAGTGGTTTTAGAAGTTAGTCTACCCTATAAGAAGGGTTATAAAGGGTGATTTAAACTGACTATTCTAAAATATTTTAGATGAATATTTCTGGGACCTAGTGGACTCATGACAAATGATCAGATATAGTTGGGTCTACTCATTTAGTTAGTCAGGCTAAATTTAGTTGGAAAAAATTGTCTTGAAGGATTAACTTCCCCCTGTCATCTAGCTGTGTTTTGTAAAGTGACCACTGAAAATAAAGATGGTGGGGTGAGAGCTGGAAACATACCAGCACAGTTTTACCAAGGCTGGCATACAATGGCAGTGGTGATAAGTCTGTAAGTGCTTAATCATCTTCTAGGGTAGAATATTTGGATTCAGTCCTAAGCTGGCATAGAAATTTGCTTTGAAGACATGTTAGCCCAAACTTGGGAACACACTTTTGGCCCATAATCTTGTTAGACATGGGTATTGACATTCATTGTCACTGTCTTTCTGGTTTTTGAGACAGGCTTTCACCATGTAGACTATGTTGATGATGAACTTTGAGCTCTCTTGCAAAGGCCCCTTGAAAACATAGATTATAGGAGTGTATCATGTGTTCTTAATTTTTATAAGTAATTCAAATACATGACTTTTCAAAACTTGCAGGAAGAATACAGAGTTTGACATATTGTCAGTATATATAAATGTTACCATAATCTGCTTCTCCCTATATGCCCTTTTCAAGCAGAGAGAGGAATTTACCTGTATGCCTTGTTTTTCTCATTGTTGTGACCAAGCACCAGACACAACTTAAGGTTATGAAGATCTAATTTGGCTTTGTGGTTTCAGTAGCTCAGTCAGGGTCATTTGATCTTTTGTACTGGGGCAGGATGTGATGGAGGCAGGAGCATGAGATGCTCAGTTTATGGCTGAACTGAAAGTATGGAGAAAGCCAGGAAGCAGTGATGAATAACATGCCCCCCCCCCAATCCCTAACGACATACTTTCTCTATCAAGGTCCCATCTCCCAAAGGTTCTACAACCTCCCAGAGTAGTGCTGCTGGTTTCAACCAATCACTGAAACACGGGCACTATAAAGACTATTCATTCTTCCTCTCTGTCTTTCCACAAGAATGGTGCCTGGTTACTCACTGCTAAGGCATGGGCTCCACGTAGAGTAACAGAATCCATGTCTCTGAAATGGAGCAAAGAGGTCTGTGCTTAGGAGAGTGATGCTTCTTCAGAAAGGAGAGTTGGCACTCTCCCTGTTCTAACTGACCAGGGCTTACCCAGAACCATCCCACTGAGTATTACTGTGGAATAGAGCTTACAAGACCTTGATAGAAACTTGCAAGGAGAAAACACCCAATTTTCTGAAGAGTACAGCAACTATACATTATGCTTCTTCACTTGAGTATATGTGGGTGGGTCATTGTATGGGAGATGGTTACTGTAACCCTTCACTCCCTTGACCAAGAGAGAGTCTCCTTCCTTTCTCTTTGGGTCTAAGGAGAAGATTCCAATTTTCTTCTTATTTTAACCATTCAGTAGAAATACAACAGTGCTGTAGACTTTACAGCGATAATTCTTTCTTGTCACCCAAGGCAATGTCAGGCATTCAGTATCACCTAGAATATTTTCTTAAGGTCTCACAGCTGTGGAAAGTTGTTGCTTCTCCAGTAAATAAAAGTTACTACATCTTATGGCTAAAGTAAACTTTGAAGCTAATTGAATTTGTTTTTGACTTTTTTTGGCAATTAGCAATTCTGCATTAAATATATAGTCCATTTTTAATAACTAACAATACATGCCATTATGACATCCAAGATATGCTTCCCTTGTTTTTACTCATTCCTCAACATCAGCCCTCCTTTGTATTGAGTTTTTAATATATGTGCTAGACTTAAATTGTCCTCTAAAAGGACACCTTTTGGCATTAAATCCTCTAAAAATAAAGATGTGAACTCAACACCAAATAGAAACAGTAGTATATAAAGAATTTAATTTTGTTATTGTGTTCTGTACTATATACTTAAAAATTTTTGTTGAATGATTTGTAGAAAATATGTCACACACACACACAAACACACACACACCTTAGCAAAGGACAAAAGATAAAACCAATAATTGATAATCTAGTTGGGTATGATAGCACATGCTTACTATGTCAAGATTCAAGAAGCTGAAACAGGTGGATGGAAAGTTTGAAGTCAGTTTGGGTTACATTGTAGATCATGTTTCAAAAAAATAAAACCTGAGCAATTCAACAATAATTTTAGTAATTGACTCCAATTCTGAGATACTTGCTGCGTGTGTGTGATTTTTATTTAAGTTACTACAAAGAGTGCATGTGCTTCATGAAACTACAATTTTTATTTTACAGATAAAGACATTGACCTATATCAAGAACATTGAGTTCCTCATATCCCCAGGGGCTGAAGAAGTCATTTGGAGCATATGTCTTATACCCTTTTCCTAGTTTACACATTGGGGCAACCTAATAGCTGCAGGCCTGGTTGGCTTCAGTGGCCTCTCTTCCAGGAATTAATTTGCTTTGTGCAACTCAACTCTTAGCTGAGGTCATCTTGTCCTTTGAGATCAAGAAAAAAAGGAATGAAACTCTTGTTTCACATACTGAATAAATTTTCCAGTGTCTGTGGGTTCCTGATGGTGATGCTCCCACATACATTCTGACTCAAAGTTCTTGCAAGGATAGGTTCTTGAGCTCATTTTTTTCTTCATCTTTTCTCTTAGGTTCACTTCTGTTCCGCTCTGTATGGATGAAAGTAGGACTTAGATGATCAGACCGGTTTCCTTTCCTGCTTTTGGGATATACTTGTGTGTGGCAGATATTTAGTAAGTTTGGGAATGAAGAACATTATACGGACTGTCAAGTTAACACTGGCCATTGGACACTCCTGTCCATAGCATCTTTCCACCATCTCACACTGGGAGACCTCATACTTTCCAACATTTGGCAGCCCTGAGACTCAGCCCTTCATCCCTCTCCCTACCAAGTGGCCATAGAAGCCAGTGCATTGTGGTGAGGCCCCATCAAAGGTACCCTATGCTTTTTAAGTATGGAGAGCTTCTGTTCTCAAGACAGGTTCTTTCATTTATTTTCTCATGTTCAGAGTGGGCTACGGCATGCAATCCTCCTGCCTCAGATTCCCAAGTGCTGGGATTGCAAGCATTGGTCATTATTCCTGCTTGATTCTGGAGAAATTTAAGACAAGCAATCTTAAGATCATAATTTTCAGGTTGGTTGTTTTGCCTAGGATGCTCTGGCTCAGGAGTCTGTCAGGTCTCTTTTTTTAATAGTGAATCTTGTCCACTATTTTCTAGAAGGCAAATTTGCCCTCAATCTATATTTTGCTTTGGTATATTGGCCTACACTGTTGAAACTTTCTAACAGAGGAATTATTGGAAATATTTGTATGGGCTGAAGAAAGTGACAGGTTCTAGTGAGTAGTTCGCAATTCCTTCTATGTTGAGTCATTTATTTTCAATTTTTCTTCCTTCTGTCTTGTAAAAAACATATTTTTTTATATTGGAGAATTTTATACATGTATACAATGAAATGTAATCATATATACTCCTTAATTTCCTTCTCCAAATCTTTCCCAAAATATATCCTTTCTAACATATATATATATATCCATCCATCATCTATCTGTCTGTCTGTCTATCTATCTATCTATCTATCTATCTATCTATCTATCTATCTATCTATAATCTATCTATATCTATCTATTTATTATCTATCATCTATCTATCTATCTATCTATAATCTATTATCTATTTATTATCTATCTATCTATAATCTATTATCTATCTATCTATCTATCTATCTATCTATCTATCTATCTATCTATCTATCTATCTATCTATCTATCATCCATCCATCCATCCATCTTACAATCAGACCTGCTCATATATGCACAGGGCATGTGCTGGATGGAACAAAGGAACCGACAAGTGGCCACATTATCAATAAGCAATGCTTTCCCCTCTAAACCCACTATCAACTACCAATATCTTTTCAGGAATGAATGTGACCCAGGGAACATTTCCTTCTCGCCTCCCAGAATTTTAGTTGGCTTAATCTTCTGTGGGTTTGTGTGGGTACCATAGATGCTGTGAGTTCACGAGTGTAATAGCTTTGTCAGGTCCAGAGGACAGAATTTTACAACATTCCTCTCCACCATTCCTTTTGCATTGTTATCTCCTCTTCCTTAACCTTTTTTTTTTTTTTTTTTTTTTTGAGACCTGGTTGGGCAATGTAGAAGTTGATAAAGCTGTTCCACTTAGGATGAGCACTCAGTCTCTTATTATAAATACTTTGGACAATTATGCCTTTGCATTAGCTCCTGCCCATTGCAAAAAGAAGCTTATTTGACCAAAGTTGAAAGCAGCCTAGGTCAAAGTTTATAAACAGATATTTAGAAGACATTGACGTCATGGCCTCCCAAACTGGGGGCTTTTGATTTAGATTATAACTTCATCCACAAAATTCTCTCCATTGGAGTAGACCTTAAATCCAACCTAACCGTGCCTAGTTCCTCTCGAATGGTCATACTACTATCGCACGAGAGGGCACATCTTGTCTGGCAGGGTCATATTGCATGCAGGGTCCAACGCTGGGTAATACCATTGACCATTCTCCATCAGCGGTCTGTACAGTACCTTCCAGGACTAGGAATTTAGCTGAAAGGGAAGAACATTTCCTGTTTGCTTTTCTTTATTCACTACTGCCAAAATATTCAGTAGATAACCAAAATAATTGGTAATGGTCTTGATTTTTTGGAGACATCTGCGGTCTCCCTGACCAATAACTGCCAGTGAAGTATCCCATTCTTTGCACTGTGACTTAATTGAGACATATGACTGAATTGTCAAGTGATCACTTACACTGACAATGTGGAACTATGCTGTGATTTGGGAATTCTGTAGCTGAGTAGCTTTGCTATGCTAACTGCTTTCATCCTGTGTGTTTATTTAGTGAGTGTGTTAGCTTTTCGTTGCTGTAATCAAATACCCAAGATAAGCAGCTTATAGGAGGGAATGTTTATTTTGACTGATGAGTTCAGAGACTTCAGTCTGTGATGTGCTAGTGCCCCTGCTTTGAGGCCTGATAAGGAAAGGGTATCATGACGGAAGGGGGTGGCAGAGAGCTGCTCATCTAATGGTAGCTGGGAAAGAACAAGAAGGGAAAAAGGAGAAGCCATGTCTCTTCCCTGCTCCTAGTTTCTACCACCTTCCAACAGTGCCATTAGCTGGCAACCAAGTCCTTAATTCCCTGACCTTTGTGAGGTATTTTAGATTCAAGCTGTAACAGTGAGAAGGGCATTTACTATGTCTCTGTCTGCTCCATTTGCCAGCTTCCATCTGGAGACTTTTGGAATTCCTTCCTGAACCCCAGATTCCCGTCTGTTCAGGAAACTTTTTACCACTGCTAGACTCACTCCCAGGCTTTCTTATGTGAGCTGTATTTTGTCTTAATGAGTCTTATTGCAAAATTTGGCTTTGACCTTGTCTAAAACCTGATATGGGTGTGGCTTGGAACTTGTGTTTACATTCCTGTGCAGACTGGTTCTGACCAGATTTTTACCTCAATCAATGTATTGTGCTGTTTGAAGTTTTTCTTTTTTTTTTTTTTTTCAGTTTGGGGGTATTCTGTTGGTCTTGTTTTGGCACTAAGTCAGAACATGAGCTTAGAGTCTCCCGAGAGAGCTGGGTCTTGCTCTCTGTTGTTTCAGCAGGTCTTTTGGTGGGTGTGGCAAGGACTCTCACAGACCCTCTTCTACCTTTTTCAGTGTTGCCCTGTTCCCCTTCTGTCTGGCTCCCCATTCCTTTCTGCTCTTTAAAAATTTCCATTACTGGAGATATAGTTCAGATTTCCCATGCCCGTCTTAAGGTGTAGCTCCTGCTGCTTTGCTGTTTGTGCCCCCTCTCGGGTAGATTTTATGCTCTGTCTATTGCTATGTAGATTTCCTATACCATTCTTTTTTTTAAATAAAACTGGAGCTATTTATGCAACTTCTACTGCTAATGATAGCTAGTTTAAAGTTTTATTTACTTATTTATTTGCATGCATATGTATATTTGTATACACATACATACTCACATACTCATGCATGTACATGTGTCCCAACATGCATGTAGAGGTCAGAGAACATTTTTAGGAGTCAGTTTTCACTTTGTAGACCACGTGAATGGTGGAGATTGAACTCAGATTATCAGACTCTGAAGCAAGCATTCATCAAGACCTTCTGAGAGGTTGTCTATCCCTTCCTACCCACCGCCTTTGGAGATTCTGCCTCTTGTCTGCCTTCTTTTAATCATAATTCTAGTTTGAAGGGCTACGGTCCATCCCTATGGGAGAGACATAATGGCAGGAACATCAGATGGCCTGACACATGGTGTTCACGGTCAGGAAGCAGAATGGTTCTTTTCGATGTTTTATTTTATTTTTGGGGTTTTTGTTTGTTTGTTTTGAGACAAAATCTTATTCTGTAGCCCACACTGGCCTAGAATCTGTTATATGGTCCAGGATGACCAGGAACTTAGTACAATCTTTCTGTTTCAGGCTCTCAGATGCTGCAATCACATGCCTGGGTTATATCCTGATAATTCAAATCCAGATGGATATTTTTCATTTAAAACCATGGTTTCAGAGGAAACAAAAAGTTGAATTAAAAATTTTGACTTTTAATGATACACATAAATACCAGTAAAAGAAGAATGAAAAGGAACTATGAGTTGGGTATATAGTTATTTACCAGCACTTGAATCATATGCACAAACCCCTGGGTATGATTCTCAGCACTAAGGAACTCACTAACTCACCAACAGAGGGAGGCACGAGGCTTAGGTTTTGTACCTTTGAGGATCATTTGCCAGCTTGTAGTCCAGGTTTCTCCACCACTGTGGAGGGAAGTGCTGTAACTCACTGGTCAGGGAACTTTTTCTTTTTCTGTGCAACATGAAAAAAAAAAAAAAACCTAAGTGAGGCTGGTTTATGAGTATGGGTTGTACATCTCTAACTCAAAAATCTGAAATCTGAAATGCCTCACTAAATATGAAGCTTTTCAGTGGCCGAGATGGTGCAATAATCAGAAAATTCCACCCGTGACCTGTTTATAAAGTCAAATGTTGGAGACTATTTGTGTACTGTGTGTATGAGACATACATGGAGTTTGTATTCAGACTTGGGCCTTATCTCCAAGATGTGTCATTAAATATATTCAAATATTCTAAACCTGGAAAACCTCTGAAATCTGAAGCACTTTTGCATAAGGGACTCAATCTGTATGCTACTGCTAAATTGCTACCCTGGGCTGGGGTCCCCATGGTCACTGACTTGTAGCTATTTAATTTTCTCCTTTTCAATATAGTCAGTTTTTACTGAAAAAGGGTTTATTAATAGTTATTGATGAAAAGAATCTTGTCTCTTGTCTCCAGATGCTTCAAAAAATACCCCCAAATATTAATGAACTTTTCTGAACTGTTCTAGGTAGGAGAAAGAAGGAGCAGAGTTCTGAGTCCTCATACTAGGGTGACTGAAAGGTAACTGGTGAATACAGGTGTGAAGTAGGGGATGGCTTGAGGATTCTTACGGGCCAGGCAGCATCCTGTTCAAACAAATGATGATTCAGCTGTTGGGTGTGTGTAGCCCCAACTCATGCTCATTTTAGGACCACCAGACAGCTTATCCCTGGAATGCTGGGTTGGGAAATGGTGGAAATAAAAAAGTCGAGATTATTACTTTTCTCATGGACTCTCTTTTATATTGTTACAATTCAAAGGTTTTCAGTAAATTACTTATGAAAGGAAACAGTCCATTTTAACAGTGGCATTCTCTGGAAAGGAAAGTAAAATATTAGATGAAGAGTTTGGTTGTGTGTGTGCATGCATGCGTGTGTGTGTGTGTGTGTGTGTGTGTGTGTGTGTGTGTGTGTGAGATTGGGTTACCTCACTCAGGATGCTATTTTATTTTTCTTTTTTTAAACTGCATCTTCTTTATTTTGCATACATATTTTAATTTCAGAACAAAATAAAACAAACAAACAAAAAAACACAATACAGAACACCCAACCCTGCTATTCTGTGGGAGGGGATCTTCCTGCCTTAAGGCACAAGGATAGGATTCTTGTAGACATGAGCAGAGAGCCAGGTGGGTCAGGGCCAGTCAAGGCTGTTGGGGGAGCCACAGGGATACTATACAGAGGGCAGGGGCTTCCCAGGAGCCTTTAATCCACTTCTTCCATGTGAGAGGCATCCTCATCACCCTCCAGTGGGGGAATCTCATCAGGAACAGCAGCACTGGGCTCTTCTGCAGTGACCTCATCTTCATCAATGCCCAGGCCTAGTTTAATCATGCAGTAAATGAGGTTGGAGTGGGTTTGGGATTCCTCAAGTGAGAAGCCAGAGGAGAGCAGAGCAGTTTCAAATAGCAGCACTACCAGGTCTTTGACAGCTTTGTCGTTTTTGTCTGCCTCAGCCTTCTGCTGCAGAGTCTCCACAATGGGGTGATCAGGGTTGATCTCTAGGTGTTTCTTGGCCATCATGTAGCCCATTGTAGAATTGTCTCGCAGTGCCTGAGCCTTCACGATCCGTTCCATGTTGGCTGTCCAGCCATAGGTGCTTGTCACAATGCAGCAGGGTGAAGACACAAGCCTATTGGAGATAGTCACTATTTCAACCTTCTTGTCCAAGATCTCCTTCATGAGCTTGCAGAGATTCTCAAACTTTGCCTTGCTCTCCTCCATTTTCTTTTTCTCTTCCTCATCCTCTGGTAGCTCTAGGCCCTCCTTGGTAATGGAGACCAGGCTCTTGCCATCGAATTCCTTGAGCTGCTGCATGTACTGCTCATCAATGGGCTCAGTCATGTACACCACCTCAAAGCCCCGCTTCCACACACGCTCCATGAAGGCAGAGTTGGCCACCTGCTCTTTACTCTCATCAGTGATATAGTAGATGGACTTCTGTGTCTCCTTAATGCGAGACACATACTCAGACAGGGAAGTCATATCATCTCTAGACTGAGAGGTGTAGTAGTGAAGGAGCTCAGAGAGGCAGTGACGGTTAGTGGAATTCTCATGGATTCCAAACTTAAATTCTTGGAGAACACCTCATAAAATTTCTTGTAGTTCTCTTTGTCTTCGGCCAACTCAGAGAAGAGCTCAAGACAGTTGGTTATTGCCAAAGTATCCATGTGACTACTGCAGCTTTGGGATCATCATGCCAGGTTGGTCACTGTTGTGGTTCATAGCTGGTTAGATCTGTTGCTTGCCTCCTTCCTTTGGAAGCTTACATGTTACCTCCTGGTACCATGCCAGCTAATCCTCCATGTGGAAGCATTCAGGTCAGTTCCAGGTCAGGGACATGTGAAGCCTGCTTCTGATATGCTTGGTGTCTTCAGCTATAGGATTTTTTGCCTGTGAAAGGCAGCTGAAGCAAAGACCAATAGGCTGTATATTTTTAGGATCTCTTGGTTAGCCCTGATCAACAACTCAAAAGAGGGTTTCTCATAGCTGGTATTGGGTTTCTTGTTAAGTGGTCTTTGGCTCCCAGAGGAAGCACTGTCCTTCTAGATGAGAAGAGTTCACTTAAACTGTAGGTGCATACACAACACACATTATAGGTTTTTATAAAGATAAACAGTTAACAGAATGATTTTTCCTTATGATTTTTCAGACATATTTTCACTATTTTACCTCCTCCTTTATGTTCTTCCACCTACTGAAATAGCCACTTCTAATCATGCTTCTAATCAGGACATGTACCTGCTACTCTCTCTATTGCTCCCCAAACCCCACCACCATGGAAATGACCCCTTTTATTTTCCTGGTTTCTGCAGTTCCTCCAGGATATATACTAATACCTGAAGATTTGGAGCTGGGAACATCCAATTAGAGAGAACATGTGACATCTATATTTCTGAATGTGTTACCTTACAAGGTATGTTCTTTTTCTAGTTCATCCATTTACCTGCAAAGTTCAGGATTTCATTTTGTTTTTTATAACTGAATAGCATCGTGTATGTGTACCACATTTCATTATTCATTGTTAGATGCTTAGATTGCTGCTACCTCCTAGCTACTGTGGCTAGAGCAGCAATGAATACAGCCAAGTTGGTATCTCTAATGTAGGACACTGAGTTCTTTGGGTACATGTCAAGGAGTAGCATAGCTGCATCATGTAGTAGATTTAATTTTATCTTCTTAATTCTCTCCACATTGATTTCTATAGTGGCTATACTAGTTTGCCATCTCACCAATAGTTAATGAGGGTTACCTTTTACCCACATTCTCTTCATAAAACTAATTCTTTTTATACAGCTAAGGAAGGAATCAATTGAGAGAAAAAGAAACCTACAGAGTGGGAAAGAGTCTTTGCCTGTCATATTTCTGACAGAGGATTAATATTCAGAATATTCAAATCAAAACCAAAAAGCAAAGAATCAAAAGAAAAGATATATTAAAAATGACTTATAAATCTGAAAAGAGTTATCAGAAGTAAAAATGTTCATGAAACATTTTGAAATGTTTTTAATGTGTTTAGCAATTAGAGAAACAAAACTTAAAATTACTTTGAGAATTAAACTTACAGCAACAAGAACGGCCAATATCAACAAAACCCCTCACAACAAATGATGCTGTTGGGAAAGAGGATCTTCATTCACTGTTGGGGCTCCTGCAAACTGGTGAAGTCACTCTGGTATGACAAATACCCAGAAAGCTACAACTAGATCTAGCTGATTGTATAATCAGCCCTATCAATCTTTGATATATTTCTAAAGGATTCCCATTCCAGCCCACTGATACTTGGTCAGCCATGTTCTTTTTTATTTTATAAGATTTAACGTAATTTGCTTTATGAGTATATGTGTGACTGCCTGTGTGTATGTGTGTGTGTGTGTGTGTGTGTGTGCATGCACATGTGTGTTCAGGTGTCTATGGAGGCCAGAGGAGGTATTTTTATTCTAGAACTGGAGTCTCAGCTGTTTGTGAGTTGCCTGATGTTGGTGCTGTTGGACTCTGGTTCTTTGTGAAAACAGCAATGGTTTGTCACTTCTGAGCCATCTCTCCGGCCCCCTCTATTATATGTTTCTAGGATGCAGAAAATTAACCTGTTGTGTTTTCCTCACCTATTTAACACAGTAAACTTTTACAATGATGTGGTCAAAATGAACCATCAAGTGCAAGGAAACATCTGTAGCTCATGTAACTAGCAGACAATTATGAAGGAATTTTGGGACTGGATATTGGCTCACTATGTATTCAAAGTTGACTTGGACCTCATAATTCTCTTAATCCTGCTTCCCTGGTGCTGGGATTGTAGACACGAGATTCTGCATCTCTTCAGTGGGGCTGTATCTGTGATAATGGAGCTTTGTGGGTTTCTGGTTTTTGTTTTTTGTTTTGTTTTTTTAGCATTCCATTGTCACTAAGAAATATAAAGAGTCTATATAATATATCGTATATAATATATTTGTAAATATATATTTAATATAGGTGAAGTGTCCTGAGCTAAATAACTGCATGCTGCTTGTTGAAGGAATCACAGGCACAGAGGTGTTTAATGCAGTAACAGCACCAGCCAGAGTTACTACAGAGGATCCTCACGCTTTCAGAGTGAGAAAGGAACAGGGGAACTGGAAGTATTTGGTTTCTACAAGGGCAGCACAGAGCTAACAAATTATTTATGAGGCAAGTAGAGCTTGCTTGCCCTTATTCTAGGGGGAGACACTGTCTGTGTCCTTCCAAACTGTTTAAGAGAAACATCCTCAAGTAGGTAATTTGCAAAAAGAAAGAGGAATTAGTCCCAGTTCACATGGTGTACAGTGGTGTGAGGGGTACTCAGAGACTCGGCTCTGACAGCAATAACCTAACACACAACTTCACAGTTCCATGACCTACTCACCCTTTATCTTTCCCTTCTATGAACCCCTATATCCTACCCTATCAACGTTCTTTCTAGAAAACCACAAAAGTGAGCTATTTGAACCGAGACTGACTCAATCTCTAACATTCCTCTTTTTCATTAAGCCTGAGAATCCCCAGAAGTTGTATCAGATATTCCCTCTTTTCAACCCGGAGCTCCTGACTCCTGTGGTCTGTCTTTTTCCAAGGCCTCTCTCTCTGCTCTGCTCTGGTTCCTGTCTCTGACTCTCTCTCCCTTGTGCCTTCTTTTGTTCTTGCTTGCCACATCACTACAGCTCTTGGGGAATCTACTAGCTTTCTCTGCTCGCATTCCCAAGCTTTCAAACAAATGTGGAAAGCAGCGAGCGACCTTATTGATGGAGGCATTAAACATGATAATTTCCAATTTTAGCAGTTTCAGTCCATCTCCCTAGCTCACATTTCTTACTTATAAAATATTTGGGTGGTAAACACCACAGCAATGAAAACTGAAACGGGCTTCAGGTAATGGTCGCAATAAAATGTTCATTATAATGCTGACAGCAAATATAAGAGGTATGTTTCTGTCTTACCTCTCACAGGGAAATAGACCTAAGGCTTTTAAGTTTCAAGAGTAGAGACAACTAATTCTCTCTTGAAGTTAGATTAAAATAGAGCATACTCAACAGGTTATATTGTGGTCATTTTTATCCACTTTCATTCCAAGTTCAGCCAAGGGACTTTGCAAGGTGACTTACAATTTTTCTCATCTTTCATTTTGTTATTTTCTGTTAGACTGCTAAACACATTGCTGGGTGTCAAAAGCTTTGCCATTAGGATAGTGAAGAGAGTAAGGCAGGCGGCTGCTACTCTGTTGATGGTTTTAGTTTATGATGCGTTTCAAGCTGTGCCTCTCCAACAGTTAAATCCTTTAGCACTTTCAGTGGGATGAACCATCCCATCATGTGTGTGAGAACCTTAAGTACCTTTGTTTCAGAGAGGAAAATGTCAAGTCCGATGTCAGTCTGGGAAGGCTCAGTGTCTGCTCGGTTTCAAGGAGAAAACCTGAAATTGAGCAACATTGTAAAATTGAATGTTTTGATAGTCCCACTTTTTGATATTTTTCTCCTTTGGGAATGTTCTTATGCAAAATCAAATTTACGCTGACACCATTTATTATTCGCCCAATATTTACACTTGATGCACATAATTGAGGAGCAGCAATAAAAATATAGACACCGTTAAGAGGGGGGGAAGGAGGAGACCCTTAGTTTGAAGGAACCAGGTAAAATCTGGTGTGAGGAAGGTTTTCTGTGCTGGTAAGTTTTCTTGAAAACTAAGAAGAGTTTTGTTTTGTTTTTTAGTCACAGACTTTAAATAATAAAGGCGCAACCTCCAGGTGGAGGGTTTGGTTTTGTTGCCGTTTCTGGCTTTCCTATTACCTGAGGACAGTGCCTAATCGTGCTGAACCTCTTGAAATAAGTGGACGCCATCGTCTTTAAATTACCTTTTAGTTCTGATATGCTTTTGTATCCTTAGTCCTGTTAGCCATTTCCCCGCCCCTTTAAAACAGGGAGACTGGGAAGAGCTCTTTGGAAGCGGTCTCTATCAAGTCTGGCATTGGGAAAGCCTCTCTCTTTTCTCCCCATTCCCTCCTCTTCTTCAGCAGAATAGGGTAGGTTCTCATTGGGGGCTTTAGGTATTGTGGTGGAATTCCCTTTCTCCACATTCGGGAAATAGCAACACACCATATTTATGTTCTTTCCTTTGATAAAGAGAAGGGCAGATTATAGGATGCCACAATCATTTTAGCGACACCCTCCCCCCTCTTTCAGTAATTTATTTCAGAAAAGCTCTATGATTTAATGTACATGAACTCGCTGATGCTCACCGGGTCTGACAGAGGAGTGGGAAGGGATGCCTTTTACAAGTCTGTCTTCTAGACAGGGATGCACTTTACAAGCGTACCTTCTTCACACAGCACTTAGTGGAGTGGAATGCAGTTACCGCAATCTGCAAAAGAAGTTGCTCATGCTTTATCCCATGCTGATGAAGGGCAGTGGGGTGAGAAACACCGGGGCCTCCCACATCGCTCTTGCATTACTTGTTTATGGTCCGTTCTCATCATCTGGCTCAGAGCTATTCCAGGACACAGACCTGCAGTGAAGCCCACAGTGCTGTTTCTGCAAGTACCATAATACAGGTTCCATATTTGCCAAGGCAGCCCTTTCAGATCCTCGGTATTTCCCAGAGGGAGATGTCTGAGACCCTTCAAAACCCTAAGTTTCAGAGCATGGACATATTTGTACAAGTAGTTGACTTTCTTTAGAATCTCATTTCTGTAAATCTTGGGCTCTGTGAATCACAATTTCAGATTTGATAAAGTAAGTCTCTCTCTCTCTCTCTCTCTCTCTCTCTCTCTCTCTCTCTTCTCCATGTCTGTTTTTCTCAGAGTTATAACATTTTATCACATTATGAAAGAAAGGGGAAATGTCAGGTTGAGAAACATGCTGTGTGGATGAGACTTGCAATTCCTTGAAGGATGCTGTTGCTGGTCCTGGGGGGGAGCCTCTCAGTGCTGCTGTACAGATTCCTTGTTGGATATGAGTTCTTAAACCTGTTTCTCAGCCCAAGGAGCCACATCAAACCCATTCTTTAGATGAAATGACAGAAACTTAGTGGAATTTTAAAAAGAATCAACAGCTCGCCAGAGGCAGGAACCTCCTACTTGAATTCTCTTCATTTAGAAACTGTACTTTTAGTAGCTTCTCGGGTAAAAATTAATTTTCTTAAATTTCACTTTAAATAAATAATTTGATGGGAGGAAAGTAATTGAAATTTTAATAAAGACATCAAGTTTTGATAACTTCTAAATCTTTGATGAGACTCCTAGTAAGTAGGTAAAAGTTTAATTGCAGATTGCTATTACTAAAGGGGACCTACAACCCACTGGCACTTTATTATAGATGTTTTTTGTTTCGGGAATTTACTTTTGGTGTGTAGTATATGCTCTCTCTCTCTCTCTCTCTCTCTGTGTGTGTGTGTGTGTGTGTGTGTGTGTCCATGTTGGTTGTGTTGTGCACATGAAAATATATACATGTGGAAGTCAGTGGTCAAGGTCAGATGCCTTCCTCAATTTTACTCTACTTTTTTGAGACAAATACTATGAATGAAACTGGAACTTGCTGATTGGCTAGTCCGGCTGGTCAAAAAGCCCCAGGAATTTTCCCCTACCCTTATCACCTCAATTCTGTGATTATAGATATTGTAAAATACATATCTTTTTAGGTGGGTGCTTGGGGTCTGAACTCATGTCATCTTGCACTTCCAACAAGTACTTAACCATTCTCAATCGAGTTGTTGCTCAGACCTGTGTTTGACACTATTCATGTTTAATGGATTGTTTTTATGAATACTTATAAAGTATTCACATGTAAATTTTTGGCATTTGATTGAGGTGAGAATTTGAAATCCTACCTGCTTTCCTGTATATGTGGGAGGAGTCAGAGGCCTTGCTATTTTAGGTACTGGGTTTTAGCTCTTCCCTTTAGTGAGAACTCTGGGCTTCAGGTCCCACCATGAGCTCCAGTACTTTAGGGAAGAAGCTTGACATTTGCTTATTTTCTCCGGTTGCAGTTACTGGTTTAAAGATGGCCGCTATAAAAGTGGCTGGGTATAAAATTAACTCAAATAAATCAGTAGCCTTCCTCTACACAAAAGAGAAACAGGCCGAGAAAGAAATTAGGGAAATGACACCCTTCATAATAGATCCAAATAATATAAAGTACCTCGGGGTGACTTTAACCAAGCAAGGGAAAGACCTGTACAATAAGAACTTCAAGACTCTGAAGAAAGAAATTGAAGAAGATCTCAGAAGATGGAAAGATCTCCCATGCTCATGGATTGGCAGGATTAATATAGTAAAAATGGCCATTCTACCAAAAGCGATCTACAGATTCAATGCAATCCCCATCAAAATACCAATCCAATTCTTCAAAGAGTTAGACAGAACAATTTGCAAATTCATCTGAATAACAAAAACCCAGGATAGCTAAAACTATCCTCAACAATAAAAAGGACTTGAGGGGGGAATCACTATCCCAGATCTCAAGCAGTATTACAGAGCAATAGTGATAAAACTGCATGGTATTGGTACAGAGACAGACAGATAGACCAATGGAACAGAATTGAAGACCCAGAAATGAACCCACACACCTATGGTCACTTGATTTTTTTTGACAAAGGAGCCAAAACCATCCAATGGAAAAAAGATAGCATTTTCAGCAAATGGTGCTGGTTCAACTGGAGGTCAACATGTAGAAGAATGCAGATCGATCCATGCTTATCACCCTGTACAAAGCTTAAGTCCAAGTGGATCAAGGACCTCCACATCAAACCAGATACACTCAAACTAATAGAAGAAAAACTAGGAAGCATTTGGAACACATGGGCACTGGAAAAAATTTCCTGAACAAAACACCCATGGCTTATGCTCTAAGATCAAGAATCGACAAATGGGATCTCATAAAACTGCAAAGCTTCTGTAAGGCAAAGGACACTGTGGTTAGGACAAAACGGCAACCAACAGATTGGGAAAAGATCTTTACCAATCCTACAACAGATAGAGGGCTTATATCCAAAATATACAAAGAACTGAAGAAGTTAGACAGCAGGAGACAAATAACCCTATTAAAAAATGGGGTTCAGAGCTAAACAGAGAATTCACAGCTGAGGAATGCCGAATGGCTGAGAAACACCTAAAGAAAGGTTCAACATCGTTAGTCATAAGGGAAATGCAAATCAAAACAACCCTGAGATTTCACCCCACACCAGTGAGAATGGCTAAGATCAAAAACTCAGGTGACAGCAAATGCTGGCGAGGATGTGGAGAAAGGGGAACACTCCTCCATTGTTGGTGGGGTTGCAGACTGCTGCAACCATTCTGGAAATCAGTCTGGAGGTTCCTCAGAAAATTGGACATTGAACTGCCTGAGGATCCAGCTATACCTCTCCTGGGCATATACCCAAAAGATGCCCCAACATATAAAAAAGACACGTGCTCCACTATGTTCATCGCAGCCTTATTTATAATAGCCAGAAGCTGGAAAGAACCCAGATGCCCTTCAACAGAGGAATGGATACAGAAAATGTGGTACATCTACACAATGGAATATTACTCAGCTATCAAAAACAATGACTTTGTGAAATTCGTAGGCAAATGGTTGGAACTGGAAACTATCATCCTGAGTGAGCTAACCCAATCACAGAAAGACATACATGGTATGTACTCATTGATAAGTGGCTATTAGCCCAAATGCTTGAATTACCCTAGATGCCTAGAACAAATGAAACTCAAGACGGATGATCAAAATGTGAATGCAGATCGCTCATGAGAGACACAGCCAGAATACAGCAAATACAGAGGCGTATGCCAGCAGGAAACCACTGAACTGAGAACAGGACCCCTGTTGAACAATCAGAGAAAGAACTGGAAGAGCTTGAAGGAGCTCGAGACCCCATATGTACAGCAATGCCAACCAACCAGAGTTCTCAGGGACTAAGCCACTACCCAAAGACTATACATGGACTGACCCTGGACTCTGACCACAAATGATTTGCAATGAATATCCCTATAAGAGCACCAGTGGAAGGAAGCCCTGGGTCCTGCTAAGACTGAACCCTAGTGAACTAGACTGTTGGGAGAGGGGGCAGCAATGGGGGGGGGGTGGGAGGAACACCCATAAGGGAAGGGAGGGGAGGGGGATGTTTGCGGAAACCCGGAAAGGGAATAACATTCGAAATGTAAATAAGAAATACTCAAGTAATAAAAAAAAAAAAAAAAAAGGAAAAAAAAAAAAAAAAAAAAAAGATGGCCGCTATAGCACATCCTAGGACTGCTCGTGGCTTTTCTGGGTATTTATGCTCAGTCTTGTACGTCATCCTTGATTCTAATGTGCTCAGGAGCTATGAGAGAGGGAGTACAACTGCTCCGGTAGTGTTACTTTAGTCATCTTTTGTGAGAATCCTACATAGCAGTTGTATAATAGCATAGCTCATCTTGAAAAAGAACAAGATCAAAATATTACATGAATAGATGCCAAAAAAGTTGAACTCAAAGGAAATTAGTGATTACTAGGAGCTGAAAAGAGGAGTTGGGGAATTGCAATGAGTTTTATATTGGGTATCAAGACACAGCTAGAGACAATGGATGGGGTCTACCATCCCATTTCACAGTAGTACAATCGTATTGGAAAACAACCCCTCTTTTATATGCTTGTATATACACACACATATATGTACTGTACATAGACACATATTTACAATGCATATATTTTGTTTGTCTGAGCATAAAGTGAAGTGTGCATGAGTATGCATCCTTGCACATGCCTGAGCACACCCATGTGTATGAGTATGACGGTGTATGTGGAGACCCAAATTTGATATTTGTTGACATTCATAATCATTTTTGATTTTATTCATTGAGGCAGGGTCCCTCACAGAACCCAGAACTTACTAAAAACAAGCTAGTCTGTGTATCCAGATGGCCCAAGGATCCTCTGTCTCTGCCTTCCAATTGCTGAGAATAGAGGTGGTCATGTGCCTGCCTGGCTTTTACATGGTTCTGAGAATCTGAACTCTGGTTCTCATGCTTGCAAAGCAGCCGCCTTTTCAACTGAGCCATCTCTCAGCCTCCTTTTGATTACTTTATGAACAACCAAAAGAATTTGAAGATTCCAAACACAGAGAAATAGGGATATAGATATGCTAATTATTCAAATTTGATAATTACACACCAAATGCAAATACTTTATAAGTATAATGATCACCACAAAAATAAACAATTGTTTGCCAATGAAAAGGAACACATAGTTCTGAAAAGCTAACAAGACGAACATAACGCAGGTCAGGAACTAGTGTATTTCATAGCAAATCTATATAGGCTTATCTTCAAGGATCACTGAAAGAAATGTCAGTTAGAAGTAAAAATGAACTCAGGGAAGCCAAGAACATGGCAGTCATATCCACTGCTTAGACATGTAAAATTTATAGTTTCTGTGTTTAATTTACCAGTTTGAGTTCATTCTCATTGTTAGAAATGTTTTCTCATAGGATAGTTGACCCTGACAGAAAGCTGGCAAATTCTAACCCTGGCCTTCACATTGATCTGATAGTTAGGGGAACAGAGCTCAGCCGATCAAAAGTTAGAGATATGGTTTTGTTAACCCTTTGTTCACAGATATTGAATTAAAAAAATGAGAATTTATTACCAGAGATGCAGCTTCTTTTTTTGCTTCTTGTTGGTGAACATTATCACAGACACATGAGAAGAAAGGCTGTCTGAGAAAGGCCTAAATCAGGGAAGCAGAGGTTGGTAAGAGAAACTGAGCCATGATAGTTTTGATAAACCAACACCAAAGATCTTTCTCACTCAATAGGTTTTCAGTGATTTGAGTTGAAGTTTCACTTTTGGATTAATTGTGTTGGACAAATAGCCTGAGTTCTCATGAGTTGGTGTAAAGCTGGAATCCCATAAATGGTAAATGAGTAAGCCAGCATCGCTAACCATCTCTGGCCACTTATTTTTGACTGGAAAAAAAATGGTTAGCTTTTTAAAAATGAATACAAACAACATTTCTTTTTTTTTTAATTTTTTTTTATTATTAACTTGAGTATTTCTTATATACATTTGAATGTTATTCCCTTTCCGGTTTGGGCAAACATCCCCTCCCCCTCCCCTTCCTTATGGGGGTTCCCCTCCCACCCCTCCCCCCATTGCTGCCCTCTCCCCAACAGTCTAGTTCACTAGGGGTTCAGTCTTAGCAGGACCCAGGGCTTCCCCTTCCACTGGTGCTCTTACTAGGATATTCATTGCAACCTACGAGGTCAGAGTCCAGACAAACAACATTTCTAATGAGTGCCTTATTAGATGGCAAATATGACTCCATTCAACTTTGGGAGTAAAAATATAACTGTAATTGAATAAGAATAATACACCACACACACACACACACACACACACACACACACACACACACACACACAGAGCATAAATTGGTAGGGTGGGGGTAGTAGGGAAAGGAGAGCGAATTAAGTTAATTTATTAGACATTAATTCAATAAGAAGGAGACCCAGGACTTAACCTTAACTTTGTTAGAAGCTAAGTAAGAACATAGCTGTGTAGTGGAATTTAAATCTTCCTGCAGTGGAGGAAAGGTATACTACTACCAGATATAATTCTAGAGATTGGGGACTAGGAACTGTACCAGGGGGCCTATGTGGTTGATGGATAAAACGTGACCATCCCAGAGCTTATGTATGGAGAGTCCCTGGACCAGTGACTCTCTTGCTTGGCTCCTCTGTAGTGCCTCTTTCAAGTGCGGTTTTTCTCTCCTGACAAACTCACCTCCGAGGAGTACTGGTCACTATTAAATTGTGTTTTTGAGCAAGCACAGATTATGAGATAGAATCAAGAAGCAATTTACTTTCGGAATTGTCTTAAAATTTATTCACTGGGAATTTTTTCTTTCCCATCCATGTCCAAAATAACAGGAAGATACTGCAGTCTTGACTGCAAACAAAGACTTCTGTCAAACTTCCACATATGGGATGCATGCAGCCGGGAATAAAGTCAACGGGCAGCTGCTTTTCCTTTTCCAGCTTGTGTACTGATCCTTTACTTCACGGCCACTAGCCATGATTTCTTAATGCTCTAACTTTCAAACACGCTGGATGGTGTAGTGAGGATTCTAGGGTGGGCAAAAAAGTTGGTTACTGCCTTCCTTCTCTGTGAGCAGGGTCAAGGTTTTAATAGACTTCTGTGGGCTGATTAGAGATCACCCAGCCTCTGTTGTCCTATTTTTTGGAGCTGCCTTGAGGAGGGAAGGTACCTGCCAGTATACCGTGTCTCATGAGGGTAGTGCTTGCCCCAGGAAATCAGCCCTTTCTATTTCACTACTTATCCAGAGGGTCATTCATATTTCTAGTCCACTCTCATAGACAAGAGCTAAAATAATTTCCGTGCAGTCCTCTGTAGACACATGGCTCTCAGAGACCCTCTAGACTCTCAAGCATTCTAGGAAGTCATCATAAATACCAAATGGCTCCCTTCCCTTTGTGCTATCATAAGGGTTCTGGCTAGTTTTGGTTCTTACATTTCTCAAAAGTGAGTCAGACAATTTATGCTTTTTCTTGATCTGAAATAGCAGTTATTAGACTTTCTAAGTTTTTGAGGATTTTCCCCTAGATTTGAGACAAGAAAAGATGCACCTTTACTCATTTTTTAAAGATTTATTTCATTTATATGAGTACACCACAGCTATCTTCACACCCATCAGGTCCCATTACAGATGGTCATGAGCCACCATGTGGTTGCTGGGATTTGAACTCAGGACCTCTGGAAGAGTGGTCAGTGCTCTTAACCACTGAGCCAACCCCCCAGCCCTACTCATTTCTTTGAGGTGCAAAAATTGGTCACAGTATCCAAAAAGCTCCACCAAAATACATTAATGAAAGAACTTTCTTTTTAACTTTCCTATTGATCTGTTTCCTAATCTCTTTTTAAAAATCAACAAATTGAATACATATTTTTAACTGTACAGTAAAATTTGACAAGTGAATTCTTATGTAACCTTTATCATGACCAACATTTTAATCACTCCCCAGAAAATTTCTTTGGGTCCAGTGCAGTGCATTTACCTCTCCTGCCCTGAACCTAAGCAATGTCAGACCTACTGTCAGTCATGATAGATTTGCATAGACTTCTTTGGAGCTTCAGGTAATCTGAATTATGTAGGAGGCATTGTTATAAATCTTCACTTGCTGTGTACAATATTTTGGTGATTCAACTCTATTTTGATCCAGGTTAGTAGTTAATTGTTCCTCCCTGTTTTGGAATGAATATTATGAATATATATACATACATACATACATATATATATACATATATATGCACATGCATGTGTGTGTGTGTGTGTGTGTGTGTGTGTATACCACAATTTGTTTGTTCAGTTACTGGTTATAGTTTCCTGGATTCTTTCTAGTTTGGACTAGAACAAATAATGTTCCTGAGGTATAGACTCATGGTTCAGGTATGGTTCTCCCTATGACCGTATTCTAGTTCATTTGTTTTAAACTTTCGTTTAAAGTTTTACAAACTTTAACTTAAGACCCATCATTTAGGTGGCATTTCTGTTCTTATAACAGCATATTGCATTGCTCATTGCAATCCTTCCCAGTTAAAACATACTTTTGTTCTGCTCACATTGGGATAGTGCACATTCAGTAGTAGGGGATCTTAAACATTGTAAGGGTCCATGATTCACCGAAGAATAATATCCTAGAATCAAATAGTATGCAAAAGCAAAGAGCATTTTACTCTGCTGAAGTCCAGCGTGTCTATTGTCTACCAAGATGGAGGTGCACAAGTGAGCTCCCAGGCCCAACTTAAAGCACATAGGGGAATTCTAGGGATGGGGCAGGTGACCTTTTTCTTAATCTGTAGGCTCTATCTCTAGGGACATTCCAGAACTGTTGCTGCAGTGTGGGGGTGCTGGAAACTGTTGCTGACCCATTGCCCTTGCCTCTGGTCTGATTGCAGGGCAGCTTCTGATGGTAGGGTAGTTTCCGACCTGCTGCATGAAGCCCGGGGTTTTCCAGTAACTGACTTGCTTGGACTTGCACAGCTCTTGGAAACAAAGATTCAGGTCTGGTCTCTTGAACTGTCAATTTGAAGCCTGTCATGGAATGATCCTGCCTTAGAATCTTGTAGTGAAACTGTGAGGTGTGGGTCTCTGTTTTAATCATTGCATTCAGCTGTATATCACCCCCTCCCAATACCCAGACATTGAATGAAATGATAATCTAGATTTTTAAAGATTGAATCAGTGAAGGAGATGTGTGATCTGAGCTAGGGCAGGTACAGCTGATAAGTGAGATGTTTAATTGGACCTGGGAAAGATAGGACCCACACTACGGGTCTGTAGCTAGGCCTGTGGGCAAAGAGATGACCACGAGAGAGAATAAGAAGGAAGAGGAATGGAGTATTTCAATAGTTAAAGATGGCTCTTCAAGAAAGCAAGATCAAATTGGTTTCAGACCCTGGGCAAGGGATGTGGTGCATATTTTACATACCAAAGCAGATCTTGCCTCCAGGTTCTCCCAGCATCCCACAGTCTCCAGCTGGCATACTATGCCCCAAACCCTGAACTTTCTACACCAGGAGCTGGGCTGCCCTTCCCCCCAGAGGCTCTTCTAGGCATTTTGGTCTCTTCCCAAATTAAAGGGCCAGAAAACATCTTCAACAGAATCATAGAAGAAAACTTCTCTAACCTAAAGAAAGAGATGGCCATAAACATACAAGAAGACTACAAAACATCAAACAGATTGGACCAGAAAAGAAATGCACATAACAAAGAAAGAATATTGAAAGGTGATAACAGATGCTGGCAAGGATGTGGAGAAAGAGGAATACTCCTCCACTTCTGGTAGGATTGCAAACTGGTACAACCACTTTGTAAATCAATCTGGCAGTTCCTCAGAAAATTGGAAGTAGTTCTACCTGGAAACCCAGCTATACCACTACTGGACCTATACTCAAAAGATGCTCCAACATATAACGAGAACATGTGCTCCAATATGTTCATGGCATCCTTACTTCTAATATCCAGGAGCTGGAAACAACCCAGATGTCCCACAGTGGAAGAATGGATAAACAGCAAATTTTGCAAGAAGATGAATGAAACTAGAAAATATCACCCTGAGTGAGGTAACCCAGACCCAAAAGGACATGTACTAATCAGTGGTATGTACTGATAAGTAGATATTAGTCCCAAAGCTCAGGAAATCCATGACACAATTCACAGACCATATGAAGCTTAACGAGAAGGAAGGCCAAAGTGCAGATGCTTCAATCCTATTTAGAAGTGGGGAACAAAATAATCATAGGAGGCAGAGGGAGAGAGGGATCTGGATTGGAGAGGTGTGTGTGTGTGTGTGTGTGTGTGTGTGTGTGTGTGTGTGTGTGTGAAGATCATGTATGGGAAGAGACAGGGGAGAAGTCCAGAGGGTGAATGAATAGAAATTTGTAGCAGTGTGGGGGGAAAGAGGTGAGGAATCACTAGAAAGTTTCAGACACCAGGGTTGGGGGGGTGGTGAGAGTAGAGGTAGAACCTGAAGAGACTACCTCTAATAGATAGACTTGGCCATCAGTAGATGGATGGAGTCAAGGACCCACCTCAAAATCTTTAACCCAGAAGTGTTCCTGTCTAAAGGAAATGCAGGGACACAGAGTAGAAGAGACTGAAGTATAGGCCATCCAGAGACTGTCCCACATTAGGATCCATCTCATATACAGACACCAAACCCAGACACTGGCTGATGCCAAGAAGTGCTTGCAGCCAGGGGCCTGGCATAGCTCTCCAGATTCTCACAGTCATCCATTGGGCTGAGCCCCAGAACCCTAATGGAAGAGTTAGGGGGAAGGGCTGAAGGAGCTGAAGGAGATTACAACCCCATAGGAAGAACAACAATATCAACTAACCAGTCCCCTCAGAACTACCAGAGAGAAAACCAAAAATCAAGGAACATACAAGGACTGGTTCATAACTGCCTTGTCTGGCCTGTGTAGGATAGGATGCTCTTAATCCTTGGAAACTTGATGCCCCAGGGAAGGGGAATGCTGATGGGGGTGAGGGTGGGTAGGTGGATGGGTCGGGGAGTACCCTCTCAGAAGTGGAGGGGATGGGGATGGAGTGAAGAAACCTGGGAGGGGAGACGAGGAAGGGGAGGCAGTTTTGAAATGTAAATAAATAAAATAATTACTTAAAAAAGAAAATCACTACTAGATTGCTACAAATAAGAAAAAAGAGTGTTCTGTGGGGAGTAGCCTGTAACTAGTTTGTGGGATTTTAGAAATGGACAGGTGTGTGTGCTAGGGGATGGGAAGGCATATCTAACTCTGGAAACCTGGCTAACTACTCAGTACTAGTAAAATCATGGTTATTGGAAGAGAACCTATAACTAAAAACTTACTAAACCAGAATAAACTTCAGCAACAATCCATAAACAGTCATTCTTATATTCACAGATAAATGTAGTCTTCATTCCTTATCAAGGAAACCCCTCTTTGCAAGGTCACACATTTTATCTGAATGTAGAATAGAATTTCTGCTATTCAATGACCCATATTTTTATAGCAACAATATGGAATTTCACATTTTTACTAAATGAGCTCCAGGCTAATCAGATTCTAGGGAAATGTTATATTAACTTTGACTTGGTAATCAAGGTGCAGTCACTGAATTAAGTAGATGGAAAACAGTTTGCTTTATTTGCTCTCCTATCCTGTTCTCAGGCCAATGTTTTCTGATGCCACATTAACTGATCTTATACTATTACAGCAGTTTGACAGAGCTGATGTGTAGATAGAACACAGTATAGCAACAAGCTTTTAAAAATACTTTCAAAGATATGTGAACTTTATTAATTTTGTTAGTCATTCATTTTTTTTATTCATTACTTTTGAGAGACAAAGTCTTATGTAGCCCAAGCTAGCCTTGAACTTGCTATGTAGTCAAGAATAGCCTTCCACGTCTCATCTTTTCTCATTCCCCCAAGTGCTGAGATAGCAGACATGCAGAACTCAGGGATTACTGCATACTAGTCAAGCAGTCTACCAGCTGAGCCATATCTCCAGGTCCTATGCATTGTTAATCGTAGATAATCCATTATAATTATGTATTTATGATTGTTTATTTTCTAGTTAGGTAAATTGTTTCAAATGCTGATTATAGGACTTTCTCTTCCTGCTATTTTAAAGATAGTTTCACATCACTAAGCAGCTGAGTTTGGGATTTCATAGTTTGTATGTACCTCAGCACATTTTTAAAGACATGGATAATTAATAAAATTAATAGTTTTCTAACCCTTGTATTTTACAGCAGGGGTGAGACTCATTAATTAGCAAAGTATCTTCAAACATGGCACATAAAAAAATCTTATCAAGCCATGAGAGAGTCAAGTACTAGCTAACAGATCAACCTTTGGGCCACAGCATGATGTTGAAATGCCCCTTGGATTTCATCAAAGGTGGAAACCTTATCTGGCAAACGTAGTGGAGCAACAGGAGTTCTTTTCAGTAGAAAAGGTGGCCATTCATCCAGAGCACTGAGAACTGGCCAGAGTTAGAATGCCTACTCTTCCTGGCACTTGGCTCAGTTGGTTAAAGAGTTGCAGACAGGTGCTGTTGCGTTAATGCTAATTTAACACAAATGCTACTCTCAGATGATCTTAGTGAGAACGCACTTAGGCTTACGTAGTCAGTTTAAAAGCACTCTGACTAAGAACTAGTCACGCTCATAAGGGCTCCTACCCTTTTAAAACTGTGTATGGTGTTAATTTTCTTCACTCTTTCCATAATTCCCACAGTATATGAATAATTCATTGAAGCCAGTGTTTGCCTTACTCACTGTTCTATTGCTATGAAGAGACACCATGACTAAGGCAACTTATAAAAGAAAGTATTTAATTGGAGATTCATTTACAGTTTCATAGAGTGAGTCCATGACCACCATGGAGGGGAGCGTGGCAGTGGGCAGGCATCATGATGGAACAGTAGCTAAAAACTTATAAATATGGCCACAGAGAAAGAAAGATTTGGCTTGGCATGAGCTTTTGAACCATTAAAGCTCACTCTCAGTGACACAATTCTTCCAAGATCATACTATCAAATCCCAAAACAGTTCTATTAAAAGGGACCAAGATTTAAATTTATGAGTCATTGTGAGTCATTGTCATGGAAATCACCCCTATATTAGAACTTTACGTGGTCAGGGCTCTGGGTCTTCAAGGAGCATGTATACACAAGTGACTCTCAGCTCTTGGCTAGGGAACTTCCGCAGTGTAGACCCAGGCAGAGATATAGTGGGATGTACAGTTTTAACCAAAAGTAGAAGAAAGGTTTCCTCATGACAGCTATAGTCACAGGTGGAGAGGGCCGAGTTAGATGAAATCACCCAATGAAATGAAAGTTTGGAATGCTGTCCTGGTTTTCTTCTGCTATTGACCAAAGCAGCACAGGCCCAAGCCTTTATTTGGCTTGTATTTCCAGCTCACAATACATCATTGAGTGAAGTCAGAACAGGAATTTAACTAGGAAATCCAGGTAGAACCCATGGGGAACTCTGCTTCAGGGCTTACTCTTTGGCTCACTCCCTTGCTCACGCTCAGCTAGTTCTTTTATGCATACCAGGACCAGTTGTTTGATGAATGTGCTGCTTGCTCCCTGTGTGCTGGGCGCTTCCACATCAATTAATAATCAAGAGGGTCCCTTATAGACCCACAGATCAGTGTGATCCGGGCAACTCCTTGATTAGAGCTTCTCAGCTGACTCTACTCTTACTGTGTCAAGCAGACAATTTTAACTTGGGGAAGCCTTTCTTCCATCATAATTCTAATGATCAGATTTTCCTAGGGAAAAAGTCCATACTACATTCTTTGCTATTTCTAATGCCCGTGCATCTCTCTCAAATAGAGCTCAATGTACCCACCTGTACCTCTGCTGAATTCTTAGGTTATACTTCCATCTAATAGGAAAGCACATGATGAATCCATTTTAGAGACAGATGTAGGTTCAACTCAGACTGTGTTTGCTTCAAGATAAGTATTGTGTAGTACCAGAAATAGCAGTAGGAGCACATGAAATAAAATAAAATAAAATGAAATGAAATAAAATAAAAGAACTCTGAATTACAACAGCATTCTCTCTTGATTTGGAGATCGATAAATATAGAAATGTATTTTCTAGTTCAAAAGCAAGAATCTGCTGCTTTTCTCCATTTAGTTCAAAAGTATTTTAAAGAGAATTAATCATCAGATCTTTTATTCTCTAATACCTCTGAAGCACTTAATCTTTGATGAACAAAATGCCTTTTGATTTGTTCACTGAATATTAATCCTTCTTAAAATGTACAATTGACTTTTTGTTAAGAGTCATCTAACAAAAATCCCTAATGAGTCACAACTTTGATAGGCTTTTAAATATGCCAACAGTATTTCTCTAAAAAGCATACAGCATTTCATACAATGAAATGCTATTTCAGAAATAGCTTCATGAACCTTAAATTAGATAATTTTAATGAACCTTTACGTGGGACCTGATCTATGTCTCATTTGTCTGGTAGTGTCTACTGAAAAAAGTTTTTGTCATTTTGACAGGTTGTTTAGGAATTTTGTCAGTGCAAAGTGTGGTAATACAATACTAAGAACATTTCCCTGCAAACAGTTTCTTTTTGTACAAAGGACTGTGATTTAGTACTAAAAAATAATCAGAGAAAGAACTGTGACACATTATAGTTTTATCTCACTCAAGAATAAGTTGTGTACAAAGAGTATTTGGCATAAGAAAAACATGTTCATGGTAAACATTTCCATCAATCTGAGATAGTTAAACTAATTGTCTAATACTATGTCAAAAACATGGTGCTGTGGATGGAGCGTAGTATTAAAGAACTTGCTTAGCATAAGGAAAGATCTGGCTTCATTCCCAGCACAACAAAATAAAAACAAAACAAAACCCTACAAAACAGGCCAACTAACGAAACCCCTCAAAGACCAAATGACCTGATCTTCTTATTGCCAGAAAGGTAATGTGTCTCCCAGTGGCTTAGGTGGCCTTGGGCTAAAGTGCAGCTTCAGCTGGACTTCTCTCGGCTGCTTGGCATGCGCACACACCTCCCATGCCAACTCGTTTTGGACTTTTGCTACCTTTATACTACATTGTGTTGAATGGAAGGCCATGAAGCCACAGGACTCTGAGAACACTACAACTCAGGTCCCCAACCCCAAACTGTACATCTATGTTTCTGAGGTAGAAGAAAGGTCACAAACCATTGCTTTAGAGACCCTTGATTTAAAATAATCACATTTCTCTTGGTTTTAGGGTCAAATTCCTGCATGTTTCATCGTGTTTGACTTGGGACTAACATGTAAGACGGCTGCAACGAGAGAGTGGGTCCAAACCAGATTAATCCCTGGGTTAATGCTTTGGCTTATAGCAAACATGATTTCTTGGAAAAAATTGTTTTTAAGGAATTTCTGTTTTGCAGTGGTCTCTTACTATCCTAAAGCTGAAATCCAAATATAAAACAATCAGCTGACACATTATTTTAAATACGTATTTCTGTAGTGGTTTTAGTGTTGGTAGGCAACATGAAAGCTCCAATTTGCATGTCAAACACCAAGGACTGAAGAATGGAGGAATGCAGGAGGGAATGGAAGGAAGAAATATTCAGCTTTCCTAAATCACTCTGATCCTTTAACCAGTTCTATAACCACATAGGCACAGCAGAGTACTTGTGCTGAGCCCAGCCTCCAATCTTTTCAAACCCTGTCTGGCTAATATCGATGACTTGATGTCCTGGGTCCATTTTAGTGTGTGAGGATGTCTTAGTTGTCAAGATGGTTGGTGTAACTCAACTCACATCTGTATGGTGGCTATGAGAAATGCCCGGGATCCAAATGGGTCAAAAATGCCATTCCTCTAGCATGGCTTTGAAGGTCTCCCTGAAGACCTTGAAAATGGAGACGAAACTTGTTTTGAGTTTCTGACCTAGAATCTAACCTTTTTACACACGTACACCAGCATATTCTGTTTCCTGTCAAGGAATGCAGCCACAGGGTTTTACAGGTGTTAAATTTTACAGGAATCAATGGATGCACCTTGGGAGGAATTTTGTTTTCTTCAGGACTTTCAAAAATTTGTTCACCATCTAGGAAGTGATCTGCCAACAGAAAGCTTCTTCAGGAATTCGACTTGCTAATGTTCATGCCAATCTAGGATTGCTGCAGTGATGACCTGGATAATGTCTGCAGAACTTGAATGTTTGACTGTTTTCCAGTGTTTCTTTGTAGAGCGGTACTCAAACTTCTTCAGTTTAGAGGGCGTGCTATTTTCTTTGAACGTAAATATCTGATATCCTCCCATTTGGTATAGATAGTAAGACTTGTCCATACATATTTGAAATAGTGTGTCGGCTGATTATATCATATTTGGATTTCGGCTTTAGGATAATAAGAGATCATTGCAAAGAATCTGTTAAAACAATAATACCAAAAGCAAGCAGAGGGATTAGATCTGGCAGGGTCGCGAAGCACTGGATTAGATGATCTTCGGGGTTGTTTTTGACGACAGCACATGATCTCTACGCAAGCCTCAGATTTTTATCTTATTCTGACTGGAAAACACTGATGAATGACAAGAAAGTAATGTGGAGGAGAATGTGGTCTGAGAGCTACGGCGGAGGCTTTGACATCATCTCCTTCTCTTCCAGTTCCTAAATGCTGAGGTCACTGATGGTTCGCTGCCTGTGTTTCTAACTAGCATGCTCAGCTCTAAATGAGACATCCAAGTCCCTCACTCTGGATCTTTCTGATGCTTTTTCATGATTAGATTGAGGTTATGGATGTAGAGAAGACACAGAGGCCTGGCATCCTTCTCAGTGAGAGCCGTTTGGGGGATGCCTATAAGGCACAGGCTTTATGGTAAAGAGCTAACCTTGGTTGTTAGTCCTTCACTGATGTCCTCGCTTCATTCTGTATTCTATGTATATTTATGATATTTCTTTGTCCTCCCCTAGCTATTTTCACCATGATTGTGGCTCTTACTAGGAGCAACCATTTTGTGTTGTTGTAGCCGTTTTCTTCTTCTCCTATCCTATCTGCAATGTGTTTCCTTTTATTTTCTAGATTAGAACATAATTACATAATTTCTCTTTCCTTTATTCCCTTCAATCTTACCATATACCTCCCCTTGCTATCTTTCAAATGCATATCCTCTTTTTTCATTAATTATTGTTACATGCATATATGTAACACACACATACACAGGCACGCGTGCGCGCGCGCGCACACACATACACACACACACACACACACACACACACACACACACACCATAAATCTGCTGTGTAATTGTTACTTATGTGTAAGTTTTCAGGGCTGACCACTACTATGAAAGGGCTACTCTCTGTTCTCATTCATTTATTTATCCAATTCTTTCTAATATCACTGTAACCTATGACTACAAATTTTATTCCCTGTGTTAGAATTCAATTGTATCGCTGTTGTTTGTATTTGTGCTAAAGTTTTTTTCCAGTTTTAGTCACTGAATTAATTTTGATATTCTTTTGGCATGTGGCCACCCTTCTCTTTTCTTCAAACCCTTTCTGAAGTTAAAGAATCCTAAGATGCACCAGAATCCTCTTCACCTGCCTCGGAATAAGTCACCCACTTATTCATAGACACCTACAATGAAGGAAAATTGTGTGTGAAGTTGAGAGGCTCATGCTAGAGCTCTTCCTCCATAACTCTCGCCTTTGGCTTTTTTTTTTTTTTTTTTTTTGATTCAAGATGCTCTCACTGAAGCTGAAATTCAGTGCTTCTATCAGTAAAGCTGGCCAGCTAACCCCAGGGACCCTCGTCTCTACCCTCTCTGTTCTATCATGCCTGACTTTTACGTTTTTGGACAGGTGCTAGGGACCTGCACACAGGTCCCCATGCTGTACAGCAGATGCGCTACCAACAGCACCATCCTCAAGCCTCTGAAGGAGTATTTTATCCACATAGTTATAGTCTGACAGGCTACCTAAGTAGTACACGTTTGATCATTAGTCACTGATTTTGGACTGGGAAATTTTATTTTCTGGAAGAAAAAATGCTGAACTTTCTCTACTGTCGTAGGACATCCCCAGATGGCTCTTTTATCACAGTCTTTCCTATCTGTAATCATTTCTATTTCTCTGCCTTAGAACTTATATTTGGATTGTATTTCCTCATTCAGCATGAAAGTCTTGTGCCTTGTGGAACTCCTAATATATTACACGATTTTCTGTAAAACACAAAACAAGACCCCCTTTTTGGTAAAAGTCCTTCAGGATGACCTCACCTAGGCTGGTCTTGCCCAGGTGTGTCTGCAAGATGCCAGCATGGCTATCTTGGACTTTATAAATTCAGCCTGGAGAGAGAGCTATCCTAGCTATTAGCTGTGACTTGAGAACACTGCTTTTAATTTGTGTGTTTTTAAGTGTACATACAAGTTATAGGAGTTTGAGAGATATGGTGGCAAAGATAAAGGAGTGTGGATTGTAAACGAGAAAAAAATCAATTCAACGAATGATACTAAGGTCTCCTAGGAAGCAGATGTTAAAAACAAACAAACAAACAAACAAACAAACAACCCAACAACAGTTGCACAATGCTTGCTTCTTGGCATGGGACTGAGTCTGTTCAAATCCAAAGCAATGTTGAATTACTGTTATTAATTAGTCTCCTTGCTTATAGCTTTGAACGATGCTTTGTGATGAAAGAAAAGGAATTGTGCCTCTTTTAATTTTCCCCAAACTTTTTAAAAATTAATTTCTGATGAGAAATATTTTACTAATGAACATTTGCTTATGTTAGCTTGTCATTCTTTAAAAAGGTAAAGTAGTTTTTCTGTGATATATATGTGTGGGAAGTAGCAGGAATGAAGGGCGGCCTTTGCCTCTTTGAAATTCCCAAAGGCTGATGAAAACAACTGGTAAGGTTCCATAGCTGCCACGAGATCAGGAGACTGAAATACAGACTGTAAAGCCATTTAGGCTGTCTTAGGTTCACACATCTCCACATTTCATACCATTGTGACACTTTGTTCAAGTTTTATTGTATTAGAAAGAGTGTTTAAATAAACACACACACACACACCACATGTACACACACATATACACACATATATACATATAATCATAATAAATATATGATGATATATTTATGTTTTGTTATTTTCAAGAATGTATAGATATGAAGAAATTGATATTTATTTCACATTAAAAATAGCTGTGGTTTTTAGAATCAATTTCTTACCATTGACTCATCTGGGCAATCGAATTATAGACTGCATTGAGGAAACAAGTAGTGATCAGTTTTGATTATACTACAAAAATAGTTCATTTTCTTCTTTAGTTTGAAAGACCATCTTCTCCTAGTTCTTATTGATTTCACAAACAAATTAGAGAGAGAGAGCAATAAGCAAATGACAAAGTAATCAAAACAAACCCAGGTGATTATAATTTGCCTCTTAAATTCAATGCTGCTCACGACTAACCACATAGGGAGACTTCTAGAAGGCAAATAAGGCCTGTTCTGTTGAAAGTGACTCTATCCCTTTTCAAACTGCACTGACGTACTGGGGTACCAGGGGTAGGGCTGTGTTCAGAAGGAGTTGTTACACCTCTCCTGAGCTCTTGACTTTGAATGGCCTGAAATTGTATTTAAATAAAGCATTCAGTGAGGGAACAGGTTTAGAAATCAATTCTACACATGTGCTTGTTTTTTTTTTTTTTTATCAACAGAACTTCTCTATAGATACGTGATTTTGAAAGAACCATGCAGTCGAGCTGAAACTACATTTGACATGTTTCCTGAGAAGATGCTGGCAGGATGCAAATGGCTGTGCAGCAGCAGTTTAGAGATTCAGGTACGCAGTGAGCTTCTTTCTCCTGGCTGAGAGATAGTCACAGACACGGCAATAAAACGTGTTCTTCTGCTTCTTATTTGTTTATGTCAAGAACTGTGGTTTCCCAGTGAATTTTTTTTTCTGGCCCATATTTAATATCTTTTTCAGCCCTTAGCAGAACACAGTAATAAAATATAAAAACGCTCACAAAGGTGGGACCAGGCTGACTGGCTATTGGCATGGGCAGTGGTGCTTTCAGTGGTAAGGAGAAAGTGTTGGAGGGCAAAAGCTAAACATTATCAGATGACTATGGAAGCTTAGGCTGTCGTCATGTGGACCTGAGAAGACATGTTGGATATATCATAATGCCTTGGTTTCCCTCTGTTTTTAATTTCATTGGTTTCTATATAAGCCTAAACAACGTTATGAGGGTGTTGAATAATCTTAGATTATATATGCTACCATCAACAAACTGCCAACCACGACTAATGTTTTAGTTGCATTGGGTTCGCTTTATAACCCAAGATGATCTCTTTTCGATGTTGTTAACCCTGACCCATCCCATTTTTAAAAAAGATTTCATGGTTTTTTGTTTCTGCAACTGTTAAGTTGGTGCGAGACTAAGGGAAATTCTGAAAATGAAATATGGGGAGCTAGGCTACTTTTGGGACATTTAACCTAGAGAAAAAAAAATTATAGTCAACAGTAAAGAGACAAATAGTCAATAAGGAAGAAAACTCAAAAATCCTAGCCAAGTATCAATATCCATAACTCCTTGATCCTACTCAGAGTTCTCCCAGTAGGAGTCTTTTCAGCTCAGCTCATATCATCCAAGCTTAGGGGCTCAATAGTGCCTTATCTCTACTGCTCAGTTCTCTCTAAGAGTTTCTATACTCACCTATTCCTTCATACTCCCTTTCCATAAGCCGTCCTCAGACTACTATTAGATTACATCACCTTCGATGTGTGCTGTTACTAGACAAAGAGAAATAGAAAAACATGATTCCCAGCTAGAGATCAGATCCTCAAACGAGACATCAGTTTTGAATCACCACACGGCAAAGAGTTAATGATGTTATTTTACCAGGTGCTATTGACTGAGTAACAGACCTCAACTGTCCCCATCAGAACCTTGTGGTTATTAGCTAATACAGTGGAAGGAAATTGAAAGATGTGGTTAAATTAGCAACATTGAAAAGAGGTCATTTTGGATTATCAAGTGAGCCCAATGTAATCAAAAGAGATTTCATGAACTGGGAATGTCACAGTGTGAGGACAGAGTTCTTGCTGAAATGTGTCTTGAGTTCCTGTATATAGAACCTCAGCTGCAAAAGGCCAGGGATTGGACTGTGCCCTCCGTCCTCCAGAATGAGAGCTGGCATTTTCCTGTAGAACTACAGATTATAAATTCCTGTATTTTAAGTCACAAAGGTTGTAGTAATTTGCTAGTGTAGCAGAAGTTAACATGCTGGGGAGGAGGGTTGATAATTGGCTCATTTTCAAGGACTGCTTCATTTACAGTAAAAACCCTTTGATCTTCTGTAAAACTAGAGAGAATTGTATGATGAATTTTCTTCAATTGAGACTTTAAAGCCTCTCCTAGGACTCAGTGACTTTACACGTTACTGAGTCATCAGCATTCTTTATGGCATTTCAGCAAGCGACCCTCCTGTCTCTAGTGTGAGGAATTCAACGTCTTGGCCAGATCTTGGTGGGGTCAGAGCCAACTTTTCAGTATCAAAGCTGAAAGTCCCACTCATTTGACTTAGAAATATACTTTGATAGGGGTGACAGCACGATGGTCCAGGTTTTCCCTGTAGGTGCTCTAGGTCATTCCTCAGAATCAGAGACAGCACTGTAGACAGCAGCATGCAGTCCCCAGACCAGACTGACCAGGGCAGGGTGTATATTTGAGACTGCAGTACTTAACAGCATTTCAATGTGTGGTTTGGAGTTTTATTGAGAACAATATAGCTTACAGTTGAATTTTCCAGACTTTGAATAATGTTGACAAAGTGTCTGTGCCTTAAATTAAATAGTACTTTTATGCTGCTTGAAGCTAAGAATCGTGGTTAATACACACTTCTACTATCCTTATTGTGTTACCTTTGACCTTAGAAAACCCTCATTTCCCACCTCCATCCTGACTACATGATAGGTGTAATGGCAGGATTACACATAGACTTATGTCTTTGAGGGAGGAGAAGTCTTTAAATCCCTGCCTTTCTCTCTCTCTCTCTCTCTCTCTCTCTCTCTCTCTCTCTCTCTCTCTCTCTCTCTCTCTCTCTCTCTCTCTCTCTCTCTCTCACACACACACACACACACACACACACACATGAAAGCACATTTCTTTATCTCATGTCACATAACAGATTTTTCTTACCCTTCATTGTCTAGAAAGGCCTTTCACAACAGTATATTACACTTATCTTGGGGCCAAAAGAAGGACTTTAATATGGATATTTAAGATCTATAGGAATTCTTTTACATTGTTCCATGCATGATGTTGATCAAATAGATAAAATCACACTTTTTGCTTATAGGGAAGAAAGGTTGCAGTGTATGCAGTAAAACACACCAATAATGCTGGTCACAAATGAGGATTGTAAGCAGCTTTCGCACTGCACATGGCATATTTGGGAGCACTCACAGGAAAACTTGTAATACTTGTAATGGAATCCCATCACAATCTTTATAGGCCAATTGAAACAAAATATTTACATGCAGGGCCTAGTATTGCTATATTAGAAACTACTCTGGGAGATGTTCAATATAGACTGCGTTAGAAATCACCAAAGAGGAATGATTTCGCATTTGAAATAAGAGGAAATAGTGTACCCAGTGGAGTAGTTCCTTAGAGAGAAATGAGTAAGAAACCTATTTGTTAAATATGGCATTATATCATAGAGGGCTGGTGACAAAGAGACTCTAGAAAGAATGACTCTATTACACTCTGTCCTAGGGACCGGAGTTTCAGAGCTATTGAACCCAAGTTGTTTTTGTCAGGGGAGCCGTCTACCTAGCTGAATTTCCTGCTGTTGCCTTCTCTTAGGTCATAACTTAATGTTAAATGGTTGGCAAGTTAAAGACTAAATAGTAAAAGATATCTATCCTCATAAAGAGCTATTGAAACCAGTAAGAATAAAGGCTTGGGAGGCCCCCAGGCTAGGCTATTTGCCATGACTCTGTGAAAGGTGGATTGGTTTTTCATGTTCTTCTGAGTCACTCAGCTCAGTGATTTTTAACTTAATGGGCATCTTTTTAATTGGCTGATATTGCTGTTCAGGGCTTCACCTGGAGTTCTAGGGTAGGAAACTGGCAGAGACTGAAATAGATTAGTGGAATAAAGACATTCAACCTTGTATGCTTTCCATGTGGATAACCCTTCTCTGATCTTCTTGCTGACCAAAAATGTGAGAGTTAAAGCAATGATAAAAACAGTTATGCATTTCATAAAACACAGCAATTAAAAATAGAAAGGATGATTAAAACCAATTAGGTGAGTGTATACATTTGTGAATAATGCCCAAGTGGAATGAAGCACAAGGGACTTAGAGGTCCGGGGCATAAGCTAGGTTGGTAGTTATTGGTTGGAAGTTGTTAAATGAGGAAATCAATAAAACTTCCCTCAAAATTCCTTCTTCCAATAGGTCCTAGTGCTACTTTCCTGTCTTTTAAAAATACACCTTCACTTATATTATGTGTGTTTGTATCTGTGCATGGGTGTATCGATGACATGTGTGGGGTTCAGAGGACAACTTGTGGGGAGTTGGGTCTCTCCTTCCACTATGAGTTCTAGGGATAGAATATACTTGTCACACTTAATGACCAGCACAGTTACTGCGGAGTCATCTCATTGCCCTACTTTAAAAAAAATAAAGTGTCACTGAGTTGAATTAAAGATGCTTGCATGAGCATGTTTGTAGAGTTATTTGACTGAGTAACTGACCAGTGGCTATACTACTGAAGAAAATCACACTTCCTCTTTGAGCAGCCATTAGCTGTCAATAGTACCACAAGGGTGTGTCTACATCTGCCCTTCCTACCCATGATAGAATGTTGTATATTGTGCAGAGTTTGTGCAGGTGACCATAGCTGCTCTGAGCTCATGGGCACAACAGCCACATTACGTCTAGAGGAGCATTTCTTTCTTCTTTTAAAATGACTTATTTATTTTCTTATTTATGTGTATGAGTGTTTTGTTTGCATGTATGCATGTACACTATGTCTACGTCTAGTTACCCTGAAGGTCAGAAAAAGGTGTTGGGTCCCCTGGAAATGGAGTTATTGGAGCTGCTGTTTGGGTACTGGGAATAGAGCTAGGGTCCTCTACAAGAGTGTCAAGTGTTTTAAACCTCTGAGCCAACTATCTAGCCTTAGAAGATACTGTTTCAAGCATGCCTCACCATTCTTTGGTTGTTACATTCCTTCTGTCCCCTCTACCCAGATGTTCCTTGATCCTGGGAAATATTTCACAGCTTGGAAGGAGGGTGACAGAGATGTTTAGCTACTTAGGGAAAAACTCAAGGGTACTTTAATTCTGTTCTAAACATTCCAGAAACTTAATGATGCTTAAAGATTATGGACAAAGATTCCTTTGAAAGCAATAGATAAGAGAATTATGAAGGATATAAGTTCTTTCTATGGTATTTATAATCATGTGATCCAAGTTTATATGTTAAAATATTAATCCTCAAAGATAGTTCAAGTTTGAGGAGTGATTAGCTCATGAAGGTGAGGTCCCCATGAGTGACACTATAAATTGTCTTACCTCTTATACTTTGGTTAGACATACATCAAAGGTATCATCAATAAGACAGAAAGTGGATTGTCATCATAAACTAAATATACTGGCACCTTGAGCTAGGATTCAGCCTCTAGAGTGGAGAGATTTAAATTTATGTTCATTTATGAACATAAACATATTAAATTTATGCTATACTGTTTTGAGCTAATGTCATAGAAGTACAAAGGACGAAGTCAGTTTCCTAAATGGCTGGGGTGGGGGGTATAAGGAGTATCTCTTAACAAGGAGGATCTCCAGGTTTCTGTGTAGAAGTGCATTGAGATTTCCTATTAATTGATGAGAAGTTGAGGGTATGTGTGAGACAGTGTTTTGTTTCATTTTCTGAAACTAATGACAGAAGTGGGGAAACCTAAGATTGTAAGACACTGAAAGGGAACTTGGTAAATCTTTAGAGTAATGGGGAAGTACTACTCAAGAGAAATTATCACCTGTAAGGCCAATGGTTGTTTTGGTTTGGATCTGAAGTATCCCCTCAAAGGCTTATGTGTTGAAGATTTAGGTCCTACTCAATAAAAGTGCTATTCAGAGGGGATAAGATCATGAGGGTCCTGACCTAACCAATGAATTGACTCTATTGTTGGATTTATAATAGAATGGCATTATTGGGAGGTAATTGAAAGCCAAGAAGTAGTACCAAGTTAGGATAATTAGGTCAATAGAGAGTGATTTTGAAAGGTATCTTGACCTTAACTTCTTCCTGTTTCTGTCTCTGCTTCCCTACACCATGCAGCTGCATCCCTGTGTGAACTCAACCATATTTCTGCCTTCTTTACCTCCATTGCAGAAGAGCCAATTACCTATGGATGGGAGTCTCTGAAATCCTGAACCAAACAAATCATTCCTTTAACCTATTCTTCTCAGGTATTTGTCACAGTGATAGAAAGTCAGAATACCTTGGTATACTTACTCAGTGACTTACTGAACATAAATTTATGGTGATATCAGTTTGACTTATAATGTTTTGTAGATTCCGCCAGCAATAACACGATCCCTGAAGGAAGAAAATTGAGAGATTCATGTTTGAGTTCATGTCTGTTTAGTTTCAATAAGATTGAGAAACCAGAAAATGTGCAAAATGTTCAGATTGTAAAAAATGATAAAATATAAACAGGGTAGGGAATAAAATGAAAAAAAAAAAGCAGGCAGAAAAAAGGCAGAAGTCCCCAAACGATTGTTGAGCAAGAATTTGCTGGCCCAGAGAAATATAGAACACTGTGGACAGAGAGTGCTAAATTTGAAACTATGACTTTTCAGGTACCAGGGTTTTAGTATGTTTGTAGTCATGAGGATTGAAGTGTCATTGAGGATGAAGTGTCTAGAAAAACAGACAGCCATGATGTAGTGCCTTTAATTCTCACAGGATAATGGAGAATAGGGTAGAAATGACTACTAGATAAGTCCTAGGCCAACTCTTCTAAATTAGGAATGTGTGTAGATGGTGATAAAAAGGAAGACTGGGGCATGGTATAGTCAAAACAATTGTATTTTGAAAAGGTAGGGTGATTGTCATGTGGAATAAGAACTGAGAAACAGATGATTCTGAATCATGGCTATGATACAATAGTGTGTCAACCTCCCATTGACAGTCATGTACACTCACAGGGAGAGGGTTTATGGTTCAAATGAGGGTATGGAGGGTCCTCTTCTTGCATTTCTATAAGCTGTCCCTGAGCCTTGGTTTCTATGTGAATGAATTTGATTGTAATGAAAACAATAGCAGAATCAAACTCTTAAATCAACACTCTCTTCATTCTTTCCGGACATGTATGGCCTGCTATTCCTGAACCACTTCACTTGGTTCCTACAGACATGTCAGAGTTTGCATTTCCAAAGATAAGTTAATTTCTAAGTTGTCTTAACTATTACACAGCTCTGCAAACAGGTTTCTATCAACTGTTGTTCATGTGTAAACCCACAGCAAATCTATGATGTCCGTTTCACATGTGCATCTAGTTTTTCTTTTAACAGATCTTATCAGCTTTATATCTTGAATTTGCTCATTAACGCAAATGCTTTTGCTTCTCTAGTATTATTTTATTATTTTTAATTGCATGTATGTGTGTGCTTGAATGTGCATATGTGGATATGAGTACAGGAACCTTTAGAGGCCATAGGTACTGGGTTCCTCTGGAGCTAACATTTCAGGGGGTTGTGGGAACTGAGAACTAAACTCAGATACTCTGGAAGAACAGTATGTACTCTTTTTTTTCTTTTATTGTTTTTTTTTTAAATTTACATTTTAAAACATTATCACCTTTTCTGGTTTCCCCTCCAGAAACCTGCTATCCCATCCTGCCCCTGCTTTTATGAGGGCATTCCCTTACCCATTCACCCATTCCCTCCCACCTTCCTGCCCTGATATTCCTCTACATTGGGGCATCAAGCCTCAACAAGACCAAGGGCCTCTCCTCTCATTGTTGCCCGACAAGGCCATCCTCTGTTCCGGATGGAGCCAGAGGTCCCTTCCTGTGTTCTCTTGGGATGGTTGTTTAGTCCCTGGGAGCTCTGGGCATTCTGGTTGGTTGATATTGTTGTTCTTCTTATGGGGTTGCAAATCCCTTCAGTTACTTCAGTACTTTCTCTAACTCCTCCATTGGGGACCTGTTCTCAGTCCAACAGTTGGCTGAGAGTATCTGCCTCAGTATTTGTCAAGCTATGGCAGAGCCTTTCAAGAGACCGCTATATCAGGATCCCATCAGCATGTACTTCTAGGCACCCGCAATATTGTCTGGGTTTGGTGTCTGTATATGGGATGGATCCCCCAGGTGGGGCAGTCTCTGGATGATCTTTCCTTCAGTTTTTGCTCCACACATTGTCTCCGTATTTTCTCCTGTGAGTATTTTTGTTTCCCCTTCTAAGAATGTCTGAAGCATCCACATTTTGGTCTTTTTCTTGAGCTTCATGTGGTTTGTTAATTTTATTGGATATTCTGAACTTTTGGGCTAATATCCACTTTTTAGTGAGTGCACACCGTGTGTGTTCTTCTATGATTGGGTTACTTCACTCAGGATGATGTTTTCAAGTGTACTCTTTTCTTTTTTTTGGAGCTGAGGACCGAACCCAGGGCCTTGTGCTTGCTAGGCAAGTGCTCTACCACTGAGCTAAATAACCAACCCCTCAAGTGTACTCTTAATCGCCAAACTATTTCTTCATTGCCATTAAACCAGGATAAAGATTCATTTGAGACAGGGGAGAGGGATCCATGTATGGAAGCACTTCTCACATGGGAATGAGAACTTGAGATTTATTCCCAGTATCCATAACAAGTCATAAATGCAATATAGCATCTGTAATCATTATTCTAGTACAGGGAAACAGGAAGTAGAGGCAAGAGAACTCCCGGCAGTTTATGAGCCAGATAGCCTGGCATATAAAGTCAAAAATAATGAATAAATGGAAGATGAAGACCAAATAGGCAGTTGTCCTCTGACATTTTTACTTGTGCCATACATGACACATGTATTTTTGTATTCATTCACATGAATGTGGGCACACACACACACACACACACACACACACACACACACACACACACTTTGGTTCCAAATTAGTTTAGCATCATTCTCATGGTCTGTACATCTAAATAGCTCTTTATGTCAGAGTGATGTTTGAAAAAGGAAAATCTGAGCATGTTGCTATCCTGCTTGAAACTATTTGTTGCTTCTTAATTTGTTTAAGATAAAGTCTAAACCAGAATTGCTCAAAAGTTCAAATCTTGGAAAAAAATAGAAAGATGCTAGAAAATGGAAAAACATCCCATGCTTATGGATTGATTGTTGTTAAGTGACTATTCTACAAAACTATTTACACATGCAATGCGACCTCAATCAAAACTTCAATCTCATTTCCCATATAAATAGAAAAAAATTCTAAAAGTCATATGCAACCACAACAGCCCTGATAGTCAAAAGAGAACAATGCTAGACTGATTAACATACTAGACTTTAAAATATATTACAGTGATATAGTAATAAGAACTATATGGTAGTATCTCAAAAATAGACATGTAAGCCAATGGAACAAAATTGAAGACCCTAATGTGAATACATGCAATTACAGACATTTAATATTTGACGAAGACACCAAAAACATATGCTGTAGATAATCTTTAACAAATGGCTCTATGAAAACTGGATGTGCACATGTAGAAGAATGATTAATTAGATCAGCATCTGTTACTTTTTATATAAACCTAACTCCAGCGCCAAATGAATAAAAGATCTAATTGTGAAACCTGAAATATTGAAACTACTAGAAGAAAACATAGGCAATATGCTACATATTGAGAAGGCCTTCTCAATAGGAGTCAATTTGCCCAGTAATTCAGGGCATCAATGAACAATGATGCCTCATGAAATTAAAAATCTTCAGCGCTAAAGAATCAACTTCATGAAGAGGAAGATCACAGGGTATGAGGGAATTTTTGCAGTTATACATTTGTCAGATGATTAGCATTAAGAATACTTAATGAATTCTGTAAATGAATTATTTTTAATATAAATATATGTAGTGAATTCATCCAGTGGCTGTACTTCTTTATCTTATGTTAGTTCCTTAAAACCAACATAGAGAACCAAGATTTATTTTAGGCAACACTTCAATAGCTGAGTAGTTAAATACTTAACATAAATAACCCTCTATGTTAATATGGCTACTTCTCAGCCCCATCCTATGATACTTGTATATTATTGACTTGACTTTTTGGGTTTCCAGTAGGCTTCCATGATCTCTTTCTGGACTCCTTTATCAAAGTTTCAAATCTTCTATCATTATCATGGATCTGAATCTCCTTCTCTCTTTCCCTCCTCTTGTTGGTGGACTTCCTGCCCTATCTCTATTCTGCCCACCCACTGGGTGATCAGCGTTTATTGACAAAGCAGAGAATAATGATAAAAATAGTTTATACATACTTGAGACAGGAGATTCTTGGTATAAGCATTACACTACTATGTCTGGATTGAAACAAGATATGAAGGCAAAGAAAAAGGCATTTGAATAATATAAGGGTAGACTTTACACATGATGTACAAATGACCCACTAAAAATGAACTGTGGATATAGAGTTATCAACAGAAAAAGCAAAAAATGGCTGAGGAACCCCCCCACCACCACCACCACACACACACCAACCATCATCCTAGCTGTTAGGAAAATGGAAGTTTATGAATGGATAGTAAGTGTTGGTAGAGATGTTGGGAAAAGGGAACCCTCATTCACTGTTGCTGGGATTGCAAAGTGGTACAGCTATTACGGAAATCTGTGTGGAGGATCCTCAGATAGCTAAAAGTAAATCTACTCTCTCACTCCTTGGCAAATGCCCTAAGTATTTAACACCTTACTCCACAGATAGTTGCTCAGCCATGGCCATTGCTTCTCTATTCACAAAACCTAGGACACACAAACCATCTGAATGCCCTACAATTGATGAACAGTAATGAAAATATGGCATGTATATACTGTGGAGTATTACTTAGCAGCAAAAATAAAATAATGCTGGTAAATGAATGGAATTAGAAGAGGTTATATGGAGTGAGGTCACTCAGTTTCAGAAAGACAAATATCACATCTTCTCTGTCATATGTGTCTTCTAATTCCAAATCTTCAGATGTGATTTGGAGTTACCATAGAAACCAGGAAAGCAAAGAGGACATGACTGGTAGCAATTGAGAAGAAAATAACAGGATAAAAGTGATTTAAAAATGGAAATAAAAATGCGGGGGGGATATGATTAGGGAGGGAAGAAGGAGGTCGATGTAGTAAAAGGAAGAGAAGGGAAAAAGAAAAGTAAGGATGTCTGAAAAAGACGTAAGGAATCATATTTTTATTTACTTAAAATTACATATAAATATATTATATACTTATACACATACACACATGCACATGCATGTACACGTATACATGTACAAAATACACATATATTAGTTTAAGTGCACATTTCTCACCTGGACTGCAACGCTTTCGATAAAAGCTATAGACTGTCTACCAGAAACGTCAATACCAGGCATGAGAAGGCCCCTTTCAAATTATTGATCTGGATTGTTCAAGGCTCTCATGGCATACAGCCTTTGCTGTCCCTCTTGATTGCCATCAGAGGTTGAAGGTTAAGTTCCTATTGTTGAAGACACCATGCACTTTGGACAGTAAATTCCAAAGATCTGAATTTGCATGCCCTGAATGCCTCCTTGCTGGGGATGACTTGCTTTCAAGGTACCTGAAGACATAGTGCAAGCTTCCAAGGAAGAAAAGCAACTAAACAGTGGTAAGCGGCCACAATGCCCATGAACCACAACAATGGCCAACATGGAATGATAACACCAAGGGTTCTCAGTGGCATGAATATTTGGTGGTAAACACAAACTCTGTAATTTGACTTAAGGCCTTCTCTACAAGACAGAAGTTATACCTAGTACTGGAAACCAAGACAATTAACTGAGGTAGTGAAGTCATGGACATTGGAGGAGAACATCATTCCACCACTTTACTAAACCAGCATAATTTGTAACTGCATTCTAAATATTTATCCTTATGCCCATAGAAAAGTATTGTCAGCACCCCTCATCAAAGAAAGTTTATATTTTCAACAGAGAGCATTACAGAAAGTATAGAGAACAAATGATGGGTGGGGTCCAGCCTCTACTAATACACCTAGAACACAACACCTGCACGTCAGCCTCCATGAGCATAGTGTAAGAGCGGGCAGAGTGATCTTAAGACCCAGAGGGACAAGAAGTCTGCTGTGAGATTGCATCTACTAGAAATTTAAGCGAAGCTAGTCCCATTAAAATCCCGATAGCACAGCTGCCTAGATAAAAGGATGACACTAGCAGGGTGTACTTTCATGGTGCCCCAACCATAGACAACAGTATGTATGTATGTATGTATGTATGTATGTATGTATGTATGTATGTATGTATGTATGTTTGTATGTATGTGTTAAAGAACCATTAAGGAAAAAAGAAAAAGAAAAGGTATGAATTTGAGAAATCAAGGTGCTGAGCAAATGGGAGGAGTTAGAGAATGGAAAAATAATGTATTTTTAATTTCAAAAATTAAATATATATATAATTAAATCCTATGTGTAATATAACACTTTGTGATAGGTTCATTAAAAGAGCAAAGGGAATTGGTAAAATCAATTTTAGTGCTACTAACTTAACCCAACACACCGCAACATTGCCAACTTTAAGTAATCAATGATAAAAATTGAGCTGTTTTACCTGTTTTGATTCTGTTTTATGAATATTGTGTGTTCTCTTTACTTACAACTCGTGTCAGTTTGGACTCACCATATTTCAAATGCTCAATAGCCATAGGTGTTTCAAGTTTCCCATAGGGCACAGTGTACATTAAAACTTTTGGGAATAACGTACCAACTATCCCCTTCCTTGATGCCTCAAATGATCGTTCTTACTTATATTCTCTTACTGTTTTTCTAGTCCTGTTAAGTCAGGGTCTCAGGGTCTTACTTAGGCTTTGAACATGTGTTTCTTTCTCCTTAGAATATAACTCATCAACTAGAGCAAAATGTATGTGCTTCTGTTCTCCAGAAAGTGAGTCTTAGGTAAAGGCTGATAATAACCACTCTCTTTCAAGGGAGCCACCTTGGAAGGGAACAGGAAGTGAGGTACTAAGGAGGAACAAGGAAGGAAGGAAAAGGCAAAACCATAAAGGAAAATCTCAGCTCAGGAAGACTGATGGCTCAGTTTTGCCGTGTGTGGCTCTTGGAATAGTGAATTCTTCCCAGGATGGTTCCTGGGTGGAGGTTCGCCATCAGTCCCTCCTCTTAGGTTGGTCAGAGGTTTATCTCAGCTGGTCTTAAATATTCCACACCTAGGTCTCACCAATATTGTCACTGAGTTCTGGGGGCAAGCCAGGAAAGCCACAGTCGGAGGCAAGTTGAGCAAAACGGAAGGCAGAGAAAGGCAGTGCGAGTCTACAGCTGTGTGGAAATGTTCAGTCTGCTAAGATCTGGCTGCCTTCAGAGCATGTGGAGCGAGGGATGAGCCAGGAAGAGTGTCTGAAACAGAATGAGAGAGGTATGACATACTGGATAGCTTTTGTTTATCCCTCTGTGATAAATGTTACTTTCTCAGTGAAGCTGTCACAGATCCTAAAACAAAATTAGAACCTTCCAGTATGTTCTTGCACTTTCCTACACTGTCCTGAAATAAAACTATATATTGCCTAAACTTGCAGTGTTGGGTTTGTCTTCCAAATAAAATTATGAACTCTATGAGGGCAGATTCATGACTTCTTCACCACAAGGTCTGCGCTGTCTACCTTATAGGGTTTTTTGAACTAAGAATGGGGTCCCCATGGGAGGAATTAGAGAAAGGATTGAAGGTGCTCAAGGGGCATGCAACCCCTTAAGAACAACAATACCAACCAACCAGAGCTCCCAGGGACTAAACCACCACCCAAAGAGAATACATGGACAGACCCGTGGCTCCAGCTGCATATGTAGCAGAGGATGGCATTGTTGAGCACCAATGGTAGGAGAAGCCCTTGGTCCTGCCAAGTCTGGACTCCCCCTACCCCCAGTGTAGGGGAATGTCAGGACAGGGAGTTGGGAAGGGGTGGGTGGTTGGGGAGTGGGAACACCCTCATAGAAGAAGGAGAGAGGGATGGGATAGGGGGCTTATGGTCAGGAAATCAGGAAAGGCAATAACATTTGAAATGTAAATAAAAAATATCCAATTAAATAAAAAGAATGCATATGCAACAAATGGAGAGAATTGGAGTTACTGACACACAGAATGCTGTGTTTTTCAGAGCAACCTTCTGAACAGAGGCACTTTCAGAACAGACACTGATCACTGAGGGTTAGCTTGCCTTATTAAGTTTTGCACAGGCTGCCAGGCTGTGACCTGGAATAGTGACGTGGAGTGCTATGCAATTTCTGACCAAAGAGGCCCAGAGCTCCTGAAGGTTCATTTGTCTGCAAATTAGATTTGCCAGGTTAGAAGTTCAAATAGAGCTCCCCTTCTTCCTCCTACTGCTCTTTGACACATTCTAATGAGAGCCGTAGCTCCAGAGTCATTGCTTCAGCACTCACACATAATCTGAAGGAAACTGAAGGCTAAAAGGGAAACTGGGGGCTCAAGAACAGGAGGTCTGTCAGGCAGGACACGGATCTTTTCTTAGACACAATCTCCAATGAGAAATAGTTCTGACTGTTGCATGTTTCTGGGTGAGAAGGTAAAGGAGATGTCACAAAGGTAGGCAGTGCCAGTTTTCTTCTGAACTTTTTCTGTACCATCTGTAGTCAACTTCCGTCATCGGGAAGTGATACTGCTAATTGTATTCCCACTGGGAGACTTCACTGTTAAGTGATGTCCTTGTTGCAGCTCTAACATTCTAGCTAATCCAACCCCATTAAATATTCACCATCTTTGCCAGTACAATATGACTCTCTTAACCAAGAGTTACTAAGACAGAACTTTTATGACAGAGAAAGGACAGGAAACTGAGTATAATATCAACACCCTAAAAAATACGTGTGAGTGATTCAAATCTAAAATTACGTGGAGTGAGTCATATTGTCCCGGAGAGGATTGATGTATGAAGAAACTATTTGTTTAGATTTGTGTCCTTCGCTTACTCAGTAAGGATATTGAAATGAATTTTTCTAGGTGTTTAAAGAAATGGATCAAAACAACAAAATGTCTTTTAAAACCCAAGTAATATAAGCAGAGGCATTACTGGATTAGTTAATTTTGTGTTATTGTAACAAAGCCGTTGAAGCTGAAACCGTGTAAATGGAGTTCATTTGACTCATAAGTCTCCTGGCAGTGACGTCTAAACAACACGGTGCTGGGATCCTGGGGAGAGTGTCTCTGGCTGTGTCATATCACAGCTCAGAAACAGAAGTGGTCATGTGTCGAAGAGGCCAAGCACGTAAAATGGTCTAGTCATAATAATTTGTTCTCCTTTGAGCACTACTATACTTCTGTGAGAATGAACCTAGTCCAAAGATCAATTTTGATCTATTCCATGGAGCCCCGTGATGTGATTATCTTCTAGTAGACCCCATATTTTAAAGTTTCCACGACTTGAGCACTATCAGGCTGGGGCTTATGGAAGAAAGTTCAGCAAGGACAGAAATCATGAGATTTGATAAAATGAGAGTTTTATTAATGAATGTCAGGCGACTAAATGGGAAAGGCTTTGTGCTACATCATCAGGATGTAAGTCTAGCTCCAAAGTACTGGGCAAATATTGTATGCATTTAAAATTAATTCAATAAATATTATTGATTAGCTTATTGACCTGATGATCTTGTTTGTAAGAATAACTTGGAAATTTCCAGAGTTTGAGCTTCTAAGGAGTTGTCTTTTGTCAGGAAGCAACCATGAGATCTTGGTGAAGGCAGTGCTGATAGCAAGAGTCCTGTTTAGGAGGCTCTCACAGACTCTGGTGTGCAAAGATAACTACAGGAAATTGATTGCGTTATTAGAAGGGCTCACCCTTTCAAGTTTTAAAGAACACATATTTTCCTTTCCTTCACAAGGAAAATGTGCATTAGTTTTAAAACATATGAATACTTATGGCACAGTGAACCTTTAGAATATAAACAAGTCTTCAGGGTTGAGTAGGGGTGAGGGGGAAATCATTAGTTTAAAGCCACCTACCAGAGGATGAAGGTCAACTTCGCTATTTTTGACCTATGAAATTTTCTTTAAGAGTTTATCACCTTTGGCTATAATTTTAACTGTGTAGTGGATATAATGATGAGCTTATTGAAAGGATATAGGCATACAGTGGATATTTTAAAATTTAAATTTAATTTATATTAAAAATCCACACATATAAATTTTTACCTACTGATCACTCTTACCTCTCACCTCTCTACCACACCTTCCCCTTTTCCACCTGAAATCCTTTCCGTTTTGTTCTATGACCTACCAAGATTTGCCAAGCCATTGGTATGCTCATGGACTTACAGCTATCTGTTGTTGCTTGGAAGACTCAGCAGGAGGGACACAAAACAAAGATAGCAATCCCCACCCTTCACTGCTCCCAGATTCTATTGATAATTAATAGAATCTAATTGCTGACAGGGTTGAGCTTGTGAGGGCCCAGGGCAACAATGATTATAGCAAGTGTATAATGACTTCTAAAATTCTGTTTAGCACAAGTAATTATTGCATAATGAAATTAAATGTTAATGATTCTGATTGGTGATTATTATTTTATGGGGGAAGAGAATATCAACACACTCTGTCCTCTAAGACCCCATGAAACACTTTGTATTATAAATTTCTCTTTCCTTTGCTTTGATCAAGTTGTAGGCCCAGTGGCTGTGTGCTGTCTGTACCTGGTCAAACACTGCTTCGTGCTCAGAGAAGTATAGAGACTTCCCAAGATTACAGAGTAAATCAATCATAAAACCTAGTCTTTCTGTAGAGAATTATTTGTATAAAACCTTATGTTTCCTTTTTATTCTTTTTTGCTTTAAATTTAGCTGTGGGTAAGAATCACAAAAGAACTTGTTTCACATGTGTAGTAGGTCTTTTTCTCTGGAGAGGGTCAAGGTATGAGGTCTACATGTACTTTCAAAAAGTTTCTCTAGTAGCTTTTAAAATGGTCCCAGAAAAAAAATGCTGGAGTATGAGACGTAGAAACCTGTGCTTCATTGTTGGCTCGTTTATTTTATTAATTCACTAAACATTATCAAACGTGTGCTAAGCAGTGGGCATATGAGATACATTAGCATGCCTTTTATATTGAAATGATCCTTTTCTGGTCTATTGGGATCTCTAATTTCCAATTGAGAGAAAAAATTATTTAGTCCACTCACATCCTGTTGGGACCTGGAATGATCATAGGAATATTTATTGCAGCATTCAGTTCACATGACTTTTTATACTAGCTCTTGAGGATTGTTTTTAAGGTGAACATAACTGAAAGCTGGGTTGACTCCACCTTATAGAGGTCTGAAGACTTCAGTCCAGTTTTTCCTTTCCAAGAACAACCTGTTGCATTCTGAGTCAGGTGAATGAAACTCCAAACCAAGGTCTGGCTCAGAGAATAGTGTCTTGCGGTTCTTGCATTGTCTGAGTCTTTGTACTTTCCCTTTCTTAAGTTATTGATGCTTGGTGGGAGGCTATAACTTCCTGGAGTGAATAAAATAAATTTTCAGTTCTGTTCTTGGCTATTTCTTTCCCAAGGCGTTTCTATCAGGAGTGATGGTTGTGATATTCTGTGTTGTCAACAACTCCACCAAATGTCCACATGCACAGACCATCCCTCCTCCTGTCTCTACCTTTGAATCAAATGAGGCATCCCATAGGCTATATATAGTTCCTGTACTTTCTTCCTATGAGATAACAAGAGAGGTTACTCCATTCCAAGGCCCATGACTTTGTTCTGTTCTCTGGGTTATGTGGTAAACACATTCTGTCCTGAAGAGAGGTTTTAAAGCTCAATGGGTATGAGATATATCACTGTAGTGAAGCCTACTGTTTTTGAAAAGTATGCTTTTCTAATTGTAAGAAAATAAAATAGAGTTAAGTGGATTTCAAATAACTTATTATTTCATGAAAACTTTGTGTTTATTCCTGAAGGGACATGAGATTGTCCTAAATTTGACTTTATACTTTCTTATCCAGAGAGCTGTCACTGAGATTCATTGGTCTCTGAATCAATTTTTACATTTATTTGCTTTACATTTCCCCACTGTATCTTCTAGAATGGTCTGCACACCAAAGACACACAAATTTTATTGACCCACTGGGTGACTTTTTAGAGTGTGACACAGGTTGACAGATGTTTTACCAACCATCTAGGGATTGCACACCACTGGTAGAAATTATTAACTTGCAGGAATCAATAGCTGAAGTGTGCCATGGGCACTGACTTCAAGTACAGGTTTTATAGAAAGGGATTTCATGACTTGACTTCACATGGAGGGGCAATTTGCTTTTCATTACTTTGTTTTATAAACGTGAGGTTTATAGTTTTTATTGCCATCTTTTTATTACTTCAACACACAATTTATGTGCTGCTAACAGAAAATTAGCTACATGCCTGGTTACTCGGTGCTCCAGTGCACAACAAATGTGAGGTAAACTGGCATGGTCTCTTGATTCCTGTAAATTTTCCATCTTGAAAACTGAGAGGACTATTGAAAGAATGAAGGTAGATAAATGCTCCACCATTTTCTTAAGGGATAAGAAGATTCCTGTCAACTATACACTAGGAAGGTCGGTGACTACAGATTTGTTGTTTGATGTTTGGTGAGGAGGAGGAGGAGGAGGATGAGGAGGAGGAAAGAAATGGTTTGTGAGCAGCTAGTAACAGAAGCAATAATTAAAAGACACTGTTGCCTGAGAACTAAGAGCAATCTAATTTCTTTTTCCTGATGGGATTGCTAGCTCAGGAAGTTAGAGGATTGCCCAAAGTAGTATGTTTGGGAAACCAGGCATTGATCAAGTTTTCCAAGACACCATTGTGTTAAGGTGGATGTTGAGGTTAGTGTTAAGGATATTTAATGAGTAATTTAATAATGACAATTAGAGATTATAATTTTTGTGTATGTAAATGTGGCAGCATTGTATATGTATGTGTGTATGTGCACATGTGTGTGTATGTGTTTGTGTTCATGTGAAGGTCTGAGATCATCTTTAGGTTTCTTTGTTCAATTGTTCTTAACTTATATTTTGAGACAGGGTTTTTCATTGGACCGGAAGCTTATTGATTAGGCCAGACTGCCAACGAACTTCAGAGACCCACCGGTCTCCACTATCACCCATAGTTGAAGTTAAAGGCATGTACCACCATGGCCTAATTTTTAGAGAGTTTTGGGAACCTAAACTCAGATATTGTTTGTGTGGCAGGTACTTTACCAACTGAGTCATTTCTCCAGCTGTCAAAGGTTGTTAATTATTATATCTGAATCTTCAGGAAATTTCTAAACTGTATTTTAGCACTCAATCCTTGATTTAAGGTGTGTATGTGTGTGTATGTGTGTGTGTATGTGTGTGTGTGTTTCTGACTGTTGAAGCAACACGATATTGGAAGCTGCAGTAATAAGATACTGCTCTCAGAACATCTGAGTTCAAGTATTAATTCAGTCATGTCACTAGTCCACGACATAAGCAAGCTATGGGACCTCTTTCCTTGCTTTCCTTATCATTAAAGAGATTATATTAACAGGATCTGGCTATTGGAGTTAATGAAGCTAATAGAGCTAATAATATAAAGCACTCATTACAAGAAATGTTTTAAAATGCCATCTATTACATTGTACATGTGGAATTTGGATCACTAAACATACAATAAACTAAAACAAAGGCAATGTATACTATAAGATTGTCCTGACAGTCCCTATTTCCAGCACCTGCGATTTTCTAAGATAGGATAACATCTGATAAAGTAAATCTTTATCAGAAATATACTTAAAGTAATAACACTCAATACCCAAACACACACACACACACACACACACACACACACACACGCACACACACATGCACAATAATTACCAAAAGTGCAAAAGTTTAATATGAGTTTGTATAGGACACAGTCGTGAACACACATTAACACAATCAACAAAAGAATACTACTAACCAAGGATCAAAGATCTATAAGTCTGCTGCTTGTATCAGGTCTCTGTGTTTTCTTTTGTGGTCATCATAGTTTTCATATCAGTGATGAGATTCAGAATATATTAATTAATATTAATTAATAATATTAAAAAATATAACCCAAAAGCAGACTGAAGGAGAAATATTTGAATTTGTCTGAGACACAGAAACAGAAAGATAGAAATACCCTAGAGGAACGAACTGACTTTTAAAAGTGTTATTATTAGGTGAATGCTTTAACAAATAACTGCTAGTGCACGCTGTTTACGATTAGGCATCCCACCTACAGCACATTGTTGAGTCTCTACACAAAAGAGCATATTGCTTGTTGAGGGCCATCACATCTTTGCTTTCCCACACAGCCTTTACAATACTTTGTTGGGATTGTTGTTATGAACATATCCAGTTACAACAGTTTATTAAAGTATGTTTTATTACTGGTTCTTTGACCAGAAGACTCCCCATCTACTAATTACATCTCACTGACTTCATGTTAGAAGTTCTTCAAGGTGAGACAGTCCATGTGAAATTAAGAAAAACGTGAGTGGATCTTGTGGAAGTAATGTGTTTTCTTTGACCTTGTTCAAGTTCAGACTAAATGTCACTACTAACAAAAGGGATCCAAGGTTAAGTTGGCTTGGTATGTCAGATCAATCTTCACAATCATTTCATTCAAAATATGAGTGATTATCAAGTTTTTTGTTGACTATCTTAACACTCAGACTATTTTTCACCTTATTTTAAATATAATTTTAGATGGGTATTACCTGATTTGATTAATAAACTCCTCTATTTTGACCAATTTAAAAAGTACATAGCTTTTGTATATTGGATATCAAAGAGCAAGATTATTTTTCATTGAATACAACCCCATATTTCAAGTTCTTAGGGTGAATTTTCAAAATCTTTCTTTTATTTTCTTTACTCACCAAGAAGTCTAATAATCATTCTGTTAATGGTATAATACTTTATATTAATTCGACACATTAACTTTTATACATATATTTTCACATGTATTATATTATCTAGAAGTTCTCCCAGATGACCACTTAGGTAGATAATGAAACAGATTTTGTGAGGTTAGATGACTGGCTGAAGTTTCATAGCTAACAGGGGACAGAGGAAGGACCAAAGTGCTTTTCACTCTGTCTTAAATTCCCTTTCTTTCTTTGCATTAATGGTTTTAGATGTCAGCAATTTTATCACTGAGAAGCTACTTTTCCCTTTGGTTGGAGAAAATTGCCTTTTCTTTCTGCAGAGTCTTTTAGCCTTATTGTGAAGTATATTTTTTGAACAATGCCAGCTTTAAAATGTCATTTACTTCAGATTCTGAAATTATGACCTATTAGAAGCAGTGTGGGAATGTCTGCCAGTACAGTGGATGCTAGTACCTGGGCTCTGAGTTGTGTGTTGAGTTGACCCAGGTTGGTTACAAATAGAGGCTAGCTAGTCATGTGTAGGATTCAGACTTTCTAAGGGTGAAGTCCTGATAGCCTATTATCTAAGGACATTTCCAAAAGGCTCGATGTGGTTAGGTGCAGATATCATTTCCAAGCAGTGATGTTGTATCTGGAGTACTGGATGACAGCTGTGAAATCTAATTCAGACAATAATTCAGGGTCAGAATCTGCACCATTGTCAGGTGCATTGTGAGTGAGAGGAGGACAGCACAATTAGGTTAGGAATCTGTACTTTCAGGGGAAATGTTTTTTACATACATGAGTTTGTTGAGTTGCTTGGCCTGTCAGAAAATGCTGCTCCTACTACGGGTGATCTTGGGACTCTGTAAATCAGATAGTAGCTTTTATTATTTTATTTTATTTTTTTAGGATGACTTTTTGGGTGTTCTTACTAGTGGCAGAGTTGTACATGATTAAACAGACTTATTCTCAAGCAAGACATTCCTTGAATGGTCTTGGAAGTAAAGTTAATTTATTCAATGATATCCATCCAAGAACAAAGATAATTTGTTCAATCCCTGAAATGTTTAATATCAAGTCAGAGAGAATCAGTAGAAGTCAATGAATTCTCAGGGCTCACTGAGAATGAGACACTACTGAAAATTTTTCCTTAGCTTAAAATAATATAGTAAGCCAAGAAACATAAAGGGAAAAAATAAGTTCTGAGTTTCTATGACTTGAGAGTCTAAAGCACAACATCGATAATTAATAATCAAACTCAGTTGTTTTCATCAGTGCATTTGGTCCAATGTAACTGGTTTTTATTTAGGGCACTTCTGTGTCTTCAAAAAGTCGTCAGATTCTTGATTAAAGAATTCCTGTAAACTCTGGGTGTCTACTGTATGATCTGAAAATTGTTCATGTGGAGTCAAGCTGTGAGGTTTGAATGATTAGGACACTTGGCAGAGAATTTTTCATGAAGTTCCAAGAGTGTCCCTTTCCTTGAGGATAAAATATCTATCTTGTATAAAATCTATCTCGTATAAAATCTATGTGTTACAGAATCTCGTAGCAGGGCCTTTAAGCAAATATGAAGGAAAATAGTACCTATAGAAAAAAGCAGGACAGAATGATAATGGTTAATTTATTATAAGTAACAACAACAGAAAGGAAGTGCAATTATTCATTGGATATAATAAATAATGTCATAAGTTCCACTCTTTTTCTCCACAAACATGTTATAGATGAAGAAATGAGTTAATATCAGTGACCTATCCATTACTTATTGTTCAAAATACTATGCCAACCCTATGTACTTATATGTACTTAACCTAGACTAAGCTTCTTTCCTGCTTTGGTAGTTTTCATGATAGTCCTAATAGTAAAGTGGAGTTCCTTAAGAAATGGGGACATACCAAAAAGTTTAATTATTTCTGCTTTTTGTAAAATGAAAGATCAAACGTGTATGCTTCTCTAAGGGCCTCACAGAAAATCTCAGAGGTTGTTTTAAGTAAAGGGTAATTCTGGCATTTTTAATTCAAGTGTGTTCTTTTTTTACTCTAAAATTTAGATTTGATCCCTGGAAAGCTACATCAAAAATTATTTAAAGTTGTTTATTGTATCAAGAGAGAATCATAGATATTCGTGAGATAATACTTAGTTACCTAATTAGCCAAAGTGACTTAAATAACAAAAAACCTGCAAGACTATGCAAAATCTTAATGAAACTTAGGCATGAAGAACTTTGAACTATGTTAAAGATAACAAGTTTATCATGAAGACACCACAGGCACAAAAGATGTCCTAAGTTAACTGGGCAGAGTTCAATAAAAGTAGAATCCAGAGTGGGTACTATCCTTTGTCAAGAACTCCAATATCAATTTATCTTTTTTCTTTGTTTTGAGACAAGGGTATCAGTAAAAAGGTTGTGGTGTTCGCAGGACCTGCACCATCCAAGCATGGTGGGCTCCCAGTGCTGGGAGAGTAAGTAGACACAAGCCCCTACCCCTATATGTCTCCAATTAATAATTGTTTGCAAAGGAAAAATGAGTTTGTTTGTTTTTCAACAGAATTTTGCTGGGTTTACAAACCACAATTAAGGGCAGGACACATGACCAGTAGTGGACTCACAACGCTGACCGTCTTAACGGTATTTTGGGGTTTTGTTGTAGCTGTTTGATTTTGTTTGAATTTGTTTGAATTTGTTTGATTTTGTTTGATTTTGTTTGATTTTGCTCACTCACAGTGCTTTGTTTGGACATCGTTAAAAAAACTTATTTATACCTTTTCTGACTTTGTTTTTATGGATTTTCTCTGTGTGTGAATGAATTTCTCAGGTTTTTATATGTTATCTGTGCCTTTTCTTTTCTTTTTTTTTTTACTTGTGGTTGGTTCTGTCCTATTCTGGTTTGTTTGCTTTTATTTTATCTTATGTTATTATTGCTATTATAAGTTTAGGTATCTGTCATACTTTAATGAGAGAAAGTAAGGGTATGGGTTTGGGTGGCTAGGGAAGTGTGGACGATATGGGAGGTTCTGGGAGAGGAGAAAAGCACAATCAGAATATATTTCCCAAAAAATTAATTTTCAATTCAAGATAATATTAAACTACTCTTTGGACCTGAATTAGCTTATATATATATATATATATATATATATATATATATATGGACTATAAATATGGGCAAAAAGGAAAATCTGGTAGAAAAATGAAATGAAGACATATAGTTTCTAATCTGAGATTTCAAGATTCCTTCATCAGATGTGTAAATGTCGTGTGTGTGTGTGTGTGTGTGTGTGTGTGTGTGTGTGTGTGTGTAAAATAATCAATGGAAGAATTTTGTTGGAATGTCATATGTGGGTTTAATGGTATGCTTGGTTGTCAACTTGATTACTCTAAATACTAGGAAGTTGGTGATTCTTGCCTGGATATATGTGATGTTCTAGAGAAGGCTAAGCTACAGATCTAAGCTGTTGAGTGACTTATTTCCTTAATGGACTTACAATATAGTAGCATTGCTGTTAGGTGGGGTCTAATTAGAGAAAACAGCACTGGGACAAGACTACCATATCTTTCTTCTTTCTGTTTCCTCTTTCTTTCTGCTTCCTTTCTTACCTTGACTTACACTGATCTTCTTTATCCACTGTATCAGAATGGACCAACATCTCTGAAATCATGAGCCGAGATTCATCAACCCTTCTTCACGTTGCTCTCTTATGTATGTGAAAAAGCATACAGTGAATAAAAGGTAAGTTATTAAAAGTCACTCTGGACAGTTAAAATGATTTAAAAAATAAACAGTATGAAGAATTTGTGGGGGCTGAAGAGATGGCTCAGTGTTTAAGAACATATTCCCCCATTTCATGGGACCCGATTTTGGTTTTCAACGCCCAAGACAGATTGCCTGCAACCTCCTATAAGTCTAACTCCAGAGGATCTGATCCTCTCTTCTACCTTCCATGACCCCTGTACATGTATACACATGGCACACACACATGCACACATGCATGTACATACACACTCACACCTAAAAAGAAAAAAGAACCTGTTACAGAGTGAAACCCCCATCTGTTTTTATTATGGAAGTTAATGAAGTACACATAGCCTCTGTGTAGCAGCACAGAGTAAATAAGGAGGTAGCACATTAGGGAACTGAATGTAGTCTGATGTATGCACAGTAAAGAAGAACAATTGAAGATAGTGTTACATCCCTGGGAACACTCATTTGCACAGAACGGTCTTGCAGCAAGCTGTCAGTTTGGGGCTGAATCCATACATTCCTAGAATCATCACCCAATGATGAAATCTGACAAGTGTCAGGCTTGCCCAAGGCTCCTTCACTTAACTGACCCTCTCTCCTTCTTTGACAGCTCCAGAATGAAGTTTATTTCCTGCATTTAATGGATTTGTCATAGAACTTAATTGAATCTTCCAGATAAAAGAAATTTAGGACAACTTCAATAGTCTAGCTTGTAGCCTTGCTAGATTCCTCAAGACCTGAATATCAATCCAGGCGCTTGGAAGATGGGCTGGGATAATTGCAAATCAGACTTATCAGGCCCAAAGCATAAATCCCTTTTTCATCTTTCTAAAAGTCCAGATTTAGGGATTTAGGAAAGAAAAAGTGTTTTAGGGAAATAATTTGTGCTTGGAGAATCAAATTCCTCAACAATTTTTTTCCTGGTAAAAATATTAGATAATACTTGACAATCAAGTTTACTATTAGGATAAGTATTCCTTAGGCAGAAAGTATTTTGCAAATATGCTCTGATTGCTTTTCTGAAATGGTCACTAATCAATTTAAAGTGACTTTCAAACAAAATAATCAAACACATACATATTGAATGGACTAGTTTCCTAATTATGTACAACTTAAATATTGGGCAGTGTTCTTGTTTAGCGGATATAATATACACTGTCTACCTCATTGCTAAGGATCAAATGTCTGATAACATGTGTTTATAAACTGACAAGATATTTGATTCACACATTAGAATCTGAAATTTTGTACCACAAAGAACCTATGTCTAAAAATAAAATATGGCCCCTCCTTTCCCAGGTTGATGCTTTTTCTATTGAGTAAGAAGAAAAGTGAAAGCAAACAACAGAGTTTAGAAAATGAACTAGTAAATGAAATGGTTTGTTTAGTCAGTCTTAGAAATCTTGGGCATAATCGAATCATTTGTCTTTTTGACAGTTACTTATGAAGTCATATTATGCAAAATCAAGGTGTCTGAAAAAATGTAAAAAAAATGATACCTAAGATGTAAGACTATTTTACTTTTATTTATGGCTTTTTGAATAGGCAATTTCCCTAGTGCCCTCTGCCTCAAATAAAGCACTGATACAAGAAATTGCTTTAACTCATGCCTTGATAGTAAAAATTATGTACATCAAACTTTAATGCTTTGAGATTAGATTACAGAGTAATAATCAAGGTGTCCCATTTTTTTCCTTTTTGTGTTGGCAACTCAACTTTTAGTTTTGCTTTTCTATTATCCTGGATGCTATTGTTGTTGTGTTTTCCCCTAATATGCAGGTATTTGGAGACTTAATAAAATTATGAATTAATAAGACATGTTTTGTTGCTTGCCAACCTTCCCTGACTCCTCTTGGTAGCTAGTTTCCTTGATTAATTAAATACAAGCTATTGTAATTATCTGTTAATATAACAGTTTCTTTACTAGACTCTAACCTCATTAAGAGCATATCAAATGTTTTGATGTCTGTGTACCCCAGCAGGAACATAGGAATGTTTACATTTGTTGACTGATTTTATAAACAAATAAATGAATGAAAGGGCAGCAAGACTATTTTGTAGGAGTTTTTAGAACACTGTAGATACTATAGTTTTGGAGTGAGGTTGGGATAGATGGGCATAGTGAAGTAAGCTGGAAACAATGGTCTTGAATCATAATGGTGTTTCTAACAGAATAAATTTGGATACATTCCTAAAGTAAAACGATCTGGAAAGTATTAGTAACAATGACAAGGTTAATCTGGAGCAATGACATGGAAAAACACACTCCTCCATGGTCTATCAATTATTGGGCCACTCAAATATGAACAGTAACTATTGTCATATATAAGGATGACTTGAGGTCAATAACAGTTAAGTACAACTTGAATTGGGGTTAAACAAGAGATGAGCGGTTGCTTTTCAGTAACTAGGAGTAGGGGTATAATGTTCCCCCAAACAATATGGTCACTGGGACCTGTTCTCTATAGAGCCTTCGTACATTATTCTCTGTGGTTTTCACTCAGTCAGAAGGGATATTTTTTCCCTTTAGGATTGCAAGATATCTACAGTTCAATGGGTCCATTCTAGTTAAGAAAATGCTGGAAAGAAGAAAGTGTGCCTCCTTCTTAATCATCTACTGATAGAGACATGATGAGGTTCCAAGAAATGTTCCAAATGCTCTTGGCTATTTACTTGGATCAGGTTGGACATCATACCTATTCCAAAAGCAACAGCTGGTAACAGCAGTAGGTTATCTTTGTGGGTCAGGTTTTGTGATTCTAAACTCTAGCATCAAAGGGAAGTTTAAAACTAAAAACACTTTACCAGATACTAACTTAATGAGAATTTCTAGTTATTGTTGAGGCTGTTCCACTGTATGAATGCCTGGATGTTATTATAAAATATTATAACGTTTAAAATGAGGGACTTGCTTATACAGCTGAGGCAGACTGGTGTATTGGCTAATTGTATTCCAGCTTGATACTAGCTAGAGTCATTTTGGAAGAGAGAACTTCTACTGAGAAAATGTTCCCATTTCTCAGTATGCCTGTTGATGCATTTTCTTGCTTTATGATTGATATGTGAGGTCTCAGATCTTTATGGTCAGTACAACTTCTAGGATGGTGGCCCTGGGTGCTAGAAAAAGGTAGGCTGTGCAAGACATGATGTACAAGTCAAGAGCAATATTCTTCCATGTTCTGCGCATCAGTTCCTGCCTCCGGTTTCTTGTCCTGAGTTCCTTTTCTGAATTCCATGGATGATGCACTCAAATTTGACTATAAGGTCAAATACACCCTTTCTTCAAGTTGCTTTTAGCTGTAATGTTTTCTCATAGCAATAGAAATACTAAGACAATTGGCAGCCATGAGTGACATAGATGCCTCTCCGTGCAGAAGGAAGCTTTTTGTCACCTCAGCTGTGAACGAGAGGAGGAAGTCCCTCATTAACATTCATTCTTTCAGTCAGCTTCCCTTGTGAATATCAGTGTGTGTCTGTGGCAGCCCATCAGAGTTAGAATCTGTGAACTGTGGAGATGATTGGATTGAGGAAGAATTAAATCCAGGTCTTTGCTGGTCTTAGCAAAGAATGCTAAATTGAACCAATCAGTCAAGAATGTCCCTATCAGATTTCCCAGACTCCATGCTCTCTTCCAATGTGGTCTGTTTTATTATTTAGTGCAGCTTTCCCTAGCATTTTAGACTCTGCCGTCAGTTACCCACTCTCTTCAGTACTCTTTTTTTTTTTTTTTTTTTATTATTAACTTGAGTATTTCTTATATACATTTCGAAAGTGTTATTCCCTTTCCCGGTTTCCGCAAACATCCCCCTCCCCCTCCCCTTCCTTATGGGTGTTCCCTCCCAACCCTCCCCCATTGCTGCCCTCTCCCCAACAGTCTAGTACTCTTAATCATGATGCAGGGCTACCATACTTAAGGTTAGATGGCTGAAAAAAGGGCAAACCTGAAGCTAATTTTCTAACTCTTCTACCTTGTGGCAACTTATCTTCAAAACTGGTATGTTAACTTTTTGTCAGAGATACTAAAAATGTCGAATTGGTTTATGAATGATAGGCATTTGCTCCCTGTAAGAGCTTATAAAATCAGCTGATGGCTTGTTTTATCTTACAAATACAGATCTGTGTTTGTAGGTGTTGGTTAAGTCATTACTAGCACCGAGATGGTGAACACAGTTACACATTCTTTCTGTCACCTCTGCTCTGTCAGAACCCCCTGACACTTCTATTGTTTGTGAGCCTTTTCTTTTTTTTATAGCACCTTTGTTTATATCTACATTGTCTTTAATATATCCATAAATAATTAAAACTATTTAAATTGTGAAAGGCTCCTTGTCCTAAATTAGTTAACAAATTTTATTTTACTTTAAAATTTTCTTTGTTCTTGATAATGCCATATAAATGTACACTGAGCTATCATATTTCTTCCCGTTTCCTTCTTCCAGTGCCCCCAGTGTTGAGAAGATTCAACAAGACCCTCTTCTAATTTTATGTCTACATAATGTACTGAGTTCACTTAGTGCTAAGCGTGTGTGTATTGGTGTGGAGCCTTCCAGAGGAGTGTGGTAACCCTGCCAATGACCACACCACCAAAGAAGAGTGGTTTCCCTGCCCCCAATAAATATAAACTACCAATAGGTCCTTAGAAAGGAGTATGTCAGAAGATCATGTATAGCACTGTCTTAGTGCTCTATTGCTGTGAGGAGATATCATGACCAAGACAGCTCTTATAAAGGAAACATTTTTTTTTCAATAGATATACACAGAAGCATTTTTATTAAATAGATACACATGTGCAGTTTCCTTTTACAGTATTCATCTAAATAGAGAGCAGCCAACAGGTAGGGATCTGCCAAAACACAGAAAGGGGGTGGTTCTTAGCCCTTCATTTCTTAGATCTGCCAAGCTAGCACTTGATTCTCAGTGGGAGCTGGAGTCACGGTTACTTTAGTGCCAGCACAGCAGGGCTAGAGACACCAGGACGGTTGATAGACCTTGGATTTGGTGTATATGAGAGCTTCAGGAAGTAATCAGAAAGTAGGTTGGTGATCTGAATAAAGAAGACTGCCCGTACTGAAGTCTCACCTAATCATATGAAGGCCTAGATGCTACACCAACACCAACACCAACACCAACACCAACACCAACACCAACACCAACACCAACACCAACACCAGCAACAAAAACAAAACAAACAAAAAAACACAGCAACAACAGAAATGGTGGGTTTTCCCTCTCGGCTGTGACGTCCATCCTTTCACACACTCGGACACTAGTGTTTTGGGTTTTTGGGCCTCTGGACTCAGCACAACACTCATACAATAACGCCCTGTGCCCATAGGAACGTCCGATCCTGACCTCTGGTCCTCACCTTGCAGACAGCACAAAGTGGACCTTTTCTGCCTTCATAATTTTGTGAGCTTGTCATAAAGGAAACATTTAATTGGGAGCTTGCTTACAGTTTCAGAGGGCTCCTGCCTGGGAGCAGCTGGAAGTCATGGTGTTGCAGTGATCTACCACAGTAGACTGCACCTCACTCTTCCTCTCCATGAAATCTGGCCACTAGGAAGTTTTGTGGCTGGTTTTTGATTGGTCTTACCATTCTGCAGGCAGTGTGTTTGCTATCTGCAGCAATCGGGTCTTATGAGTTAGTTATGGTGGGTAATCCAGCACAATGGCAATTGCTTGTGTTGTTTTGGAGACCAATGGAGGCTTCCTGACCAATCACTTTTAGGGAGGTATCCCATGCATTGTACTGCAATTTTCATTTAATAACCCATGTGGTCTAAGTGAGATGGTCCACCATACAGGTTAATTGTATTGAAACTTCTTTTGCGTGTGTGTGTGTGTGTGTGTGTGTGTGTGTGTGTGTCTTAATGTTACGGTTTTTATTATTTTATCTGTATACCCTCAACTGTTACCAGAGCTCCTATTTTTTTTGACAAATATTTGCTTAGATCAAATTACTGGAGGAAATGTCCATTCACTTCTCCGAGTCACATTTGCTTGCAACAGTTTGTTCCTGGTTCAGCGTGGGGATTTAAACACAGCCTTGCCCACACCATGATGTTAGGCAGGCTGGGATTAAAGGGGACTGCAGGAGTGAGGTATGCATCTGCAAAGAGGAAGCCTCATGAGCTGATTCAGCTTCAGTATTCTGAGTCATAGGGATTTTCCTCTATGTTTCTGTCCCAGGCAGCAGGCAGCCCCTCCAGTTTCTGTTGAAGCACAGGATAGTGGTCATCTCCTCTTGCTCAACTGGAAGTCAAAGACCTGAATATTCTCTTGTATATGAGCTGGTGTCATGAGATCTGGAGATCAGTGCCATGTTCCTCTGGATGTGGAACCGAATCAGAACCTGGGATATGGTTTTCTTGTGCTTGGCGGCAATCTCTTTAATCTTGGGGTCCTCTAATAGCGAAGGGTCCTCTGGCTTGGCGCTAGGCCTGTCTGGGGAGCCCAGGGAACTGTATGCTGTGACTGTGATGCCCTTGGAGGGACAGTATTGGATCAGTTTTTCCTGGGTGAGGTTAGGGTGGCGCTCAACCTGGTTGGTCACTGGCTTATGTTTCAGTCCAGGATTGTTCAGGAGCCTTTCGATCTGGAAGTGATTGAAGTTGGAGACGCCCAGAGCTTTCACCAGTCCCTGGTCCACCAGTTCCTTCATGCCCTCCCAGGCTTCCAAGAACGTTGTTTTATTGTTAAGGGTATTGCCTTGATCCTCTTTGGGGAATAACTCCTTCCTCAGCTGAAGTCTCTGTGGCCAGTGAATAAGATAGAGGTCCAAATAGTCGAGCTTGAGATCCATGAGGGTCTTCTGAAAGGCTTCCTTTAGCAGTTTTTTTCTCAAAGCATGTGAGCCACAACTTGCTGACAATGAAGAGGCCCTCCAAACTTCTTTTAAAGGTTGTCTTTCCAAGTTTAGTTATGAGTGGGTTTCCTTATGGCTTTTTCATAGGTTCTTAGTAGGGTCTAACTCACTCACTAACCTTCCTGTACCCTATTCCCTGGCTCTCATCCTTCACTTACATCCCTAGAGCCCCAGTATTCTCCCCCTCATCTCTCATTTCACATGTATTCTAATATCCATCTCCCCAGTTATTTCTGAATTTGTGTTGTGAGAGAGTAGGCTTCCATGTGGTTTTTCATACACCTTCCCTTTATCTCTTCCCTTCATTGGCTGTGCTTTTCCATACTTCTAAGTCTCTCCCTAATTAAGCCTCTCCATCCCAAGTGCTCACCATCCCATCTCTACTTTCATTTTTATCTGTAATCTATTAGCCAACCTCCCTTACCATACTTCCCACTGGGGCCCTGTGATGTTTTGCATATACTTGGCCGAGGGAGTGGCACTATTAGACAGTGTGGCCTTGTTGGAGGAAGTGTGTCACTGTGGGGATGGGCTTGGAGACCCTCCTCCCAGCTGCCTGAGGATGCCCAGTCTGTTCCTGGCTTCCTTCGGGTGAAGATGTAGAACTCAGCTCCTCCTGCACCATGCCTGCCTGGATGCTACCATGCTCCTGCCTTGATGATAATGGACTGAACCTCTGAACCTGCCAGCCCCAAGTAAATGTTGTCCTGTATAAAACTTACATTGGTCATGGTGTCTGTTCATAGCAATAAGACCATAACTACAACAGCCCCTTTTAAATTTCTGGCTTTGTCTGATGTTCAACACACAGTCTTGAGACCATTCACCAATTTACATGTCATCTTTGTGCAAGGTCTGTGTTAACTTTCTGTTCATTGTTCCAGTTTTGGTATGTGTAGTGTATGAGCACTACACAATATACCATGCAGGAATATATCTGTAGACTTTTTTTCTCTACCTCCATTCTCTTGGTAAGACTTGAACTGGTGATTTACTTCTTTGCCTAATTTTATCTTTAATGAACTCATCTTCTTTCATGTTTTCTTCTTTTTTTTGTGTGTCATGCTTTATTGATTTTTTTCCCTAGATCAAAACTTTTCAGGTGACTTTCCTGTTTTCATGTTAAATTTAATATAAAAGGTTCCGGTGCTAAAACAAAGTTCATTGCATTTTGATCAATACAAACATGAGAGATTCATGTTACAGTTTCAAAATATACCTATATCAACACGAAATTACTATTCTACCAGAAGACCTTTCCTCAGTCCTCTGGGAATGCTGACCTCCTTTTATTCCGTCAACTCCTCCATGCTGTTACTTCCGAGCCTTCCCACAAGTGCCCCACTACCTCCTCATTGTGCTTTCTTTATATGGCTGCTTTCTAACATTCCTTTCTCACTCTAGCTTCTGCTTCCCAGGCTTCGTGTCATGACTTCTCACATCTGAGTGTGGCATCCTTCTGGTTTCTCACTCTGCCCCACTGGACATAGTGTGATTATACCACGTGAAGATGTAGGACTCTCCTTTGTACCCCATGCTCTGAAAGAACACACGTGTGGCCCAGATTATAGCATAGTGAAGGTACAGCCCCACATTAAAGAAAATCTCAGTCCTCATAACTATATGAAAGTCGAAGGCCTTTGAGAGTCAAAGAAAATGAGCATGCATTTTCAGCACATTTAGTGTTTATGGACTTATATACGTAACATCCCTGCAAAGGAAATGTACAACCAAACTTATTTAAAAGTGACTTTTCCACAGCATGGACATAACGCATATTTTTAAAGCTCTCGGTACAAGTATGTTTTCTTCACTGTCTCGGGAGGTATTTCTACCCACGTTATGGATTGGATTTCTAGTTTCTCGGACTTTCTGTTTATCCCCAGCATGCCTTTGGGTGCGCTATCATGTGTGTCCCTGCTGAATGGTGCCCTTTGATTCTGTTGCCGTGAGGGGCAGTGACTACATTTTGAGATTTCAAGTTGAGTTTCAGTTTCATGCACTGGACATCACAGTGTGACCTTAGAGCACTTCAGCTAGTCTTTAAAGCTTTGTATTTTCTCTGAAAAAAAAAAGAGAGTTCTAAAAGCACATTTTTTCACAAATACACTTGGCCTTTGAGCACAATCATCCCAGCAAGAATTAGCTGGTATGTTCTTGAGATGTGACCATTTGAGTCTAAGAGGGAAGCAATCTTCTTTGATTTCCCACCGTTACACTGGTCTTGAAAATGGATTGCTAACTTATTTTTAACTTTTCTTCCACTGTATATTTTATTTTTAAGAATTATTATTTTAGTAGGATGGCATCATATGAAAAATAATTTTGTAATTCTTGTTTAAAACACAAACAGATAAAATGAAAAGTGTTAACAAAGGTACATTTTAAAAATTATTTTACTACTTTTACTTGTGTGTGTGTGTGTGTATGTGCATATGCATGTGTGCATATAACTCCCAGACTTTCAAAGGAAGAGAGGAAATATCTATTAGCTAGCACAAAATATTTCCTTTATTGTAGGGAGATACTATTAGTATAAAAAGAAGCTTATTATGTCTCCAAACTAGAGGGAATTGAGTAATGAATAAAGATGTTTTCTGATGTGATGTCATGTGAGAAGTAAGTCCCAATATGCTTCTTGGCTACATACTTAAAGACAATTGCGTTATTCATTGTCTTTTTCATACCTTCATCATGAAGTGTCCATTCTGGATCCCTCTAGAGATGGAGTTAGAGCTGGTTGTAAGTGGTCTGACCTGAGCTCTCGGAAACAAACTCTGGCTTTCTGTAAAAGTAATGAATGTCTTTAAGTGCTGGGCTGTCTCTCCAGTCTCTAAATTACACATTTTTGATTGGCAGGCTATAAAAATTAGTGAATAAGGCAAGTATATAAAGCAAATATATTTGGGGCTATTGATTGATTGATTGATTGTGTGTGTGTGTATGTGTGTGTGTGTGTGTGTGTGTTGTATGATCTATTTATGTGTGCATGCATGTGTTAGCAGGTACACATGCTGGTGCCTATATGTCTGGAGACTAATGTTGACCTTGAGTATCACAACGTCTTAATAAATATTCATGGAGCTGATAAAATATTTGAGGAAAACTTCAATTTTTAAAGAATAGAATAACAAAACATCACTAAAAACATGAGACTAGATTTGCTTAGCTTTGTAGTGCATCCTGTAGGACCGAATCCTTAAGCTTCCTTTTGTTCCTCATACTTTAGTATGTTTCTTATTGGAGGTATCTTTAGTTTCATGAGAGGGAGAGGGAGAGGGAGAGGAGGGAGAGGGAGAGGGAGGAGAGGAGAGGGAGAGGGAGAGGGAGAGGGAGGGAGAGGGGAGGGAGAGGAGAGAGGGAGAGGGGAGGGAGAGGGAGAGGGAGGGAGAGCTTCCTGTATGAATCTTTGTAAATAGTTTCCTCGCACTTTATTTCTTTACTATTTACAAACATTTGCACTATCTGCCAGAATATGTGATTGAAACTATTGATTTGGTCCAGATTTTTGGAGCTGTTTAATTTTCCTTTAATCTAATTGAAAAGATCAAAAGTCATATGTGCCTGTGTGTATTTGTTAATCGCTGTCAGAACCAGGAAATGTTTGTGACATGTCTAGCAATGCCTCAAGGACCTTGTGAAAAGTAAATTGGATATGGGCTTTGAATAAATAAATGCCATTTAGCCTGTGCTGTTACTGAAGTAAAGACTCAGGGAAAATCTGTATTTTCATCAGAGCACAGTGAACCTGGAAAGTGGACCTGGGAAATCAGTTTGCCTAAGATCTGAGAACTGCACCAGAAGCTAATGTCTGGTGGCAGAAGGGGACCACATACTGGGAACTTTGCTGGGGAAGGGGAGTGTGATGTTGGTCTACTGTAATCACCCAGAACTGAGGGTGAAGGAGGCAGCTAACAAGAGGCACTCTCCCACTTGGTTACCTTCAAGCTGTTATTACCAACACTGGGCTTTACCGTACAGTATATCAGCCATATCTATGTCAGCATGGCCTCACTAAGCTGAAAGAGAAGATAGAAAATGTCTGAGGACCATGTGATCCCTAGAACAAGCATTCTTCTGATTAGGTTTTAAATTATCTGGCAGCACGTAAGGAAAAGCAAACACACGCCAGGCATTTTCTTTGTACCCAAACATTACAAACACATCATTTATCTTCCTAAAAATTCTTGAGCGGACACTGCCTTTTCTCCTTTGGTCTTGGATGTGACACTTTCATCTATAAAAGCCATGAAATTACCTTGTAAGTCTTCCATGTGTACTGCAGAAGATAAGAAACTCTGAAGTAAAAGATGTCTAAGCATTTGTGTGGATTCCTCTTTCTGTTGCAGACTCATGAGGAAGTGTACAGTGGGTCCGCATCAATGGTCTGCATATAGTAGGTCTGTGCTGCAGGTGGCGAACACAGATTTGCAACCTTCAAGTTTGTTTCCTGTAGAGAGGAAGTTACTTTGCATTACAGAAAAAAAGGGTTGTCTGTCCAGAAAAAAAGGATTTGGGAAACTACACTTTCAAGTCCACTCAAGTCATTTGATAAATCTTAATTCTTTTACAAACAACTCATGCTTGAGATAAAAATAATTTTAAATTTTGTTTTTATTTAATTTCATTTCCTTAAGATAAAAAGCTATCGTACGAAGTCTTGCTTTTTCCAAATTCGTACACTGATATAAAAATTTGAACTTAGGAGATTTTTAAATGTTTAGACAAAAAAATCTTAGAAATTTTCTTTACGTTTATGGATTTCCTCTGAACCAGACAATAGCACATTATTAATCATTGCAGCACTCATTTCAAAGATAGTGAAACATTTTCAAGAAAAGTGTGGTGCATTTGCCACATGGCTGCTTCCGTGTTTAAGAGTAGGCGAACTTATGAGTGTGTGTAGTGTAAGTGTAGTTCAGTGTTCAGACAGGGACCATCTATGCCCATAAGCTGCCTGCTTTGACATCGTCCCTAATTTCAGGTCCAACAACCTCTTTACACACAATAGCCCTCCTGACATCCAAACAAATTCCTTCAACTTCTCCAATTTATCTCACAAAAAAGTGAACCTGGGCAAATACTCAAAGGACTCTCCTTCCTACTACAGAGATAACTAAGCATCCATGTTTTCTGCCGCCTTATTCGCAATACCAAGGATCAGGAATCAGCCTGGATGTTCATCAAATCAACAGATGAATGGACAATGAAAATTGACACATATACACCCAATGGACCTTTATTCAGCTAAAAAGAAAAATGAAATTACATTGGTAGGATAATGTATGTATTAAGCATTATAGTAAGTGAGGTGGTTAAGATTTAGAAAAACAAAAATGTCATGGTTTTGCTTGTATGGGGACCCTAGCTAATTACATTTATATGCCTGTATATTAATGGAAGTGAGTGTGCCATAGGTTACAAAACAACTAAGAAGATAATGAGAGCATACACGGCCTGGACTGAAGCCCTGCATATATTAGCAGATGTACAGCTCGGTCTCCATGTGAGTCACCCGACATCTGGAGTGGGGACTTTCTATAAAACTGTTGTCTGTCTGTCTGTGGAATCCATTGCCCAATTGGGATACCTTGTCTGGCCTCAGTGGGAGAGAATGTGCTTAACCCTGCAAAGAATTGATGCACCAGGGTGTGTGTGTGTGTGTGTGTGTGTGTGTGTGTGTGTGTGTGTGTGTGTGCGTGTGGGAAAATCCAGGGTGGGCTTTACCTGTTCAGAGGAGAAGAGGTGGGGGATGGGAGGAGGGTCTCCATGGGGGGAGGGTTTCTGGGTCAGTGGTGATCAGGATGTGGAATGAATAAATAAATAATAGGAAAAAAAGAAAGAAGTTCTGGTGTGCTATAGCCCAGTGGAATGATTATGGGTCACAATAATGAACTTCATGCAACAACCAGGAGGAAGGATTCTGAGTGATTTTGCCCTAAAAAATGGTAAATGTAAAGGAGACAGGTATATGCAATCTGGTCTTTAAATTACCTGATTTATATGTTTAAATGGCAAGTGATACCCCATAAATATGCATACATTTTATGTTTTCATGTATCCATTTAAAAGTTTAGCTAGGGCCACTGGGAAACATAGCCCAGGAGAACAGTTGACCAGCAAGAGAGTGATCTCTGTTTTAGTTCTTTATAATACAATAAGATAAAATAAAACAAAAGCGTAAGTAGGGCTAAAGTGATGGGGAAAAGTGCTTGTTTCATAGGCAAGAGGACCTATGTTTGTATCTCCAGTATTCATGTAAAAGGCACATAAGAGGGTACAATGCTTATTATTCTCATCCTGGGAGGCAGAGACAGGAGACTGAAATTGCTAATCAGTCATTTTAGTCAATTGATGAGTTTGAGGTTCAATGAAAGACCTTGCCTCAAAGAATAAGGTAGAGAGAAGTCGAGGAAGACACTGGATGTTAACTTCTTGCTCTCCCATACATTTATATGGGTATGTGCACCTGCACATCTGCGTGTGCCCCTCCACATATATATGTAGAGAAACGAAAACAAAATAAAACTTTAACTAAAATTATTGTTTCCTTACTTTTTAAAGAAAGTGACAATTTATCTCAGAGAAGTAGTACTAATATTGGCAAGAATGACTTTTTTTTGAATACTACGAAATAAAACTTTGAGGTAAAATTTGCCCTTTGGAAAAAGTTCTAGAAGGAAGAATGCCTTGAATGATGCCTCTCTGTGCACTGTGTGACGAACAGCAACTTCTGCCTTGGTTTGGGCTCAGTCTGTCCCACGACTTACTTTGTTTGCTGTTACAAGCCGTTTTCCTGAGGCAGGATTTGCTTATCATGTCTGTCTACTCTGTGACGCGCATCAGTCCTTTACCTAATCTTCACTTTCTGCTTGCAGGCTCTTGATGGCTCGGGTAACAACTCTAATGTAATTTCAGAGTTGCTGTTTGTATTTAATAGGTATTAAATTAAATGTGCAATTGGTCGACTGGAGATAAAAGTATCATTGAGCTTTTGGCAAAAGAGCTGAAACATATATTACATTCCAATGGGAAAATCATTAGTGTTAATAACTGAATATGAATCGTCGACATTTATTATCCTTGTCAGTATGCTAATGCTCATTAGATTTTTAATGAGAGGAAGGCAATAAAAACACGGCATAGAGTTAAAAATGGATATTAATTAGGGTATTAAAATGTCCTTATTTATGTAGTTGTGAAGAGGAAAGCTTGTAATTGAAACACTGATAATAGAAACATTTCCTCACCCCATTCCTTTCTGCTCCCACTTCTGTTTTTAAAATATTATAGAAACTGAGAAATAGAGAATGAAAGACCCAACTCACTTAAGGACACATGTTTAAAACATATCGTGTGTGTGTGTGTGTGTGTGTGTGTGTGTGTGTGTGTGTGTGTGTGTGTGTGTGTATGTCCATCCAGACAAATGTATATTCTTTATAGTAAGTGACTATAATGAGGATATAACACTCTGGAGTTTTATTAATAAAAAAACCAAATATATTATTAGTGTTTCTCAGGAGGTTGCTTATCTTAGATAGTCAAATAATGATGTTCACTTGGCTTTGGATTTCCCCATTACTCTCTGGCTATGAAAACAAAACAAAACAAAAATCAAATAACCTCCCCACCCCCAGTTCTGGATTTAAAGGGAATAAGAAATAGTTCATTCTAGAGCCAAATTTTAGTCTCTATGGTCTGGGAACACAGATTTATGTCACTACAAACTCCATGTTCCCATGCGGAAGCAGTTTCATAGAGTTTTATAATTTTAAAGAATAACAAGAATCAAGAATCAAGGCAAGTTTAAAATACGCTGGTGAGTACATCAGGAGATGGTTACAGCAAGGTAAGGGAAACACTTCTAGAGGCCCCAGATGCTATCTGATGACATCCTTTGCTGTTGGGTTGGTGGAACCTAGTGTTCTGCTAGGATAACAGATTCCGAAATGCTTATCTCTTAGTCACAGGATGCTGGTTCCAGCACAGGTGGGTAAAGAGTGACCACTCAGCAGTTCTAGGTGCCTGTGGTCCTGCAGCACTCCAGCCTGTGTACACCAATGCAGTTCTAATCATCATCACTCTTTGCAAACATGGCCTCCTCGCAGAGATTCTCACTGACGATGTACTGGATAGACTCGCAGACTGTCGACTTGTGTGCCAGTAAAATAAGACTGAAAGTTAAATACGATTTCCTTTTTTATTGAATATTTTATTTACATTTCAAATGTTATCTCCTTTCCTGCTTTCCCCTCCGGAAACCCCCATCCCACCCTCCCTCCCCCAGGTACGATTTTCTATGTAACATCCTGAGAGCGGTTCTGACACACCGTAGGAAGTATAAAATGATCTGCTGTGACTTTTGATCAGGTAAACTGAGGATGACCGAAGGTTTCAAAGAAGCCCTGTTTGAGCTTTCTTAATTACTGTCAGTCAGCCTCCTTAGTGTAAGTTCTTTTGCTGAGCCCTGCAAGCTGGGACATCCACATTTTATAGTCATTACTTTTAATAAATTAAACTGAATGACCTTTATCTGTGCCATACCTCAGGCCCTGTGTCAACTTTGTATGATGTACAGGTGAGAAATAGCCTCTGTCTTCAAGTTGATAATCAGAGTAATTTGCAATTTGCAATTTCAGTAGTTTAGATCTTATTCACTTTTTTTTAAAACAAAAATTAGGATCTGTCTAAATGAAAAATGTTTTAAGTTTATCAGAGGCACCGTTGTCTAGTTATAAAATAAAATATTTAAGTCTAAAAACTTACACACACTTCATTTTCTAAAAATGACATAACATCATTGTTTCTTTTACTTCTGGCATACCTCAAGAAAGCAAATATACTGATAAAATTAACATGTTCTTATTCTCACAAGAGAATGATGGATAGTCAGATTTCACCGCCATGTTTTGATAGTTTGTCTGGACCAAGACCCTCTGGTACATATGTAGACTGGCAATACAGAGCTCCTAGCTTTTCACCAGAATTGATTGCTTGGGCCATATTCTGAAGTCAGACACACTTGTGATTAAGTCTGGCTTTCACTTGGAGTGGGGCAATAGGCAAACTGCTTTACTTATGGCCGTCCTCAATACCCACAGTGACAAAGTGGAGATAAGGCTACTTCACAAAGTATGTTTGGATATTTGATAAAATTATGACGAAAAGATTTCATAGTACAGTCCATGGCAAAAAAAGGAAAGCATTGTGGCAATTCACGTTTCAAAAGGAAATTTTCTTTTTTAAAGTCAATAAAAGCATTTCTCTCCCTGGTGATCCCCATTCCAATTTCATATCTCATCTATTCTACTACCCTCCTCCCCATTAAAGCCTCTTCCCACCAGCTATAGACCCCTTTCCAGTTTCCCAGGTTCTACCCATACTGGTGACCACATACATGCGCATAACAATATTAGCAGTTAGGATCCACACTCAGGGATCAGGAGATGTTTGTCTTCCTGAATCAAAGTTTCTTCACTTAATACAATGTTTTTCAGTTCTATCAATAGTCCTGTGAATTTCATGATTTCATTTTTCACAGCTGAATACAATTACATAGTGTATATGTACACATATGTCCATTTTCTTTAACCACTGGTCTGTTGATGGCAACCTATGTTGGTTCCATTTCCTTGATAGGATGACTAGACCAGCAATAAAGATAGGCATGCAAGTATTCTGTCATAAAATTTAGAGCCGCTGGGTATTTGGCAAGGAGTGGCATGGCAGAGTCAAATAGTGATTTTTTTTTTTTTTTTTAAGATTTACTCATTTATTATATGTAAGTACACTGTAGCACACTGTAGCTGTCTTCAGATACACCAGAAGAGGGCATCAGATCTCTTTACAGATGGTTGTGAGCCACCATGTGGTTGCTGGGAATTGAACTCATGACCTCTGAAAGAGCAGTCGGGTGCTCTTAACCGCTGAGCCATCTCTCCAGCCCAAATAGTGATTTTTTTTAAGTGATCAAGAAAGTCCAACATTGTCTTTGTTTTTACTTTTGAGACATCCCACACTGATCTCAATAGTTCCTGCCAACAGTAATTAAAGATTCCCTTTTGTTCAGTGCCATGAGCAAGCTACTTCCCTGTGAGTTGTTTGTCAGGGAAGTTCCTGAGGTCCCCAAAGGGATGCAGGCAGTTGTCACTGCTGTTGACTGTCCATCAGGACTAGTTGGTAAAAGTCTGTTACTGAGGACTGATATACTTTAATAATATAAAGAAATGAAGTTGGACTTTGGCTAGAGGCTTCCTCCCAGTGGGCTTGCCCTTACAGTCCCTGAAGATGCTGGGAGAGAATTGTCATCAACATTAATATGTAGCTGTGGGTGATACATACAACATCATAGGCCAGGCAGGATTTTCCCACTGGGATAAGTCTACTACTACGGAGGCAGCTGTCTACCGACCGTTGAGCTGCCTTTTGAAATACACTATAGGAGGAAATCCTTGTCTGGTGCTTTGCTTCTAGCCCATCACAGGCCCTGATGTAGCAGTCACTAATGTTATTTTGCTAAATGAGCGTGACATATCTATACGATTGACTTCTATTTTTGGTTGTGAGCCTAGCCTTTAACGGCTGAGCCATCTCTCCAGCCCGACTTCTAAATAATTATGTCTTACCTCTACATTTGTGCTCTCTAGTACTGATTAAAACAGTTTCTTCATCTTCTTTGTGTTCAGCGTCAAGGTTAATAGGTTGGAGCCATCATTTCTTTTTCCTATTGGTCCCGAAACAGGGGACATAGTGAATCATAGTGACTTTCAGTAAAATATATATTTTCAGACTATTATTTTGCATACATTTTTATTTATAATTTAAAGGGGAGTATAATCAAGAACTTTTGACCTCTCACGAATGAAATAGTTAGGCATTCAGAGTTAAGTGCTATGACTAAGGACTTTATTAACACATTTTAAAGTGAACTTTTTAGCTTTATTAAAGATGCTTTCCATAAGGTAAGGATAATATCTAAGCGAGAGGATGATGATAAGCAAAATGAATTTTTTTAGAGCAATAATAGCATATTTATGTGGAAATTTTAGATTAGTGGTTCTTAACCTTCCTAATGCTACACTCCTTTAATACAGTTTAATATAGTTGTGGTAAGCCCCAACTATAAAAATTATTTTTATTGCTACTTTGTAACAACTACTGTAATTTTGTTACTGCTATAAATCATAATATATTTTTGGAGACAGAAGTTTACTAAGGGGGATGTGAGGCAAAGGTTGAGAAACACTGATTTGATGGTAATAAACGCACCAGAGACAAATTTGATACCCACAGATCAAGCTTTTTAATGTTTTAAAACCTTCTTATTTAAAATCGATATTATAATATCATTATGTCCTTCTTTTCTTCCCTATAATACTCAACATAAACCATAGTAAGACAGTAAATATTTACAGGCACGGTACTTATTGTATTAGTAGAAATCAGTGAAGATGAAGGTTCATGTTATTAGAAAGAATTAAAAAATATGTGTTGGGGAATATGGGGGGCAGTATGGGGGATATATGGGGGAACACCCGTATGGGGGAGGGGGAGGGGAAGGGATGGGGGCTTATGGACAGGAAACTGGGAAGGGGAATAACATTTGAAGTGTAAGTAAAGAAATATATCTAATAAAAAATTAAAAATTATGTGTTGATTAAATGTTTAAATTTTCTTCACTCATGAGTGTGTCATAAGATTCATGCTACGGAATATACATGTTACTGGATAATGAAAAAGTTGACAGATTTATTAAATTTCATCAAATGTGTCATATAAATAAAAAAATTGAAGGGAAAGCAGGCAACTTTCCAGAATTGACAGTGGCAAGCAGCTCTATGTTGCGCACAACAAAGTAGAGTGGGCTAGTTAGCGTACAGGAACTCATTTCTCATAGTTCCTACGCTGAGGGGCAGACCTGGATACCAGCATGACTTGATTTGGGTGACCTTCCAGTTGACAACTGACTTATTTGTTTCCTTCAGTGGCAGAAGAGGGCGAGTGTTTTGGGGTGCCTTTTATTTGGGCTTTCATTTCATTCCTGGGGGTTCCAGGCCATGACCTCATGAATGCCTAAAGACTTCACCTAATGCTGTCACACTGAGGACCAGAGCGGAGTGCTGCTTTATTCTTCCCTACAACACATTAAGTGTAGAGAGAGCCAGTGGTAAAGGCAAATGAAATAAAACCAGAAGAAAAGAATTAATGTTTCAATTTTCTTTTGATTAACTTGAGCTCTTTGTTCCATGGTTTATAATCTCAACTCTCTCAACATCCTGCTTACTAATCTCACCACAAACATTGTAAAGACAAATGTAACACTCAACTTTTTAAATTAAGTTTACCATAAGAAGAATTTCTAAATTAAGTTAGATGTAAGCAAAAGAAATGAAATTCAGAAGTTGGTTAATAAAGTGCCTAAGAGGAGAGTAAATTTCCAGGAATGCAGTGTAGCCGATTGAATATCCTCTTAGCGTGCAAAGTCTCAGCGGCAATGTACTCTGGAAATCAGCAGCAGGCCTTCTGAGAGAGGCTAAGGAGCAAGGACAGGAGGAGGCATGTTTTATGTTGCCTCTAAACTAGCTGTGTAAAAGCTTGCCATAATTTGGAACCCAAGGGTTAAGGCTGAAAAACTTTAAGGCAGATCTGTTTTTTGAGCAGTCGTGAATACCATTCCAGCCAGTTGTCAGGGACATAGACACCATGGTCCAGATCTAGAGTATGTGAGCTGGCAAAAGTCTAGGAAGAAGGTCCTGGGGAATTTATGTGTGTTAAACATCTCTAATTGATTCACTGACATTGAGCTTAGCCTTATAACATTTTTGGTCAATGAAATGTTACAGTATTTAACAAAAACATATTTTAAAAATTCTTATCGTATTTGTGTTCTATGACCATTTCCCAAGATCCTTAAGTAGTGACTTGATCATCAACCTAGGGCTATATTACATGCATGTAACTGAGGTCAAGCCCAGAGTATTACCAAATGTCTGAGTGACCCATAGCCTGAAGCAGGGCTACTCAGCCATACAAGCCTTATTGAGTTATTGGAACCAGGTGTTCCTCACCTGTGCATACAGTGATATTTTATGGTGATTGATTTTTACATGACATATTTTGGAACATGTTGTTAAAATAGGTAACTAATAGAATTACCAAAGTGTATGTGTTTCAAATTTCCTTTCAAAATCTTTACTGTTATCCCTGGGCATTTATTATTAATATTATTAATGGGAATTTTTACAGTAACAGTTCTTCATTAACTCTACAGCCTGCAGCTTTGTTTCTAAGGATTCTCAGTCCCAGTTCATCTGGAAGAATCGCCAGGGGAAAGGTAACAACTAGCCTGCAGCTAGATCCTTTTAGTACTTTGAAGAGATTTCATCAACTCATAAATGTATGTATTTAACCAGTGAATATCAAATGTGATCCACACATGTCCTTGCTCATTAGAGAAAAAGACCAATCAGTCCACATGTTTAGTAAAAGCACCAAGAAATTTTACTTTGAGAACATCTGCCAAGCTTTTTTTCTGCTGAGTCATTTATACCTAGAATATATGTCCACATTTCATACCATTATAAGAAATGATTAAATTTACAGGAACGAGTAGCATTAAGAGAGATTCAGCATTATCTGAGGGGTGTCTCCAACTTGGGGGCCACTAGAATATAGCAAACACTGGTATATTTCAAACAGTCATATATATTAAAAACTGCATATATCAAATAAACACAAGTATACATCAAACAAGCACTGACATATATTAAACAGCAGTATATATCAAACACTTTGGTATGCAGATATGTTGATTTTTGTTTATTTTAGCAAGGTTGATTGTGAACTGGAAAATTTTGTAAAATATAAATAATTTCTCTATGAAGTTAAGACCAAAGTTAATTTTAAATCAGTTTAGAAATTGTTTCTGTAAATTAAATGTCTCCCCACAATGGAGTTTAAAACTTCTTAACTGTTGAGTAACTTGTGTTTTATTGGTTTAATTTTATAGAGTGAAGTGTGTTTGATTGGTCTAATTTTATAGGATATATTTTGATCATATTCCTTCCCCGCCCCCAAACTCTTCCCAGATCCTCCCCACCTCTCCTTCCATCCAACTTCATGGTTTTCCTCTTTTTCTCTTAGAAAACACAAATAAGAAAAGGCATAAAATTCAAAATAAACAAAAAAAATCTAATAAGACAAAAACAAAACAAAACAAAAAACAAACCCCAAACCAAACCAAAACATAAAGCATACAATAAACAGAAAATGTGATTTGCTTTGGCCAAATATTCCTGGAGATAGGCCTGCCCTGCAGTGTGGTTAAAATACCCAGTGTTAAGTCACTGGATAGAACTGATTTCCCTCTTTCCAGCAATTGCCAATTGTAAATTGCTTCTTGGTAAGGTTTGGGCCTTTGTGTCCACTACCCCTTATCCATCCTAGAATTTCCTCTCATATGTACCAATGTATTTTATTTTTAATGTGAACACAGCAATATTTTCTTTTGAGCCCTATGCTGTATCATGATTAAAATGCTTTGAAATGTATATATTCCATCCTTGACACAGCTCCCAACATTGGAATGACTTCCTAAAGAAAATGTTTTCATTTAACACCAAATTTGTTATTAAACTACTCTCCTTTTATTATTAAGAAATTACAACTTAATTGTTGAGGCCAAAACATTAATAATTCATAAAACAATAGTAACAGTAACAAAATAATGTCCAAAAGTGTACTGTGTAGGGCATTGTAAGAGTTTTGCATGTCATATTTCAAGTATGCCTCCCAGTATCCTTTTTATATATGGACATCATTATTAACCCTATCTTACAGATAAGAAAATAAAAGTTAATTAACTTCCCAATGTCACACTGAGAGTAAGTGATGAAAACAAAATTCTAACCCGGGCAATTTCATTTTAAAGTCTGGATTCTTAGCCATTTATATTGGTCATTTACTGCACTGTAACATGAAAGGCTGAGATAATTAGGATGCTTATTGGTCATAATTTCCCTCTCAAGGCACTGACAACCGAAATCCATCTTTAGTAACTGGCAAAGGCCATTTTACTGGGACAACAAAAGGCCAGGTTATCAGCAGGTGGAAGAACTCTCCATGTACACATTGAGGACTCAAATATTACGATGCCTGACTTGAAAGTTGACTGATGCTGTTTTTCCCAGTACACTTTGAAAAAATTTCAGAAAAATGGCAAAAAATAATTTTAATATGGAGCTCTTTCATTTTTTTATATCAAATTTCCAAAATCTTAAGTTCTATGAATGACAGTTGAAGGAAGTGCATGATCAAGTTACACAGTAAAACTTGCAAAAAAAACCAAAATCTAGTGAGCGCAATGGTTAACTTCTTGGTAATTTTGTAACAACATGAAAATAGTGTGCATACTCAGTGATCAAATATTTATTTTATAATAGGACACTGAGAAATTTCTAAGAGTTGAATATGCAGTACTCATTTAAAAGCCAGACATGGAGATGTACAGTTGTAGCTACAGTACTATGAAGGCAGGGACAACCCAGTGCCCTGCTGGCCAGCCGCTCTCACCAATCAGTGAGCTCCATGTTCAGTGGGAAACCTTAAATGATAGAAGTTATCTGATGTCAATTGGACACACAGACACGCACATTACCCACACACACACACACACACACACACACACACACACACACACACACACACACACATGCTCACACACACACACACACTCTCACACTCTCACACTCACACACATGCGTGCACACACACACACACACACACACACACACACACACACGCACGCACACACTCAACCTCATAATTTCCAAGTTCTTAGACTCGTGATGTCAGCCACTAGGTGGTTATTTAACGTAAACATAGCTGAGATCGATCTAGTTTCGGTCCTGGTGGCCAATGCTATTTTAGAAATACTTTGAAGTTCTTTCTTGGAAGGATAGATCTTACCACCATTTTACATCACATTCTGTGTGCAATAAAGCTCTGAAGTCAATTTGAAATAATGATGAAACTTGTTAGTTTTCATTGCAGAACAAGTACCGCTATTTTGCAGATCAACATAATGACATCAAAGAAGCCTATTTAATATCAGAGCTTGATTTGAAGTAAAATTGGACATCTTGAACAAGGAAGAATTTCACAAATTAGGTAAAAATGCAATTATCCTTTCTCAGAATATTAGATACCTTCAAATATGATATAAGAGAGACAATCACAAAACCAGATGCCTAGGTGTAATCAAAAGCCTATGTAAGAGAGGGCGGTCAAGAAGTTAGTAGATACAGAATAATGATATGCATTTCATCATCTCACAGGGTTTACCAATCCTCTCACATTGCTGGGTTGGAAGGATTTCTGAGGATAGGAAATTTCAGCATATGATATGTATGGGTGTCCCAAGGATATCTGAGAAGTCACATGGATAGAACCACCTCCTCCCTTTCCTCTTTCTAGTCACTACAAAGAGTACACTTGCATATGTGTATAGGATATTCTGCATAATTAGGATAACTAATCCCCTTTGCTGAAGATATTTATAACTAAGATTTGTTGAAACCTTTGAACATAATTTTGAAATGAACCAAATGACGATTCACAGGCCATAAAACTTAGTCCACATTGAATTATACACACAGCCTAGACATTGATCCATTTTAATAGTATAATTCCTTTGGGCATTTTTTCTATTGACTACTGAAGACTAGCTAGATAAATTAGAACCATTTTATGTGTTTTAGTTTCTTTTAGCTACCTTAGACTCTTTAGCTGCTCTGTTTGGTTTTAAAGAAGTTTTATTCTGTGAAATACACTCTGGCAGGCTTTTGGCTTACTAACTTTTAGAGTTTTTATCTGTCCAATCATGATAAATGTTGCTATGCTTAAGGAGACAGTCACACTAGATAAAGTTCCTCTCATTTTTGCATTTGAAGTGAAAACCTATAGGCAAACGACTAAAGCTGCAATAAAGCCTTCAGTTTGAATGGGTGAAAGGCTTCTCACTGGATGGCTATGAAGGTGGGAGGTGGGGTGAAGCCCATTCCACTAAGGCTGTTGGCTTTGCTTGTTTGCTTATTCTCCGTACACTCCCTGGTCTCTGAGGGCTGCAGCCATCTTTTCCCTATGGTTTATTTTTCTTGAGGAGATTGTATCATAGAATATAAATCAGAGTACAGGGTGTGCGTGTCATCAGTCACTAATATACTTGTGTTTTGACTTTAAGAGGTGAAGGTAAATTTAATTATATTTCTGACCCTGGGCATGGGGGAGTTATATATTTTCCTATGCCACATCTCTTCATGGAAGATAAACACTATTAACCCAACTGAGCATGTTATTTTTCTCTACTTCATGAAGAAAGTTTAGAGTGCTTTGAGAGAATGATGTAGAAAGTCTGGCCTTTGCAGTGGCTTGGAGGTGTAGAATAAATATGCAATTAGTCTTCGTCCCTTATTTTCGACAAACTCTAGTGACATTGCTTCTTCCCCGTTCCCTAAGGTAGAATTCTGCATCCCTTAGAATGTCCCAAATGCATTTTTAGTTATGAAAGGATTGCTGGTAGGCCTCTCTGTAGTTTTAGGATGGGGTCTTACCACTAAAAAAACCCCAATGTTGTTGAAGCCTGAGATAGTCCTACACCATCTGGTCTCTGAGACAAAATTGAGGATGGAGATTAATGGATTCACAATAGCTTATGCTTACAAGATTCTTGAACTGATGTATGTGCTAGGAGGATGATGTTACATAACTTCAAGGGACAGACGATCCTATTTTATATCTGCTCATTCAATTATTCATATATAGCATTTATGATAAACCAACAAACACATGTATCTTTCTGAGTCCTGTAAGCTATTAGCAAAGTATTTAACATGAGGAGGGGGTTCTAGGGATCTCAATTTTATTTGGTTTATGGAAAGGTTTGATTGGCCTGGGATTTGGGACTACCATCTGGAGAGAGAAATCTTGTAAGAGTAAGCCCTTCAATGTATGGGATCTTTCAAAATCAGCCATTAGAGACAGAATTGAATTGGATTGTTTAACACCTGGTTGGTGTTCAGAAAACCAGGCAATTAGTTGTTTGCATTGGCAAATACTCAAGAGTAGGGAAATTAAACAGTGTGATTTTATTGCATGTTACTGTGCCCAGGTATATCTAGAGAAATACAAATATTACATTATGCATAAGCTATGTCTTTTCAATGAAATTCCAGGTGCTGGAGAGAAGTCTCAGAAGTTAAGAGTTTGCTGCTCTTGCAGAGGAACAGGGTCCAGCCGTGACACAGCAGTCTATAACTTTCATTCCATGGAATCTTTTGACCTCTGTGCGCACTTTGCACACATGTGGTGAACATACACAGAGGCAAATTCTAATGCTCATAAAATGAAAATGAATAAGCAATTCAAGAGTAAATGGTAGTTATGAAATAAAGATGATATTGAGATAAATAACCATAATGTATGAGATAGTTACTATTTTACATGCATTGTTTAATTTAATTGTAAGAACAATCTAAGAGATACCTATTATCTTTTCCAGTCTAAAAATGCACAAATAGATTCTTGTCAATGTTATAATTACAAATAACTCTATTAGGGCTACTCATTTAATGGGACTACTTATCAGACCAGGTAAAAGAAGCCTCTAGACATTTTCCAATCAAACAGCTATGAAGATGGAGGGTTTTAACTCCCATGTAGTCAGGTTCTAAGAACCTAAGCTCTCAAATTGCATACTAGCCTAAAAGACAAAAGCCAAGTTTAACTATCATGTAAATATTGCCCTGAAATAAATAGTTCCTCTAATCACAGTGTTCTTATTTCATTCATTCCAGGTATCACATAGCTTCTCCACACAGCTTCACTGCATCCCAGTAAACTGGAGACAGTAACTGAAGAGAAAATTCCTGTTTGAGATCACTGTAGGACCTGGAAGGACACCAGCTCTCCAGTCACTGACTCTTAGCTGTCATAATTTCTACACAGACCTAGCATAGTGCTCTGTATACCCTTTTATGACTGCTTCATGTCAGTAGAAAACGAATGCACAAGGCGGGAGTATTTTCATCCCTTTGCACTCCTTCATCTAATGAGTCATTGATAAGATGGGGAATCAGAGTGGTGAGATCCTAATGAGAGATCTGAATCGTGGGCAGGAAAAGCACTTGGCTGAGAATGTTCTAGACAATAGTTGAAGGATATCACCCTATGTTGATAGGTCATTAATTGCAGGCTCCAGGTATTGGTTTCACCTCTGCGTGTTTCTGTGGACTTTAACACATCCCCTGACTCAACCACTGGCTTCTTTGTTTAGTGTCCAACATTGGTAATCTATACAGTGACACACCTTGAGAGTTCTTTGATTTTTATCAAGTGCCACAGGGACACTATTCATATGTAAATAACTAGTCTTATTTAGAAAGGAGTTTTAAAAACCCAACATTGAACAAAGTAACGAACAAATAGAAATAATTAGGACATTAGCAATCCACTTTCTTCAATCTGACATCCAAATAAAAAAATAATTTCAATGTAACACCTTGCTTTAAAATGTTATTAGAAACTGTCACACCATATAATCATGCGCACCTCCTGCATTCTAATGAAAACAAACTGTTGTTTCTTTTGAGCCTGTCTCCAGAGAAAAGTCCTCAGGGATAAACCCAGTCATTCAGTTGCATAATAATACCAGGGTCTTTCAGAGTCCTGCTAGACAATGCAGTAGAGAGGAGAATGCAGGAGGCAGTGGAAATGAAAACTGAATGCTGTGTTTTTCACCATGACCTTATTTTCTATGGCAGATTGTCTTAGATGCCCCCTTTTATCTAGTTCTCAGTAAGCTATGGTTGGACACTAGATTTAAATTTTCTGGCTTTTAAAGGTGTCTTTACTTCATTCTAGTTACTTTGAGATATATTTCTGTCTATGAGCATCAATTCCTTTAACATAGAAAGAAAATATTAACTGCTTTTATGACTCAACTAGAAAATACCTGCCAGACAGCTGGGTCTGTAGCTCAATGGTACAACATGAGCTTCTTAGTTTAATCCCGGCATGCCCCTCCCTGCAAAACACCCAACAATAAGACTTAGGAAAAATATTTTGAAGAGTGCTTGGCATATGCCAGGCATTCAATAAATGTTAGATATTGTCCTTACTGCCACCTTGTTTGGGGCCTGCAGTCATGGCAGCAGAGCCAGAGGACTGCATCTCATGTTGAATGTTTGCAGGAAATAGAATGGCTCAGCAAGGCTTTGTGTTGCATGGGAACACCAGTCAGTTCTGCTTATTCTGTGTAAACTGTATGGTAATTTTACCTGATGTGTCACCACATTTTCATCCCTATGTGCATGCACACACATTCATGCACTCACACAGACACGCCTGTGTATGTATATGCGCATGCGTGCACATGTATGTGTATGTGCATGTATGATCGTGTGTATGCTTGCATGTATGTGTTGCCGGGGCAAACATAAGGCTTCACAGAAGGCCTCTACCACTGAACGACATACCCTGTCTCACTTTCACTCTCCATGTGCTTAGCTCAAACTATCAGTATTTGAGAAAGTTTGTTGCTCTTTAAGTGTTTCTTTTTTTTTTCCGAAGCTGGGGACCGAACCCAGGGCCTTGCACTTGCTAGGCAAGTGCTCTACCGCTGAGCCAAATCCCCAACCCCATTTGTTGCTGTTTAATTACTAACTGTAAACTTAGATGTGAGTAAAAGGAAGTTAGGAAATTAAAGTGAGTTGTATTGATAAACTCTGTGTCTTTTTTTATATTGTTTTAAATAGAGTTGTTTAACACTGATGTGATATTAAAAGTCCTGTTTTTTATTTCCAAGGAATGGTTCTTTTTCAGTGTGGCCATTCTAAGAGCTCTGGCTTTCCTTTAGCAGAGTGTACCTTTACCTGTAGGAGCTGGAGCAAAGTAACCGTCTCAGTTAGAAAAGTACAATTATTATTCTGTACCACTTATTTTTGACTTTTATTGACCTATGCAAGTCTGTGTCTGCAAGACCTGGGATCTGAGGGCAGATCTTAACGCGTGTGGCAGACTGCAGTCTAATGCTATAGACAATCCTACTTCAGCTTTGTGTATTTTTATACAAGAATGTAACAAAGAAAGCAATGATCCAAATAAGGTTTCTTTGAGTTCAGAAAAAACACAATTAGGAAAATATGTAAATTAATGACAGTAAGCAAGTAGTAAATATTAACAGATCAGTCCTTTGGGAAAGGATCAGAACTTTTCTCTGGACAGACCAATTTAAACACCATTAATTGTCTGTAGCATACTATAGATTATACCTGGGGAAGTCTGAAAGCAAGGCAGGAGGCCATAACCAGATGCTGGACACTTTGACCAGACTGGGTTCTATAGCTATGTTCTGACATCCCACAAGTAAACATGTCTTATACATTGAACGTAAATGATTGTCAGAGGAACCATGAAATTACATCCAAGAACAATCTAGGGTAAAAATGCACCTGAGGTAAAAGACCTTCTGCTTTTTTTTTCCTGGAGCCTCTGTCACAGTTCCCCAAGGCGATGTTTCAAAATTTATTTTTTTAAAAGAGTTATTTATTTATTTTTATACGAGCATTACAGATGGTTGTGAGCCACCATGTGGTGGCTGGGATTTGAACTCAGGACCTCTGGAAGAGCAGTCAGTGCTCTTAACCACTGAGCCATCTCTCCAGCCCCTGTTTCAAAATTTATAATGGTAAGAAAATAGCTTTACAGCTCACTTTTTATTAAAATAATGTGTGTGTGTGTGCGTGTGTGTGTGTGTGTGTGTGTGTGTGTGTGTGTAACATTTCCATGCACATGTGGAGAAGGGAGGTCAACTTTTGGGTGTCGATTCTGTACTTCTACCATGAGTTCTGGGACTAAAACTCGGATGTCAGGTTTGACAGCAAGTGTCTTCACTTACTAAGCAACATTCCTGTCCCAGCTTTACAATTTTATTATTAATCACTTACTGACTTTTCTATGTTTGAACATAATTCTCCCTGATCTTTTGAATTTTGTATTCTTTAACTTATTTTAATAGATGGAATTATTGAATCATAAAATGTTTAAAACATTTCTCACTTTATATAACCTTTGAATTTCAAATGTTCTAATCAGAAAAGGACTAAATAAATAAATAATATAAATAAAATCACATCTAACTTTCCTTTCTTCAAACCAAGTAAAAGGTATCCAAAACTCAGAGAGAAATGTTTTGCAGAACTTGAGGATAAGGCCCGTGGTCCTCTTCGACTAGCTAAGCACAGAGGGGAAAAGTTGATGTTTCTATCTCAACTGCCTTTCCCACTACTTTAGCTTTTTATTGCTGCTATGAAAGCTAATACATGACAAACTTGGTGTCTTAAAATGATGTACATTTATTTCTTACAGTTGTGGGGAGAATAAAGGGACTGGATGTCCATGTTTCCTTACAATGGCCACAGAGACATTTTGTTTTCTTGTTTTTTCAGTCCGTAGAGCTCATCTCTGGTGTCCCTCATTTACCTTTAAAACCAAATGGCTGCATCTTCACACCACCTCCCTTCTCTCTGACTCTGCTTAGAGTCACAGTCTAGTCTCTGCTTGACATCCTGAGCTGGCAAGTACCTTGGTGAGCACCCTAAGATTGTGATGATGCCAACGAGCGATCTAGGATAGACTGTTCTGCCTTCAGGTCAGACGACATCAGGTCATTGACGATGTCACATGCAAAGATTCTGTATCTACTTAAGATGACATTCACAGGTTTACAGGTTCTGTATCAGGATGTGGACATCTTGGAGTGATTGTGTGAGTGTGTGTGTGTGTGTGTGTGTGTGTGTGTGTGTGTGTGTGTGTGTGAGAGTGTGTGTGAGAGAGAGAGAGGTTCTGTCCACCAGACCCACAGAATTTAGAACCTATCAGGAACCCCATAGATTAGATTAGTTAATTACCTGTGGAATTTGAATACATAATGTTAGGAGCTGATGGCTAAATGTTATCAGGGGAAATATGGGTCTCTAATTTATTATGTAGAATTCTCAGGACCAGCTAACTGTGTTCCATACTTTTAAAAAGTAATATAGTAATTCGTACCCATATATTACATAATGCTGCCAGTGGGGTCTGTAACTATATTAAGCACCATTTCTGCAGGAAAAAATGAATATTCACACTACAATAAGGATTATAAATAACCTTTTAGTAGGCCATGTCAGGTTTCTGCAAAAAAAAAAGTTTTTTAACTTGCAAAACTGTTCTGTTTCTTTTTTGATTTTGAAATTGTTCTTAATATTATTGTATCGGAAAGACCAGGAATCACAAAGTACACACACACACACACACACACACACACACACACACACACACACACACACACACACACACAGAAACACACAGGTCCCCATATGCATGCACATACACAGAGACAAGCATGTATACAGATGCTTCCAGCAATTGTTTTAATTTTCCTGTCAGGCACATAGGTGGCACTTAAAAAGTTTCAGATTTTGGAGTATTTTTAAAGTAATGTTAACATAGAGCACCGGGTTTCATCATGACATTTTTCCGTACACGCATCCTTATACTTTGTTCTTAGCACATTCCCCACGGACCTCCCTCTTCTTCCTTGCTGGTCCTCCCAGCCAGGACTTCTTCCTTCTGTTCCAAATGTTTTACTTTCTCTCATCTGTAAGGTATAGATTTAACTGTATATGACGTGAAAGTAGAAAGTGGACTGTAAGAGAAAAAACGTAGATAGAAAGGGAGTGGGTAATTAGAGGATAATGGAATATATATGGCAGATTTTGAGGTAGTTTTTAGTTTAAGTTTTCCTAACTAGAGATGCTTACCTGGTAAAGTTCAGATACATGTTTCCAAATCCAAGAAAACCTTCAAAAACCTGAAACACTCATTTTGGTAACCGAGTATCTTGAAAGAGGGAGATTTAGACCGTAGGGAAAGAATGCCTTATGTATCTACAAGAAAAAGCTCAGCCATGCTGTGGTAACAAACAGCTCCTCGAGGGCCAGAAAAAGCAAAGCTGTGTTTCAGAAGGAAGCAGATTCAGGGGTATTTGGCAAAGGACATCAAACACTGTCTTTTTATTTTTTCAATAACTGGCATGTGTAGAATGTTCTCTGAGAGAGCAAGAGTAGAAAACTTGCCGTCAATCTCAGCCACAGAGATTAGGAGACCAGCAAAGAATGGTGCTGTCTCCCAAATCTGCTGTCGATGAAGTCTCGCAGACTCCTCTTGCCCGCCCCCTAGAGGTTCATTCTGGCATTTCCGTTTCTTTCTCAGAGTCAGCAGAAGTTACCCTGAGGCTGCCTTGGGGTGATATCAAATAGAGTGACAGTGTGCAAAAGAATAAAATAAAACAGTACAAAAAAACCCAGACCAAAACAGAAGTCCTTCCTATAAGGCTCAAGACTTTGAATTGGAGAGTTTTCTATTGATGGAGCAAGTGAACTCTGATTGCCCTCACTATGGAAGTAGATATTTGCTTCAACACGCATGCTCAGACATAAGCCCCAATTCAAGTGTCTAATTGGTAACCATGTCTATGGGTTTCCTGAATATCCCATGCCCCAACCCCATTCACTTCTACAAAAGACCACAGGACACAAGAAGGGAATTGGGGTATATAAGTGAATGGGAGCTTGGGTTTTGCACGTCCCCCTCCACCCCCCATTTTGTACCTTGACATAAATTTACACAATCAGCAGTTCAGGCATGCCTCCTCTCTTCATATTTGTAAATGAACATTATCATTTATTTGAATGTCTTGAGCAAATCAGAGTCGCCTATATTTTGTTCTCATTCGTTGCTGAATATGGATGCCAGAGGACCTGGTTGTAACAAACAGCAGCAAATGCTAAGGATTGTTTCTTGCAAGCACATTAACTTTAAACAGTCTACTGCACATGCAAGGAAATATATTTATGATCTATGCAGTGATCTCAGATTATTTAGCAGCCCGAGTCTATGAGTTTGGAGTAAAATGTTAAGTGGTTAAATAAAATATGCAGTCGGTTGGTATTGAGGAGTGCAGTACCTCTGAGGAAGTCCTCCCGGGGATCCCGTCTCTCCTGTTATCTCTCCTGCAGGTGAGCCAGAGTGGCTGTGTCAAGCGCTTCATCTCACTCTGCTGAGACAAATGATGTTTGTTCAGAGATGATGGCTTAAGTTGCCACCCCACATCAGTGTGGTTGCCTGGGATTTTTGCCTGAGCACAGAACTTACTTCTCTTGGCTCTTGTAACTGGTCATCAGGCACCCCGTATTTTCAATTTGTCAGTTTGATTATCCAAACGTCTTTGGATCTTAATCACTATTTAATATCAGAGCAGGATTACTAATCTGCAGGTGGCCAGGATACTTGGGGTTGATTTGTGTTTTTTTTTTTTTTTTTTTAACTAAGTATTTGAACTATTTTGTCTTAGCAAACCTCTGTGAGCCCTGCTTTTATCCACAAAAGAATCACTATCTGAAATAATTTCAAAAAAATTTCATATCATTTTAAAATAATTTGAATCAACATATTCATTAGTGATTGAAGCTACTGAAAGGTCGGAGGTTACCGAATGCTTAGGAACCTAATCACATATGCTCTTCAGGACAGCTCCTAGCGTTTGCATTGACAATGGTTTATTAATTAGATGAGAGTGATTTTGGCCCTAAAGAATTAGTTTTGAAAAAAATAAAGAACTTTAATATATCAATCTGAGATCTAGTCCAAGCTCACTGCTTATTAAAAAGTATATTTATATGGATATTTTGAATTTAATTGCACCGTTAAACTATAGTTTCTCACTAGGACATTATGTCTTCCAGTCCCAGTTCCATGGAAGTACCTATTCCTTTCATGGTAATACTTCCATTAAGGGAAGCTGTTTAGCGGATGAGCAACTTACCTGGAGTATAGGTGAGCAATGAGAAATAACAGACAATGGGATCTGAGGTAGGCAGGAGGATGGGTGGACGGGTTTAGATGACAGAAACATGAGTTTGAGCCCAGTCTCTGACATTTGTAAATGATAATGAATGCTAACTTCTTGAACGTTTCCTCATTTGCAAATGGCCCTGAACAAATCTCTTTAATTTCTGGTGGGAATAAAATGAGAGAAATCGTGACCCTCACGGTGTTGCACAGTCATAGCGATCCATCTTAGGATCTCATCTCAGGGGTAGAGGTTAAGGAATATAATTTTACTTTTCTAACAAAGAAACTGAAACTTTCTCTCGGCAGGTGTCCCACCATGGATTTTTATTCCCTGTTCACTGGGCTATGCCAGTGTTCTAAGGGCAGTCAGCAGGGAAAAGCCTGTGAAAGACAGCTCTTGGTGGTAGGATCCTCTTACTGCTCTACCTAAGAAGATTGGGTCAACTATGTCTTTACACCTTCTCTGCTGCACTTTGGGCATAGGACCTGGCTGGGGAAGGCAGTGAGTTCATTTGCATTGAAAGCACTCAGGAACAGCTGCCTAGGTCTGCCTAAGATAAAAAACTCAGGTGACAGCAGATGCTGGCAAGGACGTGGAGAAAGAGGAAGACTCCTCCATTGTTGGTGGGATTGCAAACTGGTACAACCATTCTGGAAATTGGTCTGCAGGTTCCTCACAAAATTGGACATTGCACTACCTGAGGAACCAGCTATAACTCTCTTGGGCATATACCCAAAAGATGCTCCAACATAAAGCAAAGACACATGCTCCACTATGTTCATAGCAGCCTTATTTATAATAGCCAGAAGCTGGAAAGAACCCAGATGTCTTTCAACAGAGGAATGGATTAAAAAAATGTGGTACATCTACACAATGTAATACTGCTTAGCTATCAAAAACAATGACGTCATGAAATTCATAGGCAAATGGATGGAATTAGAATATATCATACTGAGTGAGATTACTCAATCACAGAAAAACACACTTGGTATGTACTCATTGATAAGTGGATATTAGCCAAAAAGCTCGAATTACCCAAGATGCAATCCGCAGACCACAGGAAGCTCAAGAAGGATGACCAAAATGTCATCCCACTCCTTCTTAAAAGGGGGAAAATATCCATAGGAAGGGATATGGAAGCAAAGTTTAGAGCAGCGACTCAAGGAATGGCCATTCAGACCCTGACCCACATGTGGCCCATATATTTATAGCCACCAAAACTAGATAAGATTGATGAATCTAGAAAAATGCATGCTGAAAGGGACCAGATATAGATCTCTCCTGAGAGACACATCCAGAGCATATCCAATACAGAGGTCAATGCTAGCAGCAAACCACCCAACTGAGAATAGGACCCCCTTGGGGGGAAGTAGAGGAAGGATTGAAAGAGTTGAAGGAACTTGCAATCTCATAAAAACAACAATGCCAACCATGCCAACCAACCAGAGCTTCCAGGGACTAAACCACTACTGAAAGACTATACATGAACTGACCCAGGGCTCCAACTGCATATGTAGCAGAGAATAGCCTTGTTGGGGCACCAGGAAAGGGGAAGTTCTTGGTCCTGTCAAGGTTGGACCCCCAGTGCAGGGGAATATGTAGAGGAGCAATAAGGGAGATGTATAGGGGGAATACCTGTATGGGGGAGGGGGAGGGAAGGGAATGGGGGCTTATGGACAGGAAACCGGGAAGGGGAATAACGTTTGAAATGTAAGTAAAGAAATATATCTAATAAAAAAAAGAAAGAAACACCTTGGCTGAGTCATCTAGAGAGAGATTCCCTTAGTGGACCCCTTAAATTTCTGCCTCTGTAGCCTCTCCTCTAACTTTGTCTCCAGATTCAGGAAAATTGTGTGGTTGGGAGATTAAAAACATCTCTTGTGTTTTTTTCTGTGCAAAATAGATTTCTGCATCACAAATACTTGAAAACATCTCAGTTTCTTAAGGATTTAGAATATTGAGCAAACCATTTCCAGGAGGAAAATGGCAGGCAGTGTTTCGTTTCTCAATGCTTTTGACGTCATGTGTGTGGTAGCAGAAGGCTGGGTGAGTGTCTCACACCTGTAATCCCAGCACAGGCTGGGGACGGACTGATTTATACATGGAGATCCAGACCCAAAGGAGATGCACAGTAAGACCTCTCAAACAAACCAACAAACAAACAACAAACCGCAAACAAACAAACAAACGAGTAAGCAAAAAAAAAAAAACAAAACAAAAAAAACAAAAAAAAAAACAGAAAGTGAAGGAGCAGAGGAAACAATATACTGGGAAAATTGTGTTGATAATAAAAAAATTAATCTTATGCTTGATACTTGCTAACTTAATATCTTGGCATTCACGTGCACACCATTAAGAATCCCATCCCTTTATATAATCACCATGTCGTTATTTACTTAGGAATTTTCTAATTATTGTGAGAAGAGTTGCAAAAGACAGACAATTTAGCTACTAAAGAATTTGGACTTCAGGAGGAGATAAAAATCTATAAACAGGAAACACTTGACATAAGGGAATATAAATTGTAAATTGAACAAAAAGTGCTATCTCTGGGATTTTGTCATAGGAGGGAGGACGCCGATCTATATAGTTTGAGATTTCTTGAGGCTCGGTTTAAAATTTTCTAACTTTTGGTTTCATTATAGAATTAATATATACAAGGCTATATTGGATTTTACTGTTACCAGTAAGACAATGGTTCCTTAGTAAGTTTTGTTCTGTTTTATAAAAATAAAGAGGGAAGGAGTATGTTTGTTGAGGGTACAGTAAGGTGTAGGGGAAGGGGGTGCCTCTGCAGGGCCCATGCTGAGGCATCCCTTCCCCTGAAGGACCAGGGTGTGTGTGTGTGTGTGTGTGTGTGTGTGTGTGAGTTTATTCAGGGCATATGGGAGGAGGTTGAGGGAGACAGAGAAAGGCAGAGAGAGAGAGAGAGAGAGAGAGAGAGAGAGAGAGAGAGAGAGAGTGAGGAGAGGCTGATTGAGCACGTGGAGAGAGAGGGGAAGGGGAATGGGAAAATAGCGGGAGTGGGAGCAGGAGCAAGAGGACAGAGCAAGAGCAAGAGAGCAGGAAAGAGGAGGAGGCAAGTAGCCCCTTTTATAGTGAGTCAGGCACACCTCTGTGTTGCCCGGTAACCGTGGGGTAGAGCCTAGACTAAATGCCAACAAGTTCTACTTGGAGAGATCACTGAGAGCTTTAAACAAAATGAGTAAATATGGTAATTTACCCAGAATTGCTTGGTATTAAGGCCCACACAGGATTTAGTGGAAGAGGAAGGTGCAGGATAGACTAAAGATGCAGGCCTTATAAATGTGGAAGACAAAGGAAGGCCCTGGTGGCAATGTGCGACCACAACTAGAGAAATGAAAGCTATGGAAGCCAGCGGTTTCTCGCTTTATACTTTCCCATTTGTTGGTTAGATTCTCTAGCAACTTCCTGCAGTAAATAATCTTGTCTTCATTTTATAGAAGACGGAACTGCGTCATCGGGTTAGTTAACCAAGTCTCAGAGCTGAAAGTAGTGAGGACAGGATTTAAACTCTTATATCTTCATAACTTAAATTTATTGTCAAGTAGTAGCAATCACAGAGTAAAAGAAAGGAACCCAGAGCACAGTGGATATTGCTGATGTGGAAGAAGAAATCAAAGTGGGGCCTTTGGGTTTAATGCTGGGTAAGTATAAGAAATGTTGTAATCACGGCTCAGAAAAAGCAAAACAGAAGGAAGGCTGCATTGTTACTAGTTACTAGATTATTAGATGTGTCATAGGAAGAGACATAGACATTAATTTTTTTTTGTAATTTAATTTAGATGTGGATTTGGAAAGATGTGGTAATTTGGGTATTTCTTTTCCTATTAATAATCACTCCTAACTTCCTGAAATTCAGTCTTGTTTGGTAGGTTTGTTTCCTCTCTCTCTCTCTCTCTCTCTCTCTCTCTCTCTCTCTCTCTCTCTGCGTGTGTGTCTGTCTGCCTGTCTCTGTCTCTTCTTGAGTTTCTCTGTCTCTGTCTCTGTCTCTGTGTCGCTATCTCTGTCTCTCTCTATAGATCCTTACTCTGCAGCCCTGGATGGTCTGGAAATTACTATGTAGACCAAGCTGATTTCAGATTCAGAGATCCCCCTGCTGCTGCTCGTCAAGTGCTCCAAAACAAAACAAAACAAACAAACAAACAAACAACAACAACAACAACAACAACAAACCCAAAACAAAGCAGACCACTATGCTGGGTGCCTCCGTGTTTCTTTGGAGGAAGAAAAGTTTTCTGGGAAATGTGTTAGAAAAAACCGAAGCATCGTGCTTTCATCCTGTGTCATTGTGATTACTGACAATGTTTAATTTTGCCATTCTCAACCAATAATTTTTGGTTCCTTTGTTCATCATGTTGATGACAGGATAATAATTTTACAATAAATTGTATCCGGGTGATTTTCAGGAGTTGACTGGCAAGTTAACTATTTCAGTGCTGTTCTATTATGTGACAGAACACCATGACCAAAGCAACACGTGGAATAAAGGATGAAGGTGTGCTGACTGTGCCAGAGGGAGAGCCCACAGCCATCTTGGCAGGGATGGTGACCTAGGCACAGCAGGCAGGTGAAAGCTGCATGTGATCCACAAACACAGGACAAAGAAGGAGCTAATAGCAGATGGCTTAGGCCTTTGGAACCTTAAAGCCCACCCCAGTGGCACACATACCTCCTCCAGCAAGGCCACACCCACCAACCTGTTCCAAACAATTCCTCTAACTCTGTACCAAGCATTCAAATACATGAACCTGTCTTAGGTAGGATTTTATTGCTGTGAACAGACACCATGACCAAGGCAACTCTTAGAAAGGACACCATTTAATTGGGGCTGGCTTACAGGTTCAGAGGTTCAGTCCATTATCATCATGGTGGGAAGCATTGCAGTATCCAGGCAGGCATGGGGGTGGAGAATGAGCTGAGAGTTCTACATCTTGAGAGATGCAAAAGGGAACTGTCTTTAACAGTGGGTGGGGCTTCAGCATAGGAGACCTCAGAGTCCACCCCAACAGTGCCACACTTCCTCCAACAAGGCCATGTCCACTTCAAGAATGCCATACCTCCTAATGCTGCCATTCCCTCTGAGTCAAGCAGAAACAAGTCCCGGAGACCATATTTAGCAAAGCACCACAGAGCCTGCAGGTTATTCACTTTCAAACTACTGCAAACTCCTTGCCTGTGAGTCTCCAGACTGAGTTTTGAGATGAATGCATTCTGGCTCTGTTCTTTGATTGCATTTTGCTGAACTTTAGATGATTGGCAGTAGCATTTGGATTTCCTGTAATGACATTCTAATAATAGCAGTTTCAAGTTGCTTTAATGAAAAAGATTCATTGAGTGCTTGAAATTGGTTATTTTGATACAGAGGATAACAGGTACATGTTCTTCAGATCCACTTGCAGAGGAATTTCCTTTGTTAAAGTGACCCGCTTCTGCTGCTTCTCTGAAAATCTATACCACTTTGGACTGTCAATTTTAGAGAGTGCCTCATTCAGTGTGTCTTTAATTGTCTAATAAGAATATAAAAAGAAACACATACAGTGGTTCGTGAGTATTGACAAAAGGATTGCTAAGCAATTGTCCAAAGGGTTGAAGAGTAGAATAAGAATTGCTTCACTATGAATATATGCTTGAAGGGCACCAAGACACTTTACATGCCTTTATCTTATGCATAAGATCATTGTTATTATTACAATGAGTCTCTTCTCACAGTAAAGGCCCTAGCAGTGATTATTCTGTTTCTGTGACAGTTGGAATTGAGAATGCAGTAAAGATGAAATGAATTGCATTGCAGATGAATTGGGAACTTGTCAATTAAATAGAGAATTATAAGTAAGGCAAAGGCAGATTATACAGTTTGATAAATATCAGAATTTCACTCATGAAATCTGGACTTTAAATTGTGCGTTTTCTACATGTACCCTTTAGGTTATGCTACACAGCTCTCAAGAAAGCACCCTTCAGCCACATGGTGGCATCCTTGTAGTTATAATGGCATTTTAAAGCTAACTCCAAGCTAGAGAAGGGAATTCTTGACACATTCCATTAAATGTTCATCTTCAGATGAAGTGTACATGAAGCATTATGCAATTGACCTATAAAGGTATGACAAAACGTTAAATATGCGTTTTCCCTGTGAAAAATCTGAGAATAAATCTGAGCTTAAGAACAATTCCTCCATTCACAATGCGTCTGCTTGCCTCTGTATCCGAGGGATTCTCCAATCAAGGACAAAGAGCGACTAAAAATAAAAGTGGGTACTCACAACGATTCATATAATTAGAAATGGCAATCGGATATACAGTTGTTAAAATGTACAGTCATGAATGTTATTTCCCACGACGACTACTGATTTGTGGTCTTACCCTCCTCCCTCTGACTAGTCTGAAATTCTTGTAATCATTATTTAGATTAGTTTTCTTTTGGAATACTGTTTTCTTTCTGTTTCATGCATTCTGTCTGTCGGTCTGTCTGTCTAGTTTCTCTGTGCAACAACCTTGACTGTTGTTGTGTTTTTATAAAAAAGAACCAGGACATGCTTGGTAGAGGATGATGAGGTGGAAGGGGGTGAATCTACAGGCCCACGTTGTTGAGGCATCCCTTCCCCCTGAGGTACCAGGCAAATAAAGTATACTACAAAATAGAGTTTATTTAGGACATGGGAAGAGGAGTTGAGGATGAAGTAGAGATAGAGAAAGGCAGGGAGAAGGAAAGGGAGAGAGAGAGACAGAGGGGGCGTGGGGAGGGGAAGACAAGGGGGAGGGAGAGGAAGAGGTGGGGGAGTTTGCGAACTAGAGAGAGAGAGCACAAGAGAGAGAGAGAGAGAGAGAGAGAGAGAGAGAGAGAGAGAGAGAGAGAGAGAGAGTGTGCAGGCCAAGATCACATGGAGAGATGGAGAGAGAGGGGGGAGGGGAAAGGGGAGAGAAGGGATAGAAAGAGTAAGAGGGTAGAAGAGGAAGAGAGTGAAGAGAGGGCAAACAGCTCCTCCATTTTATAATGAGTCAGGCATACCTGGCTTTTGCCACTGTGAGGCAGAGTTTAGTAGGAATGCTAACAGCTCTCCTTGAACTCACTCTTTCAGATCAGGATGGCATTGAACTCACAGAAATCTTCCTGTCTCTGCCTTCCTAATACTTTGGTCCTGTGAAGGCTCAATGCCCCAATGTAGGGGAATGCTAGAGCAGTGAGGTGGGAGTGGTTGGGGGGGTGGATGGGTGGGGAAGCATCCTCATAGAAGCAGGGGATGGGATAAGGGGTTTGCGGAGGGAAAACCTGAAAAGGGGATAACCTTTGAAATGAAAATAAATAAAATATCCAATAAAAAAAGGTGTGCTTCATTATACCCGGCTTGCATGTTTGTTTGTTTGTTTTATTTTTGCCTAGTCCGAATAGTGCTTGGAGTGAAGACTGGACCCAGGCTTATCCTTGAGGCTGAACTTCTAAATGCTTTGGGGGTTCATGCTCCTGAATCATCATCTCCATGCACTCCACTGAGACCAACAGGAGCTGCAGGTGCAGATTTAGGCAACAGTGGGTTGTTTCTCCGCACGATCTTTAGACAGTGACACTGTCTCTCGTGTTAAAGCCCCCTCCCCCTCAAGGTGGAAGACAAGGAACTGGTTATTTTCTTCTAAGAACCCCTCGCTTCTATTATTATACTTTGTACTAAATCATTGAAAACATTACCTTCTTGTTTAACCTGGGAGCTATTGTAAAAGACAGAATAAATGAAACATTCTTAAGAGAACAGACTTCTCTTTTTTTCTTTTTTTAAAAAGTATTTCTAGCAAAGGCTTCTTTATTTGTGTTGGTTGCTTGGTTGATATATATTAAAAAAATTTCTCAGGGAAGGTATAAAATTAAAAATCATAGATATTAGATAGACTAGATATATTTCTGGCATAAAACATATCCGTATTCTGCATAATCAATACTCTGTAGTTTATTTAGCCTTAAACTTTAAAGTTTTAGAATTTGAACTTAATCTTTTGTTTTCTGCATAGGCAGTTAGCATTAGTTAGAAGACATTAGTTAAATACTTAGATTGCAGTAATCTGAGTTTTTCCATTTCAGGCTCACAAATCAATTGTTGTAAATCATTTGTATTTTATCCAGAAAGTAACTAAAAGAGGTAAATGCATCAATTAAGAAGGCATGAGAATTTGAGAGAATTAAATGGTTATGGGGCCATTGCTTTCTCTAGAGGATCTCTGAGGAACAACCTGGTCAGCAGCAGGCTGTGACTGTGGGCCCAGTATATCCTCTGCTGAGCAGACACTGAAGAAACTTAGAAATGGAACATGAATTCCATCTAAGCAAAAAGGAAAGCTCGATTATCATAGCAGCTCCCTGAAGACGGAATGCTACACTGTATCCCTAAGAAGAATAAGAAACACTTTATCCCTAAGAAGAATAAGAAAGCTAGGTTATCCTAACTTGTAGTTGACAGTTGGCTTTCTGAGTAGAACTCTTGACTCTACAGTCTTATGGCTAATGTTTTATTTTGTTTTTCTCACTGGCAAAAGAAGAATATAGAGTCCCACGCTCAAACATGAACCAGAACTGTGTATTTCTTTCTAAATCATATAAATCAAACTTAAAGACTCAGAGATGCTGCATTTAGTTTGAGACTGCTCGACATATGAATTAGTTAATTCTTCAGAGTCTTATCACCTATAAGAGCTGTAATTTTGAATATATTTTCAGGGTAAGGTAAATAGATTAGTTATTGGAATTATATTCTTCAAAAAACTGTAAAGACAAACTCTTTGGCTTCTGTGCTTTAGTGTCATGGTAGTCTGTGAGGACAATTGTTGTGCCAGTTTTAATCCAATGCATACTAGAGAATCACAGCTATCTTTCATGTTTATTTCTGTCATTAAGAAATGATAATCTTGGGGTGTATAGGATGGCTTAGTGTGTAAGAGGACCTGAGTTCAGTCAAAGGAACCCACATGGTCTAAGAAGAGAACTGACTCCTGCAATCTGTCTTCCTCCGCACATGCGCCATGACATGCAGGCACCCTGTGTATACACATACACATACAAACACATACACACACTATCACACACACGTAATACATAAAAATTAAATTAAAAAAGATAATGATTCCATTTGTGTCTTTAACCCTATATTAAACATCTCCTAAATTTTGACTAGAAGCAGACCTGAACTTCGTGACAGTCCTCTAAATTTATCAAAGTATACACAAGCAGTGCCTTAAAAAGATAATACATTTTTCCTTACCAAGTTGAATCCTTATATTTCTTAGTATCTATTCACTAAAATGAAGTGGCTTTAATGTGGATAGCAATAGAAGTCCAATGTATCAGCACAATAAATATTCTACTATGAGACATGTGGTTGGAGAAACCAGACAACTCACTGTTGTTGTTGTTGCTATTATTATTATTATTATTATTATTATTATTATTATTATTATTGCAAAGGAATCATCTTGGGAAATGCCAAAACTGTGGCTTTGGAACCTGGAGTGGAGTTTTGTGGGGAGTAGTGCTGAGAGTGAGAGTTGACAGTAGAGGATATGTCCTGATGGCCCTGATGCCTAGCTACTATAACGTGGTATTTTGAAGTGTGTTTCTTTGTGTCTTTAGTATTTTGCTGGGGTTTAAATACTTATTGTTGATTATATTGATACTAGCTTCATGACTTATGCTATTTAATTAAATTACTGTAAAGAATCCATAGAGATCAGCTTCATCCCAGGAGACAATAAGAGAAAATAGAGGCTTTGGATCTGAAAAACCAGTTCAACAACAGGCAGGTAACACTGGGTGACAGTATTTGACATCATTAAAACATAGTTTAAGTTACTACTTTTTTCTTTTTGGTATAAAGACTCTTAGAATGGCATTTATCCATATTCACAGGTTTTTGGAATCTAGGTCTATTTCTGTAATGAAATTGATCTTAACCTTGGGTGCCCATGTGATCTTTAAAAAATCCCAGCTGATAAAACCCTCCTGAGGACACCCAATCACTTCCTGCAGGTGCTGGGAGGCCTCCCTGGAGAGGAAGTATCCCGCTGTTTTGTGTGAGGCAGCAGAAACATTAGACACCAGTAATTCAAGGTCACTCAAAGTGATCCACTAATGCTGCTGGGCTAGAGGCCTCAGCTCTTTTAATCTTCTTCCTGTGCGTATTGGAAAAATAGAGATGATAAAAAGATGGTAAAGAAAATATAATGCTTTGGTCAGTTCAATCAAGGACAGCCTGAAAATGGAGCTAAAATAAGAGAGGTGGCTTCCTCATCTAGGCATTGTACCCCAGACAGCTGTGTGCAGTTAGCTTATGCAACCTTGGCTCTGTGCTGCACTTATAATTGAAGTTCATCTTTATGAGATTTCAGCAGAGCGTGGTCAAAGAGGTTGGTCATTAAAGGCAGGAAGCACAGCAACCTTAGTAAATATAGTAGGATTGGATGCAATTTTCTTTAGTAAGGTGTTAAGACGAAAGCTTTTGAAATTTATCTTAATTTAGCTTCGGAAAGAAAGACATGACCTTCCCCGTTCATCTTTCTGTGGAATTGCCTTTTGATATACTTGCTTTACATGCTACGGGCTTCCTTTAATTGAGTTTGTGTTCTTTTGCCTTCTTGGAGAATTCTATTTTAGTAGCTTTAAGGAATTGACCATAAAATCCATGCCACTTTGAAATTCCAGTGACCTAAAAGGAAACCATTTATTTTAGTTCAAAAGACACTTATATATGAACTTTGAGGTCATTCAGACATTAATTTTCATGCTAGTTCATAGAATGTATCACTTTTTCTCCTTAAATAGTAATATTATCTAACTGTTGATGAAAAAAAAATAAAACCAGTGGATCGTTAGTTAAATAAGCATGGACTCCTGTGTGCCCTTGCAGCAGTTGGAAAAGCAGAGTAGCAGAGTGCTAGGCAGTGTGCATAGACTTTCATAGGCGGGCAGGGTTCTACTGAGCGCTCATGAGAGCAAATTCTCAGATCTGCTTCTCTGTGAAGTGGAGATAGCAGGAGACAATGGGAAGGCCCGTCAGGAAGAAGGGGTTCTTTTTTTCTGCTTTAAATAAGTTAGTTAACTAATTAAAATGTGTCTTCAATCTACACTTAAAAAACTGAAACATTGTTATTTTACTTATTATTAATGTGTGGATGGGGGAGGAATCACACTCAGATGGTCAAGCGTGAGTGGCAAGAAGTCCAGAGGGACAGAAGAATGAAGAAAAATATGTAGCAGTGGCAGTGGGGACTGAGGGAACCATTAGAAAGTCTCTGATGTCCCTTCTTTTCCCTCCATTCTTTCCCACTTCCCCTCCTCACATTCTTCCGTTCTTCTCTTTCTCTCCCTCTCTTTCCTTTTCCATTTCCTTCTTTTTCTTTCTTGTGAGTACCCTAAGATGTGAACCTGCAAAGAATGTTGCTTTCTTATACTCCTTCCTCCAAGCTCTAGTCCTTTTTCTTAGTTTTGAATTACTTCTTTGTTGTCCTCTCCTCTTCTTTCCTGATATTCACATGTCAAACATACAGGATTGGCTGAAGTGCACAAGTCAAGGCTGTAATGGTCTTTGGGTCTAGTGTTGGCCCAGTGAAGATGAGCAGGTTCTGGTAAGCGAAGAGTCAGAAGAGAAGTCCAGAGGTCCACAAGAATGAAGAAAAATATGTAGCAGTAGGCACCGGGGAATGGGGGAACCATTAGAAAGTCCCAGATGCCATAGAAGTGAGAGGCTCTCAGGACCTAATGGGGCTGACATTAGCTAAAATACTTAACAGAAGGGAGAGAGAACTTGAAAATATCACCTTCAGTAGATAGGCATGGCTCCCAGTTGAGGGAAGGGGCCATTCACCCTCTCAGTTTTTAACACAGAATTGTTCCTCTCTAAAGGAAATGCAGGGATAAAATTGGAGCAGAGACTGAAGGAAAGGTCATCTAGAGACCACCCCATTTTGGGATCCATCCTATCTGCAGACACCAAGCCTCAACATTATTGCTGATGCCAAGAACTACTTAAAGCCTATTATGGCTGACCTCTGAAAGGTTCTACCAGCACTTAAGACAAATGCAGATACAGGCAATCATTGGCCTGAGCCTGAAGAACCCAATGGAAGAGTTAGGGGAAGGACTGAAGGAACTGAAGAGGATTACAAATCCATAGGAAGAACAACAATATCAACTAATCAGACCCTCAGAGGTCACAGGGACTAAACCACCAACCAAAGAGTATGTGTAGGTGGGTCCATGACTCCTGCTACATATGTAGCAGAGGATTGCCTTATTGGCATCAATGGAAGGAAAGGTGGTTGGCTTTGTGGAGACTTGTGGTCCCAATGAAGGAGGATGCTAGAGGGATGAGGCAGGTGTGTATAGGTGGGTGAGGGAGTACCTTCTTAGAGGCAAAGAAAAGTGGAGAAGGGATGGGGAGTTTGTGGAAGGGAGACCAGGAAGGGGGATAACATTTGACATGTAAATAAATAAAATAATCAATTATCACCCCTTAAAAGCATACATGGGCTGGGCTGGTCCCTGGCACATATGTAGCAGAGGATTGCCTTTTATGGCTTCAGTGGGAGAGGATTCTCTTAATCCTGTAGAGATTTGATGCTTCAGGGAAGGAGGATGCTGGGAGAGGTGAGGTGGGAGTGAGTAGGGAATGGTTGGGTAGGGAAGCACCATCTCAGAAGTGAAGGGGAGGGGAAAGGGGCAAAGAACTCTGGGAGAGGGGACCAGGAATGGGGGCAACATTTAGAATGTAGATAAATACAAAAATTTAATAAATTTAGAAAAATTATTATAAAACAGGAAAAAAAGAGAAAACTTTCTTTGGGTGGCTGACCTCTTTGTTCCTTGAGTTTCTACATTTTGGAGTAAGGATGTGAGTAACAGTCATCCTATGGCTTTCTACTATATTCTATTGAGAATGAATCCTTTAGCCTCTGCTACCATAGGTCCATGAATGGAAATACTTTTTGCAGTATGAATCATGGTTACATTTTCAACTGTACTTTATTGAGATTGGATTTGCGTTATTTGAGTTCTTAATAATTAGATAAGACTTTGACTTGCTATAAAACAGACTGACATTTGGGAGAGTGTTGGGAGTTTGTGTATATTTCTATACACAATGAATGATAGTTTAGAGAACTAGATTATACTGCTATGGCTTGAATTCTTGGTATTCAAAAATATGTCTGCATGTAGATTCCTACAATCAATAAGATTTACACAATTTGGGAAAAGGGCTTTTGAAGAGTAAAGGATTTCAGATATTATATTGGAGTACCTCAATGTGAATAAATTCAATAACAAATGTCTTTATCAGAGACGAGAGTATGTATGTAGTAGAGAAGGCACTGTGGGGTCAGCCACAGAAATTGGAATAATTTTGCCACAAGCCAAGATATCAAGGATGAATGAAAAGAAAGAAATAAAAAGGAAAGGAAAACATGTGACTGCTTCTAGGTATGGTGGAGGAGAAAACTTACTGTAGATATGGGTGAGAACATAGACAGAGGCAGACACATTTTGGAGTGTCCAGAGTAGTCATGACTCATAACCACATGGGGAGAGGGGGTTTGTAGGAGGTGGTTCTGATGCTCTGATTGGGAATGAATGCTGAAGGTCCTGCTCCACAATTCATTCTTGATTGATCAATAAAGATGCTACCAGCTAATGGCTGGGCAGAAGAGGCGGAACTTCCAGTTTCCCCGAAGGCAGGGTAGCAGACTCAGAAGAGAAAAGATTCTCCATGTTTTGGAGAGAGAGAGAGAGAGAGAGAGAGAGAGAGAGAGAGAGAGAGAGAGAGAGAGAGAGAGAGAGAGAGAGAGGGAGATATCAGCTATGTGAGATATTGGCTGGAGTGGCCACTCTTCCAACTGGACTGGGGGTAGAGAGATTAGAAACATAATTAAGCCAAGGGCATATTTAGAGGTGTTGAGCTGGGAATGAAGAGAAGGGAATGCTAGCTGAGAGAGGCTTAGAGAAGAGCCCAGCCATTGAGATAAAAGCATATTAAAATAGGTTTGTGTGTGTGTGTGTGTGTGTGCATGTGTGTGCATGTGTGTGTGTATGTGTGTGTGTGTGCATGTGTGTTGCATCCAAGGATCTGGGTGACTCCTGGGCAAGGGCTAGTAGTGTGGTCTACCCAGAGCTTTAAGTGGGGTAGTAGAAACTACACGCAACAGGGAGTTGGGTTGTTAAAGAAACCAAAATTCTCATTACATTTTTGTCTCTAGAATTATAAGGATAAATTTATGTTAACTCTCCATACTACTACTTAAGAATCTCTTATAGAATATCCTCTATGTGATGGCTATCTTTGACTGACACTGTGTAGAATATTCTGAGAAGGGAGTTCCAATAGGGTTGTTTAGATTAGGGTTTCCCCCAGGCATCTTGATTGGGTTGATTGAGACAGAAAGGACTATCCTAAATTTGGAATTTGACCAGTATCATTTCAAGGGCTGGATCTTGGCCTGAATATATGGGGAGAGGTGGAGATAAATATTAGTATGTGTGCTTTCATTTATTCTTTCTGCTCTTGACTGTGGATATGAATGATTGCTTTAAATTCTGCCTTGATCTCCCCACAATGATTAACTGTGAGCTAAATAAATCCATTGTTCCTTCACATGTTTTGTGAGAGTACTTTATCACATACAACAACCGGAAGTGAAGCTTAGACAACTTCTAAACTGCTGGCTTTCTCTAAGGCTCTAAGACTTTCTTAATCATATCTCCTGTCTACCTATTGGATTACAATGTCAGACAGGTAGTCTTCTTTGCCTTTTCTTTTTCTTCAAGTCAGCTATTATCTCCTGAAGCTCCTTCCCATTGGTGCTAATTCCCTTTAGAAGAACTGACTTCTCTTAGCAATTATAGCCTTTTCTGAAATTAATCACTTGTTTCCAGGCTGTTGGACCACATGTCACTTTTAAAACTCTTTTTTTTTTTGGTAGGGGCAGTGAGGTGCAGAGATAGGTCAGCAGTGAGGAGAATTTGCTGCTCTTGCAGAGGCTCCAAGTACAGTTCTTAGCATTCATTATGTGGGTGGGTTGCTTCTAGCCACCTCTAACTCCTGCTCTAAGGTATTTGAGAACCTCTTCTGGCCTCCATGGATGCCCATGTACATGAGGCATGTACTCACACACAGACACATAAAATACAAATAGAGTAGCTATTAAGACTTCCCTTTCTTCTTAAAGAAGTACAGCCAGTGAGTTCAGCACCCAGCCTGACTCCTTTTCCTAGGTCTTATCATTTTGCTGACAGGGTTTCCTTGTTCCTCTCCCTGCTCCCTGCAGATCATTCCCTTCCCTAGTGAACCCCTACAAGAACTCAAGTGCATATTTGCATTTTAATGGAAGGATAATTGACTTTTGCTGAACATTTGAATAATTAAGATCTCACATTTACATTTTAATCCAGATATTTTATAGCCTCATTTCTCCTAACTTTGGAGAAAGGGATCTTTTTTTGACATGTTAACCAGTGGAGCAATTATACTCTGAACACCCAAGAAATTCACTGCAGAAATCCTAATTTATAACCCTTCCAGTAGTTGGTATTTCATCTTTAGTTTATAGACCAGGACAGTAAGTAACTTGAAAAGTCTTATGGTTTTCAGGACCATTATAGACTGAAGAATTTGATTAATTCTATTTTCTACAAGTGTCTGCAGTTTTATATTCACTAAATTTATTATCTTCCACATGAATGTTTTTAAATATTTTTAATTTAGAATATTTTTGTATAACTTGTAATTTTTATTGAACACTTACTACATCTCGTGGAGTTAGACTTCTCACGTTCATCATCATGTATGATTTTTGTCATAGCATTTTCAGGTGATCATCAGCTTCTTAGTCATAGACTAAGAACTAAGCTTCAGGATACATATATTAAAATTAAATGGCTAGCTGGATGTAGGATCTTTATTGAAAGGCAGATAGCTCTGAATCCATAAAGAAACCCTTTAACTAATTAAGAGCACAATAACTCAAGAACCTCAAAGCTATACTGCTATAAGAGAATAAGGTATCTTCCCAGTACGTAAGCTATTTTTACAGTAGCATTGGAGGGCCATTAAGGGAAAGCAATTTCTTTCTGATTATGACAATGGAGTCTACCTGTAGGATTGGTTGGAGAACTAAGATTGCAAGATACCTCAGATAAAAAGAATCCAGTTGGTCTGGTCAGTTACCTGCAAAGGGATCATACCTTCAGAAGGCACATTCATATTAAGCCATGCCTAAACATGGAGTGAGTGAGTACTGACTCTTCTAATGAGATCAGGCACTTTTCCTCTCTGTCCTTTGTGCAGTTGCTTGTGGAGCCAGGATCATGGAGTTGTGTTAATCCCTCAGAAAATCATAACCTTTCCTTTTCTTCTGTTTTGTAAGTGTGCTTTCCTCCACACTTTGGCTTACTGTTCTCTCTCTCTAAAGTTCCTCCACCCGCTTTTACCATGAAGCTGCTTACCCACCATACAGGTGACCTTCATTGCTCAGTGTGCAGGAGTAACTTAAGCAATATGGCTTTCTCTTTTCTCTTTCTTCATCTCTCTCCTCTGGGAAGATGTTGCGATTTATATCTTGTCTGTCCTGTGGTTTTTCTTTTAAACTCTAATAAAATCCTTAATCCTTCTTCTTTATTATCAATATTAAGAAACCCCAAAGGGAACTCAGATTTCTCTAGAAATATATCCCCCCCACCCCAAAATCCTGGCTAGGCACCACAATTTCTGGAAATATGCTTTCTGGTCATACATCGTATGAATCATAGTGGATTAAAATAGATGATGCAGAATTTTTGTATATAATATATATGCACACATACATATGAATCATTTTAAGCAATTTCCAATTAAAAGATTAAAAAGAATCAACGACACAAATAATAATAGAAAGCCAAGATACTGAAGCACAGATGGAAAATACGTGCTGTATATAGAGAAGTTTTGTTAAATATCCACCAGATAGATCCATATATTAATTGTTCTTTGTAATTCTCCAGGGATTTGGAAGATCTAATGTCTCGTAAAAAGAAGAAATGTTTTGGCTCATTCTTTTTAAATATCAGGCAAACCTTGGGATTTTCTTTTCTTTGTTGCTGAAGCTCAGCAATTTTTCCATTTCTAAGATCAGCTTCTACCTTAACATGAATGGATATAGGAGGTACAGAAGGGTATAATAAATAGCTTCCTGAGAGTAGAGCTCTGGGTGGCTCAGGCTCGTCCATTGCTCGATGACTCCTTTCCCATATTTGCCCTATAAAATGAAGTGGCCTAATATATGTGATGACTGTGGGTGTCTACATGCATGTGGCAATAAATCAATGGGAAGCGAGTTTGCCACTCACTCCTTCTTCATCACTGATATTCTTGACCTAAAATGACTAGAATGATCATGGTCTGTGTTCTTACTCTGAGCTACAGTGTGGATGCCCTAGTGGGTCTACTCAAGTATTTCTGATCTTAGTTTGACAGTAGGTCCCATTCCCACCAAAGATAAGGCTCTTACTTCTGGAGTTCTGATTGAATATCCATACAGCTTCCTTTTGAAAAAGGAATTCTAGCCCTATCTTTCTCTCAGCTTTCTTGCTATCTCTGGCACAGCCCCTACCTCCATAGACTTAGGACCACAGTAAATGACTTAATAAATCATGAAAAACGCAACTGCTTCTCACCCAGTTGTAGAAAACCATTCTATCCCTAACTGGAGGCTGAGTTTAATGTCCTCTGTGGCAACATGAAGATCAGGGCCAATTAATGCTGTTTCAAAAAGCAGCTTCCCCTGTGCTTTCAATTTTCCTTATATGGCAGGAAATTATATAGTAGGTTGGTATTTAGAATTTGCTGGGATATTTTGTTTTAGCAATCCTGGAGACAAGATGGTTAGCAACACAGTGGGTGGTTGACGGGTTTGTTCTTAGCTAAAACTATTCCTACAGCAATAATAGCACATTCAATTGGACTCTGGATCCAAGAGGGCCGTAATAATAGGGCTAGGGCCTGGCTGAACATTAGACTCATCTGGAAGCTTTGAAAGTTTTAACTCTTGGAATCGGTACCAAACCAATAAATTAGAATTTGTGGGTATCTAACATCAATGGCAGCATTTTTTAAATCTTTATTTATTTTAAAAATAGTGCATGTATGGCCTGACATTTTCATGAGCTGTGTGGACTAACAGGGAAGCCTAGTTAAGATGGATGAACACCCATCAGTCTGCTGCATCCCTCTGTTTATAGGAGCATCTCCTACTACTGCCCCGACTTGTATAAGCTGACATGGTGGAGAAAAGAACTGTAGATGGCAGGTAGCCACGCAGACAGAGTGGGAGGTTGAGTCCCATAGCCTACTATGATGGCATGCTAATAGTTGTTTTTTAGTTAAAACTCCTCAGTTCTAAGAAGTTAATTATGTGAGCTATTTGGAGGCCACTTAAAGGTCTGAGGCCCATTTCTTAGATGGCAAATTTTATTTCTAAACATGTTTTCATGTGTTACTATTACATTTCTTTATTTTCAAGAAAATATATTTTAAAAAATCATGTCTTGGTAGAAGGATTCATTTGATTCTTTTAACCTGGTCCAATTTTCCTGCCCATACCTTTTATAAAGAAGCTACCAACACTGGATAATCTTTGTTTGGACAGCCACATGACAGTCTGTGCTGTGACATAACCTACATTAGCTTGAACAGTCTTAAGATCTGCGTTCTTCTCCAGTTGGGTTACTCTGAAAATCAGCTTGATAGGGACCTTAGTTGATGACTTGGAACTGGACAGTGTAGGCCAGCGCAGGTCACATGCTTCACTAGTGCTATTTCAGAAAAGTTACTTGGTTTCTTAGAGCTTCCATCCTTGATTTTGAAAACAGAAGTGATGGTTTCAAAGATGTGCCATGAGGACTGGACGAGCAGTACAGACTTCCTGGGATGGTGGTCAGCACACAGCAGTACTCTCTGTGTTTGGGGGGAACTGCTATTGTTCCAACTCTCCTCATTTGAAGCTGCTAGTAGGTATGTAACGCTGATTATTATAGTGTATGATTCCAACACCAGGGCTTTCGGTGAAGGGAATAGCAGAAAGTAGGGCAAGAAGTTCAAAAGGTAAATGAACTTCAATCTACTTGCTTTGTGGTTGATTTTGTTTTTCTTAAACAGGTTTTATTTTCAGGAAGAGTGAACCCGAGTCTTTCTCTTACACCCAAACATAAGGCAAAGGCATTCAGAAATATGTCAACGACACAATGAAATTTATACTAGGAATAGTCACTGGGCTATTAAGAATGTGACAGATTACACCAGCTTCTTTCATTATATGGATGTCTTTCTCTCTCCTTTTAAAAGATTTATTCATTTATTTTATGTATGTGAACACACTGTTGCTCTCCTCAGACGCACCAGAAGAGGGCATCAGTTCCCATTACAGATGGTTGTGAGCCACCATGTGGTTGCTGGGAATTGAAATCAGGACCCCTGGAAGAGCAGTCAGTGCTCTTAACCGCTGAGCCATCTCTCCAGCCCCAGATTTCTTTATAGAAAAGAAACATGGACTTTTGCTGCCTTTCCAAACTACCAGCACCACAACGTTGCAACTTCAGAAATGCTGTTGCCGTGCGGCACAGCATGTGCTTCTGCGGGTTGAACGGACTGTGTCCTTTGTGGAGTACACGGCCGAGAGAGCACACACATGACTCGGTTGCACTGCACGAACACCCGCACCTCTCAAACCTCCACTAGGCTTTGTGTTCAGCTGTGTGAGTGCTAATCAGAAATAAGGGGAGGAATTGCACAGATCTCTCTTTCCTTCTCTCATTCTCACTCACCCAGGCTCTAGTCAGTCACAGTATAGGAATCAGGCCTCAGCTCCTCCGTCTGTCCTTTACTAGTACAGATTTTCATCTGTAGACGTTTCTGTTGTGGAAACCAGAGCCATTATTAGAACTGATTTCACATTTAGCGGAAGTACAGCCCTAGTGAGACTTGATTGTAAGCATGGAAATTCTGTTTGAGTATGTGAGATGAGAAGCATCTCAGACCTCTACATGGAAACAGCATGTTGGAATAGCCTGGAGCCCAGGACTCATCGTCAAAGCATCTGCACTGTGCATCCTCCCTACACAGGAGGGCCAACTATTGGGACAAATTAAAATTTCAAGGGGAAAAAAATCCTTCCAACAGAAGTATTGATGTTATGGTTTTACTACCCCAAAACATCACTGGCCATAAAGCCATTTATAATTGTCACTGTCAACGCCACCTCAATTTGTTTTCCTGGTACCCGAGGGCTGGTTTCACCCCCTTTGCTTTTGGACTTCATATTCACCTTTTCCCTTTTGCAGAGTGAGCAAAAAGAACTTGTAAAAGATGTAATATGAGTCATCTTTCAACAAAAGATTTCTCCTGAGCTGGTGCTTCTGAGAGCAAATTGCCTTCTTTCTCCTCTGCTCAAAATAAGGGCTGAGGGTTGTTGATTCTGTCTGTTGCTTGGGCTATTGTGCAGATAATCTCCCTCCCTCTCTTTCTGTTAGTTTAGTGGATGGCAATTATGTATTGTTTCTCTAGGTGCCAATTGTAACTGCCATCTTCTTATCACAGTCCTGGGAGGCAATTGTGTATCCTCTTGCTGCTGAGAAGGGCCTATATAATCAGTAATTCTATCTATTACAATGGCAAGTGGGTGGCATCTAGAATACACTCTCATTTTTCAAAATAAAATGATATATATGTTAGATGTCCAGCTGTTAACTGAACTAGAAACTTCCAAAAAAAAAAAAAAAAACCACACCAATAAAAATGTCAAAAATCAAATGAGATACAGCACTACTTATTTCAAACATTTCTTTCTGTCACTGACCATAATGACCCATGTTTGAAATTATTGTGAGGCTGTATAGTTAAAAAGTAAATTATCCTCTAGAATAGGATGGAGGAAATGATAAAGATCATGTCTCTAGAACAGCAAACACGGATCATGTTTGTCAAAAACAATTAGAAGTGAAAATTGATTGTGTAGCTTTCTGCTTTAAGCCGGAACGTTTTCTAAGGGTGGTATGGACTTAGCCCAGGTAGCTGCAGGTTTGAAAGTGTAGAACCATGCTGGGGCTGCGTCATTACATTCCAGACTCGCTCTCAATTTAGCCATTTGTTGGTGGCTAGAAATAAGCAATCTGCAACAGGAAATTATAAACATGCCAGATGGTGTGCTGGGAAAATCATTTAACCTCTCTGATTCTGAGCTTTCTAAATTTTACAGCAGAGAAAGGAATCTGTGCCCTGTAGGACTGATTAAATAGAACCTGGCTCAGCTCCACTCTTAAGGTGTAATCAATACAGGCAATCTATCCTGTATCCACGGGGGTCATAACAGGGGTGAAATGTGAGACTTTAAAAGGAACACAAAGGTCATCAATCCCAATTCCTTTATTTCACACGAAGATCCGAGACCGCCTGAAAAGCCGCAGCACATGCCAGCACTGGCTGTACTCCTAGTGTGTTGTTGTCTGATGGATTTCCACAAGGAGCCCAGGCTTCCATTGTGTCAATAGGGCTGATGTTCAGTGTGAACCTGGCAAACAGTGACGGCCATGGCTCTACCATTCGAGGTGATAAGCAGTAAGGACGATCCTTAAGGGTTACACAGAACAATAGCATCTGCTTCCTTTTTTCCCGTTGGACAAAGAATCCTGGATTTATTTTGATGAACTCCAAAGCCAAAGCAACTGGGGGTCAGAGGAGCCTCTCTTCAAGAAATTACAAATTAAAACCAACTCAAATAAGGACATTAATGATAGCCTACTGTAATGAGCACATTTATGTTATGTTTCAAGCTAGCCTCTTGTGAGAGTCTTGTAAGGTCATTCATGTATTTATCCCGGTATTTTAGACTATGAAATTTAGACAGTGAAGCTAAGTACTTCGTAGGTTTAATAAGGAAATACATGATTCGCTAGTCCAGCAACAGAAGGCAATCTGAGAAGGCTTTTGAATCACAAATTACCCATGGGACACTAGTAATTTTCTACTTAGGATATCAGTTGGGAAATGTTTGTTTTTCATGAAAAAGGAAATAATTTAGCTGATTTATTTTGTTCTTAGGTACAAAAAATAAAATAAAATTCATTGAATATACTTGAGATTTACAAAATGATGTTATAGAATATATTATAGAAATAATGAAAGAGAATAGCACGTCTATCATAGCACAGTTACTTTTGGTGAGTAAAGCCTCTAAACTCTGTAGATAGGTGACTGCATGTGTCCATGTCTTGGAGTAGTGGGTAGCAGATTTAGGAATCTACATACCTTTATAAGGGTAACAAGAGAATTGTGAGCACTTCAATAAACCTTTGAAATTATTAGTTTACTACAAGGTGGCAGCATTTCTTCGGCCCTTCAGTCTCTAAGGGTGAGAGCTAAATTATTATAGAGCCCTCATTCTTCAGTAATGATGAGTTCCGGTTAGTAGATATGGAGGGGTCTGATGGCATCCCTGCTTTTATCCCATCATATCCTGTAAAAGATGTCAAGAAAGAAATCTTTAGTTAGACAGTGTTGGTTACTTTAAACTCTTTTTGTTGTACAAATGGGACAACTCAGCTAAGAAATGACCATGAAAAATTAATGTTATTGCCTAGGGTGGATATCTTCTAGCCTCAGCTAATTAGGGTATGCAGGAAAGTCATCAAGATCTAAATTATTTCTACCTTGTGTCTGTCATGTTGCACTATTCCCTCATGGTTACAAGATTACTGTTATGATTCCACATGTTTGGAAGCTACAATGAGATAAGGAGAAAACTGAATGTTTTTGTCTTACCTCCATGTATTTTGTAGACTCTCTCCTTCATTTATTGGAGGATAACCACATGACATTCCAGCCGCCCCCCGCCCCTGAGGAAGAATAAAATTATCATGAAAGGGTAGGTCCACTAGGCTCTGTCTGAGGCTAGAACTGGGGCTAGTTTATGTGAGGAAAGAGGCAAGAGGAAATGGCTTCGTACATGGCCACAGTGTCTGATAACATAATGGCAAGTTGACAGTGAGTGTTGGTAAAACTAGGCAAGGAGTAAAAACATGGATAAACTCTGAAAACAATAGATGACATCAATGCTCATCTCTTTAATTTATCTGCAAGAAAAGAAGAAATACAACTTAATTGTGCCATTTAAATGGTTTCTTCTTCTGGTAAATTGTCCTCCTGCTGTTGAAGAAGATAATTATTCAATTTGTGTATTAGAATCCTGGTAACTTAATAGATCCCTAATGAAATTAGCAGAGGGTTTGTGATTCATTATGCAACTTTATACTCAAAAGGGCTTATTACTGATACCTTCGTGTGTTTTCATGCATTTATGTTTTATTTTATTTTACTTTATTTTATCTTTAAAGAATGAAGGGGTCTGATGCATTTTAAAGAACATACAGCCATGACTCCATAAGTTCATACCTTCAAAGAGCTGAAAAACAAATCATTGCCTACAGAACTTTATTCTTCTATCATTTAGCACTGGTCTAACATAATTTTCTGGAATTTAGTTCTTTTCAATTGACTGGTTAAACAGCAAGAAGAAATTGATATCAGATTATAAGTACTTTCAAAGAGTAATCATCCTGAGCGCTGTTTATTTTCATGAAAAGTAAAAACAACATTCTATGTAAGATTTTAGAGAAAAAGCAAAAGATCAGGAAAATGGGATACAATGTCCTTATACATCCTGGAAGCAGCAGGAGACAGTAGATATAGACAGATGGATATAGCATAAAGCAGTTAGTGTATACTTGGCCAGTGCATACTGCTGATGTGTATACTAGAAGGAGGAAAAAGACTAGTAGAAAACCAAGAGAGGTGAAATTAGTGTTGTGTTTCTAGAGAGGTCGTATGTCATTGAGGGAGAACAAGAAGAGGAAAGGTATCTTTTGAACACCTGACTTCTTCCTTTGCATGTGCTCAGCTTTTTTCCCACGTCTATACTGTCTCTTTATTCTCCAGTCCTTTAACACTCTACTTGGGTAATACTTAGAAGGTTTTCTAGATTCTATTGTACCCTGTACTGAACTCCATTATACACAGTTGCTGGATTGTTGGTGTCCTCCTTGGAAGATGTTCCAGACTGCTGCCCCAATCTTCTGTCACCAGCGTGTAGTATAGTACGACACTTAGCTTACACCCGACAGAGAATGAATTTCTACACATTTATCCATAGATTTGGATTTGAAGACAGTAACCCTAAAATGTATATTTCCTTGTTTAGTTTTCAGCTCTTTCTTACAAAAGCAGTTTTGAGTTGGAAGATGCTTTTGAGTTTTCAGGTTGAGTGGTAGCAGTGATAGCTTAAATTAATGGTTTACTCTCCATATTGTCCTCTTTAAGGTGACTTTGTAAATACCTGACAAAAACAACTGAAGTAAGGTGGGATCTTTCTCACTAGCTTGTATTGTCTTTTGCCAGTAAAATAGAGAAAAGAAAATGCTGATCCAGTTTATATTTTAGGTCTCAAAAGACCGGGCCCTCCACTGTTCTTTTCTGGAATAATTTTGTATGCTGGTAAATAATCTTGAGTTAGTCTGAGAAATATCATACCGAAGAGGAAAAAGCCTACTAATACCATTAGAGGTCATTCTGGACTAGGCTTACGTGTCTAAATCTCAAACAGAAAACAGTATGTGGCACCTTTATAATGCTTAAGATACGTTAAATATTTTTATGTTATTTTAGAATTTCTCACCTTCCTTTGAACAGACAAATATGACCACTTTTTAATGGATGTACACATTTAAAAAACTTTTCTTTCTTTGTTTTTTTCCCATCTTTATTAAATTGGGTATTTCTTATTTACATTTCAAATGTTATTCCCTTTCCAGGTTTCCAGGCCAACATCCCCAACCCCTCTCCCTCCCCTACTATATGGGTGTTCCCCTCCCCATCCTCCCCCCATTACCGCCCTCCCCCCAACAATCACGTTCACTGGGGGTCCAGCCTTGGCAGGACCAAGGGCTTCCTCTTCCATTGGTGCCCTTACTAGGCTATTCATTGCTACCTACGCAGTTGGAGCCCAGGATCAGTCCATGTATAGTCTTTGGGACTTATATAGTGGCTTAGTCCCTGGAAGCTCTGGTTGCTTGGCATTGTTGTTCATATGGGGTCTCGAGCCCCTTCAAGCTCTTCCAGTCCTTTCTCTGATTCCTTCAACAGGGGTCCCGTTCTCAGTTCAGTGGTTTGCTGCTGGCATTCGCCTATGTATTTGCTGTATTCTGGCTGTGTCTCTCAGGAGAGATCTACATCCGGCTCCTGTCGGCCTGCACTTCTTTGCTTCATCCATCTTGTCTAATTGGGTGGCTGTATATGTATGGGCCACATGTGGGGCAGGCTCTGAATGGGCGTTCCTTCAGCCTCTATTCTAAACTTTGCCTCTCTATCCCCTCCTAAGGGTATTCTTGTTCCCTTTTTAAAAACTCTTTTCTTATTCACATTTCTTCCATGGGAAAATTTCAAGAATTTGATTGCTAGCCATTTAATTTAACATACATATATGTTTTTCTCAAAAATATGTTCCTAATCTTATTCACATGCCCTCCTCTGTGGGAGGGCAGACTGGAAGGAGGGTAACAGCTAGATTGTAAAAAAGTACACGTAATAATTAAAAAAGTAAGGATTTACTTTGGTTCATGGTTTCAGAAGATTCAGTCCATGATTGACAGTCCATGTGCACTTGGATAGAATATTGTGGCACAGAAGATTTGGGTGCATGTGCATGTATGTATTTAGGTGCATATGCACACGTTTGCCTTCATATGTATAGACCAGAAGTTTACCCATAAAAAATAACCAAAAACATGAAGTAGAAGCACAAGCATACAAAAACGGGCTAAGAATAAAGCATCATCAAAGAACTATCCCCAGCAATTGATTTTCTCGAACTAAGCTCCAACTTTCAGTTTATAGAATGTAGCAATATAACATTAACATAAAAGACATGAGGTAACAGGCACCTACCCATTCACAAGCCTTTTTAATAACTTTCAGGACCAAGTTATTGCTGTTAGTCTTGGTATTAAAGTCTGTGCTGTTTGAAACATATACAACTCAGAAGACAGAGAAACACTATGCTCATAAGAAAATAAAACATCCAAATTCCATAAGGCTAAACACAAGATACTGGTATAAATACATCTCCAAATGGATCTTATACCAAGATAAATGAACAGTATTCATATCCACTCTCCATAATGAAGAAGCAAATGATCCTTGGACCACAGACCATAAAGCAGCTCATATGGAGGAAACAAGGGAAGCTTCTATAGCAATATGAAGCAGAGAGCTCAGAAGGTGAAACATGGAAAGACAAATTGGCCAAGCCATATGTTAAAGCCAGAAAATTTAGGACTTACTGAGAAGCCTCTGTGATTGAAAATGACTTCCCAGTCCCAAATAACCAAATATATGAGAAAGATCAATGCCAGCATAGTGCAATTCAGTCTAGAAACAGATATTATAAGAAATATAATATGCATTATCATTGTATGTACTGCTTTTCATGATACACTATTTGATGTTATTGTCATTATGATTCCACAACCATATACAAATTGTACAAAAATAACATTTTAAGCCCATTTATTTCTTTCCTAAATAATAATTAATTTCTAAACAGAGCACTGTAAATGGTATACTAAGAACAAGTATGTTTTTCTCCCTGGGCTGTGAGAAATAATTTAAGATAATGTATCACTTCATAGAATGACTATTAAAATGTGAGTCAATGGATACAGATGGAGAATCTGATAAAAGGCAGTCCTCATTTATTAAGCCCACTAATAAAAAATGGTCTATGACCTGGAGGAGAAATGCAATTCCATGTAGCTAACAAATATAGACAGACTTGCTTAAGTTTGTAGGATTGGAAAACACAACTTAAAAATGCGCTATTATTTTATACTGGCCTAATGAGCAAATGCTAGAAATACAGCAAGGGCCAACATAGCAGCTCGAACATGAGGCAGCCCAGGGACCCTCACTGCAGAGGTGTTTAAAGCAGGCGCTCCTCAGGGCTTAGCTCTACAGCAGTGCTTAGTCAAGTTAAATGCCCACATTTCTTATAGCTCATGAACTTCTAGACTTTTTTTTTTCTCCAGAGAAACACATTTGTATGGCTATGTACAAAGATATTTGTCATGGGCTTGTTAGTAATAGTGGGAAGCTTGAGGCAACAAATAGATGGAGTACGCATGTGTAACAGTGTGTTGCATTTCAAAGCAGTGGCTAGTTGGATGCAGTAACAACGATTTTAAAGGCATATTGCCGACTGAAGAAACTAGAAAGGAAGCTGGGAACCAAGTCTCAACTTTTGCTACTTGGGAGGCTGAGGAAGGGGCAATCAGACATTGAGGCCAACATGGGTCTAGCGACCAAGACTAAACTTCCAAACAGTGGAAAGCAAGGAAAAAAACCAACTAAAAACCAATAACATGTAGGTAAACAAAATATACATGTCCAGGAATTAGCAATCAGAGGAAAACACATCTGAAATGGTAGACTAGTGTTCCCTGAATGGGATAGAAGAAAGAAGGACATGGTAAAGAAAATGAACTTAAAATAATAAACACCTCCTTGTAGAGCAAAAGAGTAAGATGTAATATAGTGGTGAGCATCATTTTAGAGATAAAGGGAAATACTTCCAAGAAATAAGGATGTGATTACAAGGGCTAAACAGTGGGAACACTGTAATGTGAAGATGGGGTCTGATGCAGAAAAGTACCGTGGAGGAACCAAATCATACGCTGTCCTAGGGAATAGCAGTGGCAACATGGGGAAAAGAGTGCCACTTCTACAGAGTGGTGATAAAAGGTCTCCCTGGGCTGAGACATAAATGTGAGCAGAGACCCACAGGATCTGAAGAGCCAGCCATGGGAATCCATTTGAGAAGTGCCCACTAGACAGAGAACTTGGCCTGTTCTGAAAATTGAATGTGGGCCAGTGCAGCTGGTGTGCATCGAGCAGTCACGAGAAGGCCAAGAGGAGCTAGAATCAGACAGAAGCTAAGGCACATAAAGCCTTTGGAGTTCATTCCAATTACAATGAGAAACCCTGAAGGGGATTAAGCAGATGTTAACAAGATCTGGTTTACATTTTTAATTTCTGAAAGTTTACTCTGCTGCACTGAGTATAGAATGGATTAGCAGAGGTCAACAGAAGGAGCAGGAACTGACCAGGAGGCAGCCTGTGAGAAAGACAGTGGTTCCACAGCCCGTAGTCATTGTCAGGCTGTAGTTGCAGCCCTGGTTATATGGAAATAGGCAAGGTATAACTTGGTTGTTGAACTAATAGGAATTCCTGATGGACAGGTTTGGGAAGTGAGGGGCAAGGAAGAATGGATCTTTTGAGTTCTTAGGTTAGCACTCCCTAAGAGAGCAAGAGCAAGTTTGCAAAGTCTTTTGAGTTAAAGTCAAGAATTCCTTTTCAGAAAGGCTGTCCAGCTTCCTGGAAGGCATCCAAGAGAAGGTTTTAAAGAGGGAGTGAGATGAAAAGGAAACCGGAAGCTCATCTGTGAATAGGAGAGGTAGCTTTGGAAGTGACTTGTTTAAGCCATTGAAAAGATGAAGCCAGCCAAATAGTAGATGGGGAGGTGGAAAATAAGGGAATCTGTGCAGGGTCTTGAGAAAGTCTGCTAGAAAGGAACAAAGCAGCTTTGGAATGGAAGGGAAAAGTGACTGAGCTGGTTGGAAGAGACCCTGAGGTTTTTCCTAGTGGGAGAATTCCAAGAGAAGTTGTCAATTCTAGTAATCATTGCCTAGAATTCGGTAAGAATAAGGTGGAAAGTTGAGCTTATCATTTTGGCAATGGCTGCTCCATTGGTAACTTTATAGGTGTAATTCATGTTGTTTTGCATTGGAGGCTACAGTAGAACTAAGAGAGGAGTACCCACAAAAAGAATGGAAGATAATATCTGAGAACTACATTTGGAAAAGTATTTCTGAATAAGTTCGGCAATAGGTACATGCAAGCAGTGTTAAAATGAGTGCAGTGGCTTTCAAAGAGAAGGTATCAATATCACCAAGAAGAATTTCCACATGGCGCAGCTTTGCCACTTCTGAGTGGGTGTCTAGACAAAGGAGTCTATGTCAACACACAACAGAGATACCTCCACTTGGCATATGTCACAGCACTAGTCACCAGAGCCAGCATATGTAGTCACCTTATATTACCAGACAGGCTGCAACTTTCTGTAAGACATCCAGGGCTTCTCTTTCTTTTCCACCTCTTCACACTTGCTCATTGTAATGGTACCCACCCATCTTCTACCCCACCATGAGCTTGTAGGGTGTCTTTAACTTGTGTGTGTGTGTGTGGGGGATATTACTAACCTTTATTGAGCTTATCTATCAGAGTAGAAAGAAAAAATATCTGCACAAAATCAAATGTTTGTTAATATAATTTCTGTTTCATAATTAAAATCAAAGTTTTTTTCAAATAGTCAAACCAATTAAAACCCACTACTTCAGAACCAGTAGCAACTTCGAAGCTACAATAACACTTAAATATGTTTAAAACAAATATAGAAATTCAGTTGGTTGGAAAGCTCCTTAAGCCTCGAACTTACTTACTCAATAGAGTCACACACACACACACACACACACACACACACACACACACAAATGTGTTTTCACGGAGATACAATCCTTTGGAATCACCAACACTAGACGGCCATTAAGAATGTTTCAGTCATTCTTTCTTCCCATGAAAGCCTTGTGGGTGTGTGGATGACACTACCACCAGGGACAGCAGCCTTATTGAGAGAGTCTGATTCCTCCTCTCCAACAGCAGCAAGTTTCCAGTGACGAGAGGTCATGATCACTTGCACCAAGTGTGGCTCATCGTCTTAGAGTTCATGTGTTTATGATAAGGCCCATAGGGAGCTGTCTTGGTCTTTCTGGAGGAGTCTTTCCTAGTCTGATCACCAGCTATCTTCAACCATGTTGAAGCTTGGACAGTGAGAGAGAGAGAGAGAGGGCAAGTAGATAGGCGGAAGAACCCAGTGCATATTCCCTTGTCCCAGTAGGATTCACACAGCCTAAATGGTTATTTTGGAGGGAAATACATTATGCTAACTACAGGCTGTGGAAATATTAAGGAAAAAGATCCAAATTCACATGAATATGTCTCATAATGAAAAGTATCATTCACTGAAGAAAATTTAAGAATTCTATTTTTAGACAAGGAAGAAAATAAAAATAAGCCACCCCCCAAAAAAAACCCCCACAAAAACAAAAAACAAAACAAAACAAAAAACAAAAACTAAAACAAAAAATTAATCTGAGGATTAAGATATAAAAATGATTATTGTCCAGTTTCTTTTTCGAGGTACTCAGAGCTATTAGTTTTCCTCTTAGCACTGCTTCCATTGTGTCACATATGGTTAGGTATGTTGTGCCTTCACTTTCACTAAATTTTAAAAAGTCTTTAATTTCTTTCTTAATTTCTTCCTTGACCAAGTATCATTGAGTAGAGAGTTGTTCAACTTACATGTATGTGTGGGTTTTCTGTAGTTACTGTTGTTATTGAAGACCAGTCTTAGTCTATATCTGATAGAATGCATGGGATTAATGAAACCTTTTTGTATCTGTTGAGGTCTGTTTTGTGATCAATTATATGGTCAATTTTAGAGAAGGTATCATGAGGTGCTGAGAAGAAAGTATATATTTTTGTTTTAGGATGAAATGTTCTATAGATATCTGTTAAATCCATTTGGTTCAGAGCTCCTGGGGGTCAAGCTGCCTCTGGATTCCTGACATGCTGGTGTAACCAAGCTCCTGAAATTCTGTTGTGTCAGAGCTCCTGGGAGTCAAGGTTTCTCTGGGTGTTACAGAAGTTGGTGGAGAGCCAGAGCTCTGAGTTTGCTCCAGGCACATGTCCAAGCTTGAAGGTACCCATGCCTCTGGCTGGGTGGGTGTTTGTGTTTTCCTGGTTCCTTTTGGGGAGGAGGGTCCCAGTTTTATTCAGTGTTGGAAAAGATGTTGTGGCCTCAACTGTGATCTTGAATGTATCAGAATTCCAATGCTCTGGGGAAGATGTTGTAGCTTCAACTCTGATCCTCAGTGTGTCAGATCTCCTGGGAATTGAGCTTGTGATCCTGTGATCCTGTGATCCTGTGATCCTGTTCATTTCAGAATGCCTAGGCTTCCTCTCGGTGTTGTGGGAATGGGTACGGAGCCAGTGGTCAATGTCTGCTCAGGGCACAGGTTCAGACTGGAAGGAACCCATGCCACTGGCTGGGCAGGGGTTCCTGGGTCCCTGGATCCTGGGGGTCCCAGTTACTCCAGGTGTTGGGGTAGATCTTGGGACCTCTCCCTGGGGGTCCTTGGGGGTGTTGGGGCAGATGTGGCCTCTTCTGTGATCCTAGGTGTTTCAGAGCACTTGGGAGTCAGGCTCCCTCTAGGTGTTGTAGAAGTGGATGCAGAGCCAGCATCCCATGTCTGCTTTGGGTGAAGGTTCAAACTGAAAGGGAGGGGAGATTTTTCTATATTAAATATACCAAGTTGAAAAAAAATGCCAGGAAGCATTCATGGAATCGAGGATTAAAGTACTCTGAAAATCTCTGTAGAAGTAATGAAAATATGGAAAAAATTTGAGATTATCTTTTTCAAAACTTGAGGAAAGACTTCAAAGTTGTAGCAGTGCTGTGGGCAATGCAAGATTCATTTGTGCAAGAATGATGATGGGTGACTCAGAGGAACAAAAAGATCCACACTTGCCAATACCCTCCCCACCCCCCCCAAAGGAATAGCTTTGGAAACCAACAAACATGGACCAGTAAAAATCCTTAGAGGAGGGAACCAGGTTTGTAAGGGCCCCACCCACATCATTATCAATATTTGACCTGTTTGATGGAGTCTTAGAAAAGACTTTCAGAGGATTTGTTTGCATTTAATGTGTATTAAAGGTTATTGAGCAAACCCTTTCCCTGAGATTAGCTAAAAAAGAAAACAGAGAAAAAGAATCAGCATGACTTCTTAACATCACAGCTGCCCGAGACAGTGATACTTGATGAGACATGCATGAGGCTGAGCTGAAAGGTTAAAGGGAAATTTAGGGATATAATGTGTTCGTAGTGGGTGGTTGAGAAACTTGAGTGTACTCCTGGGGGTCTTGAAGGCTATATTCATGTTCAGGACTCTGCAAAGCCCATCAGACCTAATACATTAACATTGGTTGATAGTGAAGCTGGGCTCAAGCTGGAGAGCCTGTCTCTAAACAAGCCAGAAGCCTTCAGAGAACCAAGGCTGGAACTGACACACAGGGAGACTCTTGGCAGAGCCTCACATGCACACTGATAAAGAGAATTCAAAACAACTTGTTTATTCATTGCCCTACTATTAAGTGCCAAGTTGAGGAGGTCTGTGGCTATACACTAATAAAACTAAGGGTCTGAAACATTAGCTCACAGAAACCACCAAAGAATAAACAATGGTAAATAATAAAAGCAAATGCTGGGGAAAGCTGACTATTCTAGACAACCGCATTGTGATGGCAGTATTTTGGCACAAGTACTCTGAGACAAGAAGAGAAACTGGGAAGTATGGTCATTACAGAGAAACAACAACAAAAGTCATCAATACAAAAAGCTTTGAAAAAGCAGGGAGGTTGAGCTTACAATGGTGTTAAGCACTCCTAGATTAATAATGAGTCAAAGTAAAGGAAAGATCTTTACCAATCCTACATCTGATTGAGGGCTAATATCCAAAATATACAAAGAACTCAAGAAGTTAGACCCCAGAGAGCCAAATAACCCTATTTAAAATGGGGTACAGAGCTAAACAAAGAATTGTCAGCTGAGGATTATCCAAATCCTCATGGCCAAAAAGCACCTAAAGAAGTGTTCAACATCCTTAGTCATCAGGAAAATGCAAATCAAAACAACCCTGAGATTCTACCTCACACCAGTCAGAATGGCTAAGATCAAAAACTCAGGCGATAGCAGATGCTGGCGAGGATGTGGAGAAAGAGGAACACTCTCCATTGTTGGTGGGATTGCAAACAGGTACAACCACTCTGGAAATCAGTTTGGAGGTTCCTCAGAAAATTAGACATTCTACTACCTGAGGACCCAGCTATACCTCTCCTATGCATATACCCAAAAGATGCTCCAACATACAATGAAGACACATGGTCCACTATGTTCATAGCAGCCTTATTTATAATAGCCAGAAGCTGGAAAGAACCCAGGTGCCCTTCAACAGAGGAATGGATTCAAAAAATGTGGTACATCTACACAATGAAGTACTACTCGGCTATCAAAAACAATGACTTCATGAAATTCATAGGCAAATGGATGGAACTAGAAAATATCATCCTGAGTGAGGTAACTCAATCACAAAAACAAAACAAAGCAAAACACACATGGTATGCACTCACTGGTAAGTGGATATTAGCCCAAAAGCTTGATTTACCCAAGATACAATCTACAGACCACATGAAGCTCAAGAAGAAGGACGACCAAAGTGCAGATGCTTCAGTCCTTCTTAAAAAGGGGAACAAAATTAGGGAGACAAAGTTTGGAGCAGAGACTGAAGGAATAGCCATTCAGAGTCTGCCCCACCTGGGTATACAGACCATTAATATACAGCCACCAAAACTAGATAATATTGATGAAGGCAAGAAATGCGTGCTGATAGGAGCCTGATATAGCTGTTTCCTGAGATGCTCATACAGAGTATGACAAATACAGAGGCAAATGCTAGTAGCAAAACAATGAACTGAGAACGGGGTCCCCATTGGAGAAATTAGAGAAAGGATTGAAGGAGCTGAAAGGGCTTGGAACCTCATAAGAACAACAATACCAACCAACCAGAGCTTCCAGGGACTATACCACTACCCAAAGACTACACATAGACAGACCCATGGCTCCAGCTGCAGAAGATGGCCTTGTTGGGCACCAAGGAGAGGAGAAACCCTTGTTCCTGCTAAGGCTGGACCTCCCAATGCAGGGGAATGTTGGGGGTGGATGGGAATGGGGGTGCTTTGGGAGAGGGAACACCCTCATATAAGAAGGGGGAGGATGGGATAGGAGGCTTATGGCTGGGAAACTGGAAAAGGGAATAACATTTGAAATGTAAGTACAAAAAAAAATCCAATAAAAAAATTCAGTTCAACGTCCAGTTCAACTGAATGTTCTGTGGAAGGACTAAGTGCTTTTATCTGAGCTTAGCACAAAGTAGAGTGTCCTCCTCTCCTAGTTATTTCACCATGTACTGGAGGGTCTACCTAGATTGGAACAAACTAACCATGCTTAGATTGCTAAGCAAAAGATAAAACTAATTCCATTTGTAGAGGTTATGATTTTATAAATAGAAATACTGACAGAATTAAAATTAGCTTTAGAACTAGCTAACACATTGGGCAAGTTTTCAAGATACAATATCTATGCAAAAAAAAAATACCATTGTATCTCTATGCACTAGAAAAGAAAAACATGAAATATTTAATTAAAAACCGATTCCATTTAGAATTGAGTGGCTAAAGTACCAGCAGAGGACATTAAAAAGGGAATATACATGGACAGAGCCATGGCTCCAGCTGCATATGTAGCAGAGCATGGCCTTGTTGGGCACCGATGGGAGGAGAAGCTCTTGGTTCTGCCAAGGCTAGAACCCCCTGAGTAGGGGAATGTCAGGGCAGGGAGGCAGAAGCGGGGTGGTTGGGGAGAGAGAAACACCCTTGTAGAAGGGGAAAGGGATGGGATAGGGGGCTTATTAACAGGAAACCTGGAAAAGGAATAACATTTGAAATGTAAATAAAAAAAATATATATATAAAAAACAAAAACCTAATATACAATAAGAACAAAATATTTTGAAAATAATTTAAACATGTACAAATAATAGAAAATCTCAAAAATTTTTCTATTTATTTATTTATTTATTTACTTACTTTGCTTCTGGATTGATGCATTCCTCCTGGTGCTCCCCTCACACAGTCCCTCCCCCACCTCTTTCCCTTCTCTGAGAGGGTAGAGACCCTCCCTGGGTATCCCCTATCGCTGTCACACCACATCTATGTAGGTCTAGGCGCATCGTCTCCCACTGAGGTCAGACAAGGCAGTCCAGTTAGGGGATCATATTCCAAGCACAGGCAACAGCTTTAAGGACAGTCCCTGCTCCAGTTGTCTGGGACCCACATGAAGAATGAGCTGGAGGGATGGGAGCTAGGGCCAGCCTGTGTATACTCTTTGGTTGGTTGTTCAAATCTCCACTAATTATAATCAGGCGATAATGATCATAGATGAGACAGCAGTTGTTTCACATAGTCTCTTGATTCACTGCATCTCTGTTGAAGTGTCCCTTTTTTTCCATCTTTATTAACTTGAGTATTTCTTATTTACATTTTGATTGTTATTCCCCTTCCCAGTTTCTGGGCCAACATCCCCCTAACCCCTCCCACTCCCCTTCTATATGAGTGTTCTGGATTGATGCATTCCTCCTCCCTATCCTCCCCCCATTACCACCCTCCCCCTCAACAATCACATTCACTGGGGGTTCAGTCTTGGCAGGACTAAGGGCTTCCCCTTCCACTGGTGCCCTTACTAGGCTATTCATTGCTACCTATGAGGTTGGAGCCCAGGGTCAGTCCATGTATAGTCTTTGGCTTAGTCCTGGAAGCTCTGGTTGATTGGCATTGTTGTTCTTTTGGGGTCTCGAGCCCCTTCAAGCTCTTTCAGTCCTTTCTAAGACTCCTTCAACGGGGGTCCCGTTTTCAGTTCAGTGTCCTTTTAACAGCAGGTTTTAAATTTGTACAGAAATGAGGAGATACAGAATCACTAAAAGAAGAGAAAACAAGAAAGGATAATCTTTGAGCACTCTCCATTCTGATTCCCAGAACTAAGTTATTTCTGTCTTAGTAGCAAAGGTTAAGTAAATGGAGTATAAAATCTAGAAAACAAATGTTTACCTGTATCAACTGATTTATTATAAGGACACCAAGGCATTTCTTGTGGAAATCATGGTATTTTATTTCAACGAATGGGACTTAGACAAATAGGTAAAACACAGCAGAATAAAGTCGAAATAAGTTACAGTCATGTTAGAAAACACTGTAAAACTGTTAGGGAGACCAAAATAAATTGTTATGACCTTGGTCAGCTTAAGCATGAACTCCTTAATTATGATATGGAAACATCGAAATTAGAAACAAAACCAAACAAGATTCCAGTAAAACTGGAGAAAACCATTTGGCCTTCAAAGGACATTGTGGCTAAGGCCTAGAGAAATCCATATCACATGGTACAGGGTTATTAATGATTCAGCCACTTGGGTACATGGTCTGACATTCTCAAGATAATAGAGAAGATCAACATGATTGAAATCAGTCCTTTGACTCATTCAAGTAGTTCAATGTAAACACTAACCATTGAGCTAGCATAAGTATAAGTCATGGTAGTTCCACAACTCAACTCTTAACTCAGAATATGAAAATATATCAATATATATCCCTATACAAAGATGTTCACAGCAGCCTCAATTCACATTATCCCAAAGCATAAATATCCAAGAGTCTATCAACAAATGTAGTAGTCTATCATTTGATATAAAGGAATAGTAGTCAGAAATCAAAGTTAACGCGCGCGCGCGCGCGCGCACACACACACACACACACACACACACACACACACAATAGCACATTTAATCCTTTATCCTTGAAAGTGTTAAGTGAATAAAACCATGATGAAAGATGTATATAAAGTTAAGAAAAGTCAGATCTATAGATCCAGAAGAATTACTGATTGTGGCTGCCAGTTTAAATAGAACAGGAAGATCACAACAAAGTGTGGATGCTACAGTCCTACTCAGAAGGGGGAAGAAAATAATCCCCGGAGGTAGAGGGAGAGAGGGATCTGGTAGGGATCGAGGAGGGGGAGGGAAAAAGGGGGCCAGTTTTGATAGAAGCTGGAGGAGATGGGGGATATGTACAGAGGATCAGGAATTTGAAAGGAGGTGTGTAGCAGTGGGGAAGGGGAACTGGGAATAGCCACTAGAAAGTCCCAGATGTCAGGGACCCAAGAGGTTCCCAGGACCCAACAGAGAGGACATTAGCCGAAATACCCAACAAAAGCAAGATTGAACCTGTAGAGACCACATCCAGTGGATAGGCACAGCTCTCGGCTGAGGGATGGGGTCACCCACTCACCTCATAAATATTAATACAGAATTGCTCCTGTCCAAAGGGAATGAAGGGAAAAAGAGTGGAGTATGGATTGAAGGAAAGGCCATCAAGAGACTGCCTCACCTAGGGATCTATCCCACCTGCTAACACAAAACCCAGTCACTATTGCTAATGCCAAGACGTGCTTACTGATGTCTGGTATAGCTGTCCCCTGAGAGGCTTTGCCAGAGCATGACCAATACAGGTGAAGATGTACAAAGCCAATCATTAGACTGAGTGCAGGGACCTCAATGGAGGACTTAGGGCAAGGATTGAAGGACCAGAAGGAGTTTACAACCCCATAGGAAGAACAACAATATCAACCAACCAGTTTCACCCCAAGCACCAATGCTCCTAAGGAACTAAACCACCAACCAAAAAGTACACATGGGGAGGGGACCCATGGCTCCAGCTGGATATGTAGCAGAGCATTGCCTTATCTGGCATCAACAGGAGGGGAACCCTTTAGTCCTGTGGAGGCTCGATGCCCCAGCATAGGGGAATGCTGGGAAGCTGAGGCAAGGGTGGGTAGGTGGGGGCGGGGCACCCACATAGAGGCAGGGGGAGGAGGAAGGGGATATGGGGTTTGTAGAGGGGAAACTGGGGAGGGAGATAACATTTGAAATGTAAATAAATAAAATAACCAATAAAAGAATATAAATATAATAAATGGAACAGAAATAATAATTAATAGATATGGGATTTATTATCAATTTCATTTTCAAAATGTGAATTTTATGTATTTGAATTTCTTTTTGAACAAAACCATGTCAAACAGAAAAGTTGTACCATGTTAATAATTCTCACTTTGGGGGCCAAGCATGTTTAAAATTCCATCTTATTCAGATCAGCATGTGGGGGGTAGGGAATATCTCTGAAATTCTATAAGGAAATATCATATTAAAGGTGACCTACTCTTCACTGTCACACATATGGAAGGTTCTAGGGTCCAGGTTTTTCTTCCTGCATTTTCTCCAGTCTGTGGTCCAGTGAGTGAGCAGATCTGATTTTTCTGTTTACTATATTTTGCTGCTGCTTCTTCAGTAGAAGGGGGGAGAAGTCATAAATAGGGCTGGCAGTGAGAAAAAGAATGGAGTGACCGTTAGTAGGGGCAGAATCTCTGCCTGTCTGCATTGGAGCTATGATTCCTGGCAAATCAAAGTGGAGAAAACTTCAATTTTCTTATCTCACACTGCTTATTAACTGATAATGTCAAACCTGGCCTGCCTGTGCCATTTTCATCTGGCACACTGAATGGGATTGGATCTAGCTGGACAAATGCTCCTTGTCCGTCTATAAGCTAAGATTTGAATCGAGAGGTTGAGGAGGAGGATGGTTTTCTGGGGGGAGGCATATCTTCATATGGAAATGGATTTTCCCCTGAAATTTCAGTCAATGTTGTTTTTTATTTCCACAACAAGTTTAGGAAAAATAAGAAATACTCTTAATTTTTAAATGTAAGAATTATTTTTAGAGTCATGGTCATTAAAGTTGAATTTACTTTTAGATCATTATATATGCATGGGGTGGGTATGTTAATAGATTTTTCAATTATTAAGAAATTTCAGATGGGATTCTTTTAAAACACAAACTAGCCTCATCCACTGATAGTGATTATGTACACAGAACATTTCAGAACATGGCACTTATTCTCCCTGGGCCTCATTTTCCTAAAAGTACCACAGTATGAGCTAACTCCGAAGATCCTTTCCAGCTCTTTGATTATGTGACACTGTCACCACCACACAGATGCACACCTGCTATGCTATGGAGAGTTCCAGTCTAATCATTAATGATTATTCATGGCAGGGGACGCTGGGGTAACCCTGCCTCTGAAAGCAGGTCCTTTTTTTGCTGCAGAAGTGCACTCTTGTGTTACAGTGTTTTTGTACATGAGAAATGCCACCTGCCAGTCCTTGAAGGTCTCTGAGCACAAAGCATCTACTCAGTGCCCTTCTGGTTAGAATGTTCCCGAAGCCCAACAGCGTACAGCTGCGGTGAGGGAGAATTATGGGTACTTACAATGATGCCTGTTGGAGTTTGTGAGACATAGATCCTGCCTTGCTTTAGTTCACGGTTAGATGCATGAGAAAGGCAGGGCACTTTTAAACAATTAACGATTTTCTAGTTCATATGGCGTTTCATTTTAAAAAGGAATGTTTCAAAGTTCATTAGGACTAGCACTGAATAATGTCTCAGTGCCTCATGCATCTAGTGATATTCCATGTCAAATAATAAATTATGTGAAAGGAGACAAAGTTACAATATGCTTTTAATTAGAAAGAAAGTAATTAAAATGACTCAGAGCCATAAATACCATTTTTGATCATTCTTTTTCTATCACAGAATATATTTGTTTTTAGCAATACAACAACAACAACAAAAACAAAACAAAACAAAACAAAAAAAAAACAAACCAAAAATCTCCCCAAGTTCTTCATTACGATGCTAATTACTGATCTAAATTTGGGAGAACATTTTGTAACAATGTTGTAATGTTTGAAGTTTATTCTTAATTAGCGTGATGAGATTAAAGTTAAAGCTCTCCCTTAGCATGCATGAAGCCTTGGGTTCAATTCCCAGTAGCAAAACAAAGACAAGCATAATAACAACAGAAGCAAAATCCCACACTTTAAAGCTAAATCTGTTGATTATGATTATACTGGGGTATGTAATAGTCAAAATATCTATTGATTATCGGGTTCACAGTGAAGCTGTGGCATATGTGCATGTGTCTCTACATTTGTTGTCTGGCTTAGGGTTACTATTGCTATGAGGAGACAACAACAGTGTGGGGAGGAAAGTGCTCATTTAGTTTAGACTTCAACATCATAGTCTATCATTGAAGAAAGCAGGGGCAGGAATTCAAACAAGGCAAGACCTTCAGGCAAGAGCTAATTCAGAGTCCACGGAAGGGTATTGATTTGTGCTTGCTCCATGTGGCTTACTTGCCTACTTGCTTATAGAACCCGGGACCACTAGCCCAGGGATGACACCATCCACCATGGACTGCCCACCCCATATCAATCACTAATTAAGAAAAGGTCCTACTAGATTGGCCACATTCTGATCTCATGGAGGCGTTTTCTTAATTGATGTTTCCTCCTTTCTGGTACTCTAGCCTGTGTTAAGTTAATGTAAAATTACCCAGCACATTTTGTAGCTGGTACAGTATTAAGGAAAGAGGATGTCCTGTAATATGACATAATGTAAGAGCCTGTGAGCTACCAGGCTATATGAAACAAGTCAGTCATGCCACCATGCTGCATGGGATCACATTAATAAAATTAAATAGTCCAACTCGTAGAAGCAGAAAGCAGAATGGCAGTTGATTAACTAGAAAGGAGGAAATGAATTGTTCGATGATTTTAAAGTTTCAGTCATCTAAGATACATTCTAGAGATCTGCTCTAAAGCATGTATGTATACTTAAAAGTACTGTTCTGTGCACTTCACAGGAAAGTAGATCACATTAACTGTTGCTAACAGAGTAAGACTAAAACTTAAACAGATAAATTGACACATGGAAACCTGTAGACTCATGAAGAAACATGTAGAATCATGAAGTCATCTCAATTTTGTAGACGGTTTCATGTGTGTAGGTGTATGTAAGACATCATCCAGTTGATTTTATATGTCAATCATATCTCATTGAAGCCATTCATCAAAAGCTTAGATCCTACTCCTTTTATTTTCTTTTTCCTTTTTGATGATTGAACTTGAAGAAACGGAGAGAACTGTGGTGAGCAACTTCTGGGAAACATTGAATGGAATTCCTAGGGGCTCATCAATTTTGTTGATAGAATCACTCTGCACCAATTTTGTCTAAATTATTGCTTAGAATTCTCAGTTTTTGAATGAAACTGAAATGAATAGCAACATATGAACAAAACTGATTTTCAACCTTATGACTCCTTGGGAGGCACAGAGTCTTTCTTCCCTATAGTCACATCTTATAGTTGAAAGAAAAAAATTCTAAGGGCAATAGGCACTTAGTGGAAAATTTTGAGGAAATACAAATTACTAAAGATAAAGATATTAAAATACAATTCTTAGCTGAGTCTGGTAGCATATACCTGACATCTTACCACTAGAGGCTGAGGCAGAAGGACTATGGATAAGAGGATAACCTGGGCTATCTTGCTCGATACTGTTCTTTCAATTCCTTTCAAAAACTTCAGTAATACTTGGGTTTGCAGGGAGAGTCTAATGCAGAGGACATTAGAGAATGTGATAGTATTCTTTCTTTTTAATTTAGGTGAAGGCTAGCAATATGCCTGAAGCTTTTTCCCTTAAATTTTCTTAAAAATTGGTATTCCAAAAGCATTGCAAACTATTATCTAGCAAACCACTGCCACGAAACGTAAACTTCACACTCCCAAAAAAACCCCAAAAATCTGTTTCTTGAGTAATATAACTTTCTGAACTTAGAAACTTTTTTTTAAAGCTAAAAATAAATTCTTCTCTCATGCAATATTCCCTGATCTCAGTTTCCTCTCCCTCACTCCTCCCAGTTTCCTCTCCCTCCATTCCCCTCCACTTCCCTTTTCCCCAGATTCAACTTCTCCTGTGTGTCCTTTCAGGAAAGAACAGGTCCCCAAGCGACAACAATCAAATGGGACACACAGGACAAGGCAAAAGCCTTCATTCACACTGAGGCTGCACAGAGCAAATGCGAGAGGAGAAAAAGAGTCCCAAGAACAGGTGAAAGAGTCAGAGATACACGGGCTCCCACTGTGAGGAGTCCCACCAAACCAGCAAGCTAACGGCCACAATGTACACTGCAGAAGATCTGGTGTAGACCCTTGACGCTCCTTGCTGCCTCAGTCTTGTTGAGCTCATATGTGTCCTGCCTGGATTTAGAACCTTTAAAAGCTGGAGTTTAGGCTTTAGAATAAAACGAAACTCTAACAGAATAATGCAACACACCTCTGGTTACTTTGATCAAAACATATGCTCCTCTGCAGACCACCCAACTGTGGATAGCTCTGCTACACTCTGGACAGTAGTAAGTGTCTCTTTTATTTTAGTTTCTAGAGTTACCTGAAAAGCCAAAATCTATTGTGTTTGTACAGTAGTGAAAAGTGCTGAAAGTGGGGGGATGATCTGCTGGGTGGGAGTTGGGGACCAGAAGATGGGCATTGGTTGAAAGTTTACTAATTCAGACAGGTACATCATATTATCTTGCTTATAAGTATTTGTAGAACAAATGACTTTTTAATCAACTTCTTTTGTACTATTTGAATCTAGCAGATATTGACAAGAAATTTTTGTTGAAAAGGTTATGTGAGATAATTTTGAGGGAACCATATCAAAATGGGTTCAATGTTCTGACAGAAACAAGTTGAAAATTAATATGATATGGTACTGTCTGATTCTTCTGTGCTCTCATCCTGGTGTAATTCAGCCTTCTTGGTTGCTTAGTTGGGAACATTAAAAGTTCTTGGCTATTCTTGCATAATATACACATTCTTTAACTATACTCCATGGAAAATATAGTTTCTTGTACAAACTAGCAGAGTTACATATAGGCAAGGACGTCTGTAAAAACAGAATAGTAGGAACTATGGAGTCATTGTCTTAACTGTTTAGGAGGGTGTGTTACCACACCAGAACTGTATATCCACACACACTTTCTCCAATCTTTTTCTTAGCCTTTTAAATGTGCCTCTCTCAGATTATCCTATCTCTGCTCCTAGGGAACAGACCATTCCAGGCAGAGAAAAAGAAATAGCAGATGCTTAAGGTGCAAGCAAGTCCAGCAGGTGTCAGCATGTGGAAGAGGGCTCTATCAGGCAATCAGAGCAATCAAGGGCAGACGCAGTGAGGACAAAGTCAGGCGGGAACACAGACCTTGTCTGGATTGAATTAGTGGTGAGAAACAATTATTTGTGGGTTCGATCAAAGGGACACCTTATCTGATTTGCTTTTTGAAGGCTGATTCTGACTTCTGCATTAGGGACTTGGGAGAATATTTAAAAAGAGGATACATGGGGAAAGGCTGAATGTGGGGAAAGAGGAGAGTGACATCATAAGGAATGGGCAAGGTCTCGTTGAGTGATTGTCTTAGTTAAGGTTTTTAGTGCTATGACAAACACCAACAAGGAAAGGCAGGGCAGGAGCTCAAGGCAAGAATCTGAGGCAGGAATGAAGCAGGAGCCCTGAAGAACACTACTTATTGGCTATGGCTTACTCAGGCTGCTTTCTTATACATGCCAGGATCACCAAACCATTGGGAAAACCAGAATGGGCTGGGCCCTTCCACATTAATAAACAAGAAAATTACTCCAACTTGCCTACAGACCAGTCTGATGGAGGCAATTCCTCAACTGAGATTCCTGTTTCCTAGGTGTTGACTTCTAGGTTTGTATCAAGTTGACAAAAAAAAAAAAAAAAAAAAAAAAAAAAAAAAAAAAGATAAGTACAGTGACCCTTGATTTTCAGGATTGTCTAGACATGCAAACATGCAGGATCTCTCTCTCTCTCTCTCTCTCTCTCTCTCTCTCTCTCTCTCTCTCTCTCTCTCTCTCTCTCTCTCTCTCTCTCTGTATCACTGGACCTGGAGTTAGAGGAAGTTCTGAGCCTCCCAGTGCGGATTCTGGGAACTGAGCTCAGATGCTCTGGAAGGGCCACAAATGTTCTTAACTATGAAGCATCTCTCAAATCTCTTACAATTTTAATTGATTCACAAAGCTGTAAGATTCTGGATGGTTATTCCACATGTATTAACCTTGGTTAACCCTTCTTCCCCCAGTGTCTCCTTCCCCTTCACCCTGAGCCACTTTCACCCCTCAAACTCTCCCTCTGTTTTCACAGCACCTCCATGATTCTATTCCCCTTCACGTAAGGTTTTCTCTCCCAATGGCCCTTTTCCATTCTTTTATTTCTACAAGTCCCACAGGTTAAACACAACAATCTGAAGATTTGCAGAGAATACCTGAATATGATCATGGAATGTCGTGTTTATCTTTCTGTGCCTGGGTTATTATGCTGCCTACGACTTCTTTTTCCTATCTTGTCCATTTACTTGAAATTTTCAGTTTAGTTTTTCTATAGTTCTTTAAATTGATTACCTATTGTGAAAATAGGGTTGTTTTCTTGATGTTTCATCTTTTTTAGTTCTTTTTGTTTTTCCTAGATGCTAATCCTCTATTGGAATTATGGAGTGATAATGATTTTCTCCAGTTCTGTGGGCTTCTCCTTAACCTGACTGACAGCTTTCTTTGCTGCACAGAAGCCTTTGAATTTCATGAGATCCCATTTGTGAATTGTTGGTCTTATTCCATTATCTACTGGAATCCTATTCAGAAAAATTTCACAGTTCTTATGTGCTGAAGAGTGCTCCCTATTCCTTTCTTAGCAGTTGCAAAGCATCTACTCTTACACTAAGGTCCACAATGCAGTTTCAGTTGAATGTTATTTGTTATTTGCAAAGAGATGATGAGTTTTATTTTACATTCATATAATTTCCAGCACCATTCACAAATACACACATAAGAAACCTTAAAGAGTGTAACCTGAAAAAGCTCTTAGATCTAACAAGCATTTTTAATAAATAGAAGGATACACAAATAAACATACAAATCTGTATTATTCCTATATATTAGGAACAAACAAACTGAAAAAGAAGTAAAAGAAACAACACATTCACGGTAGCCACAAAAATTAACATAAACAAAGAAACAAAAGACCTACAGAACAAAAAACTTTAAGACACAAAGAAAGTGATAGTCACCAAAGAGATGGGAAGATCTTTTGCGTATTGAAACAGTTAATACTGTAAACCTGTCTATTCTACCCTAGCAAATCTACAAATTCAAAGTGCACCCAATTAAAAAAAAATCTCAGTCCTATTTGCAGACATAGAAATTAGTAATCTTAAATTTTATGTGGAAACACAAAAGACCAAGGCTAGCCTAAAATTTCCTGGACACAATACTAGGGGAGTTACGAAACCCATATTATTTCAAATTATGCTATAGAGCCATAGTTATCTAAACAGTATAGCATTCCCATTGATCCTCTTAAAAACTAATTCTCCAAACTCTCTTCCTAGCTTTTCAGATGTCTTGTTATCTTTGGTTTTAGGTATTGAGGGACTGTGAGCTTGCAAACTTGTCACAGTAGACTGTTTATTTCTTGCGTTTTGCCTATCAGTCAGGATGGATTGTATTTTCCAGTTTTTATCTCCCCCTTTTCCACAATTTTATGAGTCTTTCCTATAACTAGTTTTCATTTGGATTTATTTTCCCCAGTAGAATTTACAAAGAAAATCAACCGCAGTAACAGAGTGATTTGAGGGGAGTTTTGGCGTCATGTCGTGGTTAAAGACAGCATTTTGGCGAAATTGCTAGAAGATGAAAATAGTAGCGAAAATATTGTAGAGTAGGTATGAAGAAACCAGTGCACAAAGAAGGCTACTGCAGTGCAATACAAGCCCAAACACAACCAAACAGCTGATGTACAAAACTGTGAAGAAAATAAATAGAAAATGAGATAAAAGTATCTACAACCCGAGCACTATTTTCCCCAAAATTTTTAATGAAATATTTTCAGAAATAGCTACTTTCTCATTCAAACCTTAGGTTTCAAATAACCAATAATTAAATATACCAATAATATTACTGAGTTACACTTAGTTCATTCTTTTGTTTGAAAATTGTAAACTTTTTCACATGTGAAGGCAATGCCTTTGAATTCTGAGATATGTAGCAATTTATACTACTGATCAAAGTTAAAATGAATGTGAAATTTTGATTTTTAAGTGGCACGTTGGAAGTTATTCATAAATACTGATTGAAATATGTGCAGTCTAGGAAAAAAATCACAAATTTTCTGTTTGGAACATATATGGGAATTCTTCAACAATGTTGATTCTATTTGCAAAATTTAAGTTTAAAATAAATAGGTCTAGAATGCCTTTCTGTTTAAGTTACATGTGAATATCATATATAATGACCTGGTTATCTTTTAATGGTGTCTTTGCTAATGGAGTATGCTTTATTGGCAAAACCCAAATGTACATGATTAGAAAATATTTAACCAAATTGTATTTTTATTTTGAATTAGTAAAGGAACAAAACTATGAAAATACTACTTATGTCTAATACACTAACAAAATATTACTTATAACAAAGTAAATTTCAGCATACATGGATATGTGCACATAAAACCTACATATGCAACTGTTGTTCATATAAGCATATGATATTAAGTCATAACATGTTGGTATAATTAAACTCAATATAGCTATTAGTTTTGTGCTCTTGTAAAATATTCCTTGGTTTAATTAAATGACAATGAAATTAATTGGCTTTCTGTAGAGTATAAATCATGGAAATATTATGGAAATTTTGTTTAATTAAGACCATGACAAACAACACGTTTAAGATTAAAAACTAATAATTTAAAGATAATAAGGGAATTGACACTATATGTACTTTTATTATGACTTAATGAGTCCTATTTATTATAGGACTCATAAGTCAAATATATATATAATTTAATGAGTCAATTATTATAACATAGATGAGTAGAATACTTTATTGTCTTGAGTTAACTTTTTGTTAACACATGCATTTTATTTAGTTGACAAAGCTACTTGAGAACATAATGACAAGCAGAGCAGTTTAGACATATAACTGTAGGCCCCTGCTTTGCCCCTAAGGAAATAGCATGAGCTTTCTGCTAGAAGATGGACATTTTAAACAAAACACCTTGAGAGATCTCTTTATGTTACAAAGAAGTCCTCCAGGGTTTGTTTTTGAAGGAGACTGATAATAGGGCTGTTCAATATTGGAAATAAATGGTAATTTGAAGTTGAAAGTGAACCCAGAAGAGAAAAAAGGAGTCTCCGTAGCAATGTCAAGTTGGGGACAGTATAAAAACGTAAAGAGTGAGACACACGTAGAAGAGGAGTGATGGGAGGAGAAGCAATGAGACTATTCACCCTGCTTGGGTGGTTTCTTACCAGGTACTATGAACATCAGCATTTTGCTGGTCACATACACATACACACATACACACACACACACACACACATGCCTGCACACATGCACACATGCACGCATGCACGCATGCACGCATGCACGCACAAATTCACCTATCATCTCCCTAACATTTCTCTCTCTCTCTCTCTCTCTCTCTCTCTCTCTCTCTCTCTCACATGTATCTATAATCTATCATTTGCCATCTATCATCTATCCATGTATCTATTATATCCATTATCTATTTACAATCTATTATCTATCATCTATCTATATCTATCATATACACACATATACATATGTGTGTGACTCAATAATATTTTTGCAAAATCTAAGTAAAAGGATGTGTTTAGATGGTGCTGAGAAGAAAGTAAAAAATAAATAAATTGGGTTAAATAGCAGCATTAAGAATGTAGCAAAAGAGGAAGGTAGACTCAGAAGTACAAAATGCAAGCTTCTAGCTTTCAGCTAAATTCTGCTTTAGGAGATTTCCTTTCCTCCTCCTGACTTGAGATAATAGAGGAACTCAAAGCAGTCCATGGCCTCAGCTGACTAGTGGGGATATTAAACTGGCTTTGGACTCTCCACACAAAAGGCATTTGACTCATATTGAAAAATGTTAACCAAGTGTTTTAAATGCAGAAGGCTTTGTTCTGATTTGTGGTGGAGTCAATTTGGCATTTCTGGGCTCCATGGAGTTTTGTCTGTGAAACATTTCAAATATTTTACAAGTCTAACAAAAACTGAATAGCTTCTCATGAAAAGGTGACACGAGCTAACTAATCTGTCAAATATCTCCTCTAAAGCAGAATCATATCCACTCCGGTGATAATTCTGTAATGGTATCTCTTGCCTTTCAGAAGTGCTGATTAGCAGTTAGATGTCTTTGATGGAAAAAGACAGAGAAAACAATTATTAAAGATTTAAATTTCCATCTCAATTCTTTCCTCCTAGGCTTAAGCAAACTCCCTCAGAAGCCTCACAAGGCTCAGACCTGTGACGATGACGGCAGGCAGAGTTTCAGGGAGTTTGGTGGTCTGTTGGGTGTACTCGTGAGAATACCAGCTTAGCCTGGAGGATCTCCAGGCCTGGTGTTGTTTGCTCAGTCATATGAGGCTTGAAGCTGACGTCTGCAAATGAACCCAGCCGGCTGTATCCTGGAGGACTATCGGTCTAAATCTGAGATTGTAGCCAAACCTCCCCAGATTCCTCAGCTAGGAAATTTGCATATTGTCTGTTGTCTTCTTGTCAGGCTTCATTTCGTCTTCACTCACTTTTAATAATCAAAAGTATAGATAAGAACACAACTTCTTGAAATTGTTTTAAATAAAAAATTATTTGTAAATTATTTTACCTCAAATAAAGAGAAATAGATGAAAATAGAGTGTTTTATCCACAGAAGATATTTGATCTCCACTTTTAGCAACCATTTAAAAATTGTATATGAAATTTATTTTAACAAATACACGAAACATAGAAGCTGTACACAATTATGGGTTTTATATAAAGAGGATGTGATATATGTTTAGTTGTGCAATATTTAAATCACATTAAATGTATCTATTCCCTGAATTACTTGTCATTTATGGCAAAACATTTAAAATCCCACCTTCTAGCTTTTAAAAACATGTACTATGTTGTTATTAACTATAGTCACTGCATTGCCCAATAATGCACCTGACCTTTTTGCTTATATCTAACACCACCCAGTGGTATTTTAAGCATCATATGTTAGAATTTTATTTTAAATCACAAATGCCATAGAACTTTAGATCCTGCATATTCCAAAGTGTTAGTTACAATTCTGGTCCTTGAAGTCCTCCACTAGATTTGGATTCCTTTATTAAGTATACTGTGTTTGATGGGTCAGTCAGCTTCTTTGAGGCTGGCATTTCAGCCTGCACAGTAATGGCTCCACAGTTATCATTTGTAATTAATGTATTATTTTATTGTATTGGCTTTATCAAAACCAATTTATTCTGCAAAAATAATAGAATAACTCTATGACAGCATTCATGTTTTGGGTCGATTGACTTCAGGATGTATGGCCGTGTGAGGATAGAAGGATTAATTTTTCAATTTTCGTTACTTGTATGAAACTAGGATGGAGATTTCTTTTTTAGTATTAGAAAAATACCTAAATTTTTCCAAAACGAAGAGAAAAAGAAAATTCAATTGTGTTATATAAATTTATCCTAATTCACCATGAATTACTTTTCATTTATTTAGTGACCAACAGACCGCACAATAGCTAAGTTCCATGTTCCAGTACAAACACAATGTTGGTAGAAGTTCATGAACACAGTCAAGGCAAAACTGTGTTGCAACAATGCCAGAGCTGCCATGGCTTTGTGTGGTGTCCAAGAGCTGAGTGAGAGCTGTGTGCACAGGAGAGCTCTCCCTGCTACTTATTTTCTGAAGTGCAAGAAGGCAACTACGCGTGTGTAAGAACAAGGTTGGAGGTAGGATGATCTTGTTTTCCCAGAAAAGTACATAAATGTGGACAAAGGGATGAAATGAAATAGGTTGAAGAATTCTGTAGTTCTTTTTTTTTTTTTTTCAGAGCTGGGGACCGAACCCAGGGCCTTGCGCTTGCTAGGCAAGCGCTCTACCACTGAGCTAAATCCCTAACCCCGAATTCTATAGTTCTAAGAAAGAATGCTGTATTTCAAACCTTCAGCATGAGATGCAAGAAAATTGACTGGTCACATTTCCGGTTCTGTGTCGAATTGAGAAAAATTCTCTGGTTATAAAAATGGTGACATTTTTAAAATTAAAAATGCAACAGGTGGTGACTGAAATTTTCCTTTCCAGAGTCAGGCAACGTTACCCTTTAAACAGTGTCAAACACACAATGGTTAGCTTGTGATTTTATTATTTTATGATGGCAAAAGAAATGAGGCATTTTGAGTTGCAAACATATTTTAAAATTTGAATAGAGCCCCTTCACTAGGCGAGTGCTGACGTTACCACGTGCTGCAGCCGCAGCCACTCACTGGTGAAGAGAGCCAACCATTGTTTTACGGAGTATCGGATAATAAGTCGTGATGCTAACTAGTGAGTTCCAGGGACTTCAGTCTTTCAAAACCTTCAACTTACATGGCTTTATCAAGACATATAATCTCATCTTAAGTGAAAAGCATCTATCCACATCACCATTTCAACTACTTTTTTAAAAAGATTAATCTTTTGTTTATACTCCAGATTTTATCCCTTCTCAGTCCACCCTCGGAGTGTTCCACATCCCATACCTCTTCCCCCCCTCTTCTTCATGATTTGATGTCCCCACCCCAGACCCCCCCCCCATACCTCTCCATTCCCTAGGGTCTCCAGCTGGCTTCTTAACTGCTCCTGTATCTTTTTCATTGCTCAGGCTCTTAAAAACTTTTCAACATTTTTGTAGTTCTTCCATCTCCTTGTTCCAGTTTTATCACTGAACAATTGCTTTTTAAAACATATTAAGTTTTCAATATCTATACCCCATGCCCCACCGCATATCCAAATTAATACATTTGGATTATTGCTCATTAATCTGTTATAGACACAAAGGAAAGAAAATGTGCTAACAGTATTTTGTGATAAAGGCTTAGTAGTCAAGAAGATGTATTCTAGAAGCAAAATGAATTGACATTTGAAATTACATGAAAGCTGACATTAAGGTTTTGGAGAGTGTATTTTAGAATAGAGACTACAAAGGTTTGGGAGTCGGGTACAAAAGTGTATGTTGTACACTGTGCTAGGAGACTAGGTAATAATTATGTGTTTGGAATATGGAGTGTATGTTGGAATTTTTGGCAGCTAAGGCTGGTAAGTAGGCATTTTAATGATTTTATACTTCATCCCACTGGTTGAAGAGAGCAATGAGAGGTTTTTAAGCACGCAGTGGGCTGCCTCATTTCTTTTCATGGCTTTCCTCAGCATCTCTAAGTTAATTATTCCCAAATCCTTACCTGCAGTTCTTACTTGGTTGTTATGCACCATAATTGTCTTAGAAATTGCTGCCTTGCTAGCATACACATTTTCCTGCTGTCTCGCAAACAATGTCCACTTTAAACAAACTAGCTTTGTCCTTTGAGAGACTCCTTTTTTTTGTCTCACTCCCTTACTTCATAACGGCAGCATTTCTCCCGGTCAATGTGGCTGAGGGATCTGGTGCCATCTTCCGAATATACCGAAGCTTCCCCATCACTGCATGGTCTTCAAGGAACTTCCCATTTCTTCACTTTTGTTCCCTCTGCCACTTCAGTGGCTCAGACTACATTCATCCTCACCCCAACTTTTGTAATGAGCTAAGAGTTTTTTCATTTGCTTCTAATTTGCTGTAAAGAAAGGCACCAGAACTTTGTGCTACAAAAAGAACTTCATGACATAATTTCCACTCTTAAAAATCTTTAATGGTTTCTCACTTTTTGTAAAATAAAATTTAGATTCCTTAGTGCCATTCTAATTTGGTGATTACCATCTGTTTTCTTTCTGAACCAGACCCCTCCTTTGGACTCCCTTCTTCTTCTTCTTCAGAAATATATCTTATCAGTACCATCTTTCACAGTGCTTCATTGATGCTTTAAATTTTTCTTCATTCAAAGTATATTGTCTTATATTTAAATTAACCTCATTCCTTTAAAAATGTATGTTATTCTCATAGTTCATTCTCAAATGGAGAGGGGAATCCAAAGTTGGCTTAACTGAATTCCTTGGTGTAGTTGTACCAAAGTATAACTAGGACTATAATCCTTTCCAAATTTATTTAGAAGTGGAACTTGCTTCTGCATGCATACATTTATTATCAAGGTCCTATTCCTCCCAGGTTCCTTAGTTTATCATGCTTTGTTCATACAGCTCCCTGTTGACTACTTTATTACTTGTCTTCATACATGAGACAGCTTTCATAATGAAAGCTTTGTTCATCAATATGGCCAAGAGAAGCAGAGACATAGAATAAACACCATTCTTCTAAAGCATAGTCTTATGATTTCATTATTTTCTTTCTGTACTGTTTGACAGAATTATGTTACTAAGGTCAGGATTTATTAAAGGTGAGGTGATTATATACAGGCTCTGATACTAGGATGATGTACATCATACAGATGAATTTACTACTTACCTGAGTAACTTGTTACATTGTAGGCCTTCAGAAATCATCTCCCTATTGAATTGAAAGATAGTGTCCCAGCGTCTCAGTTGCTTTTGCTGTTGCTATGATATCTAATGGCTGAGAAGCACTTAAAGAAATGCTCAACATCCTTAGTCATCAGGAAATGCAAATTAAAATAACCCTGAGATTCTACCTCACACCAGTCAGAATGGCTAAGATCAAAAATTCAGGCGACAGCAGATGCTGGCAAGGATGTGGAGAAAGATGAACATTCCTCCATTGTTGGTAGGATTGCAAACTGATACAACCACTCTGGAAATCAGTCTGTTGGTTCCTCAGAAAATTGAACATTGCACTTCCTGAGGACCCAGCTATACCTCGCCTGGGCATATACCCAAAGATGCTCCAACATACAACAAAGACATGTGCTCCATTATGTTCATAAAAGCCTTATTTATAATAGGCAGAAGCTGGAAAGAACCCAGATGTCCTTCAACAGAGGAATGGACTTAGAAAATGTGGTACATCTACACAATGGAGTACTACTCAGTGATCAAAAGCAATGATTTCATGACATTCATAGGCAAATGTATTGAACTAGAAAATATCCTGAGTGCAGCAACCCAATCACAGAAAAACACACATGGTATGCACTCATTGATGAGTGGATATTAACCCAAAAGCTCGAAATACCCAAGATGTAATCCGTAGACCACATGAAGCTCAAGAAGAAGGATGACCAAAATGTGGATACTTCACTCCTTTTTAAAAGGGGGAACAAAAATATCCATAGGAGGGGTTCTGGAGGCCAAGTTTAGAGCAGAGACTGAAGGAATGGCCATTCAGAGCCTGTCCCACATGTGGCCCATATCTATACAGCCCCCAAAACTAGGTAAGATTATGAAGCTAAAAAGTGCATCCTGACAGGAACAGGATATAAATCTCTTTGAGAGACACAACCAGAGCATGTCAAATACAGAGGCGAATGCTAGCAGCAAACGACTGAACTGAGAAGAGACTGCCATTAGAGGAATTAAAGGAAGGATTAAAAGAGCTGAAGGGGCTTGCAACCCCAAAGAACAACAATGCCAACCAACCAGAGCTTCCAGGGACTAAACCACTACCCAAAGACTATACATGGACTGATCCATGGCTCCAACTGCATATGTAGCAGAGGATGGCCTTGTTGGGCACCAGTGGAAGGTGAAGCCCTGGTTTCTGTCAAGGTTGAACCCCCAGTGCAGGGGAATGTCAGGTGTGGTGGTAAGGGGGAGTAGATGTGGGGGACCACCCTATGGGGGAGGGGAAAGGGATAAGGGGCCTATGGACAGGAAACCGGGAAAGGGAATGACATTTGAAATGTAAATAAAGAAATATATCCAATTAAATAAAAGAAGAAAATATTCCGAAGAAGTCAATTAAGAGAAGAGTTTTACTTTGGCTCAATGTTCATGGCATTGTGGCAAGAAGGCAAGGTAGTCAGAACTTGAAGCTTCTGCTCATATCTTATCTTATGTGAGGAAACAGAAGGGAGTACAGATGCAGGCTGCTGCTCATCTCTCTAATATTGTCCAGGATCCTTATATAGTCTAGCATCCTAACGACGGACAGCTTTCATTCGCAGTGGATGGGTCTTTCCACCTCCTTAATATAATTAAAATAATCCCCATGCATGCCAAAAGACCATCTTCTATGGAATCCTAAATTTTATCATGGTGATGATTAATCTTAACTGTTCTACCCAGGCTGCAACTCAAATTGAAGCTGGCATTAGTATCACTGGAGTTAGTTTCAAGTGTATATGTGTAATCTGTGTGATATAATAATTAATATAACATAACCCTGAATAATCTAGCATAATTGCAGTTACTCAGAAGTCTGAAGATTATGAAATTGTGTCTGACCTAAGATATTTAATAAGGCTGTCTTAAAGATAAAAGTTTATTAGTTTCCACAATTGATTAAAATCATTCTTCCTATTTGAAGATTGTCAAGAAAAAAGCTAAAAGTTAATGAGTGAATCCCTTTTACATACAACACCTAGCAAAGAAACTTACAACATTCAGAGGCAGACGCCAGACAGAATAAAGAGGTAGAAATTCTCCATGGTACCAATATTCCTGAATTTTACTTGAAATTAAAACAAAAATATATAACTTCCAAATTTGTTAATAGATTGTGTGTGTGTGTGCACATGTGTGTCTGGGTATGTGTGCGCACATGCACGCAGGTACACATGTGCATGTGTACATCAGAAGACAACTTGTGGAAGTTGGTTCTATGATTAAACTCAGGGGATCAGGCTGATAAGGTGAATGCCTTTATACAAGGCATCCTGTAGGCCCTTGGTTTTACATTCCATAATTTATGTAGCTAAATAATTCTTTAGATAGTTTAACTTTGCCAGATACTAAGTGATATGGCATTTTCTGGTAAAGACATGTATTTGAGTTTGTGTTTAGTACTTATTGTGATGTGACTAAATAGCCTAAAACAAACAAAACAAGATGAAGCGATTTTTGGGGCTTACTCTAGAGGGAATACATTCCACCAAGGAGGGAAAGCATGAACGAACAGAACAGGTGCTGGTGTTCAGCTTAACTTCTGTTTTTATTCTAGGACCCCCTTCTACATTCAGAGTGGGTTTCCTTTCTCAGTTTAACTTGTCTAGAGAGACATATACAACCTCTACGTGTTTGTCTCTTAGGCACGTTTTGTCCAGTCCAACAGAAAACAATGATTAACCATGTCATATGAGCTCATAGTTTTGAAACTGAATTATATTTATAAACTTTAAAATGTCAGAAACCACATAGTTTTCCTTTATATTAGCTTAACATAGTTAAACTATCTATGGTCTTGATGAACACAAAGCTTTTTGGTGAGTGTTCCGGGCTCTGCCTTCCAGGGCTATCAATACATTTCATCTACTTTCACTTTTTATTTCAAAAAATTTATCCTTTGACACCAATGAATTACATTTATAAGCTTCTTAATGATATAAACAGATTAAAGTAGTGTAATATAAAAAGAGAATAAATTATGTTAGAACAATTCTTAGTTTAGGTTAAGGTTTTAATCATTACTTAGGTCAAAATAACCTCATTTTTATCTTTTTTTAAATGGGGATATTATCTGTTTCTCAGATGATTGAGATGGAGAGAATAAAGCCTAAATTCTCAGGAGCAGTGAAATAATTGCACTTTGAATTTATAAAATCCTTTCTGTCTAAACTGACAATAGTGATGGAAAATTTGCATTTGAACCTGGCAAACATGTACATTTCAAAGTTTGCTAAATGAATAAAATTGGAAATTAAAGAAAGAAAAATACTACTGTGTTCTTGCTCTATTTAAACCTTTAAATATGACTTATAAACCTATTTACTTTTCATATAAATTATTATATGATTAATTTTTTTGGGTTCTTGTGAATATATTCAGGTATCTTCTTCCCTGAATTCTCACCGTCAGACTTTAGTTTTAGTAAGCTGTAGATCTGACTTCGGTGCACATCTCTGTTAGAAGGGTCAGTTACAGTTGCAGTCTATTGTTTGGTAAGTGCTAATAATTGCATAGTTACAAAATTCTTCACTACTGGTTTCCTGTATATCTTTTAGCATTTACTGCTTTTTGTCAGTGAGAAAGACTTTATTCTAAAAATAACAACAATATCAAGTAAACATGACAGAAGTGTAGTTATGACAGAGTCTAAATATGTGTACTTGTTTGCCCTCCTAGAACTTCAGCCTTAATTTAACATCTAAGCCCTGCACAGTGGAAGTCTTTCAACCTCTTTGTAAATCCACATATTTCATGTATCATTGAAATAAAGCAAAGCTTTCAACATTTATTTTTATTACCTTTGTCTATTTGTTATATGTGCATGTGTATTTTCACTTGCGAGCCATGGCATGTGCTGGGGCTCAGAGAACAGCTTATGGGAGTTGACAGATCTCCTTCCACCATGTGAGTCCTGGAAGTTGACTTATCAGGTCAGTGACAATTACTTGCATCACCTGACCTACCTCAACTGGTAAGATAACTGTTCAGTAAAAAAACAAAAAAGCAATAAAATTATTATTAATGAACTTGCTCCCATAAAAGTAAAACATTAAAAAAACTCATGAACTTTCTTTGGAATTTCTGTGACTTATCCAAAAGTTCAATTACTCAAATTAATTAAATTTGTTAAGTAGGGGAAATAAAACATATATTGTGTGTTTCTGACAGATTTTCATCTTTCAAAGACACACCAAATATGGACAGGAACCCGGGAAGGGGAATAACCTTTGAAATGTAAGTAAAGAAATATATCTAATAAAAAATTAAAAAAATTCTGTTCAACCACAAATGCCTATTTCATGGGTAGGAAGGCTCAAATATCAAAGTAGAATAAAATTTGTTAAAAATACTTTCACCATTCTGAAATTAAAAGCACCAAACTGATTTTTATTGTCTTGTGAGTTAGGAAGGAAGAAATGTAAAGTGAATGGGTGCTAACAAAAGACAGGAGATGGAATGCCATGGGAAACTGTGCAATCATGTATCGTGTATCTAACTATTTCTTTGACTGGCGCTTTATTATTTGCAATAATTTAAAATGATTATAATCTTTAATTTTTCATGAAAATGTTCTCAAGGCAAATATTGACGCACGTGTACATAATTAACGTCACCCCATTTTACAGACATGAAAGATCATTCTTCCAAAAGAGCTTCTTCTGAAGGCAATTAAGTTCTTATGAAATATCTATCAAAAGCATGTGTAAAGGTGTCTTTTCTTTGCCAGATGCAATTGTCATCTTGGAGGTTTGCTGTTGAATAAACTCTCCCTTCCTTGTTCTTTCTGAATTCTGGCTGGTTGGTTCAACTCAGCTGTTCTGGCTCAAGACCCCTCTCCAAGAAAGATACACTCTGGCTTCTCTTAGCGTCTCACTGAATTGCTCTACTTGGCTTCAATCTAACTCTGATAGATTGTTCTAATCGTCTGGCTCCTTTTTATTTTCTGGCTTCAACTGCCTCTGCTGACCTGCACTGAACTGTATGAACTCACTAATTCCACCTCACTGCCCTGACTGCACTGACTTCCAACTGTCTCCAGACTCACTGAGGACAAACTCTCTCCCTATACTGCTCTTAATTAGCTTTTCTCCTGAGGGTTAAGTGCAGCTAGCCTATCTCTGACTCATTCTGTCCACTCTTTCTCTCATTGGTTACTTTGTCTGCTCCTTGATTAGATGCCATTTTCAAGCATGGCTGTTTCCTTTTATAAACCAATTTTACCTTAAAGATGTATACTAAGCATATGTTTATATTTCAGCCAGAGGGACTAAAAATGTGTGGTTTGTGTGCATTCCAGCCAGATCACCCAGACCTATGACTTTGGATTTGATTCCCTTACAAGAGCAGCTAAGTTGCTGGATAAAATTCCTCCACAAGAGTGGGTACTAATTCAGTATTGATTATCAGTTATATTTAGAACTTTTGGGCCTATTCCATACATCTTAAAATATTTTTTGACATTTTGAAAATAAAAACATATTATTAAAATAATAATAGCTTTTTTCATGTAAAGTAGTTCTGCAAGTTAATATGAATTACTGTGTTATAATGAACAGTATTTGACGAATGTTAGCATGTAGTACATATTATCTATTACCATTTCATTCGTATTTCTGGGCCAGGGACATAGCAAGAACAAAACAACTAAATGAAAATGTATGGTGTATATAACTAACTAAGGGAAATAAGCAAAATACCTAAGTAATTGGTAGGTTATGCAGCGAAAAATTTGAACGAAGTACACTAATGTTAGAGAAAGGCTGTGAGTTTATTTAACTCCAGGAAGGCACTAGCCTTACCTCATTAATAGACAAAAGAGTACATTAGTAAAGACTTGAAGAAGAGAAGAGAATAAGCCATGGGATGTTTGAGCACAGAGAATTTCCAAAGTGTATGTCTGAGTTACAGAAGGAAATTATTAATGAGAACGTAATGACAGAGTAATGGAATTGTATATTTTACCAGATATTTAAAGGACATGTCAGAAGAACTCCTTATGAATTATGAATTATGGGAAGTACACTGAGAATCAGATGTGTCTTGGGTATGATGGTACACACCTGTGAGTTTACAATAAGGTAGACTGAGACAAGAATTCACAATTCAAGACCAAGCTGGCTACAGGGTGAGACATTGTCTCAAAGAAAATTGGAAGATGTTTTTGAGGTGTGACAGTATGGGCTTAGAAGACTTCAGGGCCTTTGCTTTAATTTGAGGAAAATGGAAATTCAGTGGCAAGCTTTTGGGTAAATATGAGACCAGACTATATCCTAACATGGTCAGTAGGACAACTCTGAAAGGGTACAGTGATAGAGGTGGGGATGGCTCAGAGGCATGGTTGGATAATTGATATGTTTTCAGTAATGCAAGTGGCTTTGTCAAACATTATATTCAATGTGCATTGGAGGAGAATAAAAAAATAATTCTGAAGTATGTATTTGAGTCATGGAAGGAAGTTATTAGGAATGTAATGATGTATCTTACTTGTATATCTTACCATACATTCAAAAGAGGAGATAATATGCAATGGATAAGTTATGCTGAGACCAAAATAGAAAGATCTGTGCTGCTGATAAAAAATTAATAGTCTTGATCATGCAAATAGACTTCCACTGTGCAATTGAATGCAATGTCTAAAGGTGATTGTGGGCAGAAACTAGCTACTGACTGCTGTTTCTTCCTAGAGTTTCAATGCTATGAAAGACATGCAGGGCCAAGCAAAGGTTTCTAAGGGTAAGGGTAGTGAGTTAGGGAAATTAAAGAAGACTTATGCTGAGCTAACAGTCAAGGAAGGAAACAGGATTAAAGATTAATAGATAATATAAACTATGAACATCTGTTGAGTCTGCTCTCAGTGGAACTTCCTCATCCTTTGTTGGTTCTTCATGGGTAGAGATTTATGCATCCATATTGATTGGAGTTCACTCCCTACGGCTTATTATTAGGTACTTTCAACTTTGCTTGTTTGTCTCCAGCCCTTAAGCAAAACATTTGTTTCATTGTCTCCTTGTTGCCCCACTCCAGTGCCTTTTTCTCCTAAATTTCAATAACTTTGTTAAATTGAGTCCACTGATAGTTTAAATATTCATAAGCTGCCCACTTGAAGAGGCCATACATTGTCAAATGTCATTTTCTTAATATACTCTCTGAAGAATAAATTCATTTACAGTTTTTTATATATACTTTCTTGTGACTTTTAAAAGAACATTCATATCTTATTTCTTGATAGTTACGTTTATTGAGAGTAGATATAGAGGTAATAAATTCAAGCTACATTGTGAAATTCAATTTAATTTTGAAAAAATACAAAGTACTAAAATGAATTAAAGCTTAAAGTAGGTGATGAAAAATGAGATGAGTAAGATAAGTTTACTGTTGTCTGGAGCATCAGGGGGCATGGGAAGGCTGCATGTTGTGATTTATACCATTAGTATTGTGTTGCATGTAGTTTTAAAAATCATGCTACTGCCTTATCCAGGGAGCTGCGATTGCACTACCAGCCCCTCTAAGCCCCCTTTTGTTCCAACTTTGCTCTGGTTTTGGCACCACCAGCACTGACGAAGCTTCTCTTTCCTACCTGCCTTTGCTCCTGGAGGGATTGCATTACCAGCCCACTCCCAAGCTCTTGAATCTGAGGATAAAAGATACACACTGCTCCATTCCCTTTAGAATTTGCCTCTAGGAACAATTGCGGGGTGCAGATATCTCCTTCCTGGAAATACATGTCTTTATCAATTTATTATCTCCATCTCGTCCTCTGCCCTAAACTTAGTGGCTTGATTCAACTAGCCCCTGCCAACATCCTTGGCTCCCACCCATAGTGGAGACTGAAGGTCCTAGCTGCCCTGAGCCCTTACATGACCGCTACTTTCTACTGGTTCCAAAGCATGGCAGAAAAGCCCCTCTCTTTCCCTGCATTTCCTTTTCTTCTTGGAACCCAGAAGTGCCATGTGCACCTTCTGTCCAGCAATCGCTCCCCCTTCCCCAGCCTTCCTTATTGACAAATCAAGAATCAATTGGGGAATAAGACCTTAGCAATAGAACCTTCCATTACAGTATTGAGGTTAGACGGCATAGGAATTGTCTAAATTTTACCCTCATGTCTGTTCCAATGAGCTCATTACACTAAATCACAGAAATTTGCCTGTGGCTTTTATTCTGGTTCATTTTATGAGAAAAGTTCATGTTGGCAGCTCAGCCATCCCTAGTTCTTGCTTTCCCTTTTCCTTTTGACAGCATGAAATGGCAGCATTGTCTTTCTTTACATAGCTTAAGAGCAGATTCATCATTTGGCGAAATAAGTGGTATGGTGGTTTGAATACGCTTGGCCCAGAGTATCATTATTAGGTGGTGTGGCCTTGTTGCAGTAGGTGTGGCCATGTTGGTGGAAGTATGTCACTTTGAGGGTGGGCTTTGAGATTCTCTTCCTAGCTGCCTAAAAGACAGTTCTTCCTGGTTGCTTTTGGATCAAGGTGCAGGACTCTCAGCTCCTTTCCACCACCATGCCTGCATGCTGCTATGCTTCCTGCTATGATGACAATGGACTAAACATCTGAAACTATAAGCCAGCCCCAATTAAATGTTTTCCTTTATAAGAGTTGCCTTGGTCATGATGTCTCTTCATAGCAATAAAACCCAAAATAAGACAGAAGGTGGTACCAGGGGTGGGGTATTGCTGTGATAGACCTGACTATGCGTTTTTTTTTTTTTTTTGAAAGATTTTATATTTTGGGACTTTGGATTTTACATGTTTGAGACTTAAAGCAAGGGAATAATTTAAGTAGGACTCAATGGACCATCCTAATAAGAATGTGGAAGACATTGGTGCTGAGAATGACTTGAACTCTGGAGATTGTTCTTATGTTGTTTTGGTGGAGAATGTTGCTGTTTTTTGCCCTTGTCCAAAGAGTCTATCTGAGTCTAAAGTGAAGAGAGTCAAATTGATTGAATTGACAAAGGATGTCTCAAAACAATCCAGTTTAGACTTTGTGCTCTGGTTTAGTCTCATGAAGAGCATTTTGGTGAAGCATAGCAAGGTTTAAAAGAAAAAAAAATACAAAATATGTGGTTTAAGTAATAAAAGGGCAACAGGAGGTACAATGGAGCTAAATGCTGTGTTCAAGAAGGAGGTAAATATATTAAGGGAGTGTGACTTTGGGGCAAGATACCACCAAGATAAGCTTATTGTCTATGCATTTGCATATTATTATTATTATTATTATTATTATTATTATTGGCATTATTATTATTTGGTTATTTCTTTCATTTGGACTTGTAATCTGGAATGAACTATGATCCAGAAATGGATGACACAGGCTTTTGATCTGGATCTTGAGGATTAGTGGCCATAAAAAGCTTAAGTCCAGGCAATTCCAGCATTCTTCTAGAGACATAGCCATGCAGATCTCTGAGTTCAAGGTCAATCTGCAGAGCACGTTCCAGGAGAGCCAAGCTTTAGGCAGCGAAGGAGTTGGAAAACAGAAAGCTGGTGATGATGTAATAAAACAAGGGGGTCATGTTCCAGTTCCAGTCAGTAGCTTCAGCCATGTAGCTCTGGCTTTAGAATCAAGAGTCAGATGAGATTACCAGGACAGTTGATGGCACTAGTTAGCTGAAGCTACAAAATTAGCAGTCATTAAGAGGAGACCAGCATCACTGAAGAGAAATCTTCTGGGAAGTGTTTTTTGAGAGCAAAGAGAAGCTGTGTCCCAGAGATAGCCCAGGTCATATCTCATGCTAAATCTGGATTTGTTTATGTGTAAGCATCACCCAGGTAGTACTGGTTTTGAAGGCATGAAGTCATCATGGTAAGCAGCTGAAGCTTGGCATTGTGAGAGACAAGGGAAAGCCATTGGCAAAAGTGCAGGCGCAGCTGCAGTTGATGATGCAGGACTGAAAATGTCATGCAAAGAAGTTGAGGTATCATAAAGGTACCAATGAGAAAATATTTAAAAAGCCTAGTTGCAATGAGAAACCCCAGCATGTTACAGATGCCAGTACCATGGGATGACCACCAGAATCAGCAGCAACAGTGGAGTACAGTCAACCAGGCCCTGGCATGTTATAGAGGGTAGAGGTGGAGATGTGACTCAAGCCCTTTGGAGGAGCCCAGATCATCATTTGGGGATCCCAGGAATTGGAACAAGAAGCTGTGAAGTTGAAGTTGCCTTGGATGTTAGAGATACCAGAGATGTGGGATACCTGGCAAGGAGAGCTGCTAACAGGGATTGGAACCAGCCTAAGAGAAAGAATTGTGTTACAGTCAACAAAGCTGAAAGGAGATGTATATTAGTCATGGAGATTCAAGGTTTGGAGTTTCCTAGCTGGTTTTTGGACTTGCTTGATCCAGTATTTCCTCACTATGACATGTAATGTATATCCTGTGATATTGGAGGTATGTTATCTGCTTTTTGATGTGGATTTTATAGGGGATTCCAATTAAGTGATTGTATGAATCCCAGAAAAGACTTTGAACTTTGAACATTTAAACACTGATAAGACTGTGAGAGACTATGAGGAATTTTGAAGTTAGACAAAATATATTTTACATTATGCCATGGCTAGGTATGACCCCATAGACTCATGTCTTTGAACAACCTTATGGGGGTCAGGGAGTAGAATGTGATGGTTTGAATATGCTAGGCCCAGGGAGTTGTACTATTAAGAGGTATGTCCTCATTGAAATAGGTGTGGTCTTCTTGGAGCGAGTTTGCCACTGTGGAGGTGGGCTTTGAGACCCTCTTCCTAGCTACATGAGAGATTCTCCCTATGCCTACAAAACAAGATGTAGAACTCTCAGCTTTTCCGGCACCATGCCTGCCTGGATGCTACATGCTTCTCTCCATGATGATAATGGATGGAACCTCAAAACCTGTCAGTCAGCCCCAATTAAATGTACTTTATAAGAGTTGCCTTGATCATGGTGTTCCTTAACAGCAATGAAAACCTTAACTAAGACACTTGGTTAGAGTTACACAAAGATATTTTATATTATTTGTGGCTATTATTAATGGTGTTATTTCCCTAATTTCTTTCCTGGACCATTTATCATTTGTATAAAGGAAGGCTACTGGTTTCTATGAGTTAATTTTGTATCCAGCCAATTTGTTGAAAGTGTTTATCAACTGTAAGAGATCTCTGATAGAATATTTGGGGTCGCTAATGTATATTAGCATATCATCAGCAAATACTGATATTTTGACTTCTTCCTTGTATATCCTTGATCTCCTTAGGCTGTCTTATTCCTCTGGCTAGACCTTCAAGTACTATATTGAGTAGCTGGACAGAGAGTGGACAACCTTGTCCTGTCCCTGATTTTAGTGGAATTGCTTTATAGTCTCTCCGTTTAGTTTGATGTTGGCTATTAGCTTGCTGTGTATTGCTTTGATTTTATTTAGGCATATGCCTTGTATCCCTGATCTCTTTAATACTTTTAACATGAAGGACTATTGGATTTTTCAAAGGTTTTCTTCAGTATCTAATGAGATGATCATGTATTTTTTTTTTTTAGTTTATGTATATGATGGATTTTGTTGGTGGATTTTTGAAAATTGAACCATCCCTGAGATAAAGCCAACTTGACTATAGTGGATGATGTTTTTGATGTGTGATTCAGTTTGTGAATATTTTATTGAGTACTTTTGCATAAATGTTCATAAGAGAAATTGGTCTGAAATTCTCTTTCTTTGTTGATTCTTTGTGTGATTTAGGAATCAGGGTGACTGTGGCCCCATAGAATGAGTTTAGCAATGTTCCTTCTGTTACTATTTTGTGGAATTATTTGAGGAGGATTGGTATTAACTCTTCTTTGAAAATCTGATAGAATTCTGCACTAAAACCATCTGGCCCTGGGGTTTGTTTGTTTGTTTGTTTATTTATGTTGGGATACTTTTGATGATTGCTTCTTTTTATTTAGGGGTTATAACATTGTTTAAATAGTTTAGCTGATCTTGATTTAACTTTGGTAGGTGGTATCTGTATAGAAAATTGTCCATTTCACTAAGATTTTCCAATTTTGTGTAGTATAGCTTTTGCAATAAAATCTAATGCTTCCTTGAATTCCCCTGCTCTCTCTTCTTATATTTCCCTTTTCATTACTGATATTATTCATTTGGATACTGTCTCTCTTTATTTTGGATAGTTTGGCTAAGGGTTTTTCTATCTTGCTGATTTTCTCAAAGAGCCGCCTTTTGGTTTTGTTGATTCTTTCTTTCATTTTCTTTATTTATAACAAATTTTATCTCTGAGTGTGATTAATTTCTGTCTTCTAATCCTCTTTGGTGTGCTTTCTCCTCCTCCTCCTTCTCCTTCTCCTTCTCCTCCTTCTCCTTCTCCTTCTCCTCCTCCTCCTCCTCCTCCTCCTCCTCCTCCTTCTCCTCCTCCTCCTTCCTTCTTCTTCTTCTTCTTCTTCTTCTTCTTCTTCTTCTTCTTCTTCTTCTTCTTCTTCTTCTTCTTCTTCTTCTTCTTCTTCTTCTTTCTTCTTCTTCTTCATCTGCTGCTGCTTCTTCTACTTCTGCTTCTTTATTTTTTGTCTATAGCTTTGAGGTATACTTTTACATTTTGGTATGAGAAATGTCTAATTTCTTTCTGTAGGCACTTAATGCTGTAAATATGAACTTTACTCTTAGCAAGGTTTTAATTACATCACATAAATTTGGGTACATTGTGCCTTAATTTCATTGAACTGTAGAAAGTCTTTAATTTCTTTCTTCCCTGACACAGAGATTATTGAGTAGAGAGTCGTACAACTTCCATGAGTGTGTGGGCTTTCTGGTGTTCTGTTATTGTTGAAGTCTAGGTTTAATCCATGGTAGTCTGATAAGATACAAGGCATTATTTCAATTTCCTTGTATCTCTTGAGGCTTGCTTTGTGACTGAGTATGTGGTCAATTTTGGAGAAGGATCCATTAAGTGTTGAAAAGAATTATATTCTTTTATGTTTGGGTGAAACACATTCTAGAGATGTCTGTTAGCACCATTTGATTCACATTATCTGTTAGTTTTGTTAGTTCTCTGTTTCGTTTTGTCTGGAGGACCAGTGAATTGGTGAGAGTGGGGTATTACAGTATCCAACTGTTACTGTGTGGGGATCAATGTTCGATTTAAACTTTTACAATGTTTTTCTTACAAATGTTGGTGCCCTTGTGTTTGGGGCATAGATGATCATAATTGAGATGCCATTTTGATATAATTTTCCTTTGATGATGATGAAGTATCCTTCCCTGTCTCTTTTGATTATTTCTTTAAAGTTTATTTAATTAGAATGGCTACTGCAGCTTCCTTCTTTGGTCCATTTGCTTGGAAACCTTTTCTCTAGGCCTTTACTATGAGATAATGTCTATCTTATTGATGAGGCCTGTTTCTTGTATGCAAGAGAATGATGGATCCTGTTCTCACATTGATTCTGTTAGCCTGAGTTTTTTTATTGGGGAATTGAGCCCATTGATATTGAGTGATAATAATGATATTTTTACGTTATTTTGATGTGGGTGGTATTAGCATATATGTATTCTTCCCTTCTCTTTGCTGCTATAGAATTACTTATTTCCTATATTTTTCTTGATGTAGTTATCTTCCTTGGGTAGGAGTTTTCCTTCTAGTATTTTCTGTAGGGCTAGATTTGTGGATAGATATTGTTTGAACTTGGATTTGTCTTGAAATATCTTGTTTTCTCCATCTGTGGTTATTGAGTTTTTGATGAGTGTTGTTGTGTAGGCTGGCATCTGTGGTCTTTTAGAGATTGTAATATATCTGCAGAGAATGGAGGTCCAGAGAGAATAGCAGCTACTTAGGGCAGCTTGGCATGCCCCAGAGAACTCAGTAAGAAGGATGAATCTATTTAATTTCTCCATACCTTTTCTGTGCCAATTCAGCAACTGTTAATCAGTTTGTCTTATTCCTCTCATGTAGTATATCTCTTAATCTTGTCTTTTATTTGTTATTTTTATCTATCTTTTGTTTATATTATTTTCGGACATGGTTTTATGTAGCTGAGATGAGTTCTTATGAAGTGAAAGATGATTTCTAACTTTTGAACCCAGAGAATCCTTATCCTAGCTGCTGGGATTATAAGTCTATACAGCCATACTCAGCTTCTCTTTTAAACTGTAGGGTACTTGTAGGCAGGGGTGTAGTCTCTTACTGTGCTGAAACATCTGCATCCACATGTCACTACTATTAAGTAGTCGGTAGGTGTGTAATGTGAACTGATCCTCTAATTTACTGTAAGGCCTTACTAATAAACTGCTATAATCACAGAAAGCCTTGTAGAATTTCTCACAAAAGACTTTTCTTTTTAATTCTTGAACATAAGGAAAGTTGTGATGAACTAGTAACTACCTCACAAAGCTAGATTTACTTACCTTAAAAGAAGTCTTCCTAACTGGACAACTAAATTTTCTTTGACAGTGGTAGGAAGTTCTTTCTTGTCAGAAGAATAAAACAACATCTCTACATCAGTCTTTTATTGTTTTATTTCTTTTCCTTTCTTGTGTTTTACAAGTGCATATGATCTGTCATTCAGGGAATGGTCTAGGATATCTACACATTCCAAGATCACCAATCAGAAGGGTCAATGGCTGCTGATGTCTCATGATGTAGTGAAGAGCAATGAAATGACAGGAGATGGCTGCTGATCTTAGCATAGCTCATAGTTACTTGAATAGCATTAGCCTTGGCTGTTTGCAAGTAAGAAAATGACACCAGACACAGAGACTTTCCAAACTACTTACAAGACCGAAGGAAACAAACATGGTGAACACCTACAATGTTTAGCATATTCTGTTAGTAGTTGGTAGTAGTGTTTTGTCTTGTTTTCATTTTCACCATCAACTCTATATCCTCAAGAGCCTTTATTTGTAATATAGAAGAAGGTTCATGATGTCTTTAGAACCTGAATTGTAAATGTTTCTTCATCCTTCTAGTGACATTGATTTGATTATACACCATAAACTGTCCAGCAGGGTTTTTATTGTCAATTTAAAATGTAATAATAGCTCAAGCATCAGAATGCTAGTGGGTATATTTGGCTTTGTGACTGCAGCTGAGAGATATCCTAGTATTGTTCACATGATTGGGAGCCCTGCTGGTCTGGACAGTGAAATTAAAGTCTCAGGTACCTTCACAGAGATATTTTGCATGGAAGATTTTTGTACATTTTGACATTTTCATCTACATTGTATGAAAACCAAACCTAGAGGAATGAAATTGATTGCACTAATCCCCAATGTGATAGCACCTCAAGTCTGTGTCAAGACAGCTTGCCAAAATATTGCATTGTAGGACCCTTGTTAAATTTGAAAGTAGAATAGCATTTGAGCTGGAAAGGTGAGACTGGCCACATATTCTTCTCTTCTCTGTCATGGTTATTAAAAAGGAAGACTGCACAGGTCACATCTGCCATCTGAAAGTTGAAGAAATTTGTCATTGCCCCTTTTGTCTTCACTTAATACCTAATGAATTTTTTGAAAGAAATGGGATTTCCATTTCATTTTACATCCAAGGTCCATTTGCCTCAGCTGCCCTCTGGCTTTGTGCAGAGAGCTAATGAGGAACATCTTTGTCTGCCCTCCCAGGAACTAAGTGCCACCAGCTCCTGAGGGAACATTTTTATTCTTATGTACATCCTAATAAAATCTTACTCTTTAGGCCTATTGATTTCAGATATTAGAAAAAAGACCAGTAAAATGAACTTATGCTAGAATTCATTGCTAATAGCTCATAATAGTTCAGTTGTAACAAGTTTCAGTTATAAGACTAAGTCAAACAATGAAAAACAAAACAAGAAGTTCTGACCAATACTGAATTCACAGAAAGAAAAGATTTCAATGCAAAGTTTCCACAGGCCATTAAATAAATAGATGGTCTGCTTCACCATAGATTGATTTCATCCTATATGAAATGAGGAAACATTTCTTCAATAGAATTTGAACAAATTTCTGAATTAAAAGTTGAAAATTTTTCTGAATTCAAACTGAATATTTTTATACAGAATTCTTCCCAAATTTAAGAGATAAATGGAAACCTAACCCAGTCCTTCTGAAAAGGCCAAATGATAATTCTAGGTGCTACCCAATTTTAATATGAAATGAGAATCTGGTCTATACTTATTTAAAATAAGTAACAGAAGAGCAATAGTCCCAGATGTGAAATGAGAAGGAACTCTTTTTTGCAAGTGAAGTGGTTCTTAATCATCATTTACAAAATACATATTAAATATAGAGCAAATACTAGACTTCCAGAATTGAAAGGCATAATCATCTCTGGGCAGTAGTAGATCATCACACATACATGATATTACACACATGTGATAAAGACTTTCATGGAGTTAAACAAGGTACTTGAAGGGTTTAATGTGCCATTAAGTGTGAACTTGGAATGGTACCTTATAAGATTAATTATGGAAAGGTTTTAATTGGGCATGATAGCATTAACTGCATATTGGAAGGGCGAATAAACATTAATTAGAGGAGGAAGAAAGACCTCTCCTATATTCTTGCTCTCCATCTTATTAGAAAGTCATTAGTTCAGAATTGGTTCATCTATTTGGCTTTTAAAAAATATTTCTTTGGTTTACACGTGTATTAGAGGATAAATTTAAGGTTGGAAAGAGAACGGCAGTGAAGGACAGGAAGCTTTTAGCCTCCTGCTAAATGCACAGCTGCATGTGCACTTGGTAATTATGGGCTCGGTTAATCATGTGTACATTTTACCTGTTCTGTAAATGGTGGTTAGAGAAGAGCAGAGTAAAACCTACTAGAGAACATTAACTGCACTCAAAACTCATTCACCATGGAGCTATAAATGCAAAGTGAGGCAAGGTATCAATGTGGATTCAGGACACTGGGACACATGTACAGTACCATGTCTTTTGGGGGTTCTCACATAACTTTCAACTCATAGAAATTCAACAAGACACTGTAATTCCCCATTAAAAGTCCTAGTAAGAGCACCAGTGGAAGGGGAAGCCCTGGGTCCTGCTAAGACTGAACCCCTAGTGAACTAGACTGTTGGGGAGAGGGCAGCAATGGGGGGAGGGTTGGGAGGGGAACACCCATAAGGAAGGGGAGGGGGGGAGGGGGATGTTTGCCCGGAAACCGGGAAAGGGAATAACACTCGAAATGTATATAAGAAATACTCAAGTTAATAATAAAAAAAAAAAGGAAAAAAAAAGTCATAGACCTCTTAAGAGGATTATTATTTTTATGTTTCTGGTGTGATCGTATGTGTGCATGTATGTAGGACTATGAGTGTTACATGTGTTGACGCACATGTGTATGTACGTGAACGTTAGAGATCAGAGGTTAGTTCAGTTGTCTTCCTCATTAGCTCTCTATATTATTTCTTTCTTTCTTTCTTTCTTTCTTTCTTTCTTTCTTTCTTTCTTTCTTTCGTTCGTTCTTTCTTTCTTATTATTGTGCACATGTATGTGTTTATACAATGTGTGTATGTGTGTGTGTTTGTGTGTGTGTGCACATGTGCGTGCACGCAAACGTGCACAGGAATTCACAAGCTACAGTGCATATATGGACATCAGAGCTGTTGATTTTTACCTTTTTTTTGTTTGGAACGTGATCTCTCTTGCTTATCACTATGTATGCTAGGCTATTTTGCCTGTGAGCTCCCAGGATTATTTTGTTTCCATCTCCCATCTCCATAGGAGTGTGCCAAGTTTGCAAATGCATGTGGTAATGTGTCCAGCTTCATGTGAATTCTAAGGATCCAAATTCAGCTCATATAGGCTTGTGTGGCAAGTAATTTATCTGCTTTAAATCTATACACTTTCAAATTTGTAATTTGAAATAAGAATCTGGTCTATACTGATTTAAAACAAGTAAAGAAGAGCAATAGTCCCAGCCCTCACTCCTCTGGTGTATGTTTCGCGATAGAGACTCTCACTGAACCCTGAATTCACCAATTTGTCCAAACAATAGCAAGATAGTCCAAGGGTCCTCCTGTCACTGCCTCCCTAGTGTTGGTTCTGGGGACCTGAACACAGGTACTTATATTTTCATTGCAAACACTTGGCAAACTGGTCCAACTCCTCATACCCAAGAAAAGTATTTATTAAAAAAAATTAGGACTAGCTTGAAGAAAAACATATATGACAAAAACCACTTCATCAGGATTGATGTATGTATGAGACATGTACAACATGTATGCATGCACACACGTGCACACGCATGCACATATTTGTACACAGGTACTTTTCTTTGTCTATTTGGTTGATATAGAAAGAATTGTTTGCAAAAATATAGACAGCTCTTTTTGTTCAAGCTGCTGCTAGATTCAGACAAGCAACTCTGACTCATAACTCCTGCCTCAGTCCTTATAATGCTGCAATTAGAAGGTCTTCTAGAGCAGAGCTCTAGTTTGTGTATTCCCCTGAATTCTGCTCTGACCTTCGCTGTCATTTGCAGCAATCACAAAAGCTTATAAAAATGGATGGTGGGAAAAGGGACTCAAAGAAAGATTGTCCGTGTCACTCACGGAACTACCTCTTGACCTAAATCTCTCATTTCTGGATGGATTACAACATGCAGAATTCTGACATGACATTGAACACATCTGGGGAACAGAATGAAAGTGGGGATAGGCAGCCTGCAATTGTCAACAGGAGAAGCACCCTGTTCTTAGACTGATTGACACAAGAGATAAGTGTGTATGGAGTTGAAAGCTCAGACTCAGACTTTTTCTCTCTATATTGGCATTTCTAAGTGTCTTTTCTTTGACTCTAATAAACGAAGTCAAATGCCATTCCTGGAAGATAAACAGAGTTCATAATGCTGAGTGGAAAAGCTCTTCTCATCACATAATTCACTAATACTGCCACTGTATTCTTATCCCACTCTCAGATTTAAATAAATAATAAAAGATATATGGCAGTGCATATAAATCTATGACTAATTGCCAACAAATACCCTTCCTTTGTGTCTTGCTCGCCATGATATCAAATATCAGAATGTGAATTTGAGTGTAGAGGGATGAAAACAATTGGTATTCTCCAAAGCAATGCCCTTACCACCATTATTTAAGGCTTTACCATTAACATTGTTATAAAATTAGATGTCAGACGCAAGTGATTCTAATTAAAATAGTGTCAGAGTACGAGTCAGGGAATGCTGGCTTTCCAGATGCTGTCATGTGACCCAATACATTAGGTTCCCTTATAATATTAAAAAATAAAATGAAGTGCTATCAAAGATAGTAAACTTGACGTAAATTCAGCAAGGGAGCTTTGGATATTTACACTGGAACTAAAAAGCTTTGTTAGAGGAAATTAATAAGTGAGGTCCAAATAGTGAATTGGAATTGGCAGTTTTTCATTTCTGACCATAAGCAAATGCTGTGTCTTCAGAGCAGAGAGAGTCAGGGGTAGGCGTGGGGCAGAAGGAACCCAGGCTGACTAATCCTACACACAGGGAAGCAGTCATCATCACTTAATCACTTGCACTTCTTCACCACCTGAAAGTTGTGTAATACTGGAGATTCTTAGTGAATTTCTATATGATTTTTAGGGGAAGCATTGAAATATTTATCATAATAGCTATCAAAATCTTAACTGTTTTCCTAGAAATTGACAGGAAGTTTAAGATCTATACAGAAATAAAAGATGGGCTGATAAGAATGGCTAGTGAGCAAGCAACTTACTGAGTTCGATACTTGGAACACCTGTGGTAGAAGAAGAGAACTGACTCCACTAGTTGTCTCTGATTTCCACACAACTATAGCACACACGCTCACACACACACACACACACACACACACACACACACATACACACACACAAACACAGGAGAGAGATAGAGAGACAGAGAGAGACAGAGAGAGACAGAGACAGAGAAACATAGAGTCAGACACACTAAAATAAAATGAAATAAAATGAAAAAGTTATAAAAATGACCGAGATTATTTCCAGATCGTGATAAAGAACAACGTTTGTAAGAGTCAGTGTTTCCAATGTCAAAACTTAATACCAGGCTAAAGTGTTGAAGAAAATGAAATATTAGGGTAAGTATAGACATATCAGCTCAACACAGTGAATATGAAATCCTGAAATAAACTCTTATATTTCAGTCAATTAACTGGTTTACAAATTGTCAAAGAACATTCTGTCAGACTGGTTTTAGGAGCTCTGAATATAACACACAGAAGGAAATACTTAGTATCGCCATCTCATACAATATAAAAAGTAACTCAAAGTGCATCAGACTCAAATCATGTTCAAGTTAATAAGTATTCAAGGTTTTCAGTAAAATATTGCATGATAGATTTATTACCACATTGGCAGTTATATGAAAGGAAAATTATAAAACTTTATAAAACAATCAAATATTTCATTATCTTCAATTTTGTCATCAATACAGTGAAAAGACAACATACAATAGAAAATACTTAGAAATAATGTATTATTGCCTCATAAATAAGATGTAGAAAATGTTTTGTGATTTGACAATAAAATTTAATATAGACAAAAGAATTATATAGATGTTATATCTCAAATAGGATATGAGTTGTTCACATATTTGTGAAAAAAAAAACCATGTCCAACAGTTCAGTCTTTAGAAAAGGACAAATACCATGATAAAATACTGTTTTTTTTTTCACTAAAATTGTGAAGTAACAATAAGGATGCTGAGGAAGGTGTGGAGATCCTAGCACCCTCATATACAAATATTATTCAGTTATGAATGAAATATTATGCTGCACATGAGTGAAATGGGAACACAAAAACCCAAATGGCTTAGCTGTAAGCAGATTTTCAACCACATTTCATAGCTGATCCCATGCCCAGGAATAGTTAATCAATACAAAATCAACTTCATTTTTGTTACATTTTGCTTTGTTTTATCATTTTTGTGGTATTTGTCTTTTTTGAATGTATTTTAGTTTTTGTAGGTTTTATTTGTTGTTTGAGATGAGTTGTGAGTGTGTGTGTGTGTGTGTGTGTATGCATGTGTGTAAAAGATGTAAGAGAAAGAGAGACAGAAACACACAGAGACAGAGAGAAACATAGAGAGAACATATAGTTGAGTATGGATCTGGGAGAAATTGAGGGGAAAGAACATGATTAAAATACATTGTATGAAAAAATTAATTAAATAATGGGTCATCACACATCATATAATTACATTGATATGACATGCCCAGAATTGGTAAATTCTAACAATGTTCATAGTGTTCTGAAAGAGATTTTATTTTATTTTTTGCCACTAGGATTGTTTGTTGCCTTGTAATAGATAAGGAAGTGTTTGAGGGTGATGACATTAATATATAATTAGATGGTTGGGATAGTGAATGATAATTACTCATGTGTAAAATTTTTAAATGTGATTTTTTGAAATATGAATTGCATCATAATAAAACTGTTGTAAGATGAATATATCCTCCCCATATCCCAGAATCCAAAACCAAACCAAAGCAAAACCAAAACAAACAAATGAACAAAAGCTATACAGAGTAAAATTACACACTCTTCTACCTTGTAAGAGCATTAAAAACTGTTCACATTGTCTTTTTAATGTAATATCACTCTGCCTGTAGACCTGGGAGTTTGGATATCATGTACAATAGGTAAGTAGGAAATGTATACAAAGTATCTTACTAAGATTACAATATTACTTAACTTTATAAAATAAATGTTCTGCAATTCAGATGTTTCATTTAGAGCAATATTTTGTATTTTACCAACCACTTATGAGCTGATTCTGTCAAATCACAGACTGAAAGTTTAAAATAATTATATATTGCATTCAAGGACACTAGATTCCAAAAGAAGTGGATGCCAACTGTTTTTCCTTTTCATGCTAATTTTATTAATTATTTAGGAATTTTACATCATGAGGTGCCTCAACGCTAACCTTTACACTCATGAACAATGACTGAGGATCCTGGTGTTTGTTAATGCCTTAAAGCCAGCAACAGAACATTGGCTACAGAGAAAAGGATCTAAATTTCAGTCCAAGAACTGCCACTTATTAGCTTCATAATATGTAATATTGAACTAAACACTTACAAAGTTATTTGTTTAGTTGTTAAAATGAAGCAAAGTACAGACATTGATTGGAGTTATTTTACATAGAAAACTCCCAATTCCAATGCAGAAAAGTCAAATACTCAAATCCAAAATTCAGTTCATACACATGTAACCACTCCATAGACAATAGCTTGATCTTAAATTTAAATGTGACTGAAGATCAAAATTTTAGCATAAATGAAATAAAATCTCAGATTCTTATCTTGGTGACTAATATCTGCACTGATACAACATCACTCCATCAAGGTGTGCATTTTAATTATTTATCATATGAAACAAAAGCCTTATGTTCATATGACCACATCATCCAGAACAATGAAATCCAACTGTTTGAGTTTCATAAGAGCAAAGTCAATAAAAGTTACAATTAAGCAGGGTATGGGGGCTCACAACTTTAATCCCAGCATTGGGAGACAGAGGTAGGTAGATCTCTGTGAGTTCAATGCCAATGTGGTCTACAGAGCAGCTCCAGGCCAGCCTGGGATACATAGTGATACTGTCTTCATACATTTTTTCCCATTTAAAAGTTTGGCATATTCTCTATTAACAGGACTATATTTATTTATGGGTCACAAACCTTAGAATTGCTTTATAGACCATCTTGATTCCTTTGTATCACATTTGGATCCCTGGACATATTTTCTTCATGGGACCCATAGTGGACATATGAGGATGAGAATTAGACACCTCACAGCCAACTACACTTATCTAGGCTCCAGAGAGGGCAACATGAACATACAACAGGACATTTACCCGACCAGATATAAACAAACACTGAGAAATGTAACAAACACCGAGAAATGTATCAAACACCATATCCCCATGTTCCTTAGACTCCAGTGTGAAAACATGAAGAGTAAAAACAATATGCCTCATCCACTAACCCTGAGAAATGCAATATGATAGGTCTGAGAAATGTACTATAGTTGAAGGACATAACAATTATGAATATATTCAAGGACCTTAAAGAGAATATGGACAAATCCCCCCAATAAAATCTGTGAAGACACTGTTGAATAAAACAATGAAAATAATGAAAGTAGAATTTAATAAAGAAATTAAATCATTAAGGAAACCTCAAACTGAGATAAAACTAGAAATGGAAAATTTAGGATGTCAAAGAGAAACTTCAGAGATAAACCTTACAGCATACTGCAAGACGCAGATGAACGAGTCTTAAGCATGAAATACAAGGTGGGAGAAATGGATACCCCAGTCAAATGAAATATTAAATCTAAAATAAAATACATGAACAAAAAACCTAGGAAATCTGAGAAAAAAACCAAATCTATGAATAATGGGGATAGAAGAAAGAAAAGAAATGTAATTGAAAGGAAAAAGAAGAGTATTTTTGATAGAGGAAAGTCACCCTGACCTAACGAAGGAGGTATCTATCAAGGTACAAGAAGTATCTAGAATACCAAATAGACAAGACAAGAAAAGAAATTCTTTATGACACATATCGAAGGATATATATATATATATACATATATGTATATATATATATATATACAAGGAAAGTATATTAAAAGTTTTAGAGGAAAAACCACGGAACATATGAGGCCAGGCCCATGAAAGTAACGCAACTTCTCAGTAGAGACACTGAAGTTCTATAAGAACTGTACAGAAATTCCCCAAACTCTACGTGACCTCATATACCAGCCCAGACCACTATACTCAGCCAAACTATCAAACATAATTGGTAAAGAAAGAAAAAAATGCACAATCATAAAAAACTTGAGTAATCTCTATCTATATAATAGTGCTTAACCAAATGAGAGAGAGGGAATATCACAATATACCTCAAAAGAAAAATTTACTGTGAGTATATTGAAATATTAAACATCTATGCACTAAGCACAAGGACACTCAAGTCCATCAAAGAAACACTCTTCCAGATAAAATCATGTATTGATTCTCACACACTAATCGTGCGTGCCTTCAATGTTTCACTATTGCTCATATATAGGTCCTCTACAGAAATACTAAACAGAGAAATGCTGGACTTAAATAACACCTTAAATCAAACGGACCTAGCAGACATCTAAAGATTATTTAACTTAAACAGAAAATAGTATACCTTTTCTCAGCAGCTCTTGGAAGTTTCTCCAAAGTTGAGCACATACTTGGACAAAAGCATGTCTCAACAGATAAAAAGAAATCACGCTAACAACGTGTATCCTACCTGATCTTCACACATTAAAGCTGGATATCAACAATAACAGAAGCAACAGAAAGCACATAGAAACAACAAACTCATGGAAACTGAACAACTCTACTGAATAAAATAGATAAGGACAGAAATCAAGGAGGAAATTTAAAATATTTCTTAGAATTTAATGAAAATGAAAAAACAGTGTTCTAAATCTTGGGGACACAATAAAGTTGCAGTCTTGTTGGTAGCATTAAGTATTTACATCAAAGAAAATCTCTGGAAGGAGAAGAAACAACACCCAAATGAATAGATGACACAAAGTAATCAAACTCAGCATTGAAGTGAAGAAAAAACAAACAAACAAACAAAACAATGCAACGACTCAATAGAACAAGAGTTGGTCCTTTGGGAAAATCAACGAGATAGACAAACACTCAGAAAACAAAACGATGGAGAAAGGAAATCCAGATAAATAAGATTAGAGATGAAAAGGAGAACATTACAACAGACACCAAGACAGTACAGACGATCACAAAGACATACCTGTAGATCTATACTCCACTAAACCGAACCACTAATGAGACGTGGGTGTATTTCTTTCTTTTTTAAAATACTCTTTTAAAAAGTTTATATTTTTAAATTGTGTGTGTTGGGTGGGAAAATGTAATAGAATTTCAGAGCAGGTGCGTGTGGAAGCCATGGGATCAGATCCTGAGTTAAAGGTCATTTATTGTGAGGCAGTCTACATGGATGCTGGGAACCAAACTCAGGTCATCTGTCAGAGCCATACTGGTTCTTGAACCACAGACACATTGCTTCAGTTCCATAATTACATATTTACCCAATGACTATAAAGAGGGTGAGATGTAATTTAGCATTTCGTGCCAATTTTACTAACTATAAAGATTCCCTCCCCAGCAAATGCATGGTCTCAATACACAGTCCAGGCTGGCCTTGAATTTAGTGATCCTCTGCCTCAGCCTCTGGAGTGCTAAGGTTACAAGGACATATCACTATGTAGAGCTAGAAAATATTAATAACATCTACTGAGAACGTATCAACTCATAAACTTTGAGGACCATTTGCTCATTAGTAAATTGAGTTATTTTCTCTGACGTGAAATCATTTTGCCTGAATTTTTTTCTTTAAATTCAAACTAGGAATATGTAATTTCTTCTACAAATTAAATTGCTTTATTACAAAATTCTCTGATTTTCTTATCAGCCTGCTTTAAGGATATCCATGTATTCAATATGCTTGCTCAAAGTTTGGCCCACACCAAATGGTTGTTTAACAAATATCTGAGTAGCAAACTAAGCTGATCCTTCTGTAGAAAGTATATTTGCACAGCCAATACCACTGGGCAGTCGAAGAGATGACCACACATCCTGAGCACCCCAGTACAGTGTAATTGGGGGACAGTTGATAACCAGATATGCAGTATTACTAGACATCACTGGGCCTAGTCCATTGCTTCTGCCAGCCACTGCAACAAATAAATACAGTAGGTATGCCATCCTCTTCATATTCTGCTTTAATCACCAAAGTTTCATCTGGTCCTTTATGTGTGGATGTTACTCTAAGTTCATATGGAATCCCAAAATTTCACAAGTTTTCTTAATTTTTTCACAGTGACCAAGGTCAGAGGTTGAACCCATCAGCACTACCACCCCACACTGACTGTTTAACTTGAGCAGCAATTCCATTCTGTCTGCAACCCACTCAGAGATTTTCTTTACCATCTGGAGTCCTTCCGGGGTTACTTCTTTGAGATTCCAGTAAGACTTTGTCTTTCTGCTGGCTTCGATCTCCTGATGGCCATAGTCTCCAGTAATCATTATCTATGACATCAGCAAGAACAATCTCCTTGGAGGTTACATCAATGCCAAATTCAATCTTCACATCAACCAGCGTACAGTTCAGGGACAGCCAGGATTTCTCCAGAATTTCAAAAATAGCTTGCGTGGTATGACTCTGGATGTCCGCTTCAGTCTGCTCTATAACGAGTTCAGCAGAACAAAATTTTGCAGTGATGAGTTGCTGCTCAGACTACTGTGGGTCATTACTGGCATCATCCTTGAAGGACATCTCGACTTTTAGTGGATAAAACTTACATCCCTCCTTTCCACCAGGGTTCCTTTAGAAAACATCCAGTTGCTATTCTTCGGCCCAACTAGTCAAATGCAATCATTTCACATTGGGATGTAATGAATGCACTCTCCCCAAATTTCTTGGTGAAACAGTTTTTATACCAGCTTCCTGTAACAACTGAAATATGCAACTGTTTTTTCTTTTACTGGATATTCTCCCCTTCTTCTATAAGGGTGTTCCCCTCCCCATCCCCCCCCTTCCTACCCCCTTCCCCGACATTCCCCTACACTGGGGGTCCAACCTTAGCAGGACCAAGGGCTTCTCCTTCCATTGGTGCCCAACAGGACCATCCTCTGCTACATATGCAGCTGGAGCAAACTTATTGGGGATTACAGCTTCGCCTTCCATGATTTTTTTCTAGCATCATTTCCTGCTGTAATCTGGTCCTTGGACTGCAAGCAGACTCTTCCTGGATTATATAACAATCCATAGATTTCTTTTGTTTTACCCTCATAGAGTTTTTCCCCCATTGTTCACCATTATCCTAGGTGAACTAGAGTAGCAGACCATGCAGGGGAAAAGAGACAGAGCTCTCAGATGTATTTCTTAATATAAATGACTTACCAAAGTTAAACAAATAATAAACTATGAACTTAAATAGACACCCATTACCTCTAGTGACCTAGAATCATTAATTAAAAATCTTCTAACCAAGCAGGGCCATATTCAGGAAGAGCAGAATTATATCAGACCTTCAAAAAATGCCAAAACTCCTTAAATCATTCTTCAAAGAAGAAGCTGAAAAAACATATCCTAATTGCTTTTATGATGCCATTATTACCCTGATACCCAAACTACATGAAGACCCAACAAAAATTATAAATCAATATTCCTTATGAATAATAGATGCAAAAATTCCCAATAAAACACTTGCCAACCAAATGAAAAAAAAAACACAGCAGAAAGATTATCCAGCATGATCTAGTATATTTTATTCCAGACATGCATAGATGTGTCAACAAACATAAATTGATACATGTAATCTACCACATAAACAGGCTGAAACCAAAAAAATCATATGATCATATAGTTAGATTGATAGAGGAATTTTGTTCCAGCAATATAGCTGCTCTGGCAAGGGATCACATCCAAATATATGACCCAGCCAGAATGCAGACATGCTGTGGATTACAGTATGAGCTGGCTAGACTACAAACACGTCCTTAGTACACACCTTTAATCCCTAATAATGAAGGCAAGGTTGGTTTGAGGTAGGAAGCAGTCATGTCTGAAAGTGACTTCTAATTGCGAGGCAGAGTGACAAATCAGAGAAAGATTTCATAAAATGATAGGATTTGCCCAGCTGACATGAGAACAGACAAGAAAGACAGGTTACTTAAGAGCAGCAAGAGAAAGAAAAGTTATGGTGTGTGGTGTGTGATGTGTGTGTACAGCAGTTTTACCCAGACAATTTTATAGAGAGAACAAGATAGACACAGGTGAAGACAGAATGATCCAGAAAATGAGGAGTCAGAAGATTAGAATATATTATGAAAGCAAGTATGAAGTCAGGCAAAGCAATTCAGTTAGAAGCCAAGAGAAACTGTATTGAATTAATCATCTTGAAAGATTAGATTGCACAGAGGCTAGAAGCTTCCAGACTTAGGGTTAAGGATAGTTAGAACAGAGAAGAAAATTCTCTGGGTTTAACTAACACAGCTCAGGTATGAGTCTCATCTCATCACTTTTTCTGAGGAAATAAAAGAGACATTTATAGATGCAGAAAAATACTTTTGATAAAAATCCGATATCCTTTCATAATAAAAGTCCTGGAGAGACTAGAAATACAAACTGCATACTTTAATGCAATAAAGGCAAATTAAACCAAGTAGGATGTGCCTAGTCTCTCAGAGATTTGATGTACCAGGTGTGGTTATACACAGTGGGTGGCCCACACAGTCAAAAGAGAAGGGTAGGGAATATGGGGAGTCATTTTCAAGGGGTGACTGGAGGGGGACAATGAGAAGAATGTAAAGTAAATAAGGAAATAATACAAAAATTAAAAGAAAACCAAAAACCAAGTGCCTAGTCAGTAATAACCTAAATGAAGAGAAACTAAGAGCATTTGATTTCACTAAAACCAAGGGTAAGACAAAGGTCTACTTTCTCCATACCTAGTCAGTATACTGCTTGAAGCCTTAGAGAGAACAATGAGGAAAGTGAAACAGATCAAGAGGATATAAATGGCAAAGGAAAAATCAAAATATCTTTATTTGCTGATGATATGACTTTATATATAAAATACCTTAAAAACTATACCACGAAACTTCTACAGCTGATAAACATGCTCAGTAAAGCAGCAGGATACAAAATTAACACACAGAATTCAGTAGCCCTTCATATACAACTGAGAAATGCACTGAGAAAGAAATCAGGGAAACAATACCTTTCATGATAGCATAACAAAATATCTTGGAATAATTCCAATCAAGTAATGAGAAGATTTGCATTGTAAAACTTAATGATATTGAAGAAAGAAATTGAAGGAGACACAAAAAGATGGAAAAATATCACTTGAGCATATATTTGTAGGACTAATATAGCAAAAATGGTCATCTTACAAAAAGCAATCCAGAGATTCAACGTAATCCCCATCAAACTTCCAACACAGTTCTTCATAGAAATTGAAAGAATGATTTTCAGTTTCATGTGGAAGCACAAATAACCTAAGATTGCTAAAAAAGTCCTGCATAATAAAAGAAGTGTTGTAGGTATCATCATCCCAGATTTCAAGTTTTGGTATGAAATAATAGTGATAAAAACATCATGTTATAAACATAATCACAGAAACTTTGAGTTAAATTGAAGACCCAGAAGCAAATTAAAGATTCACACATAATGCTACACACCAATGCACACCTGATCTTTTGTTGCAGTAAAATGAAAAAGTGGTAGAACCAGTTCCTGCATGTGTCCTGGCTATCTCTAGTTCTGGCTCCAATAGGCCACTGGAACCAGCACTAATTCATCTCAGATTAATATCTCTCCTGGAAGCTCTCTGCCAGCTGCCAACTTTCTGGTTCTAGCCACCAGGTAAAATCAAGACTCAAAAAATTGTAATTCGAAAATCAGATTTGTATTAAATTCTCAACCCACAATACAGTCACACAATAAACTTATAACCAATTGATAATGATATAAACTGCCCACCTATGTAAGATATAATTTGCCCATCTAGACAACACAAAATCCTGTACACATTCATCCCTTAAGAATAGTCATAACACCAATCAGAATGGTTAAGATAAAAAACTCAGGTGACAATAGATACTGGCGAGGCTTAAGAGAAAGAGGAACACTCCACCATTGTTGGTGGGATTGCAAGCTGGTACAACCACTCTGGAAACCAGTCTGGAGGGTCTTCAGAAAATTGGACATAGTACTACCTGAGGATCCAGTTATACCACTCCTGTGCATATACCCAAAAGATGCTCCAACGTACAACAAAGACACATGCTCCACTATGTTCATAGCAGCCTTATGTATAATAGCCAGAAGCTGGAAAGAACCCAGATGCCCTGCAACAGAGGAATGGATACAGCAAATGTGGTACAATTACAGCAGGGAGTACTACTCAGCTATTGAAAACAAAGACTTCATGAAATTCATAGGCAAATGGATGGAACTAGAAAATATCATCCTGAGTGAGGTAACTCAATCTCACGTGCACACACACACACACACACACACACACACACACACACACACACACACACACACACACGGTATGCACCCACTGATAAGTGGATGTTAACCCAAAGCTTAGATTACCCAAGATACAATCCACAGACCACATGAAGCTCAAGAAGAAGGATGACCAAAGTGCAGATGCTTCAGTCCTTTTTAGAAGGGGGAACAAAAATATTCATAAGAGAAGATATGGAGACAAAGTTTGAAGTGGAGACTTAAGGAATGGTCATTCAGAGCCTGCCCCAAGTGGGGTTCCAGCCCACATACAGCCACCAAACCCAGATAATATTGCTGATACCACGAAGTGCATCCTGACAGGAGCCTGATATAGCTGTCTCCTGAGAGGTTCTGCCAGAGCCTGACAAATACAGAAGTGAATGCTGGTAGCCAACCATTGAACTGAGAATGGGGTCTCCATTAGAAGAGTTAGAGAAAGGATTGAAGAAGCTGAAGGGGTTTGCAACCCCATAAGAACAACAATACCAACCAACCAGAGCTCCCAGGGACTAAACCACCATTCAACATGGTCCATACACATGGACAGACTCATGGATCCAGCTGCATATGTAGCAGAGGAATGCCTTGTTAGGGGTGCTAATGGGAGGAAAAGCCCTTGTTCCTGCCAAGACTGGACCCCCCCAGTACAGGGGAATGTCAGGGCAGGGAGGTGGGAAGGGATGGGTGGTTGGGTTTGGAAACATCTTCATAGAAGAAAGGAGGGGTGATGGGATGGGGGTTTATGGATGGGAAACCGGGAAAAAGAATAACATTTAAAACGTAAATAAAAGATATCCAATTAAAATGAACCAATTAAAAACTCTGTAAATTAATAAAAAGAATAGTCATAACAACTTTAATATGTGCAGAGAGGAATCTTAACATCTGACACCATGTTCTCTTGGCTGCCTCTTCCTACTCTCTCCAGCCTCCGCTGCTTCTCTGAAACTTTTCTCCTGTCCATTCTTTCTTCTCGTTCAATGACAGGCCTCATTCTATCCTGGACCTGCCTTCACTTGCATAATGACATCAACCTACGGTCTTTGACAATGATGTAAAGATTACACTCTGAAGGAGATAGCATTTTCAAGAAATGGTTCTTGTCAAAATGGATAGCTTCATGCAGATGAATACAAATAGATTCATATTTATCACCATGCACAAAACTCAACTCCAAGTGGGTCAAGGACCTCAACATAATAATAGATACTCTGAAAGTTTATAGAAGAGAATGCTGGGAATAGGATCAAAGACTTTGTCACAGGAAAGTGAAAGCTTCTGCTAGACACTGACAGCACAGGCACTAAAATCAACATGGGCTCTCATGAAGCATAAAATCTTCTGTTTGATGAAAGAAACCATTGTTTAGGCAAAGCAACAACTTAAAGAATAGGAAAATATGTTTACCAACTACACATCTGATACAGGTTATTATTTAAAATCTATAAAGAACTAAAAAAGAACCCCAAAACTCAAGGAACAACTCAGTCAAAAGTGGATTGCTGAGCAAAACAAAGAGTTCTGAAAAGATTATATATATATATATATATATATATATATATATATGGCTAAGAAACACTTAATGGAATGTTTAAGATAATTAGAAATCAGGAACACACATTAAAAATTATTTTCAGATTTTGTCTTATATCAATCAAAATAGCCAATATCAATAAACCAGTGAGGGGTAATTATCAATTGTTGGGGGGAGCAATGTTTTATAGCTACTATAAAAATTAATGTGGGGTTCCTCAGGAATCTGGGAATAGATCTACTTTAAGATATAGTTTTACCACTCATGTACCTATAGGACTCTGCATCCTGTATCCTACTACAAAGATACTTGATTATAAATATTCATTCATCATCTATTTATTCATTTCAGGAATTTGGAACAGCCTAGATGATAAATGGTAATGAAAATTTATATAACATATAATAGACTATTATTTAGCTATTAAGAATAAGAATTACTAAATTTTCAGGTTACTATTTGAAACAAACAAACAAACAAACAGACAGACAAAACCTTAGTGAGGTAACCCAGACTCAAAAAGGCAAATATTTTGTTTTCTCTTGTATATAGATGCTAGCTTTTATGCCTTCAATATCGTGATACAATCCAAATAACCAGAGTTTAAATACTTAGTTATCAACCAGGCTACAGGAAAGAATAAACCCAGGGAAAGGAAAATAGAATGTATTGTTATAAAGAGTCAAAGGGAAAACTAAAATACAATCAAATATTGGGGCGGGGTGTGGACCAAAGGGTAAAGGAGCAATTATGGGAGAGGTAACTAATACTGAAGGACATTTGAAAAGCCATATGGAAACCTACTACTGTAGGTATATACCTATATAAAAGAAGTCTAAATGGAGTCACCCTATAAAAGGGAATGCTATGTTCCAACTTGACATCTTACAATATTAAAGCGTCTAATGTCATCTGTGTTACGTCATCTCACCGAGTGGGCCTTACGTGTTCATGTTACAGGAATATACTCTGCTCTGTACTAAAGGTAAACATCAACCCAGCTACAAACCCTGTGACCTACAGTGTAACCTATGTGCAAGATATACTGGTTCAATAATGGCATAAGCCTCATGAGAATATCATCCAACTTCTGATTGGAGTTAAGACTCATTTCATGAGATGAAACCCATTCCTGACACTGCAACTGTGGTCAAGAACCTGAGACTAGATAGCCTGAGTCTAAAACCAAAATTGTCTGGTAAAGAAACTAGCAATAAAATGACTTTAATACCATTCTGTTATAACATAAGTGCCTCATCTAGCCATCATCAATGAAGCTTCTGCTTTTCTTTCAACATATGAGCAGTATAAAAGGGACTCACAACTGAACAATGTACAGAGAGTGAGAGCCTTTGAAACATTCTGTTCTAAATGGGATGTCTTTATCACCCGCCTCCCCTTCCAGTCTGAGGGATCTACATGGAAGGACGTAGAAAGACTACAAGATTCAGAGGTGATGGGTGATGGGTGCAGGCTGATGCATTTATGAACACACTGAAGCTTTGGCAGCATGAGCTATGCCTACATGATTTTCATTACTTACTTACTTTATATCATGACCAAAACTTCCCCTCCCTCCACTCCTCCTAGCTATTCTAATGACAATTTTACGAGGTAGGGACTACCTTGGTAATGTGTGCTAGAATTGGCTTTTTTTTTTTTTTTTTTTTTTTTTTGTGTAGATTCAGTTTAACAGGGCTGCAGCCAGATTGACTTATCACTTAAAACTGGTCTTGGTCAATTATTTTCTCCCAAGTAAGAAGCAAACTATGAACAGACACCTCTTTCATAGAGGTGTGTGGAACTATGCAGCTGTTTATTGGCCACAGAGATGCAACTAAAAAAAACGCCAATATATACATATGATATATATATATCGTATATATTTATCATAAGTTTTATGAAGTTGCTTTTGCCATGGCAAGCACTTATGTCCATGCTTTACATGCTTGCTGATAAACAGAGTGTTGCTTCTTTCAATAACCCACCCCCAATGATGTGTTCTGTGTCATCAAAAATCTGTCTGTACTTGAACCAGGTGCTCTGGAATATTCTTATGGTTTGATTCCTTAATCCCACTTATAAGGATCTTTTCCTCCCCAAATAAATTACTTTCATAAAATTAGAGTTGTTAAATTTCATTATTAGGGAGGATACCAGTACAAGACTATTTTTTAAATGGTATGAGAGTATCATCAATACAGGACATAGCATTGAGAACATTAGGTAGGTGACCAGATGGTGAGGTTTATCCTATGGTTAAGTGACTACCAAAGATCTATATGTTGAAGGTCTGGTTCTATATGTGGTATTACTAGGACATGCTATGTATTTTTAGAAGGTAGAACTTTACAAGAATTTCTTAGATTATTGGGAAGGTGCCCTTGAAGATTATCTAGGAATGTGATCTCTTTTTCTTCTTTAGCATCATGACTATGAATTGAAGTGTTTGCTATATAATGTGTCCTCCTCATAGGGTTCCTTCACCAGAAATCTGAAAGGGTTAATTCAGCTGACCTTGATCTTCCAAAACTGTAAGGTAAAATAAATCTTTATCTTTGTATGTTAATCACCTCATTTTTTTACCTTAACAGAAAACTGACATGCATAGGAAAAAATGTTCATGTCCTGTCAACATTCTTATAATGAAATACTAACAATTAAATTAATATTTTTAGGAATAGACCCCCTGGAAGGTGATTAGAAGCTTCATTAATAAGATTAGTATTTTTGTAGAAAAAAACAGCAGCAAATACAAAGAGAACCAGTTTATTCTTTATGGGGGTACATATTGGTCATCTGTAAACCAGGAAAAGAGCCTTCTCTCAGAACCTGACCACAATGGCAATAGACTTTCAGACTCCAGGAGTGTGAGAAATAACTGCTTAGTGATGAAGGCACCCAGTAGTGCATTCATTCTGTGCTAGCAATCCAAGTGAATTAGAAAAGCCCATTAGATACTGTATTCATGGGGACTTTTAGTAAGATAGAGCACCTATTTTTGGATTGATGATACTGCATTTGTGACATTTTCCATATCAAGAATTATTGAAAAAGGAGGCTCCCAGGCATCAGCAGATACCTTTAAAAAGCTTTTCATGCCAGTCCAGGCCACCACCTTTAACATATATATTATGATTTGTTATAATATATTATAATTTGCTCCTAAAAGACAATGATGAAAAAAGACTCCCTTTGTGGGAAGACCAATGACTAATGTGGTCATTCTTCCACATTTAATGGAGAGAGAAATGACCTGGCTATTAATAGATTACTTGGCACAGATAATTATCTCAGTTTATTGATCAGGAGGCTCAAAGGTTGGAAGACTGGATAAGATCATCAGGGGAAAGTACACTTTGGTGGATTAATAGGAAAATCTTTCATTGATGCTTAGTGGAGAACACTCAGACAACATTACTACCTTATAAATTAGGACAGCTTGCTGAGAGCTTTTGGTGGCACTTCTAGGAATTTGGCATTTATCACTGGCCTCAGACAAGGAAGTGAGCCCAGATAACAATATCAGAAAGAGTGACCATGGGGCATTGTTTACTACTTTGCTGAATTACTTCCTTATGTGATCTCTGCTTACTACTTCACTTAATTACTATCTTGTATGATCTCCTTGTTTACTACTTTGCTTGGTTACTTTGTCTTTGATCTAAGAACTAACCATGTTTTTGGATTTATCTAGAATGCTATAACAGCAGGCTGGAGAGAAATAAAGCTGCTTCAGCCTCAGTACTTGCTAGAGTCACGTTATAATTTTGTCCAATTCTTTTTCTTCTTTTTCAATCCTCACTCCCTCTCTTGAGACCTGGTTGACTGACTGAGCTGACTTGGTCAGCAGCTTATTCAACATATACCAATATCTCATGAGATCATGCAATCTCTAATGTATAAGCTTTCACTCTGGAGTATACCTGCCTTATTCTTCCAATAGAGTCTTTTCCTTCATGCATTGCCTAGAGCAGCCCTATATTCTAAGTACTTAATTTTATGTTATTAGAATTATACATAATCTCTAACTCAAAATATCAACTAGGAGAAACAGAAACCATTAGAACTAAATATAACATACAGTATTGTCAGAGAGTATATGTAAAAATACCATTAAGGTTTTATGTTTACTAAGGAAGATTTTTAAATAAATTAGAAAATTTTCTGTAAATGTTAGAAGATATGGATGATAAAAAGAATGAATATGTAATTTGAATAGTATGTAATTATCTTCAAAATATTGTAGTAGGAGAATTATAGTATCTACTTTGCAGCACTACTTCTAGAAAGAAATTGTAAGCAGCTGTTAAAATATTGTTTCTATTTACTTGTGTACACAAAATACATTTTGATATTTACAACATAATTCTGAAACTGTGTGTAAAGAACCAAGACATATTAGTTGCTTGAGTAGAGAAGTTCTGAGTGTAAGGGAAATGGTATCAGGAAGCTCAGTCTTAATTATGCAATTTCATTTTGCTATAGAACCTCTATTGATCATCTTACTAATCAAAATGACATATCTTGTGTGACATTAACCTTTGGAGTAAAAGGTTTGCCTGGTGACTTTGCTTTCTAACTACTGTTCTTTGTAACAATCCAGTCACTTCTTAGGCCATAAAAATAGATTGTGAGGATAGATCAGGCCATAAAATTGGGCAATAAGAAATTTATGAATATATTTGTATATATAGATATAAATCTAATAACACTTAATTTTAAAAGGTTATGGATTTGAAATAGAGCAAGGAGTTGTATGTCTGGATTTGTAGGGAGGAAAGGGAGAAATATTGTAATTATACTATAATCACAAAAATAAAATAATAAAAATAAATAGAAGTATAACGATAGAGTTACAGGGAACAAGGCAAACATGGACGTGTCAGGAAAATGAAAAAACAAGATTTGGACACAAAGAATAAAAATAAAATGAATAAAGTAAAGAAAAAACTATGATGATGAAGGTGAGTATTGATGCATTGATGCCAAGCTCTGGAGAGGCTGTAATTAACAATCTTGGCTCTTTAGTGAATCTAGTTGGTTAAAAGAGTCTATGCCAAACACTTTGTATCAGCCTCACTGAGAATCTATGTGGAAGGAGAATAAAGATTTTTAGACTCAGTGGTGGCAGAAAACTATAAGGAAAATTGCTTTCCAGATACATTAGGCATCAGAAATATTAAATTTAAGTGTTTTCTATCAAATGCTGTAAAATTGTATTTACAACAAATTTAGATCTTTCCTCCATAGCTTAAAAGACTTTTATGTAAAGGTTTATCCCACCCAATGGCTAACCTTTTCCTTATGTATTTCATGGGAACCAAGTATTATTATACAAGTCAGTCATTAACCACTGTGAGACCAGATTCCAGATAATGGGGGAAAAGACACTGTCATCATCTGAATTAATGAGATCTGCATAAGTGCAAGCCAGACAAAATCTCTGCGTGGAGGATGATTGGTGGTGGACATGAGTTTCTGCCTTCAGTTGAGGAGCTATTGACATTTGATTGCTGCTGCTGGCATAGGGACACTCAGTTTTAATAGAGGGACACCTGGGGGATGGACCATATACCAGAGTAAGCCTCATGTCCAGTTGTCCAATAATGCACAATCAAATGGGTTGAGAGAGATAATAGACATACATAAAGAAGAAGATAAAGATATAGACAGGTAGAAAGGTAGAAATAGATGATATAGAAAGAAAGATGGACAGATGATTGATCATAGGGGAATAGAGATAGAACATGAAGTGTTTGTGGAGATGGTCAATGGTCCAGAAGGTGTAAGGGGTACATTGCTTATGATGAAATATGTTGTATTAAATTCTTAAATAAATTCAAACACACTTAAAAGAAAAGAATGAGATATGTTTTAGACAAGAATTGAGACATGAATTTGTTTGTCCCATGATTTGTTTGCAGCCCTCTATTAGAAAGGGCCTAAGGTAGTGATAAAAACCAGAAGTCCTCGAGGGCTTACACACCATTTTCAAAGTCTTTCAGTGGTAAATGTATTTTCTTTAACGAAACTGCAGTGACTTACAATTTCAGGTAAAGGGTAAATCTCATTGTTTCAGAGAGAACATTTGGAAACTGGAGATTTGTTTTAACTCAGTGCAATAGAAAGGCATTGCTTCTTGTCATTTGCCTCCCATTTGTTCTATTGAAACTTTTAGAGAAAACTGAGCCTACATGAGGTAAGTGTGTCCACCTCTCTAGATGAGTTCCTACTAATCCCACTTCAGTCACAATTGGACCAAGAGTTCAAATTGTCATGAGAAAGAAGTGAAATTTCCTGGATTCCTTTTCATTTCTTACCAACTGCAGTGTTAAGCATGGTGCACTCTTTGCACTCGTTCTTGGAGGCAATGTTCTCCATACTTTCTGTAGAGCACATGGTATATGGAGCTCTCACTGTAAGCACAACTGAGAGAAATGTGTTTGCCATCCTTCTAGAGCAGACTGTGAAAGACATGATAAACTGCTCTTTTCATTGATGACCTTGAGATGAAAAACAGAGTGCTTCCTAACATACATTTGATAGATCCCAAGTGTTAGTATTTAAGTCTTTGTTTCTCTCTATTGTTTTATTTGAGCTTCCTACTTTTTATTATTTTTTATATTTTATTTTATTTTTTATCGACAGGAAATAGATTTTAATAGAATAAAGGGTAAATATCTGCACAATACCAGTATGATTAGGACTTATTTTAATAAAAAGGTACTGTATGTTTGGTTATTTTTCCCCATTTTTTAAAAATTGGGTATTTTTTACTTACATTTCAAACGTTATTCCCTTTCCCGGTTTCCTGTCCATCAACCTCCCCTTTTTTTAATCTTTATTAACTTGAGTATTTCTTATTTACATTTCGATTGTTATTCCCCTTCCCGGTTTCCGGGCCAACATCCCCCTAGCTCCTCCCCCTCCCCTTCTATATAGACTTCCCCTCCCCATCCTCCCCCCATTACCACCCTCCCCCCAACAATCACGTTCACTAGGGGTTCAGTCTTGGCAGGACCAAGGGCTTCCCCTTCCACTGGTGCTCTTATTAGGCTATTCATTGCTACCTATGAGGTTAGAGCCCAGGGTCAGTCCATGTATAGTCTTTAGGTAGTGGCTTAGTCCCTGGAAGCTCTGGTTGCTTGGCATTGTTGTACATATGGGGTCTCAAGCCCCTTCAAGCTCTTCCAGTTCTTTCTCTGATTCCTTCAACAGGGGTCCTATTCTCAGTTCAGTGGTTTGCTGCTGGCATTCGCCTCTGTATTTGCTGTATTCTGGCTGTGTCTCTCAGGAGAGATATACATCCGGCTCCTATCGGCCTGCACTTCTTTGCTTCATCCATTTTATCTAGTTGAGTGGCTGTATCTTTCGTTTTAAAAATTATTTATTTATTTATTTTTATCCGATATTATTCGTATTTACATTTCAAATGTTATCCCCTTTCCCCCTTCTTCCACCCCATCCCCCTTCCTCCTCCCCTTGCTTCTGTGAGGATGCTCCCACTCCCACCCACCCTCTCCAACCTCAATGCCCTGGAATTGCCCTACACTGGAGAAACAAAGCTTCACAGAACCAAGGGCTTCTCTTCCTATTGATGCCAGACAAGATCATCCTATGCTAAATACATGGCTGGAGCATCTTTTGGTTATATGCCCAGGAGGTATAGTTAAGTCCTCAGGCAATACTGTGTCCACTTTTCTGAGGAACTGCCAGACTGATTCCCAGTATAAATGATATTATCAGTATTCAGGAATTTCTAGACTTATGATATTTCCCACAAATATGCAAGATATTTGTTTTTCCACTTTCTTAATTAAAACTGATGTATTTAATTTTCTTTACATTTCTATTGTAGCTCTCCCTCCCTCCTCTCCTCCCAGTCACACCCTCTTACCTCCCCTCTCCCATCCCTAGTGAAAGAGAAGACTTTCAAGGATATCTATCTACTTTGGCATATGGAGTTACAGTAGAACTAGATGCATCATCTCCTACTGAGGATAGACAGGGCAGTTCAGTTAGGAGAAAGGGATATAAGGACAAGCAGTATAGTCAGAAAGACACTTGCTTTTGCTTTTAGGGGTACCATATGATGATCAAGATGCAAATATGTTACATATGGGTAGAGGAACGAGGTCCATTCCACGCATGCTCTCTGATTGATGGTTCAGTCTCTTTCAGTCCCTATGGGTCCACTCCTGGGCATACACCCAAAAGATGCTCCAAATGTTATAACAAGGACATATGCTCCACTATGTTCATAGCAGCCTTATTTATAACAGCCATAAGCTGGAAAGAACCCAAATGTCCTTCAACAGCGGAATAGATACAGACAATGTGGTACATTTATACAATGGAGTACTACTCAGGTATTAAAAACAATGACTACATGAAATTCTTAGGCAAAGAGATGGAGCTAGAAAATATCCTGAGTGAGGTAACCCAGTCACAAAAGACACACATGGTATGCACTCACTGATAAGTGGATATGAGCCCTAAACTTTGGAATACCTAAGAAAAAATTCACAGATCATTTGAAGCTCAAGAAGGAAGACCAAAGTGTGGATGCTTCAGTTCTTTTTAGAATGGAGAACAAAATACTCATGGGAGGAAATACAGGGACAAGAGTGGAGCAGGGACTGAAGAAAAAGTCATCCAGAGACCGCCCCACCTGGGATCCATCCCATATGCAGTCACCAAATCCAGTCACTATTGCTGATGCCAAGAAGTGCTTGCTGACAGGAGCTGGATATGGGTGTCTTCTGAGAGGCTCTGCCAGAACCCTACTGATACAGATGAGGATGGGTGCAACTAACCATTGAACTGAACAAGTGGACCCCGATGGAGGAGTTAGAGAAAAAACTGAAGGAGCTGAAGGGGTTTGAAAACCCATAGGAAGAACAACAATATCAACCTACCAGACCCCCCACCCCAGGACTCCCAGGGACTAAATCACCAACCAATGAGTGCACATGGAGGGACCCATGAATCCAGTCACATATGTAGCAGAGGATGGCATTGTCTGGCATCAATAGGAGGAAAAGCGCTGAGGTTGGAGAGGGTGTGTGGGAGTGGGAGCATCTTCATAGAAGCAGGGGGAGGGGGAGGGGTTATGGAGGTATTTAAGAAAAAGAAAATAAAAAAATGGGGTACAAATCTAAACAGCATTTTTGGCAGGGGAATCTCTAGTATCTGAGAAACACTTAAAGAAATAACATCCTTAGTTATTAGGGGAATGTAAATCAAAATGACCCTGAGATTCCGTCTTATACCTCTCAGAATGGCCAAGATCAAAACCTCAAGTGACAGTTCATGTCAGTGAGGATGTGGAGCAACGGGGACATTCCTCCATTGCTGGTTGGAGTGTAAATGCTTGCACTTTGCTGACTTCTCAAAAAATTGGAAATTGTTGTACCAAGGATACTACTCCTTGTCGTGTACCCAAAAGACACTCGAGCCTACCATGGTCTGATTTTCCAACTAAAATAAGAGATCCAGTTAGAAAAAAATTCTAGAAGAGCTGTTTTCTTTCTCCAGAGATCTCCAGACAGCTCAGCTCTGGCTAGAGAAAAATTCTAAAGAAGAACTAACAGCTATTGCTTCCTGCTAGGTCCTCTCATGCAGACCAAAAGGCAAGTTTTCTAATTTAGATATCAATTCAGTTATTTATTTCAGGTTCCCTTTTGATTATCCCTTATGATTCAGTATCTCAGGGTCTCAGCCCCTTGGTTCTTATGAGATAGCAAGCACATTTTTTTCCAACATTTCAAAAGAATTCAGAAATATGCCTGTCTCTGTTAAGCATAGACAATAAGATAGCTGGGTAGGACCGAGTCTTGATATTACCATTTCTACCACACCTAAGCCTGGATTCAGTGTGTCCCACTCTGACCTTGAACTCAGGAATTTGCCTGCCATTTTATCTGCCTAACAATTTGGCTCATTGATGCAGTTGCCTTTGTTCCTTTAGTTTCTTGAAGTCTATCATATAATTTATATTACATCCTTATTTTTTGAGAAATTATATATTTTTGGACCCATAATTTTAGTATTCTTCTCCACAGCCTTAAGGGCTGTCCTGAAGGTCCCAGCATTTACCATTTTGCTGAGACATCAACCATACCTTTGCCTTCTGTCTTTGGTCATCATGGAGTCATTAACGTTAACACGGAGGACATTCCTTGGATATACATTATTATTCAAACAAGCCTTATGCTCATAGCAGCTATCAACACTGTTGATACTCATGGAGGCCCACTCTTGCTGGCCCTGTTTTAAGGGCAAGAACCCTGCAATTATGTTTCCACCAATGCCATGCTGGATCTGGCAGATTTTAACCAGGTATATTAATCATATTTCAGGGTAGGCCTCATACTCAAGAGTAGTTAGTCAACATGAAACAAATTCAATGTTGTTTTCGTAGATATTTTGTCTTATTTTGTTTTGTTTGGGCATTGTTTGTCCTTTTGGTATTTGCCATTTATAATTTTGTCCCATTTTGTGTTTTTTTGTGAATTGTGTGTGTGTGTGTGTGTGTGTGTGTTTCTTTTTTCCATTTTTTTTTAGAGTGAACATAAAATATAAAGTTGGGTAGTTAGGGATATTGGGGACAGATGGGAGATTGGGGTTAGAAAAGCTGGTAAAAATACATTGTAAATTTTTTTCAATGAGATTAAGTTTTACGTATGACTAAAAATAAATAGCCTCATCATAATTGATACTGTTAACATGGAGTGTCCTTGCCAAGCATGTAAAAATAGGTGACAGTGCACTATCACTGGTGATGTATAAGGTACGAGCGTGCTGCCTCAGCGATGTGGAAATTAGTAGGGTCAACCATTTACTCACAGGGATTGCTCATGAGCCTGGAAGAGTAGCAAAACAATTGTATTTTCAATTGATGCACTGTTTTGCATATTCTTAAATATTCAATGAACTGTATGTGTATATGTATATATATTTCACTAAGTGTTAAACATGTTGAAAGTGTACAGTGTTAGGCATTAGCATTAAATGAATAAAAGCAGTGTAAACCTCTTAAGAAACCTACTGTGCTAGTATCTCCATGCTTATGCATATTTTAGCATTTTAGAAACCCTCAGAGTTTCATAACATAGGGAGGGTAAAACTGAATTACTTCAAAGCATTTAAAACAATGCAGTTGCTGCAGTCATGGATTTCACGGATTCATGACTTTTGCAGCTGTGTGGATTATTGACTTTGGAAATTGACTACATTGACCACAGAGTGTTGATATAAGTAATTATTGATTAGTTTAGTGTTCCTGATTTGGATTTTTTCGAAATCCATTGTCTGCTTTTCTTTGATGACAATTGTTTTTCTGTGACTTCGTTTTCTTGTCTCCCCTCTCTTCATTGACATTCTAGTATTGTTTGCAACAGCATTCCCTCCTGAACTACTTCACCAACAACACTCCCTGGGGCATGTTTATTTCTTCCAGCTTTCTCTTTCGCCTCATTCAAACATCGTCTCGCTTGTGTTCACTAAAATCAATATGGTTAAGTGATTCTTTCAATATTCTTCATTGCCCTGGACCTGAAGCTTCATTCAGAGCGTCACATTCATACCTCTGTTTTACTTTCCTCTCACAGCACACACAGCAAAGACGATCCCTTCCAGTTCCTATGTTCAATGCGGGTATCCTGAGAGAAGGGTTTCCTTGGAAACACTAAATATGGAAAGCTTCTGTATCTGTCTGCTTATCATCTAGTGATTGACAGCTGTTTCTATGCAGAAATAATTTAGTTCAGAACAGCCTTGCATTGTTAGCAGTACAATGTACAGAAAGCAAGAATTGCTTCACTGGTTAAACACCGAGTGAAAGATGACGTGATGTGCTTTTCAGAATTAAGCATTCCTTTTAAAGCCTTAAGAATTTTGCATGGCATTAGGGGCATTTTAATTTTTCTGTCATTTTATAAGGTATTTTGCTCGCTTAGGAAAAGTTCCTGACAAAAATGTTTTCCCATTTATATTTTACTTCATAAGTATTAAATATAGGATTGTTAATATTTTTATGTTTTTTAATGTTTTGATCTAATTTGATCTATTAAGCTAGGTTAAAGTGCTCAAATCCTTATGGATTTATTGATAGGTTAAAAAATCAATGTGAAATTAGTTTATCCTTAATAAAACTTATTCCATAGAGAATGTCATGTATGATATTCTTGGTGTTAGTAACCTAGATAGAGTCTCTCATATTTTGAAGGGATATTTTTTGAAAATCAGAATCATAATTCAATCCTTAGTATTGCTCCCTTGCTATTTCATATTACCTGTGTTCTACTATAATGACTGGGGAGATAATACCCTGGAAGAACCTGTTATTTCACTAAATGATAATGATGCCCAATTGCCTCCTAAGTAGTTTAGTCTATACCTACAGTCACTATTTTGTTCAGAGAAGCTTCTCTTGCATTGGACAGAGGTTGGTGCAGAGACTCCTAACTGGTCAAGTGCTGAGAATAAAAGACTGTGAGTACTTAGCTAAAGATGGGTCATTTTAATCAACTTCCCCTATGTAAGTCTGAGGGAACAGCTCAGGAGAGAGAGCTGAGAGACTAGAAGAGTGGAAGGTTGGAGTGGAGAGTCATAAAATGCTATCTTCTAGACATGTCGTGACCATTGCTGACAGTGACTTACAGCAGCTCTCATTCCCTTCTCAAAATCAATGTTGAAAAAATTACAGGTGTGGATTGGGAGTGGTTTCTGAGGCCCCACCACTGGAAGAAGGGGTATTGGCATTTAATGGCTGATGAGGGAAGAAGAGTCATTTTGCTCTGAGGATGGGGTTGCTAGTAGGTTGCCCATGCCACAGTGGATGGCCCCATGTACATGTATATATGGTCAGCACTAACTGGACTTGGGAATAATGATAACGATAACAAAAACCTCAACAGCAGCAGCAGCAGCAGCAGCAGCAGCAGCAGCAGCAACAACAACAACAACAACAACAACAACAACAACAACAACAACAACAAAGGACCTGAAGTTGGGAGAGGGTTGGTATACTCTCAGGGACATTAGAAGGAGGTAGAGAAGTGTGATTATGATCAAAACATCCTTCATACATGCGTTAACTCTTTAAACAATTAATAACATTTTTTATTAAAAAATAAAAAGAACCCTCCTCATACTTGTTCAATTCTAGCCTTTTTCTATTACTTTTTGTTATAATGTATTGCCTAGTTTCTATGCTTTGACTAATTTGATAAAAGAGATAAATCTTTATGATATGAGGGGTGTTTCAGTTTAGAGTGCATTGAAAAAATGTCAAATGAGATAACATACAAAAATTTAATAAATATATAAATTTAATAAGTAAACAACTAACTAAAAGAGCATTAACACACACATGCGCACACACACACATAGAAGAATGCACACACACATGCACCTATATACATATTTGCAATTATAACAATCAAATTTATTTACTGCTTTATTGCTCTAAAATAGGAAGTAGACAGATAAAAAACAGATCGGAGGACTGGACCTGATTATAGTGTAAGAGTAACTCATGGATTTAAAGTAGTATGCAATGGACCATGATTCCTTCATTTTGGTAATTTTTAATTTCACTAATGTTTTTACATCCCACCTACTGTCACTATGGGTCTTTCTATTCACAATGAGAGTCTATGCTCACCAGTTATTTTTGAGGTTTGGTCTCTTGCCATGTGTTGTAATGCTAAATTCTACACCCAGAGGTCCAGGCCCATGAGCAAATTCTCACATTTACAAGTTTTGCTGGAAAAATCTTGTTTCTTAGTTTAAAATTGTTGATTAATAAAATTGTCTATAGTCAAATACTGAAGGTGGGTTTTGGTTACCTGGTGGAGAACCCAGTGGAAGAGAGGAGAGACCATGAGGAGGAGAAGAGACAGACAGGACAATGAGAAGAGGGGTATGATGAGCTCAGGGCCAGGAGAAACAGCAAGTATTTGGAGAACAGAGCTAGAGAGGTAGCCAGGTCAGCAATTAGAAAAGTAGATTATGGGTTACCCCCACCCCCAGAAATTATCATAGCCAAGTAAAATAACCATAGTCTGAGTCTCACTTATTTGTAAGCTAGTTGGGTAAGCTTACAAAAATGATTGTACTAAAATTATTTTCATATAAATTCATAACCAATTTTTTATACGGAATACTTTTTATAGTATTCTTACTGCCAACCCACATATTGAAGTATAGCATTATTTGGGAAAATTGGATAAAGCTAGGTATTATGTTTTTGACTAGTGTTTTTCAACCTTCCTAATGCTGCAACCCTTTAATATAGTTTCTCATGTGGTAACCCCCAGAATTAATTTATTTTCATTGCTACCTCATAATTATAATTTTGCCATTTTTATGAGTTATAAAGTCAATATTTAATATACAAGATATTTGACATGTAACCTCTGTGGAAAGGTTGTTCAATCCAAATAGGGGTCATGACACATGGGTTGAGAACTACTGTCTTAGACCCAAAGGTCTTAATCTCTTCTTTATCAAGTTCTGTAAATGCCTTCATCCAAGGAGTCTGGAGATATTTGTGGAGCCTAACATGGACATTAGTGTACTGCTACATATTTACATTACCTAAGCCAAGTTAGTTTTGATTTTTGTGCTAGTTCCAACTGGAAAGATGTTATATGATATCACAGTGGAAGGAAAGGAATAACCACTGTTTTTGCAAATTTCCACCATGGGTTCTCTAAAAATAGAGACAGAAACTAAGAGGGTTGCCAAACCTGTGGGCAGAAGGCCTGCTTTCCAGGTTCCCAGGTTCATAGTAATTTTAATAAATTTGATTATAGTTGAACAATGCTTTAAAAAAGATCCAAATCACATGGACCATGAGTCTGTATTCAGACCTGGGCCCCAGCCTTTACAACATGTTTTCCTTAGTGCTTGTGTTTAACTAAATGCTCCAGAATCCCCTTTGTGAGTCTCACATCCAAATAAGTTTGAGTTGATACAGAGTAGTTTAAGGGATTTGACAGAGCTGGAGAAATTGTCTTCATAGCCTCCTCCTTAAAGCAACTGTATGTTACTATCAGTTTTCATGGAAACAGAATATACAGGGAGTTTGGTGTTCTTGTTAGTCCTGGCCTTCCTTTTGTTCAGGTTCATATCCTGCTGATTCTCCCAAAAGCAATCCAAGTAGGTCACGTTCTTACTTGAGAATTAAGCTCAGCACTTAGATAGGTCTAATCTTATGCAGCTCTTGGTATGGTTTACTCTTGTACTTGGAAACTGACAATAAAGAGGTTGCACACAGTTTTAAGAGGATGATAAGGTCTCAGTGCTTCCTTTTGTTGCTTTGAAAGTCTATATACCTGTGTCCTGGTCTATGAAGCTCATGCAATGTGAAACAGATTGGAACTATACTGTGTAAATTCGCTATCTTACATTGCATGGGACAGAAGTGAATGCGTGCTTACTATCATTTTTGTTTGTTTGTTTCTTTCTTTCTTTCTACATCTTATAGGCTACATAAGGTTGACCTACCAAACATGACCAATTTGGACCAGTCTCATCACAGGGAATACTTTTAAGCAAGTTAGGGCTACCATTTTCTTGCAGGAGACAGCAATTTCTCTTCCAGAGTAGATGGGAAAAATGATATCCACTTTTTAAGATTTTTCCAATGTCTTTAGGATCACAAAGAAAAAACTTTATCAAAAAGACTAGGGCAGGATGAGTTCTGTAATCAGTTTTCCCTTCCCAAGCCATTCTAACAACCCAACATTAAGTTGGGAAGAAAGAAGGTGAGAGGGGCAAGGGGACATTGATCTTGTTAGACTACGTCTTGGTGATTAGCAACTTTGAGTTCCCTGGGGCAAGTCCAGTCTTCATTGTCACAATATCCAATTGTTTCTGGACCACTTGACAAACTGCAGCAACAGGGACCAGTAGCTGCAAAGGAACAGCAGCCTCTCTCTCTCTTGGGCGTCTGGCATTTATATACCCTCTCAAGAAACCCTAGAATTCCAAAGGTCAACTACTTTCAGCTTGCAGAATAACACCCAAGCCAGAGCAGAAGACAAATCATAGTTTGCTGCTGTGGGCAATCTGAAGCAGCCTCATATCCCACAAGTGGAATTAAAAAGTATTCCCATAACATAACTGGGGTTTTTAAAGAAACCAAAATTCTCACTACAGATTTGAGTTTACTGTACAGCTTAGGCTGGCCTTAAATTCGCAGAAATTCAACATCAGCATCACGGAGTGCTGGGATAACAAGTATTTGCCTGGCTCATTTCTGATTTTTTAGTTGTTTTTTTTTTCCCCCACAGACATATTTTAGTTTTTGAGATTAAAAGACACCAACAAAAACTTATTGTTACAAAACAAAGGTTCTAGTGCTGGAAAAAAGTTACATATAATTGAGTTGTTGCCAAAGTAGTCCTATGGGACACCCCTTCCCCATCAATAACCCAGGCTCCTTCCAAGACAAAATGGTTGCTCTCCAAAACTGACAGCAAGTCACTGTTTCTTAAGATAACACCCACATAACTTAGAGAACATAGAGAAATAACACTGGTGCCTAGATGGAGACTTCACTTCTATGTTCGCATCTTTGGTAGAGGAGGGTACTCTGCACATTGTCAGGGGGAGAAACATAAACATCAACCGAGACACAAACCCTTTGATCTACAGTGGTAATCTCCCTGCAAGGTACCAGTGAAACAAAGCTTGTAAGAGTAACCAACAGATATCTGATTTGACTAAAGGTCCACTCTATGAGATGAAACCCACCCCTGACACTGCTTTGTTGACCAAGAACCAAAGAAGGTAGATAGACAACGACTCGAATGATATTTCGCTGTAATTATAGATCAGTACCTTGCTCAGTCATCGTCAGAGAAGCAGATTGGGAACAAATTCAGAAACCCACAACCAGAAATTATGCAAAGAATGAGAGACCTTGGAACACTCAGCCTTAAGGGGGATGTTTTTTTTATCAAATTCCTGCCCTCATTCAGGGAACTCTATGGAAGACAAGGTAGAAAGAGAGTAAGAATGAGAGGAGATCAGGGATACCAAGAAAAAAAGGCTCTCTAAGTCAACAGGGTCTATGCACATATGAACTCACCGAGACTGAGGCAGCTTGCTCAGAGCCTGCATGGAGTCTTCACCAGATGGAGTCCTACAAATGAGAGAAGGGGACACATACACTGATAACTAACCTAGAAGCTATTTCCAATTGATAATTAATTGGAAATGAAAAATTAGTTTTCTGCAAGGGAGTCTCACTGGGAAAACAAACTATAAGGGTAGGCTACATGACCAACAGAAGATGGCCAACAGAACATGAACTCAATGGAATCTCTGGCAATTCTTTTCTTGTCTCATAATGTGTTATTGTTTTTAATCTTAATTTTAAGGTTTTCATTTTTATTGCATTTTATCTAAATATTTTAATTTTTCTCCCTTATAATCCTACAGCTCCTTTATGGCTTCCAGGTTAGTAATTTTTATGTGATTCTTGAGTGTAAAAACAAGTGGGTGTCTGTGTCTATATCTGTTTTGTTGTGCATTTTCTTGGGCTCTTTTCCTTTTGTTTATTAATTTTTCCTATTCCAAAGTATTAGTATTTGTTTAATCTTGTTATACTGTGTTCTATTATTATCTTTGAGAAGCCTGTATTTTTTCTAATGAGAGACAGACAGAAGGGGAATGGTCCAGATGAGAGGGGAGTGGGGAGAAACTGGGAAGAGTGGAAGAAGGGGAAACTATAATCATGTTATGTCATATAAGAAAAAGAATTTATTTTCAATAAAGAATGAGTGACAGCAAGAGAGAGAGAGAGAGAGAGAGAGAGAGAGAGAGAGAGAGAGAGAGTGGATTTGTGTGAATGAGTAATCAGAATACAATATAAGAAATAAAATCTATTTTTAATTAAAACAAAACAGTTTTCAATTTAAAATTCATATTTTTATGGCATAACATTGGATGTTTACTATTGCCCACTTTTATGCATATATATATATATATATATATATATATATATGAAGGAAAATAGAAAGAAGACAAGGACATTCATAAAAACTCAGCACATAAATTAAGTCACAGTTTCTACTGCCTGCTAACTTAAATAAAGCTGAAATAGCTTCCCCTCCTTTTGGCTAACAATTTCCTCTGTGCACTTAAATATATTTGTGATTTCTATTATCATCTAGGGTATCCTAGAGACATTCTTCACCTCTGAACTGGAATTCTTCCTGTGCTTTGTAGTGAGATGAATCCAGTCTACAGGTATGGATATGGAAGCTTCAGGACTAAGGCTGATTGTGCTATTCTAGCCAGTTTAAGCTCATCCTGATTTTTGACTCATATCAATACATAAAACTTTTCTGCATAGCCACTGGATGTAAGTAGTAAGTCCTTTACAGATATGTCTTGATGATTCACATTCTTTTAAACAATTGAATCCATATCTTTCTATTTTATTTCACTGGCTTCACTATTATATATTTTGGGAATGGAAGCATGTTAAAAATTTTGGCTGATTGCATGACTGTCAATCAGTATCCTCCATCAAACTGTTCTATACCATGTCTCTCTGTCTCATGGTTTGCAGGGCCATTTCCTTCTGGGTTATTTTTCTTTCAATTGAGACTGCATTCTCCCATCTTGTTTGTATTCTTTGATCTTCTCTTCCTCATAAAAGTCCTGGGTTTTGATCTTGTTTTTCCAAACTCCACTTACATGTACTAAATAGGCAGAATGTGTCCTTTGAGAGTGGTATTACCAAAACAGAAACTCCAGCATAAGGGTCAGCAATGTACATCAAGCCCAAGGGCACCAGTACACTGGGTAGACATTGTTGCGGATGGTGCAATTCTGGGACAAAGTGGCAAAGTTTGAGCCAGAGTTATGGACAAGACAAGATAACCGAGTAGCAATTTCTCAAGGCACCATAGCTAAGAAGCTAGAATATTACCAAAGTGAAATAGAGCTTTTTAACTCCAGTTTCTACAATAACATCTTACATAACTAGAAAAATGTAAATTGGCCACACTCTTCTTCCAAAAAGACAGTGCTGTTAAATGAAAAGGAAGAGAATAAAGCAAAATCCCCCTCACTGCTCACTGCTGATACATAGGAGATGTATGTATGTATGTATGTATGTATGTATGTATGTATGTATGTATGTATGCATGTATATCGTATTGTGATAAAATCATGCAACATGAGACATGGCTTTTTAGCAGTTTTATGCTTGCTACAAAAATAAACCATACAGCAGCTCTCTCACCAAAGTAAATTTTACACCCACCAATGGACAACTTTTCATTTCTCTCCCTACCCCAGTCCCTGGAATCAGTCTTTTACTCTCTGCTTTCATTTTGGATACTTCATGCAATGTTTGTGTTCTGCAGCTGGCTGAGTTTCATATCCTCAAAATTCTTGCATGTTGCTACATGTAACAGTATGCGCTTTCTTCTGAAGTGTGAATAGGTTTCTATTGTATGTTTATATACCATCCTTTCTGTATCTGCTTATTTGTTCATAGACACTGAGGTTGTTTCTACATCTTGGCTATCTTGATACACCTCTGCACTGAGCACAGAGAGTGCCTGTGCCTCTTCAGAATCCTGATTCCCATATTTGCAAACCACTTGCAGTAGCTATCTGCCAGAGTCAGAAGTTGTACAATCTGGGTTGTCTCTGATCTTTAGTGACCACTTGTCTCTTGTCATTTAATCAGAAGGAATGATCTTTGCAATATGCTATCATATATACATTTGAACCCTTTACATACTTCTTACAGAATGTTCCTTTAAAATTCATTACATTTATTAACTTTTGTTTACTAAGATGACAGTGAACCAGTTTTCTTCTTCCACCTAGTGAATGCCAAGTTTCAAACTCCAGTCATCAGGTTGGTGACAAGCACATAATTCACTGACATATCTCACAGGCATCCAGAAAACATTCTTGTTCATACATTTTCCCAAAAGAATCCCAAAAGAAGAGCAATCAAGGACTAAAGAAAAGGAGGAAAAGGGGGTGGTATAACTTTCTCAGAGTACATTTCACTTAAGAGCATAAGAATTAAAGAAATGAATTTATCTCCATGTATTATGTTTTGTCTTTAGAAATGTCAGTCTTCATTCCTTTAAGGAATGTAATGTTAAAAGTGGTGTTAACTTCAGTTTGCCTGTGGACATTTGTGAGGCTGACTAAAATGGATGTGGTAGATAGGAGCTGTGGAAAAGTGGGTGGTGTGGGTATAACTAGCTATTAGACTTCTTTGCTAGGGAAGGGAATGAATGGATGTGGGTGCACAAGGAGAAACAGAATTCTTTTCTCATTTGTTCTCTTTGGTTATTGTATTTGTAACAGGCTGTTGATATGTACACCAGGCCACCTGGAACTAACTATATAAACTAGGCTGGCCTTGAACTTGGGATCCTCCTGCCTTCTCAGTGCTGGGATTACAGTCATGCATCACTTGTTTTCTTACTCTCTATACCTCCCAGAGTTTGGCTATTGGGAATAGTATAGGAGACAAGAGTGGGCTTTAATGGCTTTTGAATCAAGTGGACAAAGACTCATTATTAGAAAAGAAGATCTGGAGGATATATATCTACACCCGAATAAAGAAATAGATGAAAGAGAAGACATCTGTGCTGAGTTTCTAGAGAAACAGAACTGAGAGAATGAATACAATAAAGGTGACATTTTTAGGCTGAATTACAAGGGTAGCAGTAGCCATTCTTAGACTGCAAAGGTTCAGAATCAGATAGTTGTTTATTCTGCAAGGCTACCTACATGTCCCAGAAGTTCCAATCTGGTGCTGAAGGCTCAGAGAACTTCTAGGGAGCCACTGGTTTTCAATCCACAATGCAAGTGAGAGAATGTTGGGTTGTAATGTCAGCAAAGGATAACATTAGCAGAAGTATGAAGGAGTTCAGTCACCAAGGTTAGAAGACAAAGCTATTTCCAAGACCACCTATTTCTAGGCTGCTACCCATGTTTAGAGTGAATCTTCCAATTTCAATTACCCTAACCAAGAAAAACCCTCATAAGTGTGTCCAAAGGCTTTTTGTCATGAATAATTCTCCATCTTTAAATTTGACAGTGAATATTAGCTGTTAGACAGGAAGGGTTAAAAAAATAAATGAACACTTTTGAATATGATAGTAAATATAGCACATGTATATAAAACTTCCAATGTGTAGACATCTTTAGGCTTTCAAGATTTGGGCGGTGTTCTAAATTTATGTATGCTTCTCACGTTGGCAGATTTTCCTAGCTCTTTCAGTTCAGAAATATTTAATGAATACTTAGTAGTATTTAAAGCATAGAATAATTCAAATATCTGCACCCAGGCTATAATGGGTCAGACTTGTGTGTGTGTGTGTGTGTGTGTGTGTATTTGTGTGTGTGTGTGTGTGTGTTTGAAGTGGCACATATGATACAAGGGAGCATGTCAAAACATTACAGAAAGGTTTCTCTGAGGAGGTCAGGTTGAAACCTTGTATAGTATCAACTAATTGTGCAAGAAATAGACACAACCTTGAGAAACAGCATCCCTAACAGAAGCAATAGGAAGACCAAAAGACTTGAAAATGCAATTGTTTGTTTGTTGAAGGGCAGAAATATAGAAAGGACAAACTACTATATATATATGGAAGGGGATGAGTATGCTGCTGTAGGTCAGAGCAAGATTGTGGATTGTTTGGGAAGCCATTGCATCACACTCACAATGAAATAGCAATAGTGAGTTTAGTCAAATGGAGGAACTATTCTATGAAGTTCAGGAAAGTGATAAAGATGACCAATGGGAGATTTGGAAGTACACTGGTCCATTAGACATCAATGCAACTTTCCAAGGAGAGATGAGGAAGTTGGGACAAGAGGTGTAAAAAGAGAAAATGTCAGACTGACCCCACAAAGGATATACACTTGAAATAGAGGCAGGTAGAGCTACTGAGTTGAGTATGAGTTGGTTGTTGAGTATGGGAGTGGAAACAAAAGGAAGAGTCATCATAGTTTTGAGATTAGAAAATTATACAAGTTGTGTTTACAGATGGAAACACTGGAGGAAAGCATGTTTGGCTGGGTAGAAATTGTGCTGTCCTTGGTGCTGTTAGGATGTAGTGGCCATGGGAAGCAATCTACAGTCATGGCCAACTGAGTAGTCTTTGAGTGTAACTTGGAAGATCACCAACATAAATATTATCTAACATCATTTTTGGGAGGGGGAGAAAAAAAACTTATGAGCAGGATGAGACTAAGAAAAGCAGAATATTCTGGGGATAGGAAGCAATAAAACTGACAGATGAGGAGGAGCTAACAAAGACCACTGAAGAGGCATTAGCAACAGAGGAGGAAAACCCGAGTGTGGTTATTCAGTCAAAAGGAATAAAATTATTTCCCAACATGGTGAAAAGTAAAAGCTAAAACTAAGAATGCCCACTGTCAACTTGTTATTTTTTTTCTTGGATACTTTTATTTACATTTCAAATAGTATCCCTTAACAGATACAAGAAGATTGAAATAATCCTATGTATTCTATCAGATCACCATGAACTATGTCTGGTCTTCAATAACAACAAAAACAACAGAAAGCCAACATACACATGGAAGATGAACATGATAACTTGGTCAAGGAAGAAATAAAGAAAGAAATTAAAGACTTTTTAGAATTTAATGAAAATAAAGGCATAACGTACACAAACTTATGGGACACAATAAAAACAGGGCTAAGAGGAAAACTCATAGCTCTATGTGCCTCTGAAAAGAAACTGGAGAGAGCATACACCAGCTGCTTGACAGGACACCTGAAACCTCTAGAACGAAAGGAAGCAAATACACTCAGCAGGAGTAGAAGGTAGGAAATAATTGAACATGCATCTGAAATCATCCAAGTAGAAACAAAAAGAACTATACAAAGAATCAATGAAACCAGGCACTGGTTCTTTGAGAAAATCTATAAGATAGATAAATCCTTAGCCAGAGTAACCAGAGGGCACAGGGAGTATCCAAATTAACAAAATCTGGAATGAAAAGGGAGAAATAAAAAGAGAAACTGGGGAAATTATAAAAACCATCAGATCCTACTACAAAAGCCTATACTCAACAAAAATATAAAATCTGGAAGAAATCTACTATTTTCTAGACAGATGCCAGGTACCAAAGTTAAATCGGGATCAGAAAAACCATCTAAACAGTCCCATAACTCATAAAGAAATAGAAGCAGTCATTAAAAGTCTCTCAAACAAAACAATCCCAGGACCAGATGGGTTTAGTGCCAAATTCTATAAGACCTTCAAAGAAGAGTTAATACCAATTCTGTTCAAACTATTCCATGAGATAGAAACAGAAGGAACATTACCCAATTTGTTCTATGAAGCCACAATTACACTTATACCTAAGCCACACCAAGACCCAACAAAGAAAGAGAACTTCAGACCAATCTCCTTTATGAACATCGATGCAAAATATTCAATAAGATTCTTGCAAACCAAATCCAAGAACACATCAAAACAATCCATCATGATCAAGTAGGCTTCATGCTAGGGATTCAATGATAGTTCAATATGCAGAAATCCATCAACCTAATCCACTACATAAAGAAACTCAAAGGAATTGCTTAGACTTTCTCTCCATTTACTTGATGTTGGCTACTGGTTTGCTGTATATGGCTTTTACTATGTTTAGGTATGGGCCTTGAATTCCTGATCTTTCCAAGACTTTTAACATGAATGGGTGTTGAATTTTGTCAAACACTTTCTCAGCATCTAATGATATAATCATGTGGGTTTTTTCTTTGAGTTTCTGTTGTTATGTCTCCCTTTTCATTCCTGATTTTGTTAATTTGGATACTCTCTCTGTGCCCTCTGGTTAGTCTGGCTAAGAGTTTATCTATCTTGTTGATTTTTCTCAAATAACCAGTTCCTGGTTTTGCTGATTAATTGTATAGTTCTTTTTGTCTCTACTTGGTTGATTTCAGCCCTGAGTTTGATTATTTCCTACTGTTTTCTCCTCTTGGGTGTATTTGCTTCTTTTTGTTTTCAAGCTTTTAGGTGCACTGTCAAGCTACTAATGTATACTTTCTCCAGTTTCTTTTTGGAGGTACTCAGAACTGAGTTTTCCTCTTAGCACTGCTTTCATCGTGTCCCATAAGTTTGGGTATGTTGTGCCTTAATTTTCATTAAATTTTAAAAAATCTTTAATTTCTTTCTTTGTTTCTTCCTTGACCAAGTTATCATTGAGTAGAGCATTGTTCATCTCCCTTGTGTATGTCGGCTTTCTGTTGATTTTGTGGTTATTGAAGAGCAGCCTTATTCTGTGGTGATCTGATAGGATGCATGATATTATTTCAATCTTCTTGTATCTGATGAGGCCTGCATTGTGACTGATTATATGGTCAATTCTGGAGAAGGTACTATGAGGTGCTGAGAAAAAGGTATATTCTTTTGTTTTAGGATGCACTGTTTTATTGATATTTGTTAAATTCATTTGGCCCATAACTTCTGTTAGTTTCTCTATGTCTCTGTTTAATTTCAATTTCCATGATCTGTCCATTGATGGCAGTGGTGTGTTGAAATCTCCTACTATTATTGTGTGAGGTGCAATGTGTGATTTGAGTTTTAGTAAAGTTTCTTTTATGAATGTAGGTGCCCTTGCATTTGGAGCATAGATATTCAGGATTGAGAGTTCATCTTGGTGGATTTTTCCTGTATGTAGCAAAATATTGGGGCATCTTTTCTTTTCAGTCTGTTAATCTGTCTTTTTATTGGGGAATTGAATACATTTATTTTGAGAGATATTAGGGACCAATTATCATTCTTTCCTGTTATTTTTTGCTGTGAGAGGTGGAATTAAGTTTGTCTGTCTCTCTTCTTTTAGTTTCATTGCAAGGAGATACTGTTTTTTTCCTTGGGTGTAGTTTCCCTCCTTGTTCTGGAGTTTTCCATCTATTACCCTTTGTAGGTCTGGATTTGTGGAAAAATAATTGTGTAAATTTGTTTTTGTCATGGAGTATCTTAGTTTTCCTATTTATGTTAATTGAGATTTGCTGGATATTATACCCTGGGCTGGCATTTGTGTTCTCTTATGGTCTGTTTGACATCTGTCCAGGATCTGCTGGACTTCATCATAATCTCTGGTGAGAAGTTTGGTGTAATTCTGATAGGTCTGCCTTTACATGTTATTGACTGTTTTTTCTTACTGCTTTTAAGATTCTTTCTTTGTTTTGTGCATTTGGTGTTTTGACTATTATGTGATGGGAGGAATTTCTTTTCTGGTCCAATCTATTTGGAGTTCTTTAGGATTCTTGTATGTTTATGGGCATCTCTTTCTTTAGGTTAGGGAAGCTTTCTTCTTTAATTTTGTTGTAGATATTTACTGGTCCTTTAAGTTGGGAGTCTTCACTCTCTTCTATTCCTATTATCTTTAGGTTTGATCTTCTCATTGTGTCCTGGATTTCCTGGATGTTTTGAGTTACTAGTTTTTTGAGTTTTACATTTTCTTTGACAGTTGTGTCGATGATTTCTATGGTATCTTTTACCCCTGAGATTCTCTCTTCTATTTCTTGTATTCTGTTGGTGGTGCTTATGTCTATGACTCCTGATCTGTTTCCTAGGTTTTCAATCTCCAGTGTTGTCTTTCTTTGTGATTTCTTTATTGTTTCTATTTCCATTTTCAGATCCTGAATGGTTTTGTTCAATTCCTTTGCCTGTTTGGTTGTGATTTCCTGTAATTCTTAAGTGATCTTTGTGTTTCCTCTTTAAGAACTTCTACTTGTTTACCTATGTTGTCCTGTATTTCTTTAAGGGAGTTATTTATGTCTTTCTTAAAGTCCTCTATCTCATGAGATGAGATTTTCAATCCAAACCTTGTTTTCCCAGTGTGTTGGGATAACCATTATTTGCCTTGGTTGGAGAACTGGGCTCTGATGATGCCAAGTAGTCTTGCTTTTTGTTGCTTAGGTTCCTGTGCTTGCCTCTCGCCATCAGGTTGTCTCTGCTGATAGCTGGTCTTGCTCTCTCTTACAGTGGCTTGACTCTCCTGTAAGCTTGTGTGTCAGCACACCTGGAGATTGGCCTTCTCCCAGCAGGTTCTGGGTACAGAGAGCTATAGGACCGGGTCAGCTCCCTTTGCCTGCAGACACTGGAAGGATCCTGCCCCAGACTGCTCCTGTGTTTGTGTGTCCTGAGGGATCCAGGCGGGTTCCTCTGAGCAGAAGAGTGGGTCTTATCTCTGCTCTCAAGTGTGTCAGTGGTCCTGTCGACTGGCTATCAGTTCAGGGTGCAGGTAGAGACCCAGAAGGATCCTCTCTCTGACTGCTCCTACATTCCTGTGTCCAGAGGGTTCTAGGCAGGTTCCTCTTGGGTAGGGAATGTGAGCAGAAGTGGTGGTCTCACCTGAGCTCTCAGGATTGCCTGAACTTCTGAGAATCCAGCTCTCTCCCCCATGGGATTTGGGTATAGAGAGCTGTGGGGCTGGGTAGGCTTTGGGTACAGGCAGAAACCACAAGCGTATATTTGGATCTTTAGATAGGTCTATTTTCCAATTTCCGAGGAACCTCCAAATTGATTTCCAGAGTGGTTGAACCAGTTTGCAATCCCACCAGCAATGAAGGAATCTTCCTCCTCCACATCCTTGCCAACATGTGTTGTCACTTGAAGTTTTGATCTTAGCCATTCTGACTGGTGCAAGGTTTAATCTCAGGGTCATTTTGATTTGCCTTTTTCTGATCACTAAGGACTTTGAACATTTCTTTAGGTGCTCTCAGCTATTTGAGATTCCTTTACTGTGAATTCTCGGTTTAGTTCTACACCCAGTTTTTGTTTGGGTTGTTTGATTTTTTTGTGGAAAGCTTCTTGAGTTCTTTATATATTTTGGATATTAGCTCTCCATCAGATGTAGGGCTAGTGAAGATTTTTTGCCAATATGTAGAATGTCGATTTGTCTTATTGACTATATCTTTTGCCTTACAGAAGCTTTCTAGCTTCACAATTATCGATCTTAGAGCATGAGCCATTGGAGTTCTGTTTAGTTCTGCCTGTGCCAATGAGTTCAAGGCTTTAGGCTCACCCTTCTGATAATTAGGACCCTCATTATACTGTATTTGACCCTCCATGTTTTCAGGAGCCGTCTTACCCTTTTGGGAATTTGTTCTCCAGCATAGAGCTCAATAGGACTGAATAGGAAGGTTAATTGTTGCCCCAACAGGAAATGTTACATGCCATAGAATACAATATTTTTCTTAAAAATGTTTTGTGGATGTTGTTGATTTGTTTAGTTTTATTTTTAACATTGCATCCTGTACATGTGTGATTCATCAGATTCAATAACAACTGGGCTTCCTGTCAAGATACCCATTCACATGTACATTATGGAAATCTACTTAAACCCCTAAAGCACCAACAATCACATGTAAAATGGAGAGTGAGGTTGGAGTTGTTAGATTTGCATGTGTGTGTGTGTGTGTGTGTGTGTGTGTGTGTGTGTGTGTGTGTGTAAGAGAGAGAGAGAGAGAGAGAGAGAGAGAGAGAGAGAGAGAGTTAAATGAATAGATTTTTCAGCACACTGTCAGACACTTGTAAAAACTTAATGAATGAGGAACACATCAGTGTTTTGCACTCTGTTTCTAGAGAAGGTTTGGCACAAAAATCTATTGAGATGTCTTTCTTTCTTTTCATTAACTGAAATTATTATACATTTATCCTATTGGCTTTCTTATAATATATATGTATATAATATACCACTATTTAATTGTCCATTAAGATTTTATGAACTATATTATTTAAGGGTTCATTTAGAAAAGCATACTACTATGTACATCCTGAAAATAAGAGATTTTTCCAAATAGAAATTGACCTTACATAAAAATGGGGTTAGCTGGAGGAGTGAAGTTATAGAAGTGAGCTCAAGAACTAATCAGGTACATCTTGATACAAGGGTATGATTGGCAAAATAAAGGTTGCAAAGAAAGTGAAAGTTATTACACAGGTAAATCCACAGAGAAAGCTAATGTAGCGAGTTCTCCATTGGAGCAAGAAAGCATTTGATGGTAGAGCCAGAGTCAGTAAGGAACAACAAAGGAGAATATAGATGACACAAAGTGGGAGAGAGTCTGGGGAAGCTAGGGTACAGCACGTTCTTCCACAGCTTTCATCTCTTAGTAAACTGTGATGACCGACCTCCTGGTAATGGTGGGAACTGTTTTGCTTTCTTCTCTGAATCACATGCAGATCTTTGCTTCTCTATGTCAGCCAAATCAAAACATGGATTTTGGAGATGTGGAAAAATAGCTCAGTGGTTAAATAGACTTGCTGGTCTTCCAAAAGGACTTATGTTTGGATCCCAGCACCCACACTGGGTAGCATACAACTGTCTGTCTGTTAACTCAAGCTCAAGCTTATTCCATACCCTCTTCTGGTTCCTTTGAGCATACAAACACATTCTACCACCACCAGCACCACCACCACCACCACCACCACCACCACCACCACCACCACCACCACCACCACCACCACCACCACCTGTAATAACAGTAATATAACATGATGATTATGATGATGATGATGATGACGACGACGATGACAGTGGTGGAGATGATAAATAATGTGTTCTGAAAAAATATAGATTTCAATTTGTCATGGAATAGCACATTTACTTGCTTATTTAACTTGTAATATGAAGAATCATGATCCCTCTAATATATCCAAGAACCTACCAAAGACCTACATGAGTCTTATTTTATTTTGATGAAGATTCCTTTAAACTTGAGTGAAAGCTCATGTGAAACATCCTGTGAAAGCTCAATGTCCCCAGTGTAGGGGAATACCAGGGAGGTAAGTTGGGTGTGGTTGGATGAGCGTATAAAGTAAACATGTATAAAGTAAACATGTAAGAGATTAAGCTGCTTCCTCATAGAAGCAGGGAGAGGGTGCATGGGATAGGGGTTCTCAGAGGGGAAACTAGGAAAGTGGATAACATTTTAAATGTAAATAAATAAAATATCCAATATAAAAAGCTGAAGCAAGCGTCATAGAGTGAAGTGAGCCATATTTAATCATATTTCAGTCTCTTGAGGACCTTTTATAGGACAGAAATTATTTGTCCTTAAATGTTTTACAGAATATGGTTAGGAAGAGGTTACCCAATGGGCAGTAAAAATATTACTTATTTTCTTCTTGAAACAGCAAGGCAACTGTTATCTTTGTGAAAATGTCTATTACATCTAAAATTTAAAAGTTTTGGTTTAAGTTGTTTTTTTAATCAGAATTTTAGTCACATGTCAAAATTTGGGGTACCTTTAAAAATTCTCTTCTGTTTTCAGTCATTATTTCTTCTCTGATTTATGCGTTAATTATTAGGGAGATCCTCTAATTTTCTATTTGTTTTTATTTTCAGTGGCATTGCAAGTAATGTTTGTTTTTAGTTTCTTAACAATTCTGAGGATTTATTTATTTTATGGCTCAGGACATGCATAATCTGTGCATGGTTATATGTAAGTATGGTTAAAGGTGTTCTATTGCAGTATGGGTCTAACAGTCCCTCATGAAGTCTCCTGTGGTGAACTTTAAGAGAAACTTTATAGACCATTCCAGTATGCTAAAGTTCAAAGTTGTGGGTTCCACAGGAGTTCCTGTCAGTTTTGTTCATGAAAACTCACAATTAGCTATATTATTGATGGTAATCTTGAGTGTATAAAGTAAACATGTAAGAGATTAAGCTATATTTGCATGTAAAAGACTAGAGTGAAATGTGAGCTGATGAACGGGTTGCTAGAATTTAGTTCACTATGAGGCAGGGAGAAGAGAAGTCAATATTATTCTTATATCTGGAGCACCACATACCTTTAGAAATTACTTATCTCCAAGGCACATAAAAGCTGTGAACCACCCAGAAGTCTATCCACTGCAGGGACACATTTTCCTCCTTTTCTCACTGCCCGGAAGGTTGAAATGAGGCTACATTTTCAGCCACTGTGCACATTTGGCTTTTGGCAATGCATGGAATTGATCATGACTGAGCAGGATAGATCATGTGCCTGGGTTAATAGCGCCCTTCTTAGGTTTTCAAATAGGAGGTCACTAGAGAAGAAAAATGGTATTTTTAGTCAGGAGTGAAGTATGAGTAGCTGGAAGAATACTGAGATCAAAGAGTTATTTTTAAAACAAGTCACGGGAGACCTTAGGGAACTCTGGTACAGTCATTGTATATGAACGAGAATGTAAGACTTTGCTCTGGGGACAAAGAAATATATAACCAGTGATGATTTCTGGAGCCAAGATCTTAAATGCATATTTTCATATCTTAATGGATAGAAATGCTTACAGCAATTGAGAAGCCCAGACAGGTGTCTTTTAAAGGCATGTCTTTCAGTTACATATAGCAATCTGGTGTCTACTCAAGAAAAAGACTGAAGTGAGTCTGCAGTCATAATAGAAAAGTTAGTAATCCAATATCTACATCATCCTGTGAGACAAAGAAATCCATTTAGCAATTAGTCAGGTGGTGAAGTCATGAATAGCTTCCAGTCTGTGAGGGGAATGCAATTTTCCATTTTGTCTGATGTTGGAACCTAAATAATGCATTGAGGTCTGTTAAAGTTGGAGTTTATACTTAGGTGCTTTGAGTTTCATTTATAGTAATGCTATTCCCAAGAGAGGGTGGTTAATTTTATAAGATGTTCAGAGAATATAATCGAATATCACCAATACATTTGAAAGAGCAGATCCATAGGAAACAAGAGTTTCTAAGTTTATGAACAAGAATTTATAAGGTATAAAAGTATAATGTTTAAAAATTTGAAGGATAAATATTCAACTCTATTGTTGATTTTGTCAAATTAATGCAAAATTTATCCATAAGACTAGGTTCAGTGTATTAAAGAACATTGAGGGGTTGGGGATTTGGCTCAGTGGAGCGCTTGCCTAGCAAGTACAAGGCCCTGGGTTCGGTCCCCAGCTCCGGAAAAAAAAAAAGAACATTGAGGGCAGATTTGAATACATAAATAGTTGTTTCAGTGATAAGGCTGACATGATGTTGGAGTTGGGGAAAACAGGAAGCAGGGTGCATGTTCCTCTAATGGTCCTAAAACCTGTACACGTGATAGCTGTACTAGTGTGTCTTTTTGATGGTCATACCAGGCCTTAGAAAGTCCTGTTGTTTCCAGAGGCTCATAGAAAATAGGACGCAGTTAACTCCCTTCTGAGTATTAGGCTAATTTTACCAAGGACTTGGTTAGATTAACTGAGACCACTATAGATTTGGTCTTACTTGTTTGTACTGCATTTGTACAATTTTTAGCTCAGAAGCTATGGTGTTTAAGGTGTAAGGCAATGAGGTTCCATGTAATAACATTTTTATGTTTACCAAACTCTGCTAAAAAGTGGCTGTCTGATCCACGATAAGTAAGGGAATTCATTTAAAAATATGTTTGGGCCACCAGATTTGTTGAGGCAAAAGTCATTAAGCAAGGTGGTCTGCTTCTTAGATGACGTCTCTGGGATACAAGGCAGATGAGGTGGAAGTACCATTGAGAGCGACTCGAGTCCTGCCTTGGGAATCTTCTGCTTCTTCAGAGAAGAAAGCATGAAAATGTCATTAAGTTCACTAGAAACAGAATCCATCATTTCAACCCATTGCATGGAAATTTTTAGTTTTGTTTGTGGTAAGGGCAATTTTGGGCACAATGGAGATATTATATATTCTTAGAGGATGTTATTATTTTTTTTGACAAATATATCCTTGTCACTTAGCCTGAAGAGGTATTCATCTGGCCTTAAATTTTGTCACCTTGGAGTCAAACTGTCTTTGATTATTTTCTGGGAGGATGCAGAGTAGAGGTTGCACCTTCTCCCTCCTACCTAACCCACCATCTCTGACTTCTAGAAAAGAAGATGCACAGTGGAGTCCGATGTACTCTCCAGGTGGCAGCGATGTGTTCTCTAGAATCTGGCAGGCATTCGAGTTTTCCTTGTTTATAGGAATGAGATTATCAAATAGTTTTGATCAAAAAGATGCTAAGGATAGCTGTTAAGAGACAGAAATCTATCATCTTATGCTTTTTGGGGGCATCCCTTTGTGATCACATGCATTTGTATATATACTTAACATATTATATATGCGCACATTTAATTTATATATTTAAATAATTTAAATGTGTTTGAATATATTCAATAGAATGTTTGAATATATATGAAAATGTATATATATATAATTAAATTGATATCTTCAAAAGGGATTTAGGTGTCCTGCCCTACCGTTTGGTTTTATTCCATGGAGACTGACAAGGTCTCCCCCTGACTGAGTCTGGAGCGTGCCAGTCTTTCATTTAGGTTGTATGGCACGCAAGTTCTTGAGGGTTTTTCTAAAGTATCTCCCATCTCACAGTGCAGGGGTTACATTCCCAGCCACAACCAGATTTTTTTCCAAGAACTGTTTTCAGTCCTGTGCAGTAAGTTCTATACCTCCTGTGCCATCTCCACAGCTACAATTTTACTGTTAGAACAATTTGGAAATGACTGTATATTACTTAAAGTACTGAAGACTGGGGTGCGGCTTCAGTCAGACAGTACAGATACTATGTACGGGCCTTTGGGAGAAATACATAACCACAACATTGAGATCCATAGGTTATTGAGACCAGTCTGCCTTTCTTCCCTGTCTTTTCCTCTCTTTTTTTCCTCTTCTCTTGTCTTTCCCTTCAGGATATGTCTGCGTTTTTTGCCAGAGCAATGAGATGTAGATGGTGTATGTCCTGCTGTGATGGCTTCTGTCTATCGATTTATCAAGGACATCCTACCCCATGATTTAATCTAACATTAATCTAGAATTGCTATGAAGGTATTTTGAAGACTTGTTTAACATCTCTGATCAGTTGATTTTAAGCAAAGGAGATTGGTCTTCAATCTGTTGGAGGTCTGAAGGGCAAAAATTCCATTTTCTAGAAGAAATTCCCCCTCAAGACAACAGTGTTAACTCCTGTCAAGTCCCTCTAGGCTGCTTTATGGATTTCAAATTCATTGATCCCTAAAATGGACAACCCCATTCCTTCAACAGTCTCTGGTTTATGTCATTAAAGAATTTTATTTCTTAGTTTTATGTAAAACACTATTTGATTTATATATCAAAATCATCACTTACATTGTAGAGATTTGAATAAAATTTCCAATGTGATGATAGGGAATGACTGTGGACTAAGTTCAAATACATTTTTAAGGACTGTGGAATATATGTTGAGGCTGAATTTTGATTGGAAGTTATACAAAACTCGTCCGATATGCTGACCCAAAGTAACATGAGAAAAATAAAATCCATCATTTACTTCTATCTTCTTTTATTGAAAATATATCTTCCTCATGTGCTATATTCTCATTAGAGTCTGCCCTCCCTGACTCGTCCCAGTTCCTCATCCCTTCCTTCCTACCCTTCTGTTGCTTCTTAAAGAGATTCAGGGCATATTTATTCATGAGAATATACTCAAACAAACCACACTGACTTACTTGAAATAAAAACAAAAACATAAAAATAAACATAAAACTTAAAATCAAAGACCTAAAATAAATCTTAACTTCACAACTATGGGAGGGGGGTCAGGAAAATTTTTTTTCCAGGGATAATGGTTTTGTGACTATCTAAAACGTTATGAGATTTGAAAGTATATTTGTGGAAGAGGAATGCCTTAGTAAGCCATTCAGGGTTTACTTCTTGATTGCTCATCTTTCCCTATAATTTAAGGATAAACAGATGAACATTAAAAAAAAAGTTCTACTTTCCTATCACTGTTTACAAGTTATAAACCCCCGTGTGTGTGTGTGTGTGTGTGTGTGTGTGTTGTGTGTGTGTGTTGTATATGATTTATATTTCTTATTTAGACACCTGCAAAATGGAATAGCAACAGACAAACTTTCATGTACTTTGACTTTCATTCACAGAATTTGGCTTTAGTTAATCTTTGTCTTTCATATGGGTGGAGAGTGTAAGTATTTGGGAGTGATGAGTGAAATGATTTGAAGTCAATCGATGGGGTGCAAACTGGCAGCTTTGCAGACTTCTCAAGATGGCTGCCAGGACAGCTCTCTGTAGATAGCTCTTGGCTCTGTAATCTGCTTGAGATCGCTTTCTGCTAGAGAAAGCTTTTTTCTAGAGACAGCTCTCTCATGCTAGAAAAAGTTCTAAAAGCTCTCTGGATAGTTCATGGGCTTTCTGACAAAAGTCAGATAAGCTGCTATAAAAAAATTCTTAGATTTTTCTAGAAAAAGTTCTGTAAGAGCTGTGCTCTCTCTCCAAGGAATTCTCTCTAGGTAGCTGCTAGAAAAACATTTTCCAGGAGCTGTATTCACTCTACAGACACCTCATCTAGATACCTCAGATTTTGTAGACCAAAGTCCAGTCTTTGATTTACATATCAATTCAGTCATTTATTTCAGATTCCCTCTTGACCATTCCTTGAGTTAACCAGCTAGATAGGATCCCATTTTGAGCTCACCATTCCTACCTTGTCTGGGCCCAAACTAGCTCTGTTGCAGGCTGAGCCTGAACTCAGGAATCTGTCTGTCCCTGCAAACATCAAACCTAGGTGGGTGGGATCCTGCACTGAGATCACCATCCCCAAATGTCTTTATTTCCTTCCTTAATATTTTTCTGACAAGCTGGCTTATAGTGCAGCTCCCTTTGTTCTTTTAGGTCCATGAAGCCCCACAGAAAATTCTTATTGCATCCTTATATATTTTGTAACTGAGAAATTATATATTTTTGAATTCATTGTTTTCAGAGTACTTTCTTACAGCCTAAGGGGCTGAGCTGAAGGTCATAGCATTTACTTTTTTTTTTTTTTTTTGCAAAGACAAGCCCAGTACTCTCAGATACCTGCTGTCTCTGATTATCATACAGTCATTAACCTTGACAAAGAGGACATTTCCCCAAAGGAACAACATAAAGTTCCTCCCTGAGGAAGGAACGAAAAAATACAAACAATTCTTCTGCCTAGCAATCCTTAATACTCATGGTAGCCTACATTCTGCTGGCTCTGTTTCATGGGTAGGAAACCATGTCAGAACATCATTCCCCATGGTCTTGCAGGCCTCAGTTCCTTATTTATTTGGTCTACATTTTTGTCTTTGAATCCTGATATCTATCTTTACTTTATTTATTGTACCTGTAATCTTTCCTTTGAACTTTCTAGTTGAGTTTTTAGATTCTTCTATTCCACCTTCATTTCAATTTGAGTCCTTTTCAATGTTTCTATATCCTTATTGAGTTCCATTCTGAAGTCTTGAATTTTCTTCAACATTTTCATCAGCCTTATATTTATGTTTTCTTGAGCATTTATTCTGTGTAAGTTCTTTCTCTTTACTATATTGAGCTGTTCTTTGTGTCTTCTTTAAACTCCTGTAACCTTGATGATGTTTATGGTTGTTCATGTAGTTAATACTAATTGCCAAATATTTGTATAGAGCTAGTATGTTTTAAAGAAAAGATAATTGCTTGATCCTTCATATTATTGGTTTTTGGGGATGGGGTCTGGACATGTGGACTTTCATTGTTAGTTCTAAGTCTGATATAGATAGTGTACAAATTGAGTCAAAGCAAGGATGTATGGACAGATTTATCCTAGAGGCTGGAAATGGTTTGAGTATAATTATTAGGTGGATAGTAGGATCTTAGCTATTTTATAGGATATGCCTTCCAAACCTTCATTGTAAAAATAAATGCGGCTTGGTGGAAAAGTTAAATGTGACAATAGAGGAGCCTGTGAGTTAGGGAACAGTTGGGAAGTTTTCTGGATGTAGCCTAGAAATCATTTGTAATATACAGAATAGGAGGAGAGGATGTGAGATCCAGGCTAGATCTGGCAGTATGAGAACATTGCATGGATTGAGAGATCAGGCAGACCAACTGGGCTTGAACTTGGAAAAGAATATGGGAGATCTATCTGGTTGCATGCAGCACAGGTGGGATTTGTCAATGGTGGATATAGGGTTGGACATAGGGTTGGACATAAAAGATAGCTAGTGACAAGTTGCTATGCAGACAGTGTGTGGGCAGCCTAGGTTGGAACATAGGATATAGTTCCCAAAATCAATTATGTGGGTTGAGAAGGGGTGAATGGTGAGGACCAGGGAGTTTCAATGGACTAGATTCTGGAGAAGAAAGTTGTTTTGCTTTATTATATTTTAAGATGTAAACAGTGATCATTGTATTTATATCTCATACTTTGGATACAAATTTGTTGAAATATGAAGCTGTTCATCATAGTTTACACTTGCCATAATTACTCCTGTATTTTTGAGTTATGTATTTTTATTTTTTACAAGACATTTTGATTTTCAGGGATCAATCTTTATGAAAGTAATCATTTTGTAGATTAGATCCTTCTTAAGAGACAAGACAAATGGTCTTGGTTATGGTGAAATTACTCAGATAGTCTTAAGTTCCTGATAACACCACACATGGCATTTTCTTCTTTGGCCATGATCCTGGACATGTGAAATTGTAAGCAAACTCATTGTTTCTTGACTTTCCATTGAGTTCTTCTCTCTCAGGTTTAGAAACCATAGCTCTCCCCGACTTTTCTTCCACAAAATGGAGTATTTTGTTCTCTCCTTTAGTTACCTGGCAAGTCTGTACCCTCAACAAGGGAATGTCCATCATCACTAGAAGTAAATGTGGATATTCAGTTTGGGTTACAGCTCACCAGTAATAAAGCAATTTATTTTATTTCATTACTATTTAAGAAACATGGTATAATGTTATTTCCCTCTCAAATGCTTCTATCTGAAGTGTCTGAGAACATAAGTAATGTTAACTCAAGGTGTTTTCTTGGAAACATATGGGCTTCAGGAATATTTTGTTTTGGCCTTGTAGCACAAAAATACCTAACATAATGGAATTGTTAGTCTTTCTTTTACTCTCAATGAACTTACAAATTGTGCTCAGAGAGTTTTCCTCAGATCCTTTAAATACCTTACACACACACACACACACACACATATACATATACACACACACGTCACACACACACACGTCACACACACGTTTGTATGTGTGTTTGTGTGTGTGCTATATTTATATTTATATTTATATTTATATCCTCCCTTATTTTCATATGATATTTAAATATCTTATAAAATTCCCCTTAATTATACTTTAACTTTTTGTTTTTATCAACCATGAGCTTGGCTAGTACAAAACAATTTATAGATTTTCCAAAGTTTACCAGCCTCTGTCATGAAACAGAAAGTGATTTAAATATTTTTTAGAAGTGCTATTTGTAAAATGAAAACAGATGGCAGACTAGCCTGAATAGTGTTCTATATGGAGAACAGATTTAGTCTGTGAAACTATAGTGCTATCAATGCCAGCTACTGACTGACCTTTGCAACGCCAAGGAGATTCTATAAATGTCACAAAACAGTGCTCACTTTGAGATGGTTAAAGGCTGAGTTTCATGGCAAAACATGTCAAAGTTAAACGTGAGTTAGTCTATACTTATTTCTTATGTTATCTCTATTTATGCTGGTAGCTTGTTGACACCTTCTTATATATTCAAAATTGAGCTATTCCTTACAGGTTTTCCAGTCAAGAGCACTTGTTCTGTGTAATGGGTGGATTCTGTGTATTTTTGTGTATTCCCCTTGATTTTTTTCATGTTACTAGTGAAATATCCATTTTTAATGTTGACACAGGTGACATTAGTGGTAGTTTCCTCCTTAGTTATTATGATTGGCAATTATATTAGCTTAGGGACATTAGGAATTAAAAATGTATTCTAAAGATTTAGCATTGTCAGAATTATTTGGAATTAAGAGTATGTGGCTTCTGGGCTTTCTGCCTTATTAATTACCTTTTTCTGAACCTATACTTCAAAACCTTTCTTTGTATCTTAACATTTTTGGCTTACAAATGAAATTTCACATAATTTTCTCAGATTTTTACTTGGAAGGTATACTGGATATTTTTATAGTGTATTTTACAGCTATTATATGGTGTTAGTTGTGTCTCTTGAACACTACATTTTTTTAGCTACTGTAAACACAAATGTGTAAGATTAATGACCAAAAGAGGGTAGAAGTTCAGATCATGCTTTCTTGTAACAATAAGTGATCCAATTAAAGAAGTTTCTCTTCTGAAAAAAATTATGTTTAGAAAATAGTTCAAATGGTGTCTTCTATTTATTCATTTATTATTTATTTTTATACTTTAGATATTATTCCCTTCTGGTCAACCCCCTGACAGTTCCATATCTCATACCTCCTCTCCATACACCCCCCACTCAGTGTCTCTACAAGGATGCCCCCACCCCACCCACCCCACAGACCTCTAAACTTCCTGGGGCTTCTAGACTCTTTAGGGTTAGGTGCATGTTTTCTGACTGAACCCAGACCTGGGAGTCTTCTTCTATATATGTGTTCAGGACCTCATCTCAGCTGGTGTATGCTGCCTAGTTGGTGATCCAGTGTCTGAGAGATCTTGGGAGTCCAGGTTAATTGAGACTGCTGGTCTTCCTCCAGGGTTGCCTTCCTCCTCAGCTTCCTCCATCTTTTCCCTATTTTAACAGAGAGGTTAGTAGCTTCTGTTCATTGGTTGGGTACACTTATCTGCATCTGACTCTTTCAGCTGCTTGATGAGTCTTTTGGAGGGCAGTCATGATAGGTCCCTTTTAGGTCTCTTTTTGTAAATGCCTCATAGCCTCAGCAATGGTGTCAGGTCTTGGGGTCTCCCCTTGAGCTGGATCCTACTTTGGGACTGTTGCTGGACCTTCTTTCCTCAGTCTCTTTTCTATTTCCATCCCTGCATTTCTCTTAGAGAGAAAGAATTATAGGTCAGAGCTTTGACTGTGGGATAGCAAACCCATTCCTCACTTGATGTCCTGTCTTTCTGCTGGAGGTAGATTCAATAAGTTCCATCTCTGGACTGTAGGGCATTTCATCTAGGGTCCACTCCTTTGAATCCTGAGAATCTCTCACTTCCCAGGGTTCTGGTACATTCTAGAGTGTCTTCCCGGTCTCCTTCCTCCTGAGGTCTCCTGTTTCTATTCTTTCTGGTGGCCCTCAAGTTCTTTTCCACACCCAATACCAGATCATGTTCCCCTCTCTCTTCCCACCCCCATCGGCTTTCTCCCCCCTATCCCTCAGTCCCTCCCTCCATCCCCTCTTGTGGTTGCTTTCTTCTCCCTCCTAAATGACACTGAGGTGTCCTCACTTGGGACCTTAAGCTTGTTGACCTTTTTGAGTTCTGTAGACTGTATCTTTGGTATTCTGTACTCTTTTTTTTTGGGGGGGGTGCTAATATCCACTTATTAGTGAGTACATACCATGCGTGTCATTTTGGATCTGATTAACTCATTCAGGATGATATTTTCTAGCTCCATCCATTTACCTGCAAAACTTAGAATGTCCTTGTTCTTAATAGCTGAATAGTATTCCACTGTGTAAATGAACCTCATTTTCTGTATCTATTCTTCTGTTGTGGGACATCTGGGTTGTTTCCAGCTTCGGGCTATCACAAATAAGGGTGCTATGAACATAGTAGAACATGTGCCCCTGTGGCATGGTGGGGTATCTTTTGAGTATATTCCTAAGAGTGGTATTTCTGGGTCTTTAGGTAGATCTATTTCTAATTTTCTGAAGCATCTCCAAATTGATTTCCAAAGTGGTCCTACCAGTTTGCAGTCCCACCAACAATGGAGGAGTGTTCCTCTTTCTCCACATCTTTGCCAACATGTATTGTCACTTGAGGTTTTGATGTTAGCCATTCTGACTGGTGTAAGGTGGAATCTCAGGGTCACTTTGATTTGCATTTCTCTGATCACTAAGGACTTCGAACATTTCTTTATGTGCTTTTCAGCCACTGGAAAGTCCTCTGTTGTGAATTCTTGGTTTAATTCTATACCTCATTGTTTTGATTGGGTTGTTTGGTTTTTTTGGTAGTTAGCTTCTTAAGTTCTTTGTATGTTTTGCATATTAGCCCTCTATTGGGTGTTAGGTTAGTGAATATTTTTTTCCCAATTTGTAGGATGCTGATTTTTCTTATTGACTATGTTCTTTGCCTTATAGAAGCTTTCCTGTTTCATGAGGTTCCATTTATAAGTTCTTGATCTTAAAGCGTGAGCCATTGGAGTTATTTTTAGAAAATTTCCCCTGTGTCAATGAGTTCCAGGCTCTTTCCCACTTTCTCTTCTATTAGGTTCAGTGTATCTGGTTTTATGTCGAGGTCCTTGATCCACTTGGACTTGAACTTTGTGCATGGTGACAAATATGGGCCTATTTTCATTTTTTTTTTTACATACAGTTAGACCATCACCATGTATTGAAGCTGTTTTCTTTTTTCCCCCATTACATATTTTTGGCTTCTTTGTCAAAGATCAAGTGTGCATAAGAGTGTGGTTTTATTTCTGTGTGTTCAATTCTATTCCATTGATCAAGCTGTGTGTCTCTATACTAATACCATGCAGTTTTTTTTTTTATTACTATTTCTCTGTAGTAGGGTTTGAGGTCAGGGATGATGATTCCACTAGCCGTTCTTTTATTGTTATGAATCATTTTCCTTATTTTGGGTTTTTGTTCTTCCCAGATGAATTTGAGAATTGCTCTTTCTATATCTTTGAAGAATTGTGTTTGATGGGGATTGCATTGAATCTATATATTGTCTTTAGAAGGCCTTTTAAAACTATGTTAATTCTGTCAATCCATGAGCATGGGAGATCTCTCCATTTTCTGAGATCTTCTTCGATTTCTTTCTTGAGAGACATGAAGTTCTTATCATAAAGATCTTTCACTTGTTTAAAGTTACCCTAAGATATTTTATATTATCTGTATATTTTGAAAGGAGTTTTTACCCTAATTTAATTCTGTTTCATAGATGAACAATGCCTCCTAAATAATTTCAATGCAAAGATGTCTCCAAAATAGAATCTTTACCATCATTTCTTATTTAGAAGTATAAACTGATGATATGGTTAAAAAAGAACTGCAGTATCACTAAAGGAACATTTCCCTTTTCTTTTTGGACATGGTGATAGATATTATGGTATAGAAGCAGGGAACCAAAGAAAAACAAATAAAAGAAGTATTTTGGCTTAATAAACTTAATATTTAGTTGTAAATCTTTGGACTTTTCTGCCCATCCAGGTAATCTTAATTCATTTGGCATGTATACCAAGCTCAGTTGCTTAAACCTTGCATATTCAAGAATTTATTATTTTGTGTTGTCATAATGAAGAATGTTGCATAATGCCACCAAGATTATCTCAACCTTTCCTCAGGCTTTTAAGGGCAAACTATATCTGATCTGAATTTATGTGTGGATCTCTGGGGATTAAGATACTTGGAATACCTCTGAAATACATAAAAAAAGAACAATGGCTCTGATAAAGCATTCATAGCTCCTGAAATGTATTCATTTATAACTGCTGAGCATTGCTGAGCAGAAGGTTTATTTAAAGTTAAATTACCTTTGTATTTTCTTGCTTCTGTTCATTTCAGAGCAGCAGGATACTGGATCCAGCCTTCCCTTGAGCAACCAAAGATGAGAACTTTATATAAAATTTAGATATTTAACTGATTGCTTCAAACAATTGCTTTGAAATGCAATGGTGTTTTTGATGAAAAGCCAACAAGTAAAAATTTCTATCAAATCCATTCTTAGAGGAATAACTTTTTCAATTGCTCATCTAATTGAAGGGTATGAATATATTCAGAAAATCCTCCAATGGCTTTATTATGCGATCTGAAAGCACAAACAGCATATTACAAAATGATAACAAATGGGGTTAAAGCAGGAGTTATCATCACAGTGCCACAAGGGCTTTGCCTACATTCTGAATTAACTCCTTCTTTGTAAGCTGGTGGGGTAGTTCAATACTGTCATAGTTTCAGCCTGGAGAGAACCAATGATCTAACCTGTGCTGTTCTCTATGATGCTGCTGTTTTATACAGGGATGAGAGCTGGCATTTTAGACCTTGATTCTGCAGTATTTTAAGACAGGTAGACTAGAGAATCTAGAGATAAGAGGGGAAGTTTTAAAGTACTTCCTATGTAGGAAAAATTTTGCAAAATACTCTCTTTTCCTTTGGTAGTAAATATAAAGAATCCCATCCTTAGAGTTTCTATTCTACATTAGGGATATTGGTACATCCATGCTTACTGTGGACCTAATCACAATGGCTAGGAAAGGGAAACATCTCAGATGTCCATCAACTGATGCATGAATAATGAAATTACAGTAGTGTTTTATGACAGATTCTTGCTGAAGATCCAACACAGACACACACACACACACACACACACACACACACACACACACACACACACACACACACACACACACACACACACACACACACACACCTCATCATATAGAGAACCCATGAAACAGATCAATGTAAAAATTGCAAGAAAGTTCATTTGGGGACTTAATGAGCTTCTGTTGGTGCTACTAACAGGACTATGGGTAAGGAGTTAATTAGCAGAGTAGGTATGGCTAAAAATTAACTGCATTAGCAGAAAGCCAACACGATTAAAAATGTATCTCTCTAACGTGACACTCTCCGCACAGTTTCCTGGCAGCTTGACAAGTTATAGAGCCTCCTCTCTACAACTAGGCTCATCAGAGCTATTCCTCAGCAGCGATTTACTCCTTTCATAAAGCAGGAAATGACTTTCAGCATCTTCTAAGTTTCACTTTTTAAGACACATGATGATTTATTTTTCTCGTGATTCTCTTGAAATTGTCCCTTCCTCCTGGAGAGAATGTTTAAATTAGAAAGAAATGTCTATAAAAGAGGGCCACATATACATAATCAAATTTAATTCAGATAGAGAAAAATGAAATTATGAGATTTTTAAAAGGAAATGAATAGAACTAAAAAAAACTATACAGACTGGGGAGGTCTAGCCTCAGAAAGATAAATTCTGCATGTTCTTTCTCAAATGTTGTGATAAGTTAGATTTAAATGAGAATTCCATGACCATCTGCTTCCCATAGGCTCATGTATCTGAATGCTTTGTACCTCATTGGTGAAACTGGGGAAAGGATTCAGAGGTGTTATAGTGTTGGAGAAGATGTGCCACTAGGTAGTGTAGGCTGGCCTTGAACTCATAATAATCTCTTTGCTGATGAGAACAGAACAAAATTGGCTGGGAAGTTTTAGAGTAGAAGCATCTGAAAAGTGATCAGTTTGCCCTTGGACCTTTGTTTAACCTTGTTCTTTTCCTAGTTCAGAGATATCAGAAGTGTTGAAGCTTATTTATGTATGGTTGTGTCATAGCCAGGGCCTAGGGATGCCAGAAGGGTATTTTTTTTCTTTTTTCTTTTGCCTTGAAGGAATACCCATTTCCAGGAAACTATACTGAGGACACTATTCAAACTATGAGACATTAGGACATTAGGACTCCTGGAACAGAACCTGGACTGTCCAGCTCATACCAGCTCCCTTTCTACCTACTAAGGTCTTATTAATTTCATGAACCTCAATGATATTGCCTCCAGGAGACCTGCCCTCTGTGTTTCTTCTGTCTCTTAAGCTCCCCAAAAGAAAATACTTTCGAAAATTTACTCTCTGTGCTCTATAAATTTCATTCTACAAATCTGAGAGCCAAATACCTGAATTTCACCAGCTTAAGTTAGCTTTGGCAATTGTTGAGTTTCTGGAACCCAAGCTTGCAAGGTAAGCATATGAACAGCTGAGAAAAATGTCTTGTGGTTTTTTTTTTTATTGTTATTGTTGCTGTGATTGTTGACCCCAGGTTTCATGTTTCTCAGGATGCAAGTTTTTGTTCACTATGTAATAGGAATGCCTTGTATTCTGGATCCTTCTGCCTCCATCTACCAAGCTCTGGCATTATAGGTATGTGACACTCTTAAAATCACCGTAATAACTCCCATCTTACTGCTTCAGAATGCTTTGATTACAGGTGCGAGACAGACCATTTATCTCCTTAACTAAATATATTCCACTAAATTGTGATTAAATTCAAGATTGGTGAAAATAGCACTAACAACTAATTGGACAACAGAGTGACTCCTTTAGCACTTGGTTAAGTGTTATATATTTCTCTAATGGAATTTTATTCAATATTGAGATCATTAATTTTTCTCAGATATATGTAGATGATTGTTTAGGACTGGGCATGTAGTTCAGTTGGTAGAAATGTTATCCACCTGGCATGATATGATGCCCTGGTTCAATCCTAAGAACAATATAAAACAGGCCTTGTGTCTCATACCTATAATGCCAGCCCTTTGCAGATGGAGGCTGGAGCATCAGGAGTACAAACGTACTCTTGCTACACAATGAACAACAACAACAAAATCATCTTGAGCTACATGAGACTATGTTTTAACAACAGAAGGAGCAGCAGCAGCAGCAACAACAACAACAAAAACCTAAAAACAGGGAAAAAGAAAGAAGAGAAAACTTTTTCAGCTCCTTCAGTCTTTTCTCTAATTCCTCCATTGGTGACCCCATGCTCAGTCCAATGATTGGTTACGAACATCTGCCTCTGTATTTGTCAGACTCTGGCAGAGCCTTTCAGGACACAGCTATATCAGGTTCCTGTCAGCACGCACTTCTTGCCATCCACAATAGTGTATGGGTTTGGTGTCTATATATGGGAAGAATCCCAGGTGGTATAGTCTCTAGATGGCCTTTCCTTCAGTCTCTGCTCTACACTTTGTCTCCCTATTTTCTCCCTTTAGTATTTCTTTTCCCCTTCTAAGAAGAACTGAAGCATCCACACTTTGGTCTTCCTTCTTCTTGAGCTTCATGTGGTCAATGAATTGTATCTTGAGTATTTCAAGCTTTTGGATAATATCCAGTGCATACCAGGCTTGTTCTTTTGTCACTGGGTTTTCTCATTGAAGAATAACAACACCAACCAACTGGACCCCCCACCCCCTAGAGCTCCCAGGGACTAAACCACCAACAAAAGAGTACACATGGAGGAACCCATGACTCCAGCAGCATATGTAGCAGAGGATGGCTTGTTAGGTATCAATTGGAGGAGACGCCTTTGGTCCTGGGGAGGCTTGATGCCCCCCAGTGCAGGGGAATGCTAAGGCAGGGAGTCAGGACTGGGTAGGTGGATGGGGGAGCACCCTCATAGAAGCTGGGAAAGGGAGGATAGAATAGGGGGTTTGCAGAGGGAAAAACAGAAAAGGAGATAACATTTGAAATGTAAATAAATAAAATATCCAATAAAAACAAAGAGAAAAACAAAATGGATCATATGATGAAATCATCATGACTTCTATAAACAGTATCAGGGTCTCCTTTTGACTGTTCCTTGTTATATGTACTAGAAAAGGTCAGCATCTAGGTTAAGATATTTTATAACATAAAATTATTATTTCTCTATTTTATTTCCACAAACAGAATATTTTTCAATTTTCAGCAAAAGCAAGCAAATATGTGTCTCCATCAGGATTCTGCAATTTCAATAAAATTTGAGGAAGATTAATGAAAACTGTGGAATATGATGAATCTTTAATTTTGCAAAGAAGATAGTGTATGAAATATGACTCCTGTAATCATCAAACACACATGTAATTGCCAAGAAAAGGATAATTCCCTTCTGTCTGCTTCTAAAGATTAAGGCTTTATTCTCAACAGTAAATACCTCTAGTTCACATTAAGACAGATATGAGCACAACTGATATCACAAAAATTGCTAATATATCTTTGAGCATCTGTCATGTTGTGTTAATACTAGCTTTACAAGCACTGACAGTTCATAATCTACTAGCATCATGTTATTCTAAAACGTTATGAAACAAAGCATTTGATATTAAGTTAGTATCTTAGGTTATTTAGCTTTATTTAATTAACTGCCACTCAAGCCAATATTTTCAAGGGCTATGGAATTTCCCCTGTATTCCTTATTCTGTTAGTAAAGAATTGCTGATTAATATCTCTTTGTATTGTACTTAATCAAGTGCAGGCAGAAGGAGACCTAGAAAAGAACCCAGGAGAGGAGAATTGGGCTGATGCTAGTGAACAGCTTAAAGGATCTGGTCTCCGTGGGAATCCTTGTATTCCCTTCCTCCTTTTTGTGTCAGTGTCCACCGAGGTCTTGCAGCCTGACTGCACAGATCATGGTATGAGGAGTTAAACAAACAGCTGAGATGTTCACTCTTCACTTTTTCTTTATTTATCAGTCATACAATAAATGCTGTGCATCAATTTTATCTGTAAAGTAACCAGGCGATAAATCATTGTTTTCCTGAGTCATCTATCATTGTCAGGAGAAGGAGCAGGCCTCACAGTGGATCTGGATTCCCTTCATCCAAATAAACTATCCATGTTGGAGATATTTGATCACTAACAGACAATCTATGGAATTAATTATATGTATTAGAATGATAAATACACTTATTTTTTCATAGTACAATATTTAGGATTAACTGACTGTTTATGGGGTTGGACTATTTTTTATTTTTCTTTATTTAGATTATTTCATTATGCAATGAATATAAGAACAATTATGGTACCTTACATGAATGTGTAAGGGTGAAAAGGCTATAACATAATTTCTTATGCCTGGTATAGTAAGTGCTTAACAAATTCTCATAAAAACCATCATCAGGTTATAACTAAAATCAAACAGAGTGAAAATAGAAAAGCAGAGTCAGTAGACAAAATGTAGTTTCTTAACAAAATGTAATTTCTAAGGCTATCACCAAATGGCTTATATGCTGTATGAAATGAGATGAAAGAAAAACTCAAAATTTAAGTATCATTTCCCCACCCCAAAACACTTTAACCATGTTTCTCTTGAGATATATAATTTCAGATTATGAATATTATAGAAGATATTGCCCATCATGCTATGATTTTTTTAACTATAGTTTCTTCTACATTGGAAGCATTTATGCTTAACAATAAGGCATGTTTGCCTTTACTAGCAATCTCACCTATGTTCAAATGTGTTTATACATGCATGCCTGAATCCTTCTTAACATGTATAAAGAGTTGCATAAGACATTGAAGAAAGAATTTTGAAAACCTATTTGTGAAATTCAATTGCTTTCCTGAAATTATCTTTTTTTTTTAAACCTTAGTTATAAAACATTTCTGGCTCTCTATAACTAGTCAACAACATATGATTTAATTTGTATTTTCACTTCTTTACATTCTGAGGCAAAACATTTTTTATTTAAATCAGATCAGCATTTTTTTAATCACTAGGATTTTGCTTAATTGACTGGGCATATGGTAGCTTAATTCACCTATTTATCTCCTGCCCTGCTTTTAGATACGTTCTATTAGCAACTGTTGTTTCTCCATCTTATGAGCAGCAAATCCGCAATCTGTTTTTGCTCCTTTTTTCTCCTTTTTAAAACCTGTGATCTGGGATATAATATCGAAGACTTGTACTGCAAAGGAATAAAATGCTACAAACCGAACCAGGACAAACCTTTCTGTACAATTTGCAATTTAAACAGCCTTCGGTAGTGAGAAGAAAGATAATTTCCTTCTGCTTACTTCCAGTCTGAACCCTAATTCAAACAGTAAAAGATAATAGCTCTTACTGGCCAGTTTTGATGCTGAAAAGAAGCACAGCCAGATGAGAGATGGGGAAAAAACTCTACAAAGTTCCTGTCACCAAAATCCATAGAGTGTTATGTCTGTAAAACAATTAAAGATGCTGTTCAATGTGAGTCACTATTCCTTAGGTTCTGGATATCAGTTCAAATTTAGATTGAAATTCTGAGATGTGCACAGTTCTCGTGCTGGCTCAGGCAAGATCAAAATATTCTAGCACCTCACTTAGATATGGAAAGCCATGTTTTCATCTCAGTCTGGAAATTTTAAGCTGCCAAGAAGCTATTGGGGGATTTCATCCAGAGATGTCATTCCCAGCACAGATGCCAGAGAAAGCTACTCACATCCCTGGCTGGTTTTGTGGAACTCCAATCAACAGCTGGCTTCTCAGACTGCCAAAACAATCCACAATATTATGAATTTCTGCCTTCCGTCTCTCTTCTAGGCTTCACAGAGAGTTAGAAAACAGTCAATCCATTTCCACTGTTGTAAGGGAAGTCAGGAGCTGACAGATGGGGATGACTTTTGCCTGTAGGATGGAAAGTACATTTTCCATAATCTAGTCATGGACCCCATTAGCATAGATTAGCTCTGAACAGCTAGCAAAAACCACCCTTTTGGAAGACAGAGGATCTTAAGTGCAGCACTGGAATTCAGTTGCTCTCTCTCCTCTCCCCTCTCCCCCCTCCCCTCTCCTCTCTCCTCTCTCCTGTCTCCCTTCCTTTCCCTCTCCCTCTCTCCCTCTCTCTCTCCATCCCTCCCTCCATCAGTATGTCCCTGATGTGTGTGTGTGTGTGTGTGTGTGTGTGAAATAAAACTTTATTTTTTCTACACACATAGAGAATAACTTGAGTATCTGCTATGAGACAGTTTCCTTGGCGATCAGAATGATCCATCCTGCAGAGAAGTCCATTGAATAGGAAGATGAAGAAGTCAAAACAGCTTCAGGATATCACTGAAACTGAGCAAATTCCTAGGCCCTTCCCTGCCAGAGTAAGCAATAAAGGTTGATAGTACCCATCAGATAAGAGCTGCAAAGAAGACTCTGAGATCAGATCAATTGCAGAATGCCTGAAAGAGGTTTAGACGACTAAATCATTTGGAAAGGACATTCTCCAATTTGTTGATATGCCTATCGGCTGTGCACTGCACTCAGGTTCCCAGACTTTGTGAACTGTCACCCATACTAGGGAAGGCTCTCCTGGTGCAGTTGCTTTTGAGTCTTTTCTGCTCCTGTAGGTCACCCTTTACCCACATTCCTGTAAGAAACCTCGAAAAACTCATTGATTCACCATGTTGGACTTTGGTAATATCCATACTACCATCTGCTGTGCTCTACATACCTGGAGTTAGCAGATGTGTCTGCTGTGTCCCACCAACTCCTGGCAAACCGCTTTAGCATTCCCCTACACTGGAGCATCGAGCTTTCCCAGGACCAAGGGCCGCTCCTCCCATCGATGCCAGTCACAGCCATCCTCTGCTACATATGCAACTGGAGACATGGGTCCCTTCCTGTGTATTCTTTGGTTGGTGGTTTAGTCCCTGGCAGCTCTGGGGCATCAGGTTTGTTGGCATTGTTACAGGGTTGCAAACCTCTTCAGCTCCTTCAGTCCTTTCTCTAACTCCTCCATTGGGATTTCTTTGCCCAGTCTGATGTTGCAGCAAACATCCTCATCTGTATCAATAAGGCTCCGGTAGAGCCACTCAGGAGACATCAATATCAGGTTCCTGTCAGCAAGCACTTCTTGGCATCAGTAATAGTGTCTGGGTTTGGTGGCTGTATATGGGATGGATATTCAGGTGGGGCAGTCTCTGGATGGCCTTTCCTTCAGTTTCCAATCCACTCTTTCTACCTGTATTTGCTTTAGACCGTAGCAATTCTGGGTTAAATTTTGAGATGGATGGGTGGCCCCATCCATCAACTGGGGGCCCACTTGGGATATGGTCTTTGCAGGATCTCTCTCCCCTTTGTTGGGTATTTCAGTTTTTGCCATCCCCTTTGTGTACTGGGAGCCTCTTGTTTCTTGGCATCTGGGACGTTCTGTTGGCTACTCCCAGTTCACCATCCTCCATTGCTACACACGTCTGTTCAATTTCTTAACCCTCTGTACTTCTACTCTGTCTTCTCCCCCACCTGATTTTGTCCTCCTTTTTCTCTCCCACTTCTCTTTTCCTCCTTGGTCCCTGCCACTCTCTACATCCCATGAGTAGTTTGTTCTGCCTTCTAAGTTCGACCGAGGCATCTGCACTTTGGCCTTCCATCTTCTTGAGCATCACATGATCTGTAAGTTGTATAATGGATATTCCAAGCTTTTTTCCTAATATTTACTTATCAGTGAGTACATACCACGATTGTTGTTTTGTTACCTTATTCATATGTGTTACCTTACTCAGAATATTTTCTGGTTCCACCCATTTGCCTAAGAATTACATGAAGTCATGTTTTTAATGGTTGAGTTTTATTCTGTTGTGTAAATGTACCACAATTTCTGTATCCATTCCTCTGTTGAGGGACCTCTGGGTTCTTTCTAGCTTCTGGCTATATATAAATAAGGCTGCTGTATGAACATAGAAGAGCATGTGTCCTTGTTATATGTTAGAGCATCATTTGGGCATATGCCCAGGAGTACTATAGCTGGATCCTCAAGTACTGTGTCCAATTTTCTGATTTTCAGAATTGTTGTACCAGTTTGCAATCCCGTTAATAATGGAGGAGTGTTCCTTTTTTTCTACATCTTCACCAGCATCTGTTGTGACCTGAGGTTTTGATCTTAGCCATTCTGACTGCTGTGAGGTAGAATCTCAGCTTTGTTTTAATTAGCATTTTCCTGATGAATAAATATGTAAAACATTTCTTTGGGTACTTCTCAGCCATTTGATATTCTTCAGCTGAGAATTCTTTGTTTATCTCTGTACCCCATTTTTTTGATAGAGTTATTTGATTCTCTGGAGTCTAACTTCTTGAGTTCTTCGTATATTTTGGATATTAGCCATCTATTGGATGTAAGATTGGTAAAGACTTTTCCCAATCTGTTGGTTGCCAATTTGTCCTATTTACAGTGTCCTTTGCCTTACAGAAACTTTGCAATTTTCTGAGATCCCATTTGTAGATCCTTGATCTTAGAGTATAAGTCATTGGTGTTCTGTTCAGGAAAATTTCCCCTGTGCCCCTGGGTTTGAGGCTCTTCCCCTCTTTCCTTCTATTAGTTTTGAGTTAATCTGGTTATATGTGGAGGTCCTTGATCCACTTGGACTTGAGCTTTGTATATCTGTCTCCTGAGAGGCTCAGCCAGAGCCTGACATATACAGAAGCAGATGCTCAGATCCAACCATTGAACTGAGAATGGCGTCCCCAATAGAGGAGTTAGAGAGAGGACTGAATGAGCTAAAGGGGTTTGCAACCCCATAAGGAGAACAATAATATGAATCAACCAGACCCAGGGACCAAACCACCATCCCAAGAGTACATAGGTATTCACTGATGGCTCCAACCACATTATGTAGCAGAGGATAGAGCTTGTTGGGCATCAATGGGAGAAGAAGCCCTTGGTCCTTTGAAGGCCTGTTATCTTAGTGAAAGGGAATGTCAGAGCAAGGAGGTAGGAAGGAGTTGGTGGGTGGATGAAGGAGCATTTTCATAGAAACAGGGGAGGAGGGTGGAATAGTGGGTTTCTTTGTGGGAACCAGGAAAGGGAATAACATTTAAAGTGTAAATTTTAAAAATACAATAAAAATAATAAATGGAAAAACAAAAGAAAAAAATGGATGGATCGATTTGCATTCTTCTACATGCTGTCTGACAGTTTAACCTGCATCATTTGTTGAAAATGATATCTTTTTTCAACTGGACAGTTTTAGCTCCTTTTTCAGAGATCAAGTGGCCATATGTGTGTGGGTTCATTTCTGGGTCTTCAATTCTATTCCATTGATCTACCTGTCTGTCCCTGTACCAAAACCATGCAGTTTTAGTGTATTTTTGTTTTTAATCCTGATTGCTCTGTAATACAGCTTGAGGTCAGGGATGATGATTCCCCCAGAAGTTTTTTATTGTTGAGAATGTTTTTTCCTATCCTGTGTTTTTTGTTATTACAAATGAATTTACAAATTGCTCTTTATTAACTCTATAAAGAATCGAGTTGGAATTTTGATGGGGAATGCATTGAATCTGCAGATTGCTTTCAGCAAGATAGCCATTTTTACTATATTAATCCTGCTAATCCATGAGCGTGGGAGCTCTTTCCATCTTGTGAGATCTTTTTTGATTTCTTTCCTCAGAGATTTGAAATTCCTGTGATACAGATCTTTCACTTTCTTGGTTAGAGTCACATCAAGATGTTTTATATTATTTGTGACTACTGTGAAGGGTGTCATTTCCCTAATTTCTATCTCAGCATGTTTATCCTTTGAGAAGAGGAAGTCTACTCATTTGCTTGAGTTAAATTTACACCCAGCCACTTTGCTGAAGGTGTTTATCAGGCTTAGAAGTTCTCTGGTGGAACTTTTGGCGTCACTTAAGTATACTATATCAGGTGACAAAAATGCTGGCGAGGATGCGGAGAAAGAGGAACACCTCCATTGTTGGGTGGGGTTGCAGACTGGTACAACCATTCTGAAATCAGTCTGGAGGTTCCTCAGAAAATTGGACATGAACTGCCTGAGGATCCAGCTTACACCTCTCTTGGGCATATATACCAAAGATGCCCCCAACATATAAAAAGACACGGCTCCACTATGTTCATCGCAGCCTTATTTATAATAGCCAGAAGCTGAAAAGAACCCAGATGCCCTTCAACAGAGGAATGGATACAGAAAATGTGGTACATCTACACAATGGAATATTACTCAGCTATCAAAAACAACGAGTTTATGAAATTCGTAGGCAAATGGTTGGAACTGGAAAAGATCATCCTGAGTGAGCTAACCCAATCACAGAAAGACATACATGGTATGCACTCATTGATAAGTGGCTATTAGCCCAAAATGCTTGAATTACCCTAGATGCCTAGAACAAATGAAACTCAAGACGGATGATCAAAATGTGAATGCTTCACTCCTTCTTTAAAAGGGGAACAAGAATACCCTTGGCAGGGAAGAGAGAGGCAAAGATTAAACAGAGACTGGAGGGACACCCATTCAGAGCCTGCCCCACATGTGGGTATATATATAAGCACACCCAATTAGACAAGATGGATGAAGCAAAGAAGTGCAGAAGTGTAGATCGCTTCCTGAGAGACACAGCCAGAATACAGCAAATACAGAGGCGAATGCTGCAGCAAACCACTGAACTGAGAATGGGACCCCTGAAGGTAGAATCAGAGAAAGAACTGGAAGAGCTTGAAGGGCTCGAGACCACACATGTACAACAATGCCAACCAACCAGAGCTCCAGGGACTAAGCCACTACCTAAAGACTATGCATGGACTGACCCTGGACTCCAACCTCATAGGTAGCAATGAATATCCTAGTAAGAGCACCAGTGGAAGGGGAAGCCCTGGGTCCTGCTAAGACTGAACCCCCAGTGAACTAGACTGTTGGGGGGAGGGCGGCAATGGGGGAAGGGGGGGGAGGGGAACACCCATAAGGAAGGGGGGAGGGGATGTTTGTTCGGAAACCAGGAAAGGAATAACACTCGAAATGTATATAAAGAAATACCAAGTTAATAAAAAAAGTATACTATATCATCTGCAAATAGTGATGTTTTGACTTCTTTTTTTCCAATTTGTATCCCATTGACCTCCTTTTGTTGTTTAATTGGTCTGGCTAGAACGTCAAGTACTATATTGAAAAGATAGAGATTGACAACCTTGTCTTGTCCCTGATTTTAGTGGGATTGCTTTGAGTTTCTGTCCATTTAGTTTGATGTTGTCTCCTGGTTGGCTGTATATTGTTTTCCCTATGTTTCAGTATGGGCTTTGAATTCCTGTCCTTTCCAAGACTTTTATCATGAAGGGTGTTCAATACAGACTAATGTTTTTTAGCATGTAATGAAACAATAATATGGTTTTACCTTTGAAATTTTATATAGTTGATTATACTGATTGATTTCTGTATATTCAACCATCCCTGGATTCCTTTGATGAAGCCTACTCGATCATGGTGAATGGTCATTTTGATCTGTTCTTAGATTTTGTTTTCAAGAATTTTACTGAGTATTTTTGTATCAATATTCCTAAGGGAAATTGGTCTGAAGATCTCTTTCGTTTTGGTTTCTTATGTGGTTTTGGTATCAGCATACATGTGGCTTCATAGAACAAATTAGGTAGTGTCACTTCTGTTTCAATTTTGTGGAATAGTTGGAGAGTATTGAAATTAGGTCTTCTTTGAAGGTCTGATAGAATTCTGCACTAAATCCATCTGGTCCTGGGCTTTTTTTGGTTGGGAGACTTTTAATGACTGCTTCTATTTCTTTAGGAGTTATGGGACTGTTTAGATGGTCTATCTGATCCTGATTTAATTTTGGTACCTGTTATCTCTCTAGAAAATTGTATATTTCATTTAGATTTTCCAGTTTTGTTGAATATAGGCTTTTGTAGTAGGATCTGAAAATTTTTTGAATTTCCTTATTTTCTGCTGTTATGTCTCCCTTTTCATTTCTATGTTTGTTAACTTGGATACTGAATCTGTTCTGCCTAAGGGTTTATCTGCCTTGTTGATCTTCTCAAAGAAGCAGACTTTGTTGAGTCTTTGTATAGTTCTCTTTTGTTCACTTGGTTGATTTCAGCCCAGAGTTTTATTATTTTCTGCTGTCTACTCCTTTGAAGTGTATTTGCTTCTTTTATTCTAGAGCTTTCAGATATTCAGTCAGTGTATGCTTTCTCCAACCTCTTTATGGAGGCACTCAGATCTATTAGTTTTCCTCATTGTGTCCTATAGGTCTGAGTATGTTGTGTCTTAATATTCATTAAATTGTAAAAAGTCTTCAATTTCTTTATATCTTTCTTGACTAAATTATCATTGATTAGAGCACTCTTCAGCTTCCATGTGCATGTGGTCTTGTTGTTTTGTTGTTGTTGTTGTTATTGAAGACCAGCCTTAGTCTGTGTCATCTGATAGCATACACGGGATTATTTCAATCTTTTTGTATATTGAGGCCTGTTTTGTGACTGATTATATGGGAAATTTTGGAGAAGGTACTATGAGGTGCTGAGAAGAAGGTATATTCTTTTGTTTTAGAATGAAATGTTCTATAGAACTGTTAAACCCTTTTGCATCAAACTTCTGTCAGTTTCACTGGTTCTCTGTGTATTTTCTGTTTCTGTGACCTGTCCATTGGTGAGAGTGGGTTGTTGGCATCTCCCACTGTTACTGTGTGAGGTTCAGTGTATGCTTTGAGCTTTAGCAATTTTTCTTTTATGAATGTGGGTATCTAGCATCTGGGGCATAGATGTTCAGAATTGAGAGTTCATCTTGGTAGATTTCTCCTGTGATGAGTATGAAATGTCTTTCCTTGTCTTTTTTGTTAACTTTTGGTTAAAAGTAGATTTTATTTGATGCTAAAGTCACTATTCCAGCTTGTTTCTTGGGACCATTTGCTTCAATTTTTTCCACCCTTTTACTCTGAGGTAGTGTCTGTCCTTGTCAGTGAGGTGCTTTTCCCATATGCAGCAAAATAGTGGGTCCTCTTTATGTATCCAGTCTGTTAGTCTATGTCTTTTTACTGGGAAATTGAGTCTATTGATGTTAAGAAATATTAAGGACCAGTAATTGTTGTTTCCTTTTATTTTTGTTGTTGGAAGTGGAATTCAATTTGTGTGGCTATCTTTTTTTTGTATTTGTTGAAAGAAGATTAATTTCTTACTTTTTCTTGGGAGTAGATTCCCTCCTTATGTTAGAGTTTTCCATCTATTATCCTTTCTAGGGCTGGACTTGTAGAAAGATATTGTTTAAACTTGTTTTTGTCATGGAATATCTTAGTTTCTCCATCTACGTTAATTGAGAGTTTTGTTGGATATTTTAGCCTAGTCTGGCTTTTGTGTTGTCTTCGAGTCTGTATGACACCTTCCCTGGATCTTCTAGCTTTCATAGTCTCTGTTGAGAAGTCTGGTAAAATTCTGTTAGGTCTACTTTTATATGTTACTTGACCTTTTTCCCTTACTGCTTTTAACATCCTTTCTTTGTTTTATGCATTTTTTGTTTTTATTATTATGTGATGGGAGGAATTTCTTTTCTGGTAAAGATATGGAATGCTCCTCGAATTTCGGTGTCATTCTGTGTGCAGCGGCCATGCTAATCTCCTCTCTGTCATTCCAATTTTAGTATATGTGCTGCCAAGGCAAGCACAGACTTAGAGTCTCAAGGTAACTCAAACACTTGGAAACCGAAATCAGCCAGATTTCCTAGATTTGTAAGATAACTTAATTGCAGAAGATTTAAGCACAGTTTTAGTACAAAAGGTAAAGATCACAGTTTTGACACACCTGCTCTTGTTAAAATTCTTATTTTACTGAAATAAAACAAATTTACTAAAAAAAAAAAAAGAAGTAAAATGTCACCTGGGCATATTGAATGAGGCTTAATATCATGTGACGATAGTTAAAAAATTCAAAGGCCAGATGGTTTATAACAAGAAGATAAAATAGTTATTATCAGGGATTAGATGAAATCCAACAGAAGGTTATTGCTAAAAGCCACAGAATTGACAGAAACAATACATATAAAAGGAATAAAATAGCTTTTAATGTTCTGAATTAAATGCTCGTAAATAAACTATTTAGCTTCCAAATGATGTATTTCACCCATCATTTTTTGCTATAAATTAATGATGCTTATTCATTACTTATTATATCAAGGATTTAATATGATTTTAACTGTGAAGATACAAGAATAATTAACTGGAACTCGAAAAGTTTATAGAGAGAATATAAACTGGCCACTTTAACACTAGAAAACAAGAATCCCAGTTGTAGTTAGTGTTGGGAGATGAGCAGAGATGTGATTTAATGCTTGAGTAAAATGTACTTTGGAGAGACAATGAAAAGCTAGTCTCAGGAGGGATTTTATCTATAATTATATTTTATGTGTGAGAATTACAAGACAAAGGCAAGGACGCTGAAGAAGTGTTGAGTGAGCTGAAGGGAAACTTTCTCAGACCAGACTGGTGTTAGCAAACCCAATCTCATGGGATTCTGCACGTTTAAGAGTGTTTTTGTGTGATGTGAATGCTCAGTAAGTAGTCCGTAATATAATTAACAGCAGTGGTGTGGGGAGCTGTAAAGGGAGTAATTATGATAGTGATCAATATAGCTTTAAATAAGAACATTTCTTCTACTTAGAGGAGTAATGGTTGAGAGTAGGAAACGACTGAGGAAGAAATGCCTTTGCTTAGAAAGACTAAATGGAGACACATTACATCAGAAGTGCTTAATCTCAGGGTTGGGGAAAAAAAAGTCTCACAGTGGCATACTCCTTACAGCAAAATCCTTGACTTTTCAGAGATGTGGAGCGAAAGATAACCAGAGAATATCAAATCAGCTACTGTTTTTAGGGTTTGTCCTTTTTCTGCACTCCTGTGCTACTGAGTTTCTCACCGAGATGTCAGATGCTTGACATAAACGATTTAAAAGAAGAAATAATTTATTTTGTCCATAGTTCCATACAAGTCCATTATGGCAAGGGCATGTGTTGGAAGTTCAGCTCCCATAATGGAAGAACAGAAGCAAAGAGGTACAGTAACTGAAGGAAACCACAGTAAGATATAGCTCCCAGGGATACTCTGACAACCAGGCTTCTCACCTTCTCCTTCTGCAGTTCCACATCCTCCTAACAATATCTTCACATTTATAACTTACCAGTGGATTAAACTGTGGATTAACTCTGAGTCCTTATTATCTACTTGAGTTTGGAAACACTCTCAGACACATCTATGTCAAGCTTTCCTGGTATAGGCATTACTCAGCCCAATTAAACTGAAAGTCAAGATTTACCATTGTAATTGGTATTATGAGTAGATATTCAAAAACACTGTAATAATAAGCATAGGATAGAATCCTTCCCACCTGGGGATCCATCCCATTTGCAGTCACCAAACCCAGTCACTATTGTTGATGAAAAGAAGTGCTTGTTGACAGGAGCCTGATAAAGGCGTCTCTTGAGAGGCTCTACCAGAGCCCTACTGCTACAGCTGAGGATGATTGCAGCTAACCATTGATCTGAACAAGGGGACTCCAATGGAGGAGTTAGATAAAGGACTGAAGGAGCTGAAGAGGTTTGCAACCCCATAGGAAGAGCAATATCACCTAACCAGACCCTACCAGAACTCCCAGGAAATAAACCAGCAACCAATGAGTTCATATTTAGAGACCCATGACTCCAGCAGCATATGTAGCAGAGGATGGCATTGTCCAGCATTAATAGGAGGAAAAGCCCTTGGTCCTGTGAATGCTTGTTTCCCCAATGCAGGATAATGCCAAGGCATTGAGGCTGGAGAGGGTGGGTGGAAATGGGAGCCTCCTCATAGAAGCAGGTGAAGGTGCAGAAGGGGTATGGAAGGGGGGAGGGGATAGCATTTGAAATGTAAATAAATAAAGTATACAAGAAAAATAAAATTCAAAAACATGAAAGACAAAAAGGATAGAATCCTACTCAAGAGAGATTTCTAAATATATATAGCTTCAATGAAAAAACTTCAATGGAAAACTTCAATTTAAAACTAATCCTAAGGCAGGCTATTTTCTAGGAGGGTTGTCTTCTAGATGGACTTTGCAGATAACATGATTTGCTCTGTGTCTGTGTATGGAAATGAGTGAAACATTTTCATCCACCTTTTAAGGAAATATTCTGAATCTATTTGTGATGTATTTTTCTGGACAGAATGTGCATTTTAAATTAAAACAAAATTTTATTTCTCAACTAACACTCCCTCTACCATGTGTCAGAAATGATCTCTGCCACTGCAGCTCACGGTATCCCAAAGTTCATCACAACAAGGGAACCGTAGCTCTCCAGAATCTACAGCACTGAATAGTTCGCATGTTACTTGTTCTTTTGAGTAGACACTGCATTCTTACATGGCTAGAGGTGAAGATGCCAGAGGCATGAAGGGATGACTGTACACATCTCCAAGATATAGCAGATTTATTATACTTTTTTTCCAAATAAAAATATGACTTTTTGCCTGATATGGTTACAGTCAGGACACGACTAGATGTTTTCCTTTTTTTAAGTACTGGGAAAATTTCAGCATCAGAGCATCTTGCCAGCTGGAGAGATAAAGTGTACACTGACATAGACTTGATGGGACAGTGGAGAGTGATACTTTGTGAAAGAGAAAGCCCAGAAACGGCAGAACCCCAGTGCTTTTGAGGAGCATAAGGTGATTCTAGACAAGAGGTTGAAAACCTATTAAATTAGCTTATGTCAGGCTCAAGAGTCCATTTTACTTATTATTTCTAGCCTTTAGTTCTATGACACATGTTCTATTCTTGGATTGACGTGTTCATCGTATATGTTATTGACTGCTTTTGTATGTACGTCTAATATGAGTATTCATGGTCTCCCTTGTCATTCTTCTACATTTGCTCAAAGGATCTGGGACAGGCAAAGCTGACATTCCACTCATTCTATGAGAGTCATTTTAAAGGGAGGGGTTTATTGTTTTCTTTCTTTTTTTTTTTTTTGGTTTGTTTGTTTTTTTGTTTTTTTTTCAGATAGCCATTGACAGGCATATAATAGAAAGAGTAGATACATTGTTTCTGTATCAGATTATTGTTTCTGCATTCCTAGACATTTATGAAAATACCTTTTAGACTTGTGTGTTGAGACATTATGAATTCACGCAAACATTAAAAGAGTTTAAAGATGATACATGCAAATGTTACTTATTTGTAATGATTTCTTTATTGTTCAAGAACATAATTGTGGCACTATGAGTGTAAATTATAGAGGAAATTGGGCCGGAGAGATGGCTCAGTCCTTAAAGGCTAGGCTTACAACCAAAGATATAAGATACAAAGGAAATGAACAAGTGTAATACTTTATTATTAATTTTTATTATCATTATTTTAAAAGTCTGAAAATATAAATATAGACTGTGCCACCTAACCACATTTTCTGACTTTCAAAATTCAGATTAGCATTTGAATATAATGTAGAATTTCATTTTTAAATTCTTTACTCTGATTTAAAATAACTGGAGTGATGAAGTCAGAATTTGAAGTCCCCAACTTCTGCACGTCCAGTAATTTTACTGTATAAAGTAGAGAACATGAGTTCTTCATTTGGGATAAGAATGGAGATATTGCTGGAAATAAGGGGCTGCCAACTATAGGTCTCTTGACTAAAGTCAAACCAAATGGACTGTGAAATGATTACATCTATAAAAGACACATACAAAGGCCAATTCGAGGATAATGGGAGATGTTCACTCTAAACGCCGAAGAAGCTCATTGTTGTTAGTTTGGAGCTGGCAAACAATATCTTTGTTTAGATTAGCACATGCTGCAAAAATCCGCAGTGCTGAAACTTTAGATGCAGACCGAGTGGGTTGCTATGCAGTCATGTTTGATAGCAGGAAATGAAACAAAGCTTCTGCTCATTCTTTTTTACAACAGAAATTCTTTTAGCTTGTGTATTAATCTGATTTCATAATATTTTATTGTTTCCTGCCCAGGGATTTGATCTGGGAAAATGTAATATTATAAGGTTAAGATGGTCGCTTATTGGGTGATTTAGAGACCCAATTGTTGAGAGCAATTTTAAATCACATCATTTAAAGTCGACAATGATTCCCAGTCTACTTGCTTAGTTTGTTAGACCACATAAACAGAGGGCTGTAAGTTACCAGGATTTCACAAACACTTTAAAGAAAATGTTCTGGTGCTAGGAAATATGTTCTAAGAAAGGGATATTGCCAAGAATCTTTGAAAATTATAAAGCTCAGAATACATGCTCTATGCTATGCCAGGTTATGGTAGAAGGAAACGATAAATGCTGGTCACTATGGAAGCCACAAGTACATTTAACTGCAGAGGTTGTTGTCATTGCCTGGTTTTTTAGACAGGAGATGGGGAAAGGGCTTCCTATCCGCTTAGCTCTGAACAAATGATTGAGTCTAAACTGTTGTTTAACTTTTGAGTATTAAAATCGCCATGCTGGATTTATTTGTCTTCTCTCTTAGCTGTGTTTCTTCCTATTGATACTGCACTTTTACCCTGGCCCTGCTCTCAACACATCTAGTGGGTTTGTGGTGAATCCTAATGGGAATCATACTGACGTTTTCGTACACAACATCCTGCTATCTTCAGAAGAATTTTCACAAATGTAAATGCAATAGATTTAAAATTTGGATTCCTGGGACTGGAGAGATGGCTTAGTACTCAGGAGGATTTATTGCTATTCTAGAGGACTGGGATTTGGTTCTCAGTATCCAAAGTGTTCTCAAAGCCACCTGCAATTATTGGCCTAAGGATTTTAATGTCCTCTTCTGGTCTCCTTGGCTGCCAGACTCCTATTTATTTAGGGATCATGATAACACACACACACACACACACACACACACACACACACACACACACACACACACACACCCCACAATTTTTTAAAAAGAAAGAAATCTCTTAAACTTTCTTTCATTGAAAATTATAATGTAGTTTAATGTATTTACTATAGTATAGCCTATGATAGCACATATAAGGTACCATGGAATTTTATTCATGTACCATATAATCAACTTTTGCCTTTAAATATATTCTTTATTTTTAATTAATTAATTAATTAATTAATTAACATCCCAAGCACTGCCTCGCCTTCCTAGTACCCCCTCACTGACACCCTCTCTCCATCCCACCTCCCCTTCTCGTCTAAGAGGGTGTATTCCAAACCTCATCCCACCCCGGGAATCTCTCCCACTCTGGAATATCAAGTCTCTGCCAGATTAGGTGCATCCTTACCCATTGAGGCCAGACAAGGCAGCCCTATGGGAGAATAGATACAAGTCAGGATACAACTTTAGGGAGCGACTCTGTTACAGTTGTTGGGGAGCCCACATGGAGACTGAGCTGGACATCTGCTGCATATGTGCCAGGGGCAGCATTCCTGCCCATGTGTTATTTGGTTTGTAGTTTAGTTTCTGAGAGCTCCCAAAAGACAAATTTAGTTGACTTTGTTGGTGGTACTGTGGGTTTCCATACTCTTCAGTTCCTCCAATCTTTTCCCAAACTGTTCCATAAGAGTCCCGACCTCTGTCCAATGTTAGTCTGTTTTTGCATCTGTTTCAGTCAGTTGCTGGATAGAGCCTTGCAGAAGACAGTTATGCTCAGCTCCCAACTGCAAGCTTAACAGAGTATCAGTAGTGTCAGGGATTGGTGCTTGCCCATGGGATGGGTTTCAAGTTGAACAGGTTATTGGTTGGTCATTCCTTCCGTCTCTGCTCCATTTTTGTTCCTGCATTTCTTTTAGAGAGGACAAATTGTGGGTCAAAACTTTTGTGGGTTCATTGGTGTACTTATTCTTCCCTTGGTGATCCTTTCTGGCTGAAGGAGGTACCCTCTTTATGTTACATGTCCCGACTGTTAGGTATTCGAGCTAAGGTTACTGTATTGACTTCTGGGAGTCTTTCCCCTCTCGTGTCTTTGGGACCTCCTAAAGATTCTTCTCATTGCTTCATCGCTGGAGCCTGCAAATTTCTATTTATTCTCCTAGCCCTGTGGGTCTCTCTTCTGTATCTCCCCAAACCTGTAATTCCCCCATTTCTCTCTCCCCTCTCCCACACAGTTCCCTTCCTCCTTCTGCCTTCTATGACTATTTTGTTCCACCTTCTAAGTGTGATTCAACATCTTCAGTTGGGCCTTCCTTCTTGTTTACTTTCTTTGGCTTTATGGGTTGTATGTCATAGGTATTCTGTATTTTATGACTAATATCCACTTATAAGTGAGTACACCCATGCATGTAATTTTGATTCTGGGTTACATAATTCAGGATGATATTTTCTAGTTCAATCCATTTGCCTGAAAAATTCATGATATCCTTGTTTGTAATAGCTGCAGAGTACTTCATTGTGTAAATGAACCACATTTTCTGTATTCATTCTTCTGTTGAGGGGTATCTGGGTTGTCTCTAGTTTCTGGTTATTACAAATAAAGCTGCTATGAACATTCTGAAGCAGGTGTCCTTGTGATAAAGTGGAGCATTTTTTGGGTATATGTCCGGGAGCACTATAGTTGAGTCTCCAGGTCAAACTATTTCCAATTTTCTGAGAAACCACCAGATTGATTTTCAGTGTAGTTGTGCAGGTTTGCAATTCCACCAGCAATTCAGGAGTGTTGCCCTTTCTCCGTATCCTCACCAGTATGTGCTGTTACTTGAGTTTTGATCTTAGTCATTCTGATTTCTGTAAGGTGGAATCTCAGGGTTGTTTTGATTTGCATTTCCCTGATGACTAAGAATATTGAATATTCATTTAAGTGCTTCTTGGTCACTCTGTTGAGAATACTCTGTTTAGCTCGGTACCACATTTTAAAGCTGGTTATCTAATTTTTTGGTGTATAACTTCTAGAGTTCTTTATATATTTTGGGTATTAGCCTTCTGTCAGATGTAGAGTTAGTAAAGATATTTTTCCAACTGTCCTATTGACAGTGTTCTTTGCCTTACAGAAGCTTTTCAGTTTCATGAGGTCCTATTTATCATTGCTAATCTTTTCAGGAAACTGTCTCCTGTGTCAATGAATTTAAGGCTATTGTCCATTTTCTCTTCTATGATATTTAGTTTACCCATTTTTATGTTGAGATCCTTGAGCAAAATGTCTGGGTATAAAATTAACTTGAACAATTAAGAAGCCATCCTTTATACAATCAATAAATAGGCAGAGAAAGAAATTAAGGAAAAAGTACCTTTCACAATAGCCACAAATAATATAAAATATATTGGTATAATTCTAACCAAGCAAATGAAAGATCTTTATAACAAGAAATTCAAGTTCCTGGAGCAAGAAATTGAAGAAGATATCAGAAGATGGAAAAATCTCCCATTCTCATGGAACTAACATAGTGAAAATGCCCATTTTACCAAAATCAACCTACAGATTCAATGCAATCCCCATCAATATTCCAACATATTCTTTTTATAGACTTTGAAAGGACAATTCTCCCATTCATATGGAAAAACAAAAAACCTAGGATAGATAAAAATAATACTGAACAAAATAAGAACTTTGGGAGTAATTACCATCTCTGAACTCAAACTGAACTATAGAGAAATAGTGATTAATAACTGAATGATATTGGTACAGAAACAGACAGGTTGATCAATGGAATTGAATGAAAGATCCAGAAGTAAACTTACACACCTATGGACACTTGATTTTTGACTAAGAGACCAAAATGATACAATGGAAAAATGAAAGCATTTTCAAAAAATGGTAATAGTTTAACTGGATGTCTACAGGTAGAAGAATGCAAATAGACCCATATATAAACACCCTGCATAAAATCTCAAGCTTCTTATTCCTAATCTAGATGGGGTAGTACTTTTCTGTGATCCCGGCACTGAAAGGGAGAGGCATACGGGATGAGGAGGTCAAGGTCAGCTCAGTTTACATGATTTTAAGATAATCTATGTTCTCTCAGACCATCCCAAAAAGATTTACTAAGTTCTGATTTCTTTTCTTAGTGCTACACATTCTATTCCCAGATGGAATTATACTTCCCCTGAGGGATGCCTTAGTAATACATTCAATCCATGTGATTTTTAAAGATCATTTGCACAAACTATTCACATTGTAAAAATTTTAAGAATCATTAACTCGCCCCATCTATTTCCCCTGCATTGTACTTTCTCCTGTCTCAGGAATTGCCCAAGAATATTTGCATTGCATTTATGGTAAGATGAAGTAGGGGATATGTTTATGTTTCTCAGCCACTTTTGTTCATAGTTATTTAGTATTAATCCTACTGTAGGAATCAAAATCATACTTACTTCCATACCCACTTGACTTATTGAACCTTAAGGTGGCTGACTAGAGAGTTCATTCCAATATAAATATTCCTCAAATTACTGTGAAGTAGAAGAATATGGATTGCAGAACCATGCTTGGATTATATACAAGGAAATTTAGTTTGTAGAATTATCGACAAACCTGTTAGTGAATGGTGTCCTATTTGCTTCTATTTCTATGATAAACACATAATGACTAAAATCAATTTAAAGGAGGAGAGAAATGTTTTGTTTTGTTTTGTTTTACCTGTCCTGATCATACGTGGTCACGGAAGGAAGTAAGGGTAGAAACTCAAGCAGAAGCAGAGGCAGGTACAATGGGAGGAATCTTCTTACTGACTTGCATCCTCTGGTTTGCTCACTTACAATTTTTACCCAGCCATACACTATCTACCCACAGATGGTATCACCAATATCAGCCACAAGTTGAGAAAATGCCCTACAGATACGTTCATAATCTATTGTAATGGGAGTAACCCTTCAACTGATGCTTTTTCTTCTTAGGTGACTCTTGGTTTCATTAAGTTGGCCAAAAACTAACTAATCAATCATCTTAAGTTTAGCTACAGCATAAAATACTTCAAAGGCTTGAAATTTTACAGTTTTGAGTGAAGGAAACTTGAGAACAGATTTTTTTCTAAATTTGTGAGAATTATAAGCATTTAAATGATAACATCATCAATAAACTTTGAAGATGAAACATTTCTAATTGTTGTGTGTGTGTGTGTGTGTGTGTGTTTGTGTGTGTGTGTGCATGTGTGTGTAAGCAGGCTATCAGCAAATGTGGTATAGTGTTTCCTGTATATTTGTAGCTGGACCTAGGCTGGCTTGAGACGTATTTGAAAACCAACCACTGGATCTCAAGATTGCTTACCCTTAAACTTCAGAAGCAAACCCTGCTTTTGTTTCTTTATTAAATAGGAAGTTTAGGGACAATATTTAAATAAAAAAGTAAGGAACAGAAATAGTAGAAAAATTCAGTTGAAAGTTGACGATTGATAGGTTCTAATAAAAAAAAAATCAGTATTGTTCTCCTCAAATATCTCAATGAGACACTGCATCAGAGACTACACCATAGATATATCTTTCAGTTTTGGAAGCTGAGAAATCCAAGATCATGGTTTCTGGTTTGGTTATCAGTTTGAGTTTCCTCTCAGGTTTCCAAAGTGCTTTTTAATTTTATCTCCAAATACTCTTGAGGTACATATTTAAAGAAACATCTCATTTCTCTTATGAAACCACCAATCCTCACCTTTCTGACCACATCTAATTTCAATTACCTCCCAACGTCTCTATCTTCAAGTAAAATCACATTGTGGGTAAACAGAACACTAAGTGCACAGCCAAAAATGCCTCGTTTGCACTCAGGTAAAAGAAACTTCTTTTTGCATGCAACTTAGAAACCAGGCTCTCTTACAAACATTAGGTCAAATGACCAATTTACCAGTTTCCAATTCTAAAAAGAGCAGTTGTGGATCTCAGGAATGAAAAAAATAAACACAGTTCAATATGAATATGCAAATAAAAAAGACAAATAGACATCAAACAAAATGGAAGAGGCAACATTCGTGATGAGTGGAAGAAAAGCTGAAGAGTGGATAACAGTTTTAGGAAATAACTGACAGCATGTTTATTTCTCACATAAAAACTGAGCAGAGGAAACTCAGATGTAAAAGAAAAATCCCAGGATTACAATGAGAAAACTATCTCCTCCTCAGGTTTGCTGAGTCCACAACACTGAGATGACTGGGCTATGGAGATTGTGTCTAAAGAAGATATGTTAGCAAAAGAAAAGAGATCTACGGGTATGTCTTTTCATTTCAGCTTTCTACCTCATTTGGGGCATAACATGGATCATCGAAATGAGAAGGATCAAGGTATCAAATTCTTGGGACAGGTAGAAGTCCTTCTATAACTTCAGAATGACAAGTGAGCACAGATGAGTCTCCTTCACTAGGCTTTATTTTTAAAGCGCTTTATGGTGTTTTGTTTATAATATATTGTTTTTATACTTCTTATTTTATGCAATTTTTATATATTACTCTTTCATGATGGAATATGCAACTTATTTCTCAATTTGCCATTCATTTCACATATGTACATATAAGGCACACGCACGGCACACAAACAAAAATATATTTGCATAGATTCGTTAAGATGGATTTACTTTCTTTATGTAGTTTTTATTTGGCTGACTTCATTGATTTTTAAAGCATAGTCTCTCTTTGCAGCCTAGACTATTCTCATATTTGTTATCCTCCTTTCTTGATCTCGTGGATGCTGTGACTACAGTCATCAGGGATTGCTGCAGGAATCTCTATGGGATGAGGACTCTCACCCAGTGAGGGTGGAAGAGAGGAGATATATTCTTGGATGGACTGTAGCCAGGGTAGCTGCTGGAAGACTTTAGTCCAAAATCCAGTTTGCATTCTCATTTTATACTCTAAAACCACAGGTGGGCTGAGCAAGCAAGCAAGCAAGCAAGCAAGCAAGCAAGCAAGCAAGCAAGCAAGCAAGCAAGCAAGCAAGCAATGCAGGGCTTTCCAGAAGCATTCCTTGCAGTCAGGTTGGTGGCTTTTGCTTTTTAAGGGCATATGCTACAGTTAACAGGTGTAAGCTTTTGTGCCTTAGTTGGGGTTTCTATTCCGGCACAAACATCATGAACTAGAAGCAAGTTGGGGAGGAAAGGATTTATTCAGCTTACACTTACACATTGCTGTTCATCACCAAAGGAAGTCAGGGTTGAAACTCAAGCAGGGCAAGAAGCAGAAGCTGATGCAGAGGCCGTGGAAGGACGTTACTGGCTTGTTTCCCCCTGACTTGCTCAGCTTATTTTCTTATAGAACCCAGGACTACCAGCCCAGGGATTGCACCACCCACAGTGGGCTGGACCCTCTCTCCTTGATCACTAATTGAGAAAATGCTTTACAGCTGGATCTCATAGAGGCATTTCCTCAAGGAAGGCTCCTCTCTCTGTGATAACTCTAGCTTGTGTCAAGTTGACATGCAACACTGGCCAGTACAGGTTGATAACGGCAATGGCTTTTGTGTTTCATCTATTTTCTCCAGGTTGTTCTATTTCAGATAGTAAGACGAAATCATGTTTGGCAGTAAGCAGTACAAGCCATGCTTTAAGTAAATCACTAAATAAATCAATATATCAGTATTTAGTAATTGGTCTTTTCTAATTCATTCTACTTCACAGTTAAGCATATTTGTTCATGGTACTTTTTTGTTATCAAAAATGTTTTAAAAGATTTACTGTAATTATACTTATATGTTTGTGTCAGTAGTGGTCTCTACAATCCATACTTTAACGGCAGAGTGGTCAATTTAGACTCCCATATAAACAATTCTTTATTTTATTAATATTGTTAAACTCACCTTCTTTTCCCTTCTTGCTCCAGATATAGAGATGCAGTTAAAGCAATTCATATCCATTTTATTTAGTGGCTAAATAAATATTTACAGTCACATTTTTGATTCATTTTGAATTTATCTTGAGGAAAATGTAACATGTGTATCCATAGCTACTAAGTTATTCCTAAACCATTTGTGTTTTTTAAAAAAAATCCATGTTTTCCTCAATAATTCAAGATTGTACATTTACCACACATTTATTTACTATATGTGATTGGGTGTCTTTCTGAGATTTTTTTATCTTGTTATGCAGATTTTTTTGAATGTGTTTGTTATGAAACCATATTGCTTTAATTTTAGGTACTTTATTATATAATAGCATGTCTAACAGTTGATAAGGACAGTCTGTCACCATTTTTCTTCTCTAGTTTCCAACTGTTTATAGCTTCTTCTTACCTGTTTGTGCTTCCACGTAAACTAGGGCTGATACTAGATTTTTATATTCACTTAGCAAAGCTTGTCATCTTAATTACTTCATCGTGCTGTGATGACAAGCTACAGTAACTTCTGACTTAGAAGACACAGAAACTTACTGTCCGTGTATCATGCCATAGTGACAGGTCCACATTCTCTTTGAAGCTTCTAGGATAAGTCCTTATTTTCTCCTAGGTTCTGCTGCTCTCCAGTCAGCCTTAAGATGCCTCCCTTGGTTGTAGATTAATGTAGTTTCTATTCCCATCACCAGGCACATATATTCTTCTTTCTGGGTCTCTATCTCTTTTTGTAGGAGAACATTAGTTGTATTTTGAACCAACCAAATGACTCCATCCTGACTAGATTATATCCATTAAAGTCGTGATTTCGAAAAACAGCCAGATTCATTCAGCTATTAAGCTTCAGATGTTAAGGCTTTGGCATATGTTATCACAGGAAAACTCTTCTATCATACTATCATCTAATCTCAGGAAAATGGAAAATCCCTTTTCATTTGTCTGTTTGTCTGTCTGTCTTTCTCTATGCTTGTATGTATGCAAGTCCATAGCATGTATTTATTTCACTATAACAAACATAGCCTCTTTTTATATTTTCTATCTAACATTTTTTGAATGTATGGGGATTTTAAGTCTTAATGTTGACTTTGTAGTTTGCCACTAATTATTTGCTGTAGAATAAAAGCATGCTGGTATAAGGTTCAAATATTTACTTGATTCAATATATTATTATTTCCTTTCAGTTGGAATGTGTCTCTCATCTTTTTGTTTAAATATACTTGCTAATATGTTTAATGTATCAATAAAGATTGATGCATATCTATTCATTTATGTATGATGTGTCTACTTCGATCTTTTTTTGTCTTTCTAAATATGTCCGTTTTTTTTTAATTGGATGTTTCTTTAGTTATATTTTAAATGTTATTCCCTTTCCTGGTTTCCTGTCTATAAGCCCCGTCTCTCCTCCCCCTTCTATAAGGGTGTTCCCCTCCCTATCCACCACCTCTTCCTGCCCCCCATCCCAAATTCCCTTACACTGGGTCCAACCTTTGGCAGGACCAAGGGCTTCTCCTTCCATTGGTGTTCAACAAGGCCATCCTCTGCTACAAATGCAGCTGGAGCCATAGGTCAGTCCATGTACAGTCTTTGGATGGTAGTTAAGTCCCCAGGAGCTCTGGTTGATGGGCATTGTTGTTCTTATGGGTTTGTCAGCCCCTTCAGCTCTTTCAATCCTTTCTCTAATTCCTCCAAAGGGGGTTCCGTTCTCAGTTCAATGGTTTGTTGCTAGCATTCGCCTCAGTGTTTGACATGCTCTGGCTGTGTCTCTCAGGAGACATCTATACCCAGTTCCTGTCAGCATGAACTTCTTAGCTTCATCCATCTTATCTAGTTTGGTGGCTGTATATATATTGGCCACATGTGGGGCAGGCTCTGAATGGCTGTTCCTTCAGTCTCTGCTTCAAACTTTGCCTCCATATCCCCTCCTATGGATATTTTTGTTCCCCCTTTTAAGAAGGACTGAAGCATCACACTTTGGCCATCCTTCTTCTTGAGCTTCATTTGGTCTGTGGACTGTATCTTGGGTAATTTGAGCTTTTGGGCTAATATCCACTTATCAGTGAGTGAATGATCTGTTTCTATTATCTGTCATCTATCTATATTTATGTACCTATGTACCTATGTATGTATGTATCTATCTATCTATCTATCATCTATCTATCTATCTATCTATCTATCTATCTATCTATCTATCTATCTATCTATCTGTTTAACATCTATTTCAAAGGGCTGTTATCCATGCATTCAAACAGTACATATTTGAAAATATTTAAAACCAAGTTTATGCTCAGACATACCACCACTTCAGCAACAAGAAATTTGAGACTAGCTTGAGTATATAGTGAATTTGAAGCTAAACAGAATTAAATAGCAGATAGTGGGATCCTGTCTCAAACAAACCAACAAACAAACAATCCATTTTTGATAGGTTGTGGTTTTCTGAAGTGATCTCTGATGTAAAGAGAAGTTTTTTTGTTATTGTCATTTGTTTAATTTTGTTTTGTTATGAGGGGTGAAGACTACACTTATCTGTGTGTATAAGGAAAAATGTTTTCAGATTATTGTTAGGGACTATGTTGGTTTAGTAAATTCGTGGTTGTAGATTCTCCTCCAATAACCATAACTTTGCCATCATTAAGTAGTTTCTAGTACCAAAGACTATTTATGGATCCAGTGCAATCCTCATCTTATTTGTCACAGAAATGGAAAAATAAAATTCTTTATTGAAATTAATCTGACTTTTCTTTTATTAATGTTTCTATAAACAATATAACATAACATCTAGAATTTATATTACATTATGTTAATTAGGTATCAAAACATCCTAGAAATTATTTAATCTATATGAGAAATAAGATATTCATAGGATGTATGTAAATGTTTTACTATTTAAATGAAACTATAGAACAAATGTAAACATAAGTCCTGGAATGACACCTGATTGACCCTGAGGGATGTTAATATTTTTGTTGTTGCTATTAATCCAGTGAAATGGATCAGTAGATAAATTTACCTGACATGATCTCAATCCCCCAACTCAGATAAAGTTAGAAAAATAATCCTCTGTGCACACACACACATACGTACACACACACACACACACACACACACTACAATGTGCAAAACGAAACAAATGGATGTAATGAAAATTCAAATTAAAAACAAAGAAATACCTATCATATTGTGATCAAAAATGCATGTTGAACTTTGTTAGTTTTTATTCATGTATGAAGAAAAGTCAATATGATGAATTCTATCAAAGACTTACCTGGTGTTAAAATGTGTTTAAATAACTGAAGTAATTGGAGTATGTTTTGTCATGATTATCTTTAAATGTAGTTATATGTCTTTGCCTACATTTTCTTTAGCGTTTTCTCTTGATTTTTATAAAGGGCCATATTTTTAGGTATTTTTATTTCAAAAAAATGTGTTGACTTTATGAGAAACCTTGAATATTCCTTTTATTTCTATGAAATATAGTAAAATAGACTATCATAAGTACACTTTGATGGGTACAGCTTTCACAGCAATGAACTCCTATGGAACTGTAGAGGCCTAGTGTTTTTCCTTGGCCGACTCTTTTCCAGTGTCTGTTATTTCTGTTGTCAGCTTGTCTTTGTTACAGTACATTTTGTTGAACAGTTCTTCAATTTCTTCTAAGTTCCTACTTTCACTTAGGCAGAGTTGAATATAGTATTAAAATATTTTACAATTGTAAAAATACTTCCTTATGGCTCATTATCACAGATTCTTTCTCCATTTAGAAGTTCTGTAATTACTTTCAGCACTTTTTTTTTAGCTATCAGTGTTTATATCTTGAAGTTTCCCATTAACCTTAAATATTTTTTCGTGCTATTGTAAATAAATTAGTTTTCTCAGGTTATTCTGGGTTTGTTTATTGCTAGAATATGTATCATATAGCTTGCATAGTGCTGAATTTATTGTTTCTTGAGTTGATTACTGTTTAATTTCCAAGATTTTCTATGAGCTAGATAATGCCATCTGTGAACTGGGAGGATTTTAATTTTTTAAATTTGGATGCTGTCTTTTATTTTCCTTTACTTAATTTCTATGGGCAGACATATAGTACTCAGCTTAGCAATTTTGTTATAAAGAATAAAACATCTCATAACAATAAAACAATTTCCTCACTGGTCTCTCTGACCCCTGGTGCTATTGCTAAAGAGCACAAGCCGTGCTGTGTCTAAATTATGGTCTTATTTCTTACTGTTCCTGCAGAGATGTCACCTAGGAGTCTCCTCAGTGACACTTCCAGTCATCACACCTGTGATTCTACATTTATGAACTGCTATCATCCTCACAGATTCTTTTATTGGTTTTTCTCATTTTGTTCTAATAATTTTTAACCTAGTATGTACTTTATTTGTAAGTACATTCTTACAACAATTACTTCTCTAGAAAACCAATACCACAAAGCAGGTGCATTTGCTCCTCTTGGTCACTTGTATCCTTATTTGTTCTAGGAGAGTGGCTGGCACAAAGCAGGTGTGAGGTAAATATTTATTGATAAATAAATGAACAGTTTGGAGAAAACTTAGTCTTTTTATCTTTCCATTTGGAATTAGTAAGTCCCACAAAGAAAAATTAACTATAGCTATATGTTTTTATATTATTTCATAATAACCTACAGAATACCATAGTTTTGTGGTATTATATGTAGCTTTTGAACTATATACTATTAACATAATTTTCTTTGGCCACACCATATTCATCTCTGCATTCTGAGGGTGTAAAATCCTAGCCAGGACATATTATGCTTTAAAATAATATTAATTAAAATAGTTTAAACGAAGTGAACATGTTGACTGCATGCCTCACTCCAACTTTCATCTGACACATAAAGATAAATATTGTTCCCTCTTCAAAATAAAATTCTCTTAGTGTTTAGAATCACAGAATATTTTCAGTTCTATGTTAAGCATGAAGGTGGCATGCCAGTAGTTAGAGAATTTAGAACCAGAGAAGAATCTGTAATAAATAATTGAATTAAGACAATTGCTTGGCAATACCTGAACATGAGGCAGTGTATTTCTGAGACCATAAGGCCTTAACTAGTTCTAATGTCAATAAGAAAAATAGAATAACCAGAAGTATTCAGTATTCACAGGAGTGTACTTCGGACTTACATTCCAGAGCAGTACCTAGAAAATTATGTAAAGAAAATCATGACTATGGAAAAATAAAAATGAAATGACATTTGTTCCTTAAGAATCTTTTCAGAGGCTCTATGATGTACACACACACACACACACACACACACACACACACACACACACACACACCTTCTTCAAAAGTCTCTGTTTAAAGAATTCTTCAACATCTTTTCTTGGTCACTTTTCTCTTTGAGACACATTTCAGATGGATTTCTTATGTGAACAACTATAGTATGGCCTAAGGATTTTAAAGGACATCTGAATGAAAGAACCTGGCAGAGGTAGGAGCATTCTATATGGTTCAATGGTGGGTAAAGGGCTGAGGGACCAGCAAGAACCATGTTTATACCACAGAGCTTTGTGCCAGCCCTTCATTCCAGCACCAACAATCATGTGTTGCTCTCATACAGGACATTTTCATTCAGAAAGACAAGCAGGCTGACTGTATGAGCTCTTTGAGTGCTGCCTTAAGGTGACTTAGTCTGAGAAATTGCTTTGTTTGTAGCAGAGTTGATCCTCTGTGCAGTCTGGTAGTCTGAAATGATCACAATCATTATAGGTATTTTCAGGCAGTATGATTAGATCAATATTGTTTGCAGTTACGAAGCATTTTTTTCTCCTTGGTCTTCTTGGAAGTGATCTTCATTTTTATTCTATCATTTGATGGAGTTTGCTTCTCTCCAACAGAATAGCCCCCACATATGAAATATTTCACAAGACAGTACAGCAGCTGTGTGAAAAAGCTGGTTGATTTCAAAGTGATCTCTAGTGTTATGACTGTCCAGTCTCCAGCACAGAACCAAGTGTGATGATAGCCTCTATAAAAGGTTACAGTCTCTGTAGACTATAGAGGTATTGGCTCCAAATCAATGAAGAATAATACCAACATATTCTGTTCTTAGATTTGTCTGAGACAAAAATAAATGTATAAAGCACTGGATTTAATTAAATAAATATTTGGTGACTACCCATCAGTTTCACACTAATACTTAGAGTGAAACAAATGCTCTCAAACTTTAATCAGCAGAGCACTGGCTATCCTGAGAGAAGATTTTCTTCCATACCTCTATGTAATTCCATGCTGAAACATTTGGTGAAAGACTAGCAGTTCTGCCACCACAGATTTTCTGATTCCACACCAGTTCCCCCTGATACATCAATGTTAGGACAGTCAGATGTCATTTTGACAGTTAGGTCCTCAGGTAGGAATCTGTCAATAACTTATCATCTATAGGTTACTTTCCATAAAATTAGAAATAGAATGAGGAAACCCAAACAAACAAGATATATATTTATCTCATATATTATCATTTTGCAAAGGAAAGAAAATAACAGAAAAATAAAGTGTCATCAGACATAAATATCAAGTGACTCAAGATACAGAGGGAGCTGGAAGCAGTGAGAGATTTCATGATGTAATTCTGGAAAGGGTTCAATCAAAGGTCCATTTGAGTTTTATCAGTGTCAATAATATAGAGATAAATGCAAGTGAGGACTATACAGGAGACTAGAAACAACATAAACAACGGAAAAATAGAGAAAAATGTAGGTGAAGGTTAATGTGTCAGTAGATAAGGAACAGAGGATCTAGAGGCAGGAGCTTTATAGATGCTTGTTTCCTTTAAAAATGAACACAGGGAAGTATTAGGCTAAGGAATCCTGAAGACCATTGAAGAGTTGCACAAGAGTTAAGTTTGGTACATGCTATGTTTTACTATTTAAAATGTGCTCTTCTCCCAGGACGGGATGTGCCAGGATGGGTGGGTACCCATGGGGATTTCCCATTCAGGAGAAGGGGAATTGGTGATAGGAGGAGATATTTGTCAAGGTGAAACTGGGAGGAGAGGAGGGAAGGGGTTGCAGTCAGGATGTAAAGTGAATAAACTAATGAAGAAAAATTGTGCTCTTGAAGAAAGGAAAGGGTCTATTGTATCATCTGTTCAGAAAATATTGGTGGGCTAGTTAAAGAATTGGGGCCCAAGGGGATGGTTCTGCCTGGTCTAGTCCATCTTGAGTCACATGAATCATTAAGGAAAGTTATAGACGAAGCTCCCACTGATGCCCCTTCTTCACTCACCAATGCCTTAGGGAACCCTGGCATGGGTTCCACAGGAGGGCGGGGCAGTGGTGCTGAGCTTAGGCGTCTGGATGAGTAATGTGAATCATTGCAAGATTTAACAGTGTTATACCATGTTCTTTAGGCTTAAAACAAAGATTGTGCTGTCAGCTATTTTATGTGAGAAAGAACACTTTTTTTTTTAATTTAGCGATTGAATTGCCCATATATATAACATCGCAAACCTTCTGGATAGCCAAGAGTTCACATGATCTCTGCTTTACAGATAAGGCTGGGAGTTAAAAGTTGTATTGGTTGTATTAGTTTCTTTAGTGTATGATTAGTACATATTGATGCAGTTCAAGAAATATTTAGCGTCCCAAGAAAACAAAACAGACATCTCCCTCAGCCGTTAGCTTACAATAGTAGTAAGAACCTTATGTGTTACACAGGAGGAATCATCAGTGACTGAGTGCCCGCCCTCATGGTGCTTCAGTGTAGTGTAAGCAGTTAAAGATGCCCACCCCTTCACCCCTAAATGGGCCTCACTACTTATGTAGTCCTGGTTGGCTTGGAGTTCATTCTGTAGACCCATAGAGGTCTGCCTGCCTCTGCCTTCTTAGAGACATGCTTCCCCAAGCCTTGCAGGAAACCACTCTTGAGTTACTGAGAGATAGAATGAAACTGTAAAATCTCAGTGGATCTAAAGTAGAAAATTGCTGATGCTCTTTCTCTGGTGAGTCCTGGCTAAAGTGCTGTGACCGCCCAACCTAAGCAAACTGGGCCAAGCAAACTTTGTGGCACCAGAAAGCATTCATAATTCCATAAGAGAATAAACAATTTTCCAAATTAGTGCAGAGTTAATCATAGGTGGATTGTGCAGGAGAAGCACTTATTACCATTCCAGCAGTGAAAAATAATTTTTTCTGAGTTAGCACTGTGCAGATCACTGGTGTGGCGCAAGGGCAGTCCATTCCCATTGGCATTTGAGGCATTCGGTTTTCTTACGTCTAAACTCACTGGATCCTGATCAGAACCTGCGAAGATGTATCTGGGAGTCTCTCTAAGCTCCTTAAGTTCAGAGTTAGAGTCTAGTTTCAAACACTATTCTGATTTTGAAGCATCAAGTCTTTTACCCAAAATTCACTTGCTTGTCCTGCTTAACTACACATGGAAGGGGAAGTAAGGGGTCTATTGATTACAGCTGGGCAACACACCCTTGGCTGAATCTGACCTAGTTGCTGCTGCACGTCAGGCTCAGCTTGTAAGACGGAGCATTTCAGGCATCCAGCACCCATTGCTTGTCTTCTTGATTTTTATTTCTGCCTCAGGCTCTCCCTGAAGCCATGGGAGCTAGCTCAGCCTGGATGAATTGAAGTGGATTAGAACAGCCTATAAACTAACTTTTACTCCAGGAAGGACAGTCTTGAGAGTTAAAGGCTTCCTTCCTTTTTCGGTCTTTCAGGAAGATTGTTCTGGGGCACTTTTCATAGGGTCCCTCAATGGGTCACCGGAGGACCGAGACCCACTGCTCACAGACATATGTAGCCCCATAGTGAATGCTTCGTTTTTTTCCTCATTTTTTCTTGCCTCTACACTTTCTGCCTCCTGCTTCCTGAATCCACATCTAAAATAAATAACCTGTGTCCTCGCCCCTGTCACAGATTTTGCTGTCAGGGAAATTCTAATGAGGACAATCATTCTAAACATTGAATTTTTTAGTAACAATTTTACACTACATTACAGTTGGAGGCTGCTAGGTCGGCAGCAGAAAGCAATATGTTATGATATTTCACTACCATATTCACTACCAAACTTCAACTTAAAAAAAATAGCACCAAGAACAAAGCATGCATAAAACATGGACTAAATTCTGAAAGGAAATTCAACTACGGGGAAAAGCACCACTGGAAAGTCCATTAGAGAAACTCGGCTGAAAATACAGAAGGCCAAATACCTATCGAACATTTGTGAAGCCACTATTTCACCGGGAAAATGTTGTGTGCCAACTCCCGTGTGTTTGTATAATTCTACTTATGTTCATTTAGCCATCTTGCCGATATCATAAACAAAGAGTATGTTTTTGGATATTTTTAACTTGTATATCTTGTGTAGATTTTCAAAACTTTAAGCAATATGATTCATCCTTAATTCAGTGCACTGTACAGAGAGTGCCAATGTTTTAGAATTTATCTGAGGTAAGTGAATTTCTTCATGATCTAGTTTTCTTACAAAAGGCCACACACTTTTCAGAAAGTTTACTTCCCTGCATTGTGCCATTCGCGTATTATTTCAGAGGCAATTTCTATACTGTAAGGTTAGTCTTTGAAGGGTTTCTATGTTTGCCTGTCTCCTTTAAATGTCAAATATGGGAACATAGAAAAAGCAAACACCATGTATCAAATGATCTATCATTCATTGGAAGGTGATGGATAGGGTCAGACTTACTCAGGCAGTAAATCCATTTTCCCATCCATTTTCTCAGGAAGCTGTTGACATACCTTTTCAAAGTCTCCTCTTGATGTAAAATATTGTCTCCTCCGCATTGCTCCCTTCTCCTTTTCTTCCACGCAGGTCAAATTGGCAGTAAGATTTCAGAGATCTTGATGCTCTTCTAAAAACAAAATACATCTGATATAGTCAATAAAAGTCAACGCCCTGACAGCTAGAATTTTGCAATGAAAATAAACGACCATATGAGTTGTCTTCAAAATGGAAATGCGTTGGAAGTAAGGTAATTATTTATTTCACACATGGAAACAGGTGGATCTGCTATTTGGAGATCCAAATGAGCATGCCAGTTAGAGCACCAGGTTTGCCACAAGTGGAACCTCACTTAATTTCCCTGTCTCAGGGAGGTTTTTTTTGTTATAAAGTAAGTTTTGAAAAATAATACTTATGCCCATTCAGAAACTGATGGTAGAATGCTAGTGGATCAGAAGAGGATATCCTCACGTTTTATCTACCTTCAGACTTTTCAAGATGGCAAACTTGCGAAATCCTGGGTTCTTTCCCATGAAACAAAAGATTGTTACTATGTATCTCATGGTGTTCACAATAGTATGGAGCATATAAGTGTAGGTATAGAAAATATAGCAAAATCTGATGTACGTTGTAGAGATCTTTGGTAAGGGATTAAAGTTCTTAAGTCGTATTAACTAGGAACAGGCTAACACCGAGATACCTGCTTTTGTTTTCCTTTTCTTTGGCTTTTCATTTTAATGTCAGATGAATGAGATGTGTTCAAAGGGGCCTTGGAGCAGAGGTTAAGCAGACGGGAACAGGCACTGTTTAATGCTGCTGAGCATTTCTGCCTGAGGCTTCTTTTGTATTGACACCGTCTTGAAGTCTTATAGTTTCTGTGAATGGGTGTACATGCAGACCCAGAACAGCTCCTCTCCCCTCTCCATGCTGAGAGAGAGAGACCTTTATGCCTTATGCTGGCAGACTTGAGTGGGTAACTGTCAGCTATGCAGTCCTTTCTCTGGCAAGCAGGCACACGGTTCTCACAGCAGCAAGGCTATTTTCGATATTTCCCAATCACCCCAGCTGCAAGAACTACTACAACGGAAGCGAAGATCTGCGTCCAGAATCACTTGCTCAAGTTACAGCTCTCGAGGCAACCTGCACCAGCTTTGGAAAGACATATCTTAAGCAAGGTAAGGCTGAGCTTCAGGGGATCCTGCAATGAAGGTGAGGAGGAAACATGTCCTCAGTAATCCAGCAAGAAGTCAGTGATTGGAGGACCTAGAAGCTGTGTTCTGATTGGAGCAAATATAATTCTTCATTAACATGTCACATCCTCCTTTCTGGTTATTTAATTAGCATGCTCTCTTTGTGCTGGACAGAGCAGTTATGAAGATCCAGAGAACATCCAGTGAGAGAAGTGATCCAAAAAAGGAGGTAGAAACCACGAAAGAAGGTGCGTGAAGTAGAGAAGGTAGAGAGGCAAGATTATAGAAAGTAGAGGTGAATGTGGTGGAGAAGGCACCATGAATCTTAGGAATGGACAAAATGCTAAGGGGTTCAATACTCAGACTAAGGAGCTTTGATACTATATAATGTAAAAGGTTCAACACCAAAAATAGGCGAAATTACACCAATTGTTTTCTGCTACATAGTGCTAAGAATTTTACTGGCTGTCTAGTCCCAGGGAACTGGCAACAGAACTCAGAACATCAAGTCTCTAACCTGAACACTTTAAGCTAAAAGGCTCTGCATCTAAGGCTTGGCCTGGAGTCATACGTTTTAAATTCTCATGTTAGAGCTGCATACCTTTGTATCTGCATAGCACTCAAGGGAAAAATGACTAGTAGCACCCACAAAAGATGTTCCTCATTTACTCAAAATTTCCACTGAAGTAGAACAAAAATATTCTAGGCAGCTCATGGAAGACAGCATATATGTATGCAACCACAGTTGATGGATAAAGAGGCCATGAGTTTGAGAGAAAGCCAGAAATATCTGGGGATGGTTTCAAGGGAGGAAAGAGAAGGGAGAATCGATGTAATTATAATTTCAAAAAAATGATCATTAAAAATATTTAAAACTACAAAAAATGAAAAACAAAATTTGAGGTTTGAAAGATGTGTTTACATGCGTGAGTGAAACAGCATAACTTTGAAGACATGGCTGCCTTGCAGGAGGCTATGAAATCCACACTTAGGAGGAGTAAAGGGGGTTTGATCTATGTTGCTACAGCAGGACAGTTTCCCTTGTTACAGCTTTTTGATATGAAGGGGCTGATACTTTCTTTTAGGTCCTTGACATCTTTGAAAAATCTTTCCTATTTACTAAGGAAAAGGAAGGCAGAGTGTGCTGTGTTCAGTTGATGGGTTAGCTGCCTTGCTTCTTTGCTCTAATGGCCTAAAGAGAAATGGATGGAGGATCCTGTGAAAACAGACCTTGCCTTTTAAATATCTTTACTGAATGTGCTTTTGTTTTCTCCCAAATATTGTTCCTTAAGCATCTTCATTGTACATGTATGCTTTTGCCTATTGCTCTACTTGGACCACAGATAAATTCCTGAAAGAAAAATATTTACTATGAAGTTAAAAAAAAACTGTCAGCTTGGCTTGACTCTAGGTTTTTATTTTGATATCAGTGGTACATATCATTAAAGACAACTACCAAATTTTAAGTGTTATGCAATCTGTGGTAAACAGTATCTAAGGTCTGCATGTGAGCAGCATTAATGTGTTGTTTTGTGGAGTCAAAAGTAGGCATCTGAGAGACTGTAGCTTTGTTCTGCTGTTGTAATGGTCTATTTTGTTAGCACAGGCTCCCAGCTGCTTCTTAATGAGATACAGGCATAATTCAGAGAAAAACAGACTGCGAAACCAAGACTATTGGGAGCAAGTGGTACAACGAGAGTTAGAACAAAAAGAAAACAGGTCACAAAAGACACCAGGCTGCCCTGTGGTATCTTCTAATCACAGGCAGATGCAGAATGGGACCCACCTTGCATCCAAAAGCCCCAAATATTAATTTGGCAAATTTATAATGAATGAAGGGGCATTTTCAATTCTAGAAGCTCTGGGTCAGTTATTCTTTTGGTTGATACTTGTGGCCTTTAAATGTGTGTGGACAGTTGAAAAGATCTCTAGTGAAAGGATTCTGAATTGAGATCACTGATAGGTATGTATAATTCTGAAAAATAAATTAGAAATAGTATAATATTTTCAAGTACTATATCCTCTTTTTAAGGTTTTTATTATTTTATTTATCAATACTTTTTTCTTTTATTGAAAATGTGTTTTGTTTTCCATATAGTAAATCTGGTTACAATTTTCCCTTTTTCTGACCCCAGATTCCACCTCCCATCAGATTTGCCTCTTTTCTGTCTCTCATTAGAAAACAAACAGACTTCTAAGGAATATAATCATTTTTAATGTTTGATAATTGCCAAATGAGAAACTTTACATCGAGTACCAGATTTTTTTCCTTTTTTTCTTTCTTTTCATTTCTTTTATTTATTTATTTTTTGAGTCAATGTCTTACTCCATAGCCCAAGTTGGCCATAAACTCACTACCTATCCCAGGCTGGCCCCCAAATCATAATCCTCCTGTTCCAGTTCCTGAGCACTAAGATTGTGAGTCTCCACGTCTTACTCACTGGCATAACCTTTTGATTCAATTATGAATTACCAAGTGGGTGAGCAAATAGAAGTCTAGTAGAAGGGTAGACCGGTCTACTCCCCAGAAGTGTGTTGCTCTGATATTTTGCTGAAGAGAGTTTCTCAGGATAGTTACATATAGATTTCATTGCTCTACATGTCAGAAATGGGAGGAACTCATTGAGCACCAATACTTTCCTTAAAATGTTTAGGTTATCTGTGAGTGCTATGAAATAATATGAATGGATGGGAGCATGGTAAGTCCTGTCTTCCAGATTGTGATGGCATTATCCCAAAGGGGTTCTGAGAAATAGTGCCCAATGAAACCAAGCACTAAGTTTTCAAAAGGAGAAACCACATCTTTTATTAACAGTACTTCTCAAAAATGCAAAACAAGCATCTGGATAGTCAAAGGTTTTCTTAGATTAAAAAATAAAATCTGTCAACATCAGCATACAGTACATGCTGTATACCCATGCTTATTTGGTAGAACTCACTATAGCCACATCGTGGAATCAGCCTGGGTTCCCCAAAATGGATAACTTAGCAAAGAAAATGTGATATCCATCCCAAGAACGTTTTATTCAGCCACTGGAGTTAAGATGTTGTTTACAGAAGATAGTTAAACTGAGATGATCATGTTCAGTGCAGCACTATGGTCTCAGAATAGCAAATATTACTCTTACAAGGGAATCCTAGATTAAATAAAAGACATAAATGTGGAAATAGGATGTGGGTAAGAGGAAGGAAACAAGAAAGGTTATGTCATGTGAGGAATGCATACTATTGATGAAAATATCAGATATATGAATGTATAAATATATTTACATATTCATCTACATGAATATGACCATCCAATAATGAACTCCATTATTGTATAACTTAGTATATACATATAAAAATAAAAGTGGGTGAGTGATGAGTTGAAGCAATTTCTGTTTTTGTTTGTTTGTTTTTGAGGCAGGGTTTCTCTGTGTAGTTCTGGCTGTCCTGGAACTCACTCTGTAGACCAGGCTGACTTTAAATCTGAGATCTGCCTACCTCTGCTTCCTGAGTGCTGGCATTAAAAGCATGTGCCACCACTGCTCAGTTTGCAATTTCTCGATTAAAATATTTATATCATTGCTCCCTTCCTTCCCCTATGCTAACCCTTCCTGCGTGTCTCATGCTTTCCCTAATCCAAGTCTCCCCTTTCACCAATGATTATTGTTACATACATATGCATAAATATATAAATACAATATAATATGTCCATTTAGTATTTCTTGCACGTATATGATTTCAGTGTTGACCATTTGGTATTGGAGAGCCAGTTAAAGGGCTCATCCTTAGGCAAGACTAATTTTCGTTCTCCTAAAAGTGGCTTTCATTCTTTTTCCAGGGACAGAGAACTAAGGATTCACCTCCTCACACCATGTACCGTGTCTTACTGTGTCATCTATTGATTTTGTTTTGAGACAAGGGTTCATTATGTAGCCTTGGCAGGCTTGCAACTCACTATGCAGATCAGTTGGTCTCAGACTCGGATCATCTGGCCTCTGCCTCTTCAATACTGAGGTCAAAGTCATGAGCCACAGCACCTGGCTCCTGTATTGAGTTAAAAAGGAGAAGAAGGATTTATTTATTATTATTACGTTTATGTGTGAGTGTCACATGTGTATCTAATCCCTGCAGAAACTGAACATCCAGAACTGGATTTACTGGCTAGTGTGAGCTGTAATGTGACTCCTGAGAACGGAGCTGGGTTCTCTGCAAGAGCAGCAGATGCTCTTAACTACTGAGAAGTCTCTTCAGCTCTCTGAATTCCTCTTCCCCCCAGGGTACTTTTAATCACAGTAACAGAAAAGAAACCAATACACATTCATCATTAAGTTAGGAAAAATTGCATTTCTCATGCCATTTCCATATATCCCTGCATATTAGTTATCATTGTCTGTAAACCTTAGTGAACCACGGACCTATTCTGCCTCCCTTCCTATTTCTAAGTAGATGCGGTATTTCTCTGACATGAAATGGTATCCAATTCACCCTGAGATAGCAAGGAGAATTTTACATTCCATTTCCAAATAGATAATTGCTCCCTTCAAGATTTCTAGATGGAAAGTTTATGTAAATTTTCTTGCAATTTCATTATATGTGGTACATTTTTTTTTCATTTCTGCTCCAGATATTAAAAGAAACTTGTCTTGCAAGTTAAACTATTTTTCTTTAACTCTGGGAGTTATGAGTGTAGGAAACTCACAGACAGCACAGGCGCAGGTGGACAGGAGTGCTTCTTTTCCAGTGCAGGGCTTCTGCCTTGGTGGCTGACTTTCAAACACTCAGACCTGTTCCAGCTTATTCCACAAATCCTTCAATTAGTACCCCTGGCTCCGAGAAATGTTTCCACACTCATGCTGAGCCACTCTCCTAATGTAATACAACATAGGGAGAGTTAAAAGTCATGGAAGAGCAAGGAATGCTTAAGGGTGCTAAATTAGTGGTACCTTACATAATTTCAAATATTTATGCTGCAAATTTTGGAGATGTTATTGTGACTAATGAGGTTGTTTCTTAAAATGCCTGTGCCTGCCCCTTATACTCCCGCGAAAAGTAGCTAGAGAAATAAGATATAACCTTTACTTATGACTGACACTAAATCATTATTTTCATTTTAATGAATAATGTTCAAATTTCTTGCATGGAGCATTTACAAGCAGGATGTATGCATAGGTGTGTGTGTGTGTGTGTTTGTGTGTGTGTGAATAGCTATTCTTGAGAGCTGTCTTTCATGTATGTTATTTATGAAATGGTTTTGTTTTAAGAAATTTTCATTTCTTGAAGTTCTAAATAAAAAGGTAGTTCTTAAGATTACAGCTTGGGAATATTTAAAAGATCAAAATCTAAAGGCAATATATTTTATAATCACTATGAAAATGGTTTAATATTTGTTTCTATTAAAATTGAAAATTAGATTTGTTTGGAAGTTTAAATAATTTAAATATCATGTATAAATATGATGAATTATCTTTTCCCTTTAAATATTGAATTTTCAATGGACAAATCCTCCTATACACTAAACAATTCTATAAACTTTATGTATAATATATAAATTTTGTAAAATTGAATTTCCCTTAAGAATCAAGTAATAAAATTGGTTCAATCTAAGATCACAACCTAAACATGAATTCAATTATTATAAATTATAGTAATTAAAATTTATTTTATTATTAAAAATTCTTCTAAGCATTAGAAATTAGTTATTGTAAATTACTTCTTTAAATATGAAATTATTGTGATTTTTGGAGTTTTTGTTAATGTTTGTTTATTTAGATAGGGAGTCCTACTGTAATGTAAGCTAGCCTGGAGTGCACTATGTGGGTCAGGTAGGTTTCTGATTCATAGGAAGCCTCCTATCTCAGCTGTCGAGTCCTGAGATTATAGGCATGCTGTCATGCCAGGGTTATAAACATAATTATATGTTTATAATTATATGTTCACAATATATTATATGTTCATAATAATTATGTCATACTGGCTTTGAAAGGTGCATAACTACTATAGAACCATGTGTGCCATTCACACAGCTTTGGGGGTGCCTCCTCCTATACGGTTTAATTTAGTATCTCTTTTTCTAGGAAAAAATTACTACACTTTCAAGTTTAATGGTTTTATGGCATATGTATTCATACTCATTGTACATAACGATAGGTTTCCTAAGGCAATTCTTCTAAGTATATCCTATTACATTATCTATATTCAGCCGTCACATTCTCCAATTCCTTTCCATGCTTCCTCCCTGTCCTTGTCTTCTTCTTTTACCCTGTCTCCTTTCTGCATCCATAATATTCATAAACTTAAATAATTTTATATTTTTAATAATTTAATAATTTTTAATAATTTTATATTTTAATAATTTAATAATTTTTAATAATTTTATATTTTATAATTTATATGGAGATGATATTTATATAATTTATTTTATAAATCTAACATTTAAAATATTGTCAGAAATCATTTGATAGTCATACCAGTCTAATTCACTTAAAACATTGATCTTTAGTTGCATCCATTTTCTGGAAAATGACAACTTTATTCTGCTTTGAGCCGAATACATGTTTTGTTTATATTCTAGATTTTTCATATGTTCATCTGTTGATGGACACCTAGGTTGATTCCATGACTAATTTATTGTTGATACTGCTACAGTAACCATGGAAGGGCAAATATCTCTGTGGTAACTTGGCCTATTGTCCATTGGGCATATAATTAGGAGTGGTATTGATAGCCCATACAATATTTCTATTTCCAGAGATTTTATTTTTTGAGAAACTTTCATACTAATATCTGTAGTGACAGCCAAAACTAGTTACCATTCCCAGAAGCAATGATCAAAGATTCACTTTCCCCAACATTTATTACTTGATTTTTATTGTTAGCTGTTCTAACTGGCAGTACAGTTTTAATTTGCATTTCTATGATGGTTAAGAATATTTTTATATGTTTATTAGCCATTCACACTTTATTTTCTGAGCAGCCTTTGCACATTCCACTAATCCATATATTTTTTAATTGTGCATTTGTTTTAGAGGAATATTTAGCGATTGTTTTTCTTTTTTTTATTAGTTTCTGAAATATTTCAGGTGCTTACCCTCAGTCATGTGTATTTTACACCAAGAAAGATTTTATATGATTCTATGGGCTGCTGTTCTCTTTATTGTGTCTGGTCCTGTGTAGAAAATTTTACATTCATGCAATCTCATTAGCCAACTATTGATATTATTTCCTGAATGGCCAAAGCAATGCGACAAAAATGCTAGAATTATATCACCATACCTGGCATCATTACATTACAAAGGTTAACAACCAAAATAACATAGTATTTGCATGAAAAACAGGAATTTTTGCATGAGAGTTGTTTCAGAAACTCATGACCTATGGTTATATCTTGAAATGTTTTTCCCAGATGGCTTCCATGCTGAGTCATGTATAAAGACTATGATCTACTCAAATGATTTTTGCACGGGGTGGGAGGTAAGGATCTAGCCTTGTTCTTTCTTTTGTATGTGAATATTCAATTTTCCAGTGCCTTTTATCTTTTTTTTTCAAATTTGGTTAACTTTATTTAAATTGAAAAATATTTCTTAAAACTGCATTTAGCCTCAAGATCATTTATGAAAAATCACCAATATTTCTAAGGCAGAAACATTTATGTTTACAAAACCAGATTTTATTTTGGAGCTTATTCTTTAAGTAAATCATGGAGAGAAAAAAAAGCCCGTTATTTAGAGGTGCTATTTATATAATTTATTTTAATTTTTAAGAATAATCAGGTAGAAACTTTGTGACGGAAACAACTTCAGAGCATGCTGGCATCTCAGAAGCAATCCTCAAAGGTTTAGTTTTTTCAGTATCTAGCCATGCCTAAGACCCTTCTTCATCTTTGATACTGGGAGCCGAATAATACTTTACATGTCCTAGGTCAACAATTGTATCCTCTACAACAAGAGTGCAGACATCTGTAGACATACTGAGTGTTCTTGTAGGAGAAAGTGGAATGACTTTTGTAAATAAGTTCAGGTACCTCAGAGCAAAAGTTAGCTGAACTTCTTCATTCATCTCTAGGGTTACAGCTTCTTCTTCATCAACATGACATGTTTGTGACACCTTAATGTTTCCATTTTCAAGCTCTCCACTTGTGGAAAACTTCACCCCATCCTTTGCACAGGATATCTCAACCGCATCTCCAATATGGCTAAGGTCTGAGCATATATGTGCAAATTCACCAGATGGCATCTTTACTACTCAGCTGTACCCCTGTTGTGGGATTCCACGTTGCTCAACATCTAAGTCCATTAATTTCATTTCCTAGTCTGAAACTTTCTCTTGATTTGATGCTTCAAATACTACTGCTAAGGTCCCAGCATTATCTTTTTGTTCTGATATTTATTTTGAAAGCCTTTTCAAAAGTTAGGTGTGCTGTAGCTTAGTGGGTTAACTCTGGGTTCTCTCTTCTATTGCTGTACATCCCTGCTTCTTGTGTCAATACTATGTGATTTTGGTTGCTAATGTAGTAGAGTTTGGGATAAGGCATGGTGGAACCTTCAACATCATTCCTTTTGCTTGGTATTGCTTTGTTTATCTGGGATCTTATGTTTCCACAAGAATTTTATGTTTGATTTTGTATCTTTGTCAAGAATGTCATTGGCATTTTCTTAAGGATTTTATCTGTAATATATAGATGACTTGTGGTGAATTAGTATAGTAATTTCACAATATTAATTCTGCTAGTCAATGAATATGGAAGGTCTTTCCATCCTCCATTCCTATTTCTCAGTGTAGTCATCTTTCATCTTCTTAGTTGATTTGATTAACAGATATTTTTGAAGCTCTTTTGAATAGAATCTTTTTCATTTTAACATATTCATTATTATTATATAGGAAAGCTATTTATTTCTGTATATTGATTTTATATCCTATATGTTACTGAAACTCTACATCTATAGCTCACAGAATTTGAGGTAAAGTAGAAAATAAAAAAAAATGTTTGTTAACATTAGTAGAATTGAAAATGAATAAAAATACATAGTAGTGGTTGGTTTACAGGAGAATGGAGTATAAATATTATTAAAAATAAAAATCCAGTTTTCGCAGGGGAACATTAGCAGCAGCACAAAAGGATGGCTTGTGCACAAATCCCATTCCGTTGAGCTGGAAAGATGCAGTGATTCTTTCTTGTTACCCAAAGCTATAAGTAATCTAAGCGTCCGGACATTCTGAATGAGTAGTATTGGATAATTCTCTTTAAGAACAGTCTTAAGAAGTGTATTTCATCATCACTTGATATACCATCAGAAAAATCCCAGAAAGTCACTAAACTAACTAAATAACTAAAATAACCACACATTATTTTCATCTATTTATCTAGTGAAGGTGGGCAGACAGAACATGCTGGCATCTCAGAAGCAAGCCTCAAAGGTTCTCTCCTTCCACTGCCTTGATTTCAGGGCTCAAACTCAAGATTACCAGGCATAGTGGTACGTTCCTTTACATCGTAAGGCATCAGTCCAGCATAAAGGTACAATTCATAAGACTTTTCCTTTTTTACTAATATTAATTAATGTACAAAGATGTTTCAACATAATATTTATATGTTTATTATACACTTTGATCATGCTCACACCTATTACTTTATCTTACTCTCTATCACCCTCATTGTCATCTTGCATATCCTCTATAGTCACCTCTTTATTTTCATGTATATTTTCCCTAAATTTATATCATGAGACAAAACTTTTCTTTGTAAGGATATTCACTTAATACTATCATTTCACTTCCTTCCAGGTTTTTCTTCAAGCAATCTTTTCCTTTCCTCTGTGATTTTTATTAAGCCCTTATTCAATTTTAAAATAGATATATAGTGACCAAATATATTTATATCATACTAGTATTCCATGAACTTCACATGTGAATGCATAATGAGACTATAGGCTTAAGATCCAGTTTCTTTCCTACCTTTATCTGAAAATGTTAGATATGTTGTAGACAAATCTTTAGCTAAGGTTAGGTTCATCTTATGAATAGATGTATAAGATTTTAGTCAACATATATCTGCTGTGTTAATATATTTAAAAGCTGAATTTCAATGCAGTTAGTCAACAGAAGACAGTGAAGATTTAGAAAAAAATCTGTCCTGTTTTGATCTGGTAAAAGCAAGTTAATAGGAAACTGTATTCACCTCAAGGTAAGCTGTATTAAAAAGTACTAAAACTTGTTTCTATGTTGTTCACTGAGTAATGTTTCTTCTCAAAATTTCTCCACTGAGAGTAGAAAGTGGACATGAACTCCCATCTCTAGACAAGAAACTATCTTCAGTTGACATCCAGTTGCAAAGGAAAAATGGGCTTTCTCCAATCGAGTCTAACTGGGCACATTAATCACACTTAAGGTTAGGTTCCATACCCAACAGTAGATGGTCAACACAAATAAACTCAATGCTATTTTTGCAGTTGTTTTTTGTTTCTTTGGATATTTTTTGTCTTACTGGTTTTATGGTTTCTGAATCTGTGTTTGTATCTGTGTATACCTGTGTGTTTGGATATGTGTGCTGTGGTGGTGTGTGTGTGTGTGTGTGTGTGTGTGTGTGTGTGTGTGTGTGTGTGTGTGTGTGTGTGAGTGTTTTGTGTGTGTTTTTTTTTTTTTCTGTTATTTTTTTTTCTGGGCTGTTTCTAAGAGATATAAAGAAAAGCTTTGCATTGCATTGGTGGTGAGGTACGATCTGGAAGGAAGGAAATCTGATCAGAATATAATGTATTTTTAAATAATAACCAGGAAAATGAGATAGCTATTACAAATAAAAATTGTTTAAATGTTAGAAGCATTTTAATTTTAAATTGCATCATTGTATAACAAATAGTCTATTTTGTTCGAGATTGTAAATGTCACTTTGACTCTGATGAAACAGCTTAGACTTACAGCACAAACTCAGAGCTTCATATAAGGCAGTTTGGACACAATAGTTCACATCTTCTACTTCAAACTTTGTAAAGACACAAGACCATTCACATACTTTTTCAGGTTCTGACAACATTTCAGGTACTTTCGATTACATTGTTGAACTCCACATTAGGGTGCTCGTGATACCCCTTTGCCTTCCCTCTGATTCAGTGGTCTGACATTATGTTTTCTTTGTGGTTTTTAAGCTCAATTTTCTTCAATAATATCATTTAGTGTAGTTTGAAATGTGGTCAGCATTCCTTTGCAATTTAACATCTTGAGCACTTGCTTGGTGGTGTGTTCAATGAGTGTCTGTCAATGCTAGCTCATAGTGGTGCTTAGTTATTCCACATCTTTATCCACTCCATCAGTTTTGAGTTAGGAAAATCTTCAGTGGTTATTCTAAGCTGTTTCTAAAATATTACTTTAAATAATTTGAAGCTTAAATATTGGAACACATAAAATCTTGCCATATGATCTGACTATATTGCATGGGAAATCGTTTACCAGTTTCCCTCATTATCTATGACAATATTCTTTGTTTTGAAGACAATGGTATGATACAATTGAATATTCATAATTTTCTTTTGAAATTATTTTACATTAGAAGCAAAGATAACTTCTTATGTATTTGTGAACAAAATCCAAAAAAAAAAAATTTGGACTTTGCTTTTTACTTTGTCTTACACTATATCATTTTTTAAAAATTTAGATCATTTACATATAATGTACTTATTGATATGAGTGAATTTTACTATCTTATTCTTTTATTTTATATTAAAGTTAAAATTTTCAGTGGTTTATTTTCTTATGTGTGCGTGCTTTGCCTGCATGTCTTTGTACCAAGTGTATGCAGTGCCTGTGGAGACTAGAAGGTGGCATTAGATCTAGTTACAGATAATTGTAAGCAGGAAATAGAACATGGGTGCTCTGGAAGAGCTTTCAGTATTCTTAAATTCTGAATCATTTCTACAGCTCCTAATGTTAAATTTTATATATACTCTTGTATCACTGTTAGGAGTTTGTTTTAGATTTTACATTACTGACTGTTTTACATTATTGACTATTTGAGGAGCTAGTATCACATCTGTATAATACGGGAAAGTTGAAGTATCTCATTTCTCCAGTTATGTTTGTGCTTTTGCTCTCCCTAAGCTTTCTTTACATATTTTAGGGTATACAATATTCATAGTTTTTGAATAAACTATATTAAGAAACTATCAACTTTGTTTTCCATAATTTTAAAGTAAGAAAACTTTAAATTTACTAACACACATACAATATCCTGGTTCTTTATTATTGATAAATACAATTTTTTGTGTAATATTAATTTTACTCTGCTTTTAAAATATCTCCTTATACACATTAATGCAGATTTTGGAAGACAAGTTTTTATCATATTTTTGTTGTGTAATATATTTTTGCTTCCCATTCAGTGTTGAAATCCCTTTTTTGAATGTGTGGTTTTGGGTAAAAATAATTTTATAACTTTTGAACATAAAAGACATTATTTATTGTCTTAATGTTTGATTTATTCTTAATATATCTGTGATCAATTTTATTTATATTCTGATTTAGCTAACATTTATTGTCATCTGCTTTTAAGATTTGCCTCTTCAAGTTGAATTTTAGCAATTTAATTCCAGGAAGCCTATTGCATTTTCTTTATTATTTTATGCATATTTTTAGATGTAGAAAACTTTTTTCTTCAAAATCAAATTCTGGTTTTCATCAAACACATTTTGCTTTTGACTCCATGCTTGACATCTTCTACTCAGTCTGCTTAAAATTTTTTTCTATATTTTATGTATTGACTGCCTGTTGCTTCAAGTTTACTATTTTTTTCTCTTTAAATTTTCTAAATTATTGTTCATTTCATTGAGTCCATGCAAATACTTTTCCATTGCAAATACTAATCTTTTTTTAAAATCTTGTAAAATTTGATTCAGATCTTAAAAGCGCGTTCAGTTTATTTCCAAGTCTTGGACATTTATAACACCTTTTTGACTTGCAGGGGATGTTGTAATGATCGTTTCAGTATCTTTTCCTAATTCTATTATTTCAGTCATTTGTGGTTCTGGAATTTTTTTTAATATTGTATTTCAGTCAGTGACTTTTTGATAGTATTCATAGAGTTTTGTTGTGTGTGTCAGTGACACTGAATTTGTTCTTCCATGCAGCACAGTTACTTGGCTCAGTCGAGGTCTGTTTTGAAGACAGTGATTATATTTATATTTTGATGTAATTAGTTTCCATTGTAAAGCTCATGGCCTTTTGCAAACTTTACTTGATGACCCATATTTTATGAGACCCTGGTGTTCTTGATGATATGAACAGAAACCACACGTGGTTTTGGGTAAGCTTTGGAAATGTTTTGTCTTTTCATTTCGGTAGTTGTTTCTGTGGAAAGCATGGTTTCTTTCTTCGTTTGTAGTGACCAGTAAGACGGGACTTAACTCCCCATCATCAGCCTTCCCAATCTGCGCCGCTTCTTCTTTGGCAATAGACACGAATACCTTCCCTTTCCCCGTCTGGTCCTCAGCTCCTCAGGGAAACTACGAGCGTCTGTGTGACTACTTTCCCTTAGTGAGCTGTAGAAAGTGGCTTTAGGCAAATAACTGGCATAATTTTAGCTTGCTAATTTCCATTTTCACAGTGCATTCAGCCATTAGCTGACACACTACACATACATACACACACCTTTATCTATCTATATTCTATATTACAGATATATTATACACCTATAATCTCTATAATTCAACCCTTAGCACTTGCGTGCACACACACATATGTGAGCACGCACACACCTTAATATGTCTATCTCTTCACTAGATGCCAATAACTTCTCTCTTCAGTTTTGATGACCAAAGTTGTCTCTATATATTGTCAAACATTTTAAGGGCGGAAGATAAATGGTTAAGAACTAAATCACACAATCTGAGAAACTGCCCTGTAGAAATCTAAGCTTCAGAATTTACCATATAGTATATGATTCTTACCTCATATCATGAACTTATCAAATGCTAAATGTTGCACTTTCCCAGTTCTACCTGCATTTAGAGAGCATAGATGTGTGTGTACTTTTATACTTATTGCCACTGATTTATATTTGGTTTTCTATATCATATCTGTTACTTGTGCTGTGCTATTTTAACTCTATAGAATCAGAATTCCCATCATTCATTAAAACTGACTTTCCATTTTATCTTATGCCTTGATTGTTTCCATCTTTCAATCTGTATACTCCCTGCTGGGCCTGACATTTTGCAAAATTAGAAAATGCAGTGACAATAATGAAAATGTTACCTATTTCTTTTAATTTGGATGATGAATCTTGAACTTATATCAAAGGACACACATATTTAGTTTTATTTTAAGAAAAATTATTCATAAACTTTTGAACATGTTTGCTGAATTAGAAATTTCAAGGATATATTTATCTATTTATTTTTACTTTGCTGTCTCTCACATATACTTTGCTAATAATGGGGAAATGGAAGCCTAGAATTCATTCTGTTGCCATGTTTAACTGTGTCTCTTCAGATAAAATTTTTTTTAAGGTTTGGAGAGAAGATGGAAAATTAAGATTAGCAAACTAAAGGAATGCTTACTTCTTCATTTGTTTTATAATAGGAAATGAATGAACATTATTAATAATAAATCATTTATTTGCATTTTTATTTTTTAGAAATGTTCTTGCAACCTTACCAAAGCTCCAAAAGTCAAATATTTTGACACTGATGAATTATCTATGTTAATTAATAAGTCCTAACAAGTTTCAGGTTCAAATACACATTTTTTAGCAACAATGACATATTTTGAGAAATACATTATTAGCCAATTTTATCACTATACAAACATCAGTGTGTACTCATATACTCTAGGAGATTAGCCACTTGGTGTTTGTTGATGTAATGAAATGACTTGGTATAAAGGACAGACATGGTGACACAGTTTCCCACTAATATTCTTTTGTTTTATAAGTGTAGTACTTTCTAAGAGAACAACAAAATATACAGAGTAGAAATAAAAGCCATGAACATAGTCATTTATTATCATTATCACCTATTATTTACTGTCAATAATTGTATGCACTGTGCTTCTAATGACTGACAGTGTACTAGGTTTGATTCTGTCAGAAACACCAACAAATGAGTAATGCTGTTACAGCAGTATGACGGTTATAGACTCACTAGGGGATAGACATGATTCATCTTTATTATAATTCCACCACTGTCAAATTTACAGTCTGTCATTGAAGCAATGCTGTTATGTAGGTGTGTGATCATATTGGTTTCATTAAGGTTTGTTCATTACTCTTAAGGTATAACTCCCACAGATGTCACCCAAGATATGGGAACCAAGGAAGCTGCAAAACGACACTTCTGAAGCAATCACTCATTGGTAGGTACAGATAAATGCATTATTGTCCCACTACACACTAGAATATTTATCTGTGACTTCGGTGGCAATGTGGTATACAAGTGTTATCTCTGGAGGATTGTGATGCAGGAGAATCAAAATTTCTAGATTACCATGGGATACATAGTGAGACTTGTTTAAAAAACAACGTATTTCTCTAATTCCTCCAATGGGAACCTCTTTCTCAGTCCAGTGACTGACTGTGAGCATCTAGGACTGAAGGAGCTAAAGGGGTTTACAATCCCATAGGATAAACAACAATATCAACCAACTAGACCCTCCCTCCGCCACCCCAGAGTAAATCACCAATCAAAGAGTACACATGGAGTAGCCCATGGCTCCAGCCACATGTGTAGCCGAGGATGGCCTTGTAGGGCATCAATGGGAGGAGAGGCCTTCAGTCCTGTGAAGGCTCAATGCACCGGTGTAGGGGAATGCCAGGGCAGGGAGATAGGAGGGAGTGGATGGGTGTCTGGGGGAGCACCCTCCTAGAGCAGGGGAGGGGGATGGGATAGCTGGTTTCTGGAGGAGATAACAGGAAACGGGATAACATTTGAAATGTAAATAAAGAAAATATTCAGTAAAAGAAAAGAAAAAAAACCATATTTGTGGTATTCTGTCTCTTCACACACACTATGAATTTAAGTGCTAGTCCTTTGATACATGGTATTTTCTACTTAATTCTATTTTATATACTCTGAAAAATGCAATTAGGTTTCATTGGGAAGGGGAACACCCATAGAGAAGGGGAGGGGGAGGGCTCAGGAGGATGTTGGTTGGGAAACCAGGAAGGGGAATAACAATCGAAATGTAATTAAGAAATACTCAAGTTAATAAAGATGAAAAAAATATACGTAATTAGATACATACTGTTGGTTAATCACTATTTTTGATGGTTTTGACTATACCACAGGTCAAAGAGTTTGATTTCAGAGCTCATTAATACTCTCATTACTTTCTCATTTTTCTCAAGACCAGTCTTCTTGTATCGGTTGAGGCTTGTTTTGTGACCAATTATATGGTCCATTTTGGAGAAACACCGTGAGGTGCTGAGAAGGTGTATTGTTTTGTTTAGGGTGAAATGTTCTGCAGATACCTGTTAAATCCATCTAGTTCATAACCTCTATTAGTTTTACTAATAACCCAAGTTCTGAATAACTATAATCAATACCTTCATATTAAATTATTTCCCATACACAATATTCTATGTAATTCTCACTCTTTTTAAGCCCCTGAAATAAACCTGTTGTGATTTCCATGCCCTAAAGGGAAAACAGACTCTACTTTCATTATCTTCTTGTTCTGTGTTATGTTCCTTTCCTAATGCATATAATTGACCTCTTAAAAATAGTAAAGCATCAGTTTCCCATGACATTCCTAGCCCTCTTTACCAGCACCATTTACAATGTGCTTTTCACAGCCCACTGCAGTGATAGTATCATGGTTGCCCCTACAAACCCAGCCTATGGGGTTAGAGTTAGTAAAGTCATGGGCCTTAGAAAATATTATTGGTAATTGTTAATTAAGGAAATGTTAATTTTTACTCAAGTCTATAGAAAGAAAAATATCATACCTCTTAATGTCCAATAGAAATTCATTCCCTGCTATTATTTTAAAATATAATGAGGATTACTTGCTATAGAATAAATGAAAGTTGTATTTAGAGAGTAATTGCATATTAGCATCAACAATTTCTGCCCTTTTACAAACTCAATATCTGGAGAATATTTTTATAGAAGATAATTAGAAAGACTTTTTATTTTACAATCGTTTTAGTGATGTTTTTCTAGTATGTAGGACATATCAGTTGAAAGAAAGTTCAAAGGAATTTCTATAAAGAAGACTAAATTTATTTTGAATAATATTTTATGGAATACATCACTGTAATAAAATATTTTAATATTTTAATCTCAAATTTATGTAAAGTATAGTTTTTCTGCCCTACTACTACAGTCAAAATACGGAATTCTAATACATGTATAGGAACAACTGAAGTTGTCTTATTACATCATTCATGGATTTTAATTACCGATCTAATAATCTTAGTAAAGATATAAAGTCATGCAATCATTGTAACTTCCATTGTAGAATATCCGTGTAGTTAAGTTCATTGTTTCCTTGCAGTACATTACATTGTATAGATATACCACACTTTATGTGTTAGCCAGTGGTAGAATGTTTTTGTCAATTTATTTCTGAGAATATTACAGATAGATTTCATGAAGATATATATCTTCCATAAATAAAAACTATTCTAGAAACTATCTTTAAAATATTTAAGGTGATTTCGACTGAACCATGTTTAAAGGACATTGAGGGTAACATATTTACAGCATAGACACTCTGCTACAGACAGGGGGACTGCAGAGCTACTGAAGTCTTTTGTTTAATTCTCAGAAGCAAGTTATGGAAAATGTGCCACTTCTTTGTACAGCATTCCATGTTCATTTTCCCTTGTATATCTGGCAGATTAAGACCTTGATACACAAGTTATAGCCTATGGGTCAAGTCTACTTTGTGGCCTGTTTTATATGCAAGCTAGCAATTATGTGGGGAAAGAATTATTCTTATTATTTTAAATTATGTATATGTGAGTGTGGCTTGATGTGAGAGTATATGCTCATTGGGGCATATGTGTTTGGAGGCCAGAGGTTTGAGTTATAAACTGTTGTGAGTCAGCTGGCATAAGTAGTGAGAAACGAACTCAAGTACTATATAAAAGCAATATATACTCTTAACCACTGAGCAATCTCCCCAGTCTGAATCTAGACAGATGGCCTACGCAGTAAGAGGACTTGCTGTTCTTATACAGAAATGGTATTATTTTACCAGCACCCACATGGCTCACAACTGATTGAATTACTTCTGGGTAATCTAGCATCCTTGAATACCAGGCACGGATGTGGTGCATGTATATCCTTGCAGAGAGAACATACATACACATAAAATAAAAACTAATGAATCTTTAAGAGCATTTGATTTAAAAACAAAACATAGCATTCAGCTTTCAAGGACCAATACACCTGTTTTATACCCATGGGAAGAAAATAGTATGTTGTGTACAGGGTTAAAATAAAAGCTTGTTAACCAGATCCTAGCCTAATTCTATGGGTACAGTGGCTTCTTGCTTTGCTTTTCCTCTGTTTTCAATTCATATTGGAAGTGCATCCATTGATTTTGACTGATGGCTGATTCACGTGGCTGGTGGATGATGTTCTCCGCTCCCTGAGAAGTCAGCTGGGACTGTTTACCAGCACACCTGCCCTTGACATTTCTATGCAGTTTATACTTCATTTTCTCACAGCATGGTTCTGGAGGCTTAAATGAAGTACACTAACAGTAAACGTTTCAAAGGCACAGGAAGAGGCCGCAATGTTTGTCATATGTAGCCTTGGAAATCACGGAGTTTAATTTTTGCTGCATTTTATGGAATACTTATCAGCTAAAATTCAATGTGGGAAGTGTCCAACAAATTGGGTGAGTGTTGAGAAGTGTCTTTCTTAGTTAGTGTACCTCTGGAGACTCACTGGCATATTCCTCTAATGGACCACCCTGGTGCCTTTCCATTCCAATACAAAATATAGCCAGCTCCTCTCAAGACTCAGTGCTTCAAATCATTACTTTATCACAATAAATTTAAAGAAACAGACTTTTATCCCCACATCAGCCCATGTGTGAATTAGATTCACCAATTAAGATGCTAATTTATCAGAAGAGCTGCAAAACAAAAAGACATTTGCCTGCCTCCCACAACTTCACTACTGAGTGATGGGATGAACAAGACCATTCAAAGTGGTAAATGGAAGGAAAACAGTAGTCCCTGCTTGACACCAGCAAGGCTCAGGGAATTCTACTGTGTTCTAGTTATAGAGACATATGCTTGTGGAGGCCCAGTTCTGCTCCTTGGCATTTACTTCACATTCTTGACTCCTGGTGCAGCCATACTTTTTTCTCCCATAATCAAAGTCCCATATTCACAGTTGAGGTTCTATTTATAGAAATGTAAAATACCTGAAGTTGGGATTGGAAATATGGCTCAGCAGTAAAGAGCACTTATTATTCCTGCAGAAGACTTGTTTGATACTCAGCATCCAAGTCCTGTGTTTCATAAACCCTATGTAACTATTTTTTTCAAATCCTATTTTTAATGATGGTTCTTAAATGCTTTAAACTCCCTTGTAGCCCACCGCCCATCAGAGGTAGTGGAAAAGAAAAGATACAGGGGATAAGGACCTGTTTGGAATCATTATTTGAGCAACTCCCATCTGTATTGTCTGGAAATCGGCAGGTCAGTTCACGTGTCAGCGGTGGCAGCTCGATCTTCTGTCAAACACTTTATGGCTACATCAGCAGTCCAGTTTGATAGTAGGGTTAGCAACAGTAGTGAAATGACATAGCGGAGACATCCAGGCTTCAGTCTCAGCTCCAGTCAGCAGAAGTGACCAGCAGGAATGCCAAGAGAAATTCTTCACTGTGTCTCTCTCAGGGAAGCAAAGATCAGCGAAGACATGAGACCCACAAGCATTGCACAGCTAGCAGTACCAGCAAGCCAAGCTCTGACTTTGTCACTCCATCCAGTACTATTTATACCCTTCACACATCATGTGTTCCCCATGTGCCTTGCCTCAGCATAAGTCTTACCTCAATAGGTATCTTGCCTCAGCATAGGTCTTGCCTCAGCACATGAATCCAATTAACCTGAGTTCACGGAGTCCTGATTATGCAATGCAAGGCAGATCAATACATGCATGTTGTTAGCAAAGAATCCTTCATTATGTGTCCTACCTTGTGTTCGCTTTAGCAGAACATCCTCTCTCCTTTGTCTGCTTCAGTGAAACATTCTTTCATGAGTCTGCCTTAGTCTTTCACCTGTGTCCACTTCAGGAAAACACTTCTTCACTTCTTTGCCTCAGCAAACACTATCCAACACAGCTAACTCTCCAAAGAATCTTGAAGTTTCCACTTCACATATATTTCTCTACCCAACCACACCTCATATCCTTCCAGTGGGTATAGACCCCTAACTCTTACTTTACATGCACCCTTCCTTATGAAACAGGTCTAGCCTGGGTCCCACATCCAGTGTCTGGCCTAGTCTGACCATACCTTCCTGTACTTCAACCCATTTCTAAGATTCCATCAGAACTCACCTTAATTGATAATATAGCACACTACTTCTTCATCCAGCCACATCTCCCAATCCTTATCCAAGATATAGCCTAGTGAGTCTCTCTAACCTTTCCTATCCATGCTCCCTTCCCAACCAACCATACTTATCCTAGGCTTAATGTAGTAAGTCCTATCTGTACCAAAACCAATCTAAAGGCTTCTTCCATGACTCATACTACCTATCATCCAAGAGAAATATCCATCCCTCATCCTATCTAAAGTTTTGCCTAATGAAATTACCCCCACAGTCTATGCTAGGACCAGAGGGCAAGTCCTGCATAATAGGACTGCAGACCCCAGTCCTATCTGTCTACCTGACTTCATTCCATGCAAATAATTTCCAACTTCTAAAGCCAACCCACCCACACATCCTCTATTATGTCCCAATCTGCTCTGTCAATATCAGATTAGAACTGACAAAAGAAGTCCACATGCCCAGACAGCATCACAAAAATACCAAGAATATGAAATATCAAGTCAGTATCTTCTCTCCCAAGCCTACTATATCTGTAGAAAAGTTGAAACAAGCATTACCTATATGAGCCATAGGGTCAAGAATTTAAAAAAAAAGATTATACTAAATAAATAAAAAGAGTTTAAGGAGGACATAAATAAAGCGGTCAATGAAATTAATGAGGAAGAACTTAAAAAGAATAAATGCCTGAGTGGTGTCCAAGAAAACATAAACATAAGCTGATTAAAAACACTAACAACAACTGAGACGTCAGAGCAGAAATAAGTAAAGTGATAGCAATATTGAAGAGGCCTCAGGCTGAAATGAAGATGAAATTGAAAAACCCAATACCTCAACTAGAAAACTCAGAGGAAAGCCTTAGAAGTAGAATGAATTTAAAGGTAGACTACAAGGGCTTGAAGATAAAGTAGATGACCTAGACCAAATAAGCAAGGGATATGTAAAACTAACTTAAAATCCAGAAAAGAAACACAATGAAGAAAAGAACCAAACATCAAACATTTGAATAATAGGCATAGGTGAAAGAGACAAATGCAAAGACAGGGATATAGACCAAATTTTCAACAGGATCATAGAAGAAAACTACCCCAAAATAAGGAACGATGCACTCATACAGATATAAGAAGCACATAGAACATTAAATAGACAAGGCCAGAGAAGAAGATATCTTCAGCATGTCATAGTTAAGACACTATTTTTTACATAGCAAAAAACGTATATTGAGAAACACAAGTTACATATAAAGGCAAACCAATCAGACTAATAGTTAATTTCTCATCAGAAACTTCAACCAGCCAGAAGAGTTTAGAGAAATGCATTGCAAGTCTTAAAAGACCACAACAGCCTGCCTAGCCTAGCACAGAGAGACCCCTGAGTTGCAATTGACCCTAATGCCACCTCTCTGAAGTCCAGGTTTCCTGGTACCAGAAGCTTCCATTTAAGTGTCCAAAAGGAAGGAAGCAACCAGCAACCCTACCCAGATATGATACTCGCATAACTCTAAGGGTGCAGTGCTGGCTTACATACCTTGAAGTAAGCAACAGCTCTCTAATTGGACTTTCTTTATTTTATTTTATTTTTTCATCTTTATTAACTTGGGTATTTCTTATTTACATTTCAATTTCCACTTAACAGGAAAATCATGCCTGGCATCAGAAACATAGCCAGCTATTCAGGGCTAGTGAAGTCATGGATGTTGGAAGAGAACCTACAATCACCACTTTATTAAACTATCATAATCTCTGACTACATTTAATGATTGTCCTATATCTACAGATAAGCAGAGTCCTTACCCCTCATGAAGGAAGGAACCTTTGCTTTTCAACAGATAGAGAGAAAGCCACAACCAACCAAAATTGTGGAGTCTGCTATCAAAGGCTATATTTTCAAAATAACTCTTGTACCTCAGGTTGAGGAAACATTGGGGAAGAGGTTAAACATATACGAGCCAGAGTTATCAGATGGATAGTTTGGTGTGAAATTTTGTTTTCTACTAACATCATAAACTACATCCATAAATTCTCATTACTATAACTGCCTAAATATGAGCTTCAAAAGGACAATAGCAATAGGCATGCTAAAGTTGGACTGGAGTAAGTCCATGAAGGCACAACCATATAGAAAGATCTACAAGCAACTAATGAATGCTTAAAATAAAAAACGTCTTACCCAAGAAAAAGCATACTAATTGGTTATTCATAGAAATGGCCAACTCTGACAACAAATAACACTATAGAAAGTGAGAAGGTTATATTTAGTAATATGAATGTTTATATGGGTATACATATGTTTTCATATTACAATAATTACTGGAAAAATATGCAATGAATTTGAAATATAGCAAAAAAGTATGCATGGAAGAATTTAGAGAGATGAAATGGGAGGGGGAAATCATATAATTTTATTATCATATTAAAATAACAGAAAATAATAATAGTTAACCACAATAGTAATAATAAATACTTTAGGTATATTTTTATTTGTACTCTCTGATCCTTACATTTCAAGTTGGTATAATTATTTCAGATATTGAACTGACATTAAATTGAAAGTTTGTTTCTTTAAATAGATTCACATATCTACATTTCTTTTCTGAGACAGCACTTTTCTACCTGGGTCACTAAAGTAGTTTTTAAGCCATGAGTTTTTTATGCTCTTCTCCAGAGAAGAATCAAGTTGTTCAGATTTAAAGCAAATTTTTATTTTTTTAGGCAAGAAAATCAAGAAAGCACATCCTTAGGATCTTGTAAAATATTTCCTTTAGCAGAGAGGGTCTAAGAGACTTATTCCTGCTATTCTTAGAACTCAGGTGTGGGAGGAGATGGGGGAGAAGTACAGAGGATCAGAAAATTGAACAGAGGTGTGTAGCTACGGGGTAGGGGAACTGGGAGTAGCCACCAGGAAGTCCCAGATGCCAGGAAAGCAAGAGGCTCTCAGGACACAGCATGGATAGCGTTAGCTGAAATACCCAAAGTAGGGGAGATAGAACATGTAGGGACCATATACAGAGGTTAGACATGGACCCCATTTGAAGAATGGGGCCACTGACCCATCTCAAAAATATTAACACAGAATTGTTCATGTCTAAAAAGCATACAAGGACAAAGAGTAGAGCAGAGTCAGAGGAAATGCCATCTATAGACTGCGCCTCTTAGGGATCCATTCCATATGCAAACAGCAAACCCAGACACCATTGCTGATGCCAAGAAGTGCATGCTGACTGGAGCCTGGTGTAGCCGTACCCTGAGAGCCTCTGCCACAGACTGACCAATACAGATGCACATGCTCACAGCCAACCATCAGACTGAACATGAGAACCACAATGGAGGAGATAGAGGAAGGACAGAAGGAGATAAAGGGGTTTATAACCCCATAGGAAGAAAAGTATTATCAACCAACTAGACCCACCCGCCCCCAAGAGCTTCCAGAGACTAAACCTCCAACCAAAGAGTACACATGGAAGGAACCATGGCTCCAGCTATCTATGTAGCAGAGGGTTGCCTTATCTGGCATCAATGGGAAGGGAGGCCCTTGGTCTGGTGGAGACTAGGTACCCCAATAAGAGAATGCTAGTGTGGTGAGATGGGAGTTGGTGGTTGGGTGGGGAGTTCCCTCATAGAAGCAGAGGGGAGTGGGGATGGGATGGGGTTTGTGGAGGGGAAACTGAGAAGGGGGATAGCATCTGAAATTTAAATAAATAAAATAACAAATTTAATTTTAAAAAAAGAACTCCCTTTCCCCCTTCAGTTGTGAAGTCTCAAGGAACTCTCCTAACTCTTTCTGAAGTTATTTAGCAAAGAATCAAAAGAGTCTACTAAAGGTCTCTAAATCTCAAATTTACTTGTAGTTCACATTTTACCCAAAGAACGAAGAATTTGGTGTTTGCCAAGGTTTTATCTTTTACTTTGGAAACCCTGTAGTGGAAAAAGAATAGACTATTTTTGAGCAAGCAAGTCTTTTTCCAGTTCCTCTAATCTGTTAAATATTTGACTAGAACTCTTTGTATATCTTCCTTCTCTCTGCGTCTGTACTCTTTTCAGATGCAGCCTAAAATAAACTGCCTGGCATTGTCAGTGTTCTTTTGGTGAAAAACCCTATGGTGTATTAATGTCTCTGGTAAAAACTTTTGATACCCCAGACAGTAATGTACCAAACAGGGTAGATGTTGGGAATACTCAGCCTATGATGAAGTAAACAATAAAGCATATTGTTTGTAAGGAGTTTAAAAATCATTCTGAAACAAAGTGAAAGCCGTTCTTTATATTATTGCTGGGAGGGAACAATTGTAAACAACGTTATTAAAAATGTTTCTCCCTGCTCTCACTATTCGTCTTGGGGGTATCATTCCCAAGATTACATAATGGTGTGTGGCAAGAACTTTTACAGGTGTAATTAATGTCTCTAATCAGTGATGCATAGACAGATGATCAAACTAAGTTCTTAAGGGGTTATAGTGGTCAGAGTTAGAGAGCATTTAACCTTGCTAGCATTGAAAAATAAATCCATTTTGTGAACCATGTGAGGGCTTTGATTTTATAAGGCTGCCCAGATGCACTATGTCTGAGTTTCTGTTTTGAATGATCAAATATATCATGCCTTTTCTTCAATATAGAAAATAACTATATTTGGGTTGATATTTTGCTATGTTATGGATTACAATGGTATAATCCTGTGCAAATACAGATAAATGCAGGCTTCTTCAGATGCATACCTGAAGAAAAATTGTCCCTGAAGGTCATGAGGTCTGTTGTATCATAGTGACATCCATGCTGGGCCTTGAAGATAAATAAAATAAGACAAGAAAACAAAGGAAAAAGGACATTCTGACTAGCATGCTTCAGTCAGTGAAAACTGTACGCCTAGAGCTAGGGAAAAGAAACAGAGTATGGAGTGATATCACCTCACAATTACATTCAATAGTAAGGGTCTAAATTTGGAGAGTAAATTTTTTGTTTTAGTAATCAATAAATGTAAATGCAATTAAAATATTATCACTATCTTGGTTAGGGCTTTTTTCTGATGTGATAAAAAAAATAATGACCAAAATCAACTTGGTCAGAAAAGGGTTTGCTTCATCCTAGAAATTTCATCACTTCATCACTGAGAGACATCAGGGCAGGATCTGAAGGCAGCAACCTACAGAAAGGAAGTAAAGCAGACGCTATGAAGGAATGTTGCTTAATGGACTGCTCATTATGGTTTTCACTGTCTCTTTTCTCATACAACCCAGGACTTCCTGCCCAGCACCTACAGTAAACTCAGCCCTGCCAAACCAATCATCGATCAAGAAAATTACATAGAGGCTTGCCTACAGGCATCTGGTATAGGCATTTTCTCAACTAAGGTTTCTCTTGACAGATATTTGTAGTTTGGGTCAAACTGACAAAGAAACAATGAAGACAATTGACCTCTTATCTTCTTGACACATCAACTAAAACACAACCCTTGCTTTCTTGTTTATCTCCAAATTCTTATATAAATCATTCTAACTTTCTAAGTCCTACAGTTTTTAAAAACACTCTAAAGTCTCAGTTTCTTCGAAATACTCAAAATTTCTTTAAAAGTTCAAAATATAAAAATATGTGAAAATCTTTCCAAAACATTCACAGTCTTTGTAAAATATTTCAAATATCTCAACTATTGGTTCCTATAAAATCCAAAACCAAGATAAATATATTCTTATTCTAAGAAGTAAAAATAAAGGCCTGGTCACAATCAAAACAAAGCACAATCAAAGTTCAATAGAGTAAAGCTCAGAGATACGTATCTGGGATGCGTGAGCTTCTGGACTACAAAGGGCCTAGGAATCTCTCCTTCCCTGTCTCTGCCATCCATAGCTCATGAAGCTTGTCTCATTGGCATAGGCTGCCTCCACTCCATATTGTCTACTCTCCTTAGTGCTTTTCCAGGATACTAGTATGTCCATTATGATAAAGTCTCCACTGAAACTGGGCTGGAGCTTCACCAATAGCCTCTCCTTAGCTTTCTTCAGGGACCCCAGCTCTACTACATTATGCTATGCCTTACCTTATTTCATGACTCTTTCAATTGTGATGCCTGTAAAAAAAATAAGGTTTAACATTCATTTATGGCCTCTCCTAGCCTCTCAGAATGCCAAGCCTCAGGTGATCTCCCTTAACCTTTTCATGCCTTTAAAACTAATACCACCTTGCAAACTCTACTTACCAAATCTGGCTACCATCATGAGGGACACCCTTGACCCTCTCTGGGTCACAAAATTTATGTCTTGACCCTGAGGAAACGTGTACCACAAGCTGGACCTCCATCAATTGTATTATTCTCAGCATTTTCTTCCAACTCCCTCCATTAAGCTCCAAAAAACTAAAAAAAATTTTCTGGATAAAAATTCTAAACTCCATGTACAATCTTTCTCTAAACAACACAGCAATACCTTATCCCTGGTACTGATTTACATCTTAATTTTTCCATTGCTGTGATAAAATATCTTGACCAAAAGCTACTTGGGGAGGAAAGGGTATATTTTATCTTATAACTCTGGCCACAGTGTATCCACTGATAGAAGTCACAGGATAAATTCAGGGTGAAGAATGTGGAGGCAGAAACTGAATCAGGAAACATAGAATACTGTTCACTGGTTTGTTATTTAAGTCTTGCTCACTTTCCTCTCTCCTTCAGGCAACCTAATGGAGGTGTTATGTTGAACAAGGTTACTCTGACCAGATAACTCTAGCTTGGGATAAGTTGACAATAATCTAAGCAGGAAATATACACATGACAAGAAGTTATTGGACAAACTAAGTCAATCTCTTGTGCTTCTGAACTTTTTTATTGTTTAATACCATATAAAGTATTGGAGTAGGTCAAAGAATTTAGGAAAAAAAAGAAATACATATTTCTTTAGCTGTAATCACAATGGCATCAGGCAAAAATGATATTTACATATAGTTTTAAAGGCTGCATGATTTAGACTGATGTATTTGCTTTCATATTACAGGGCTCAAATTATTAGCTTGTGAGAACCCCTGTACATTTAAACTGTTGTACATGTAAAACTATGTGCTTTCTACTTGAAAACATCGTAACACAAAGCTTATTTTTTAGAAATATTCTTCATCCACTTGTTTCCATTTAACTTTGACTATTATGTTTAAACACTTCTATTAAGGAGCAGAGTCAATACATCACACAATTACAGAATCTTCTATTTGGGATCAAAGGCATAGGTCAGTTAGACCACTTCTCCATTGTTTCATATCTTTGGATCTTAAGATTTCTGGTGTGACCCCTGTGAATGCTAGAAATTTCTTTGCCGCTCAGAAGTGGTTCTTTTAGGTCTGCTCTCTGAAAAGGCTCATCACCCCGAATTAAGATTCTCAAAATGCATACAGATTAATGCTATTCATTCTCTCTCTTTCTCCCCTTCTTCTTAAAAAAGATATCCTGTTATATACTTAAATATAGAGTTGATGATAGAAATCCAGTGTTCTAGGTGATTTTCTGGGTAACCTAGTGCCTGAGTACAGGTTTGATTTTAAGTTTTATTTTTAACTTTTCTCATGTCTCTGTGACAAGGAAGGCTCAGTATTGGTGTGTAAGAAGGAAAAGTCATGACCTTGCTTAAGGCGATTGTCTTACAATTTCCTACTAACATTTTTTTATGTAGTTGAATTTTCAATAAATGGTACTTTTATTGGTATCCAAAAACTATCATATAAGTTTGTTGACACTATTTTAGGATCTATAATTCCCAATGCTTCGACGGTGTTATTGGTGTATCTGAGACAGTTATCTGGTATAACTTTGCCTTGTTCTTCCAGATAAAATAAAGGGTTATGTTGCATTGTCTGTTCTTATTTGACAGAGCATAAGAACCAGGTAGCATGTAACTTGTCCAGTGGATCTTTTCACTTCCATATAATGGTCAGTATAAAATAGTTCAAAGTCAGTAGCTAGAAAAATATCATGACTATGTCTTTCTAAACTGTTCAGGGAATATAACAATAATTAAGACTGTTTTTTGGACAAGAACAGACATTATGACAGTCTTAGTAGTCAACAAAGGTGGCTTGCTCTTTTTTTTTTTTTTTTGTTATAGTTGTCTTAAATGGGCAAAGGTGTGCTGTTACAGTGAGGATGACTTGTCACTGATTAGCAGATTAGATGCTCCACTGGCCTGCCTGTATTCAGACAGTGCAGTGTGGTGTACTTGAACTTATGACATACAGAAACATGGAGCTTCCTTTTACCTCTGAACTGATAAAGGTTAAAACATGTGGTGGAGTACAAAAAAAAACATATAGTGATATATTTCTTTACTTTTATTTTTTCAAGATTATTTTGCTTTAAATTGCATGCATATGCACATGTTCTTAAGTGAGGTGCCTAGAGAGAGCAGAGACATTCAATTCTCCTGGAGCTAGAGAGAGATGAATCTACATCGTTCAGTGTTCCTGTGAAAAGCTACTATCTCCCAATAGAAATACATATGAAAAACTGGAGTAGCTAAATATAAAGGTTTGTAGTAAACTGTGTAAATTAATTACACTAATGTAAATGTTCTTGGTGCTGTAGACTGCCTTAAGTCCTTAGGTCATGTTTCAAGGTGTCAGGAAGACATAGGACTATTAACTCCACATGTTAACACTTCAGATAAATGAGCTTCAAGTACAGGGCTACTTCTAGGTCACAAAGGTTAAAAGCAGCCATGTTTGTGTAACACTTAGGACAGATACAGATGAAGATGAGAGTCTAAGATGTTTCTCATTCCATCTCTGGGCTACAAAAGAGTAGGCTTTCCTTATTCTACACATAAATCCAATGCTCACTGGCATCAAATTCCACAGGATGAAATTTGCATGCAGGAAATATTTTTACTATCTTGTATTGCACCAGCTCACAGGATAAGAATCAGAGAATAGAGGCAGAGCACCAACAGTTCTTGCTTTTTAAATTGCTGATAATGTCCCACTTTGAATGACTGTGTAAATTCGTATAAAATTAATAAAAATAAATAGTAAAACTTTATAGTATCTACATTAGTCTTTTAGAAATTTTGCTCTTAGAAGAAGTGGATTTGGAGTTACCCTCATGCTTAAAATTAGACTCAAGAAAGTTTGAAAGAAATCAGATTCCTAGAGGGGACAAGCAAAAGTATGTTAGATGTGATCAAATATGTCCTCACTTTGCCCCTTTCCTCCCTTTTGGAGTGGTAACATACAGCTCCTGCCATTGTATGCTGAAAGTATATAATTTGCATTTTGCTTTTACAGACGTTTATCCTTAAGAGATTGCCTTTGGCCTTAGATGAGTCTTTGAATTTGGGATTTTTTTAAACAGTCTTGAGATTGTGAAAGATTATGGAGACTCCTGAAATTGGATTAAATGGATTTTATGATATTCCTACAAGTCTATGGAAGCCTAGGAGTGGAATGTGGTGGTTTGAATGGTAATAGCCCCTATTGGCTCATTTATTTGAATGCCTGATTCCTACTTGGTGGAATGTTTTGGAAGGAATTTGGAGGTGTGGTCTTGTTGGAAGAGGTGTGGCACTTGAAATGGGCTTTGATATTTCATCAGCCCATGCCTATTCCAGCTCTCTCTCTCTCTCTCTCTCTCTCTCTCTCTCTCTCTCTCTCTCTCTCTCTCTGCATCTAACTCTTAAATAAGATGCAAGCTATCAGCTGTTGCTGTCAGTGTTGTGTCTACCTTCTTGTTGCCATGCTCCCTACCATGATGATCATGGATTCACTCTCTGAATCTGTAAGCAAGCCATCAACTGAATTCCTCTTTTAGAAAGTAAGTTTTCTTTGTCATGATGTCCCATTAGAAGAGTAGAAAAGTAATTAGGATATTATATTTCTGTTGCTGTGACAAAATAACTACAATAATAAACCTATGAAGAATACAGATCTACTCTCTGATCATTTTAAAAGTTTTAATACATGATTGCCTGACCCAGTCACTTTGGATTTGTGGCAAGGCACAGCATCACAGAGAGATCACCTGGCATAGAAAATCTGTTCATCTCAAAGAAGCCCAAAGAAAGAGGAAAGCAGAGAACATAATATATCTGTCAAGGATTTACTGCCAATAACCTACTTTCTCTAACTAGTCCCCATCATGACCCAATAACACCATCAAATGTATTAAAAATAGATATCAACGCGTGAGCTTTTGGGGATATTGATGATATTAATCATAACTGTATACTTTCTGTATAATATGGTCCTTAAAGTACCAGCAATAAAATGTAGACATTGAGACCACAGTTTATGCCTACAAACATACACTTGTACACTAATGTAAGTGAGTGTGTAGACACTAGTTCTATGACGTTTCCTGAATGGAGACCACTCAATTTTATGAAAAGCCAGTTAATCAGTATTAGCTTATTTAAATGAATACAAATACCTCTTTGTGAATACAAATGAACATAAATGAAAGCACGGTATCATATATATCATTTATAGGATGTTGTCACTTAAAATAGACTTTGCTATCAATATTAATATAAAAATTCTTGGTGCCTGTCACTTTTGTTACATTCTTTTGTTCTTTAGGTGAAAATTCTGGAAGGAATTTCATTTACTACGGTCATATAGTTCTTAGTTTTTAAAATAAGCAGTTATTAGCGTGGCATTATGATGTAGGATCATATTCCCAGAAGCTGAAAACATGCAAATTCTGGGATGCTCAAGTGACCTTTAGTCATTCCTACAATTTCCAGGACACTAACTGTGACCCTCATAGCAGAATGCTTAATCTGCTTCCAACCTTGAGCTAGTTACTCATTCACAAAGGCTCAATTGGAATTCAGCATTGACATTCATACACTTGAACTTAGAATAGAAGCAGGGACATTGCATGCATATAAAAATGATGAATTTCAGAATTTAATTAACTGATAAATGGTTTCATTGTTCTTCTCAGTGTTTTTTTCCTATCTCTAGTTTTAAAACTAAGGCCTTGTGCTATCATCTTTACTGATGTTGCTGAAAGTTATGCACTAAGAGTCTCCTTTTCCTGTTGGTATCAGTTTTCCTTGGCTTACAGAAAAGTTTATTCATTCAAAAATATGAATGCACATTCAAACTTTGTATGTACATAACACATAAGACACTGCTGGCCAAATGAGCAAAAAACAACTAAGAATTGGAAAAGGAAGCATCAAAAGGATGCAGAGTCAAGTATAACTTTTATAGAAGTTCAGACAAAGGAAGCTGACTGTGCATCTCCAGAGTCATGAGAAGCCTCATAAAATGGGGAGAAATAATTGAAGCATATAAAGTCAATCTGCAAAGCAAAAAGAAGGAAGGGAAATATAAGATAAAAACAGTTATGTCTGAGAGGAAGATGTTGATCCTGGAAAGAAAAAAGATTGGCCTCAAGATAAAGCAGAAAGTAAATTATAAAAATTACACAAAGACAAGATCGTAGAGCCCTATTGAAGGCATCCAGATGAATAATTCAGTAAGTTCTGACAGTAGAGGCTGTTAGTCTGGGCTAAACCTAAACTTATACTTCAGAACAATTTATTTCTTTCAAAATAAGTGACTCTTTGTTGTTCTGGTTCACAGTTAGATGAGATTTGTAGCCCTTTCCTGTCCCCTTCCAGGAAAAGAACTGAAGAGTGCTGTGTGACTGCCAGTTTACCTGAAGCTGTTTTGGTGGCTGCAGACTACATCTGATGTTGAGGAGCCTACCATTTATTTTCTACATTTCTTCCATCTGGTGAGCAAGGGGTAACTGCTTCAGTGTCTCAGGATTGAAGGGAGACAGGATGCTTCAAATGATACTGAGGTGGAGGTTTATTGTGCAAGCGCTGGATGAAGAATGGTGCAGGAGGAAGAGGGCTATTACGCTGCTTCTCTGATTTGGCTTACTGCCATGAGCCATTCTTTAGGTATGTAACAACAGACGCTGGTGGACGGAAAGAGAAGGATGAAGAATTTGGTGCTCCACACAGTTTGCCTTCACCTAGGTGGCAATCATAGTGCACATACGGGCCAATCAAATCTCAGAGGACCAGTTGGTGAGAACAGAAAGATGGCAAACTCCGGGCATGAACCTTGTGACAATTTGCAGAGATTAAAGGAAGAATTCTAAAAATGAAACATTAAATAAATCATGGAAGGAAGGAAAATAGGGAGGGAAGGAAGGAGGGAGGTTCTGGGCTGTCGTGAGCCTGTGTTGTGGTAGGCCTGTGCTAGTCTTGGTTCTGTATGTGGTAGGTCTTTAGTGTGGGGCCTGCCGTGTGTGGGTCTGTGAGTGGTGGGCTTGTAGTGGGCTGGTTTGATGAATCCAAGGTATATGTCATGCCCAGGTAAGTGTCTCCCAGGTCAGAGGGTAGAATATACAACATTAGGTAAAATTTCTATACAGAAAGCCCTGGGACTTCTGGATTGTGTGCCACCAGTTCAAAAGAGCAACTATTGTTTGAAGCATAGACAAAAATGGAAGTAATGACCAAATGGAAAAGACACACAGACTAGCTTCATAAACTCAAGTAGTTTTTAAAAATTTAATTTGTGGAGATCTCACCTATTTCTAACAAACTTACAACTCTCTACATTTACCAAGTTTACAATGTGATAAATTACTATAGAAGACCAACACTTCAGGTTAATATAGAAGTTTCAATAAACACATTTTTAATTGTTAACACTATATAAGAACATAAAAAAGAACACGGAGATAGGATTTTATTCTGTGGTACAGGTGGGTCTTGAACACCTGGTGTTGTCAACTCAACTTTTATGAGTTCAGTATTACAAGCGTGCACGAGGACAATTTACTCAGGCTTTTATTTTGCCACCAAGGGCTATGAGTCTTGGAAACCTACTAGACCTGTGGAGGGAAAAGTGATCTTGGAAATATTGTCTGAACCTCCCCAATTTAATCTCTCATTGGAGCAGAGCAGAGTCATGCACTATCAGTAACTGAACTCTTGGTTTAGCAGAATGCCACACTAAGTGTATGAAATGTTCTCATGTATAAACTTAAGTTCTTGATGTTTTGATGGTTCTTGATGTTTAGAAGGTACTTAACCTTCTAAAAGATCAATTTCCTTGTCCTTAACTGAAAGGTTAAAATTGTTGTGAAGGTAGTGTTTGTTAAATGTGAAACTGATTTTTTTTTATAAACATGATCTACTTTTCCCATTGTACTCAAAAGAGTTCACAGAAGTATGAAACACACGGAAATTAATAAGGTAACAATAAATGTAGCGGCTGAAAAGGTGGCCTATGTGTTCTTCTCTTCTTGTAAAGAAGTCAGATTTGATTACTAGCACCTATTGTCAGGTGGCATTAACAAGGTGGATTCAAAGATAGACATTATCTACCACAATGATTTTTATGAGAAGTCTATAGTATAACTTTTATGACTTACTTTTCAAGTGGCAAAATCCTGAAAACATGAAAGATTTATTTGGGTTCATGTTTTCAAAGGGCTCAGTCAGTGTGGTAGAGAAGGCACGGTAGGTTGGGTCAGGTCCCATTATTGTAGACCGGGAAGCAAAGACTGCAGAAAGTGGCCAGGGAAAGCAAATCTCCAGGACTTTACCTTGAATACTCACTTTGTCCAGCTAGGTGCTACCTCCTTAAGTTTTAAGAACTTCTCAAAATAGTTCTACCAACTGGGGATCAAACATTCAAAATTTGAGCCAATGGGATGCATTTTAGATTTAAGCTGTCTATATGATACCTATCATTACTTTAAAAGTCAAGAAAAATGACAGCTTTAATGTTAAGTAGTTGTTGAAGTAATAAAGATAAAATTTCACCTGACTGTAATTCTACCTTCCATCCATTGTGCCAAAGCAAAGTAGAGAAGATTTTCAAGCGATCTGTTGCCCTAAGATTTTTTTTTTGACAATTCAAGCAGAATTTTGATTTTTTTATTAGACTTACTTCACAGCAAGTTAAAAACCTAAAGGAAAAAATGGATCCACATTGGTGTCTGGGGTTTAGGTCAAACCTGGAAGAGAAAAATAAAATGAAACTTTTCTTGTGCTATTTCAAAGGAATACTTCATAAGCAAAAGGGAGCCCTTTGAAAGACAAAACTGTTTCAGAGTTGCTATTTCATGGTCTCAGACACCGTCTCAGACGGACACTTGCTCTCTGTCTTCTCAGTGACTTTTACTCTGCCAACTTGACCTTCAGAAATCCATTCTGAGAACTAAGAGGAACATGGCCAAGAAACTACAACAGCATGTAAGAGTACACATGTGGAGGACAGATCTGAGTGAGGAGAAAAGGAAGCAAGTTGGAGGCAGGCGTGTGGAGCCTGGAGTCACACACAAGACAGAAACAATATCTTCCTTCAAATAAAGGATTCAAGTAACCTCAGCAGAGCACAAACAAGCAAACATCTTACCTACACACTATGCCACTCTCATTCCTCAACAGAACAGAGGACATCTATCAAGGCCAAATGTCATAAAATAATGACCTTTATTCAAGATGATCAAAATTCCTTTTTTTTTAATGAAGAGTGGAGAAAACATGAATTATGTACTCATGAATAATGTCCAATTTACAGTTCTATATAAACACACAACACACACACACACACACACACACACACACACACACACGCACACCAGTATTGAGAGAAAGAGAGAGAGAGAGAGGAGAGCACGTTGGAGGGAGTACAAGTTATGGTGTATGTCTTTGAATATACTTTTATCAACTTTATTAACAATATAGTATTTTATTTGTTGCGTGTAGTAGAAAACACACTTGTGATCAGTTAAATGGCTAAAAATTGGTTCAAAGTTTCATCTGCAGAGAAAAGAAACACATAATATGAAGATTATTAAAATTGGATCTATGATTTTGTATTTTTCATTTTAAATTTTGAAAATCAGGGGGAATACTAAACACTGAAAATAATATTTTCTTGCTATATTGCCAACAAACCATATATTGGAATTTATAATGAATTTATATAACTAAAGCTCTTAAAACATTGATTTATAAATTAGTTATCAGTTATTTTACTGTTAGACTCAACATGTAATAAAAGCTGAGACAATGAACAAAAGTTTCATGAAAGATTGAGTATTTCTTTCCTCTAGATATACTAATACTCGTCTTATGCTTTCCTAAGTCTGTTGCATTGTGTGATAATCAATCAAGGTTTTCAGGCCACCCTTCTATGACATAGAACTCCGAGCTGCTGCAGAAGTGTATGATTTCCAGTCTGTAGGTTTTCACTTAGTTCACAATTTTCATTTTTGTTTTTATCTTTCTGTATCTTGACATCAGGTATTTTTTCTTATATGCTGCACATCTCTGCACAAAACCCAGTTTGGGACTGACATGCTATTTAAAGACAGAAATTTTGACAGAGTCTTTTGGAACTACAAGATTATAGTTGTCTTCCCTTAATGAATCATATGTAAGAGACTTATTTCAGTAAGCATAGTTTTCTACAAGACAGTCTTAAGAGGTAGACCTGAAAAACAGAGAGACTTTCAACAAATGCTGAATATGTGTACCTATTTGTTCTTGAATTTGGAAACATGAATATATTCTTTTGACAGGTAATCACTTGAATAGGTGTAATGACATAAAATAATGTTCACATTCATTGGTAGATTCATATTTTACATAACACCCACCAATATACATCCCCCTTCATCTACATATGAGGTCTGTTAAAGCAGATTAAAATAAAAAGGCATAGAGGCATCTAATAATAGAAGCTTCTTTATGTGATTTTTTTCAGATATTCTACTAAATAACAATGTTAAAACTGCTTTTACTATTACTTAAGGCCCTAACTTACCCAAATTACAAAATGTTTAATTTGACAATTTAGGGACAAATTAAAGGGAGGAATATGAGGCAAAAAGCATACTCCTAAGGTCCAAGTGACCTTGATAGAGTTGTGAGTATAGGAACCCTTGTAGGTGCTTTTACAGTAGTTTTACAAATTCCTCTTCTTGAATATCACGAGATTTAATTTACTTTTCCACAGAGCTAGAACACACCATTTCCTTCTTTGAGGTATATAATAAAGTATCATGTCTGTGAAGCCTCTTACCGATACAATAAAATTAAAAATTCAGGATTAAATAAGATAGCAAGATTTCTACTACCAGTGTAAAGTGTAATTCACAGTGGTTGAGAAGATGGGAAACAAGTTTATGGTTAGATTTTTCTTCCTTTTTATTGGATATTTTATTTACATTTCAAATGTAGTCCCCCTTTCTGGTTTACCCTTTGCACACCCCCTTTCCTGGGTGTATGAAACCCAGGAAACCTTTATCCCATCCCCTTTCCCCTTCTTCTATAAGGGTGTTTCCCCACCCACCCACCCACCGACTTCAACCTCACCACCTTAGTATTCCTTCTTATTTAGATTCAAATAATCTGTGAGTTGTATCATGGGTATTATGAGCTTTGGGACCTCATAAAATTGAAAAGCTTCTGGAAGTCAAAGGACACTGTCAATAGACAAAACAACAAATTATAGGAAAAAGATCTTTATGAACTCTACATCCAATAGAGGGCTAATATCCAAAATATACAAAGAACTCAAGAAGTTAGACTCCAGAGAAACGAATAACCATATTTAAAAATGGGGTACAGAGCTAAACAAAGAATTATCCACGAAGGAATCTCCAATGACTGAGAAGCATTTGAAGAAGTGTATAACATCAGCGAAATAGTCATCAGCGAAATGCAAATAAAATAACCCTGAGATTCCACCTCATATTAATCAGAATGGCTAAGATAAAAAAAAAAACAACAAAAAAACAAAAAAACCAGACAATAGCAGATACTGGTGAGGATGTGGGGAAAGAGGAACACTCCTCCATTGTTTGTGGGATTCTTAACTTCTACAACCACTATGGAAAACAATCTGGTGGTACCTGAGAAAATTAGAAATAGTTCCACTTGAAGACCCAGCTATATTACTCCTGAGCATATACCCAAAAGATGCTCCAACACATAACAAGGGCACATGCTCCACTATGTTTGTAGCAGCCTTATTTATAATAGCTGGAAGCTGGAAAGATCCCAGATGTCTCTTAATGGAAGAATAGATACAGAAAATGTGGTTTATTTACATGGCATAATACTACTCAGCTATTAAGAATGAGACCACCATGAGTTTTGCAGGCAAATGGATGGAATCAGAAAATATTCTGAATGAGATAACTCTGACTCAAAAGGACACGCATGATATACACTCACTGATTTTTCTTTCTTGATCTGCACAAGTCACACTGGATTGATCATCACATATTCACACTGTGAATAAATCAACTGAATTAACATCTTCAAAATCTAATGTATTTTATATCTTGGGTACTGTTTCTCTTTTATATACAATCACTGTTCAATAGAAAACAGTCTAACTGATATTTGAAGATCTTTCAGGCTTACTGTCTAATACTCCTGCATTTAGTTATGATTCATGGTGTCTTTCTAACCTTTCTTCCATTTGAAAAGCTAATAGATTCTGAACCTAGCTCAAGTTCACTTTTGTATCACTAGATTTTTGTCCTAATATTGTACTTGTCCTGCTATCCATTTGGTAGGAAGAAATGTTTCCTTTGAAAGACAGGTGGGAAGGCAATGTGGAAGTTTGAATGAGAAATGCCCCATATAATCTTGAGTGTAGGTCTTTAAACACATGGTAACTATATTTTGGAATATTTAGATGGTTCAGTGTTGCTGGAGGAAGGAGGCTCTCAGGGGTGGGTTGAGATTAAAAGCCTTGAGCCACTTTCCATTGTATCTGTCTTTGAGTTTGTCTTTGAAGTGATAGGAAGTGGGAAAGAAGAGAGATTAGGAAGAAACAATAGGCTTCCTTGTCTTTTTTAGTTTTTCATAAAGGTGTTGCTTGTTGATATTATAAACGTCCCACTACCTACTTCTAATAATGAAGAACTGGGTATATTGGAAGAGGAAAGAATCCTTGAAATCTCTTATTTCAAAACCTACACTAAATTCTTAAATCAATAACTAGTTTTAATTCATATCCTAAAAGTCAACTGTTCTCTGAGACATGCATTTGACATTTAATCATTGACATTATGATCCTCTGAAAGGTTTGGTAAAGCCCTACAAGCAGAGTTTTTTTTTTAAACAATTGACTTTGGCCAGCTTAAATTCTTGGTAGGAATATCTTAGGAAGATAACCATCCATCTAACCTGAAGAGAAACAACGGACAACAGAGGCCAGCATATACCTGTGTTTTGTGAATTGAGAGGGACCAGGGATGTGGCTCAGTTGGTAGAGAATTTACTAAGCATGAAGAAAACCTAGGTTCTATCCCTTGTACCTTCTTAAACTGGATAAAGGGGCATACTCCTGTATTTTCAGGACTTAGAAGGGGGGTGGCAAGAGAATCAGATGTTCAAGGCCATCCTCTGACACAGTGAGTTCAAAGGTAGCCTGGGCTATATGATATTTTGTCTCAAAAAATCAAAATTATATTTTGCTTAATTTCTAATTTCTGTTCATAGTCATTATATAAACCTGTTTTTCACCATCCCATCTCACGTTACTGTGTATTAATCACCTTTGTATTATTTTGCTTTGAATTTTGTTCTTCTCAAAAGATTCTCTGCTTTTTTATTATTCTGGTTAATCAAATTCCTGCCTATTCTTTCATATTTTGTACTCACTTTTCATTGTTCTATATAAGTGTAATTCAACTTTTAGATGATGCTATGGAAAGTGGATTGGTTTTTCTTTTTAAGCCATTTATGCCCACATTACCTTTGCTTCGGTTCTTGGTAACTGATAGGCACCTGGAGGACCTCTTTATGTTCTATTGTAAAGGAACATAGAGGACAGAGAAGGATTGTGGGTATTCAGGATGACTTTTAAACCTTCTCTAAAGTTGCGCTTTTGAACGTATTTTTTTAATATAAAATTTGTGATCTGAAACTTAAGAAACCTTTTTTTCTAATTTGAACTTTTATTATTGTAAGATATATTTTGAGTTACTAATGTTCATACTGTCATCAATTACATGAGTTGTGCATCATTTCTTTAAAAATTCTCCTTTTTATCCTACTATAATCTTGTTTATTGCAGGTAATTCATGGGGTCCACCCACTGGTCATACAGGCATGCCGCATCTTTCTTTACTCATGTGGCAGCTACCTCACACTATACTGGACATAACTCATGCCACTGTCTAAGCTATTGAATGTTGGGATTTATAGGCATACACTAGCATCTCATATAATAGATAAGTTCTCATACATGAAGATTCCAAGGTGATGCAGGGATTCAGAGTTGTTCCACCTTGTGGTTCAGTCAGTGGATTTAGTAAATATTCTCTAGAGGAAAGAATCAAACAGAATGAATACATATTAAAAGGGAACTTGTTAGACTGGCTTATAGAATATGAGTAGTCCAAAGATGGCTCTCCTGACACTGGGCAGGCTGAGAGCCTGGTAGATGCTCAGTCTACAAGGAGGGATGCTTCAGCAGCTCTGGTTTGCTGCTGAAGGCCAGGAGGATTCCTGGAGAGCCATGAGTCTTCAGTTCACTTTAGAAGGTACAGAATGCTAGGTTGAGTTAACAGGAAAAGGTTGTAGTAGCAGTGGTGGCAGGTACTGTACATATGAACTTGTCAGAGAAACAAAGGCAAAGAGGCAACAAAATGAATTTTTTCCTTCTGATCTCTTTTTATCTGGGCTACCACAAGGAGATGTCACAAACATTTTCCAATGTGTTTTCCCATTTTTGAATAATCTGATCAAAAAATTCCTTACAGGTGTGCTTAGAAGCTGACCTTTTGTTGAATTCCAATCCCGTGAAACTGAACATAACAAATCTATCACCTTTAGCCTCAGTATGTGGCAGCCAGGTATACTTGGGTCATCTTCATTAAGATGTAAGTTTTAGCTTATATAGATCACAAATGAGCACATTTTAATATCATACTATAGGCAAGATCACATAATTTATGTATGTAATCATATTGTATAGTGCTTTGGCATATAGTCAACAACTATAAAAATTATGTGACATTTAGAAGAAACTACAAGATTAGGAATAACGGAACAGTGTAGGAAAGGCTTTTGGGTTTTGGCTTTATCTCCTGGTATAAACTGAAATATTTTTGTAGACTTTAAGGATACATCATTTCACTGGGGTTAAATACAGAAAACAGGAATATTAAACCTTTGAACATAAATTTAAGTTAGTTTTATGAGAGATTCATGCATTTGCCTTATAAAAAGTGAAACATCCTCTGCTTACTTTGGAATAAAGTCTCAAACTACCTGGCTTTTACAGTTATATATAAGATAATTATTTCTTGATATGAGAAGTATCATAAAATAACACCTTTGCAACAGATTGATCGTAAATCTTCATTCGTTTGATATTCAATGTTAAAGAAAATCTGTAGTTCACAGAACTCTAAAGTGCTATGAACAAATACATTAAAGCAACATAAACACACAGACATATACTTATAAAGTGAAATCCTTCAATCTTTCCATAATACAACTGACCTCACTTTTACATAGAGGTAAGTGTATGTTACACATTTACAGTGACATATAATGTTTTAATGTAGATTTTATTGTTAATTTGACAGTGGCCTTTTTTCTAGAAATGATTTTCAAGTGTTAATTATCAATAAGGAAAGAGGAGCATGTATCTGAGAAAATTAAGGATGCCTTGAGTTGTTCATTAGGTAGGATAAAGTAACGATCAAGCTGTTTTTCCACTTTTGTCTTCAACTACATTGTGACTGTGCTTTTCAGTTCTCAGAATGTCAAATATAGAGAAGACTGAGATAATCCAAAGAGTAGAAGTAAGTCAGGTTAATATCTTTTCATTCGCATGGCATGAGTCTCAAATGAAACAAGAAGAGACCAGAAATACTCCTCATTCTATGATATAAATGTACAATTGTTTCCATTGAGAATATGTAAATATCTTAAGACAGCATTAGGGTTGGAAAATTATTAATTATTACAGTATAATTGACATCAGAAACATAAAATCTCATAACATAAGCTGGAGTCACCTTCTCTTTCAATAGATTAATATCTAATTGCCATCTAGAGTATCATACTTAAAGTTTGAATATTCAGGTTTGATATCCTAATTATATATACTATGTAAAAGAAGAGGTTTAGGCATTAGAGATCTATAACTGAATAGCAGGGGCAGAAAAACAGCTGAAAAATTTAAGGTTGTGTGAATTAGCTTTAAGTTTTTTTATTTGCTATATTTCTTTATTTACATTTCAAATGTTATTCCCTTTCCTGGTTTCCTGTCCATAAGCCCCTATCTCTCCCCCTTCCCTATAAGGGTGTTCTCCTCATCCAACTCCCCTTACCGCACCCCCTGACAGTCCCCTGCACTGGGGGTCCAACCTTGGTAGGACCAAGGGCTTTCCCTTCCTCTGGTACCTAACAAGGTTGGAGCCTTGGGTCAGTCCATGTATACTCTTTATGTAGTGGTTTAGTCCCTGGAAGCTCTGGTTGGTTGGCATTGCTATTCTTACGGGATTGCAAGCCCCTTCAGCTCTTTCAATCCTTTCTCTAATTACCCCAAAGGGGGTCCTCTTCTCAGTTCAGTGGTTTGCTGCTAGCATTTGCCTGTACTTGACATGTTCTGGTTGAATCTCTCAGGAGAGATCTATAACCGGTCCCTTTCAGCATGAGCTTCTTCTCTTCATCCATCTTATATAGTTTTGGTGGCTGTATATATATGGGCCACATGTGGGGCAGGCTCTGAATGGCCGTTCCTTCAGTCTCTACTCCTCCCTATCCCCTCCTATGAATACTTTTGTTCCCTCTTTTAAGAAGAAGTGGAACTTTACACATTAAATAAATATTTAGATGATATTTAGAGATTTTTAAAGATTTAGTTATATTTACACATTTCCAAGAGCAATAGCCAGAAGTCTAATGGGTTCTACTAATTAAAGAATGTTACCTAGCTATTATCTGAAAACTGTTTTTCCATCACTCGAGTGAGTACAGTACCCAGAAATAAATTCACATATGTTTTTGTGCTTTTAGAATTTCACAACTAGGAATGTATTATAAAGAAAGACAAAAAACTGAAGTCAGAGGGAAGAATTAAATCATGGCAGGGAATTATCCAGGCTGCTGTCTTTTTGTCCCTTTACTTGTTAATTATTTTTGACAATCGTTGCATATGTACAAAGCATTATAATCATATCAACCCCATTGTGCTCTCTGATCTACCTTCCACTCATGCTGACACCCACCTTCACACCAGATAACCCTATTTCTCCTTTCACTTTTTTTTTTCATTTTAGGCACTTTTTTTCTGGCCCAAGGCATTTGAACCTAAGAAAAAAAGTGGAATCACTGTCAGAGGCCCAGCCACAGGTGAGTATCTTGTACTTTGTGTTTAATTTTAGTAGCTGAGAATTTATAATTGAGATACTAATGGCTTTAAGTGCCAGTCAGAACATCCAGCTGTTGCCAGATGTTGAAACATCTGTCTCATCTGTTGGTGGGAGGAGATTTTCTTTGGTATCTTCCTGAAATATGAATATCTTCATATTGTAGACTGATTTTGGTGTGGTCAAGAGATCATAGTAATTTCATTACATATATCCTGATTTTAGCACATTCATGGTCCTCCCCTGAATACGGTATTCACAGTCATATTATCTTTCTATAATTCTTCATATTAAATAAAATAATTTATGTTCTTATTTTTCATTCATGTGTGTCCTCTTCAACCATTGGTCTTCACTTTATATTTTGAGGTCAGAATCTCTCAATGAACCTAGTTCACTGATTTGTCTAGACTGAGTGTCAAGCAGCAAGTACACAGGGTGCCTCCAGTCTGCAACTGTCCAGTGCTTAGATGACAGTTACATACTACTGAGCCTAGGGATCTCTAGAGATCCCCATGCTTATGCCACAATCACTTGACTGACTGATTCTTCTTTGTAGCTACATTATATTAATATTTTTCTATAGAAGCTTTTGTAAAAGTATCTTTTAGTCACCTGATGTAATTGTCACCTGAGAGTTTTACTGATGAATAAGCTGACCCCTTTTCGTTCTCTCTGAACTCTGGTTGGTTGTTTCAGCTCAGCTGTTCTGACTCAAATGCCTTTGCAAGATCACTAATTTAATCTGTCTTCTCTTAGCTTCTCACTGAATTGCACTGCTTGGCTTCAAACTAACTAGCAGTTTGCTCTAATCTTCTGACTCCTTCTTATTCTGTGGCTTCAATTGCCTCTGCTGACCCTCCCTGAACTTCAAGAACTCATGAACGAACTCAACTCCACTGCACTACACTCACTGCAGTGACTCCCAACTGATTGAACTGAACTAGACTCCCTCTCCCTGAGCTTCTTATCAATAGCTTTTCTTTCCTGAGAGTTGGGTGTATCCTATCTCTGACTATTGCTGCAGTGGTCACATCTTGTTTGGATAGTTAGTAGTGTCATGAGTTCCATCCATGGCTGAGTAAGATATTTAACAGCAATTCTCTCCCCAAAACATACACAGTATATTCTGGCATTTTGAGGGATATCCAGCATGGAGAAAGTTTCAGTCATAGTACCAGATTGATTTTCCTATATCCCAAGATAAAAGTCTGATGTCCTCAGGATTAGTGTTTTAGTGTCTGATAAGCTGGCAACCCAATTGTGGTTGCACTTGCTTAAGTACTAGGCTTTTCATTGAATAATCATTATCTACCAAATGAGAATTCAACTTTTGTACTTATTTTTATTTTTAGGAAGATATTTTTAAGGAATATTTTTCAAAAGAAGCTGAACACCCAGAACAGTGTTTCTTTAATTAAATTACCTCTTTCTTAAATAATATTTTTGCCACAGTCAATTGATGAATAACTTGGTGAAAATTTTCCATCTAGTACCGTTGAACAATTAGTATGCATATACAAGTGAGGAAGCCACTAGTTAAAAGTGTAAAAAGTAGTCTATAAAACATTGTATAGATAAATCTTCATACAGAATATTTTTATACATACTTTGTTTTTTAGAAAATTTAATTTTAAAAAATATGTATCTGTATATTGCTTTGTGTATGGTCTTGTAATTGGGATGTTCCATAATTTTATTCTGTGATGTTAAAGATGATAACATTTTATTTAATATTCTGTAGTTTGTAAAACCAAACCAGGGATATTTATTGAACACAAAAAATAGTTGTCAAAAAAGTAATGTGCAAAAAGAGATATTCTTAGGAGTGTAGCATATGTGACTTATGTACTAAGCTCATGAGAAGGGTATTAACTGACAATTACTTTAAGAAATATGCCCACTATGCTTTATGCCCAATTGTGCTGCAACCTCTGTGGTATTGTAAAAGCATCTCATTATGCCACTGAGCCACATTATTGTGGAATCAATGTTCTTGTTACAAGTGAAGGGGCTGGAATGGAAAGCAGCCAAAGTAGCCATTCAAAGCAGGGACAGTTCCTCTCATAGAAAAACATGTTCCTAGAATGCAGGAGAGAGTGACAAGATCCTCATGAGCAGTCTTCTTCCTTGGCATTTTAATAACCATGAGTGGGCATAGGCTGTTTTCTTTGTTTTTAGACCCATAAATCCCACAGCTTACAGCATTTCTTTCTTTTTTTAACGTAGATCTTTTTCCATCTTTTTATTGGATATTTTACATTTCAAATATTATCCCCCTTCCCGGTTTTCCCTCCGGAAAATCCCCATCCCCTCCCCAAATCCCTGACTCCATGAAGGTGCTCCCCTACCCAATCCTTTCTGATTCCTGGCATTCCCCTATACTGGGACATCGAACCTTCACAGGACCAACGCTGATGCCCGACAAGGCCCATCCTCTGCTACATCTGCAGCTGGAGCCATGGGTCACTCTATGTGTACTCTTTGGTTAGTAGTTTAGTCCCTGGAAGCTCTGGGGAGTCTGGCTGGTTGATATTATTTTTCTTTCTAAGGGGTTGCAAACCCCGAAGTTACCTCAGTCCTTTCTCTAACTCCTTCATGGGGGCCCTGTTCTCAGTCCAATGGGTGGCTGTGAGCATCTCCCTCTGCATTTGTCAGGCTCTGGCAGAGTGTCTTAGGAGAAAACTATATCAGGCTCCTGTCAGAATGTCCCTCTTGGCATCCCCAATAGTGACTGGGTTTTGTGACTGCATGTGGGATGGATCCCCATGTGTGGCAGTCTCTGCATGGCTTTTCCTTCAATCTCTGTTCCACACTTTGTCTCTGTATTTCCTCTTGTGAGTATTTTGTTCCCCCTTCTAAGAAGGACTGAATCGTCCACATTTTTGTTTTCCTTCTTCTTGAGCTTCATATGGTACATAAATTGAATCTTGGGTATTCTGAGCTATGGGCCTAAAATCCATTTATCAGTGAGTACATTTCATGTGTGTTCTTTTGTGATTCGGTTACCTCACTCAGGATGCTATTTTCTAGTTCCATCCATTTGCCTAAGAATTTTATGAAGCCTTTGCTTTTGATAGCTGAGTAGTACTCCATTGTGTAAATGTACCACATTTTCTGGATCCATTCCTCTGTTGAAGGACATCTGGGTTCTTTTGAGCTTCTGGCTGCTATGAACAAAATGGAGCATGTGTCCTTGTTATATGTTGGATCATTTTTAGGTGTATTCCAAGGAGTAATACCTGGGTCTTCAGGTAGTACTGTGTCCAATTTTCTGAGGAACCTCCAGACTTATTTCCAGAGATGTTGTACCAGCTTGCAATCCCACCAACAATGGAGGAGTGTTTTTCTTTCTCCACATCCTTGCCAGCATCTGCTGTTATCTGTGTTTTGATCCTAGCCATTCTGACTGGTGCAAGGTGGAATCTCAGGGTTGTTTTGATTTGCATTTCCTTGATGACAAAGAATGTTGAACATTTCTTTAGGTACTTTTCAGCCAATTGTTATTCCTCAGCGGAGAATTCTTTGCTTAGGTCTGTACCCCAAATCTGGCTGAGATATCTGTCGCCCCATTGATTTGGCTGATCTGGCTGGCTAGGCAGGTGTCTGCTTCCCCCCTCACCACTCCATGTGCACTCCTCTCTAAGCTGTGCGTTAGGTCAAGGAAGATGACATTCCCTAATAGAGGAGGACTGGTCTTTGTTCAAGGGTATAAGAGTATGTACGCTCCTCTGCTAGAACTTCCAAACAAGCTTACAGCATTTCTAATGAAACTCTTTCTATCTGATTTAAGAGTACATTTTTTGATGTATCCTTTTGACAGACATTATTGCCTTTAATATTTTCATTGAACTTGTCAAAACCTACCTACTTCCTTGGTAAACCACACAACTTATTTTGTTATAACTTGAAGGTAGATAATTAACTGCTGAAACATGATAGGCAATCTCCATCCGAGGAGAACTACAGAGGCAACATGAAATAATGGCTTCTCAGCATGTCTTAAACCAACTTGTATTTTTTGAGTCAGATTTGCTACCTCAAAAGCTACATCTGAGAATTACGAACACCCTTGTGCTTTGAGGTTGTGCTACAGATTTCTAGCATTTTAAAGAGTTTCAATGACAAATAATTTCTGCTAAGTCTTTATATATTGATCATTCTTCTCAAACTACCATTCCTGCTCAAATTAAGCAAAATGAGGTCTGTAGACTATGAAATCTTTCTCTCTATGGCTACTAGTTTGTCCTATTTTACAAAGCTTTAGAAAGTTAGGATTAAGCTTAACGCATATTTGAAATGTCATCTGTTTTTTCTTACTAATATGAAGAAATTGACTATAAAGTTATATAAATGAAATATGTAGTGGTTGGAATGAGAAATGTCCCATAAGCTCAGTTTTGCTAGTTAGTGGTGCTATTTGGGGAGGCCTGTATTGCTTTTAGAAGGAGGCTTGCTGGGAGAAGTAAGTCACTGGGTCTGGGCTGTGAGGGTTTGTAGTCTCATCAGTGCTCTCTCTCTCTCTCTCTCTCTCTCTCTCTCTCTCTCTCTCTGCATTCTGTATACAGATAAAAATGTGAGAAGCCAGTTTTTTCCTCTGTCATCACGTCGTGACCTCTCTCCTCCTGGAACCCTGTACTTCAGTAGACCCTTTCTTCTTTACATTGCTTTTAGTCCTGATATTTATCACAGCAATAGAAAACATACATTTCAAGCTTTCTACAATGTGAAAATTAAACAGAATTGGAAATGACTGATCAAATCAGTTGACAGCTCTGAACTGTCTTTACACAAATCAACTCGATTCAATCTTGTAGAACTATGTTCAGGTCAGCATTCTAGCTATTTTCAAAATCCTTGTCAAGCTGTTACAATTTTAAGTAAAGCCAGAATTGCTATAAGTTATAATTAATAAAGGGCGGTTACTCAGACTATTTTACATATCTTTAAAAGAAGTCCTAAATGCAGTACTTATTTCTCAGTTTCATTTTACTTACATTTTTAGCAGTAATGTTTTTACATTGCAGCCAATTTCTTCTCGTTTCTGCTATCACTTGTCTTACAGGATTCAGAATTTCTTGAGTTCCTGTTTGTTACTCCTTAGTTACTTCTTGTATCATTTTCAGTTCAGTCATTTCTTCTCTCCCCAGCTTTTCCCAGTTACTTCATTTCTCCCTAAGATTTTTTAATATTGGGAAGTCCATGTTGCTATACCTTTATGTTTTATATTCTTTGGCTATCCTTATCATCTTGGTAAATTCTTCCTTTCCTCTGGTTTGTCATACATGGTTAGCATTTATACTCTAAAAGAGGAACTCTGTAGTGTTAAAAATTGGGAAAAATTTAAGTACTCAGTGGATAATTTCCAACATTTGACCTCAGGTGACAGATCTGAATAAAAATGACAGGGATGGGTTGAAAATAGTATATAAAATGTTCTCAGAGAACATATATAAGCTACATATAAAACAAAATTAATTATATGTTCAACTTGATCTTGGCCTTAATATAACTTGTTAAATATACAAATAGTTCAAACAACCTTTAAAGGTTTGAAGTAATATCTAAAACATTTTAAGTAAATATTGTGAACTTACATCTCCTAAACTAAATGTTTGTTGATTGCTAGGTCCTGTCTTCCAAAATCTACAATGAAGACAAGTGTTCTAATATACCTTATATCGCTAGATCATGACCTTTGCTTCCTTGTCGTCTTGCTACATCCATCCTATGTTTCATTCCCATTTTGGTTGGTATCTCTTAAGTTCAGAAAAAAGTCCTGATATTATCATTGACTTGTATCTTATGCAGTTCTATTGCCGTGAAGAGATGCCATGACCAAAGCAAATCATTAAAACAAAACAAAACAAAACAAAAAAGCATTTATCTGGAGGATTGCTTACAGTTTCAGACATTAGTCCATTGTCATCATGGCAAGGATCATGGTATCAGGGAGCATTGCTCAAGGGTCATGTGTTCTCCTAGAGAGATAATTGAAAGGTATATCCTGATTTACAAGCAGAAAGACAGATAATAGATAGATAGATATAGATAGATAGATAGATAGATAGATAGATAGATAGATAGATAAATAGATAGATAGACAGACAGACAGACAGAGAAAAGACAGGGACAGAAAAAGGCATGGTCATGGAATGGGCTTTTGATACCTTAAAGTTTATTCTCAGTGGCACATTCGTTCCAACAAGGTCACACCTCATCCTTCTAATCCTTTCAAACAGTTCCACTCCCTGGTGACTAAGCATTAAATTTATATTCTTATGAAGGGCATTCTTATTCAAACCACCACAACTTGTCTCATTTTCTGTACTTTTTCTTAATTCCTACTGCTTGTGTCTTCAACACACCCAGAATATTACTCTTCCCACCCTACTTGTTATTACTATCTAGGTACCATCTCTCCACACATCTTGTCTGCATTTCTGCGATAACATCTGGTATTTCTGCTTTTACTCATGGCCACTGCTCTCTATTCTCAGAAATAAATTGAAGAAACATATCATGTACTTCCAAAATCGGTCTTCATTTTACCTAAGATCTTTGAAATGTTCTCCTTCATACCTAATGGCTTCTAATACCAACGTAATGTACTGATAATATACTAGATGTTATGACATAAAATATAGGATCTTATATTAGGTGATAAATAGATACAAATAACTTGGGGCTTTTTTCATTTTTATAAGAGATACCAGCATCCTCACATATTCTCTGACTCATGAGGATACAGTAAGAATATATCCTCAAGCAGGAAGTAGAACCTTGAAAGACACTGATCATGCTTAGATCTTGATCTTAGATTATCCCTTCTCAGAATGGTAAAAATTATATTTGTGATAGTTTTAAGCCACCAAGATTATATCCTCTAGACATCTGAAGAGACTGAAAAAGATATTTAGAACAGAGAATCTAGGAGTTTTTATAACAAATATCTTAAATAAGAGAAGGTGATTTCAAGCTGGGCCACAACTGGGAGAGTTTTGAAGTGGAAATGGCAAAAAGTTTATGTTGCTATAAATGGACAAATGGCTGGACCTCATTTGATAATAAATCAAAGAGTTCCAGGACAGGTTATAAATCAGGTATTCTACCATTAAAAGTTTTGACTGAAGATTGATTTCCTCTATACCTCTGTGACACTGTCCGTTGATACCATGTTGGCATTTTAAAACATTTCCTTTTAAAAATAACCAATAAATATATAAATACACCTTCTGTAACTTTAATAATTGCCATGCATCATTGTATGGATTGCTTCTCCTAAGTGACTAAAATGATTTTTTTCTGATATGCACACAATGTGTAGAGGGTCTATTTCCCAGAAATGTTCCCTTTTTGTGACCATGCCACATTTTTCTAAAGGCTTTGACCCAGCATGGGAATTTATAAAGTGATCTTTAAGCCAAAATCATGCTGTCATTGATTGTCTGTTCAACAACCCTAGAAGCACTAATAACTCAAAATGGTATAACATTTCATTACCACCGAAATCAGAAGTGATGACTATGGTCTTGATGTATAGTTGGTGTACTAAAATGTGTGATGGATTTGGAGTCTCAAGGTCCAAATGTATTGTATTGTATTGACAGTTGTATTTGTTCTAGCTCTGGATATTAAAGAATTTGATTAATTCATTCAAATATTTTTGGCAAATTACTTCAAAATGATCTTATTTTGCTGAAATTTTTGAGGACAGTTCTAAAATTTCTTATGAGTTTATGTTCATTACCAAAAATATAAATAAACATGGATATAAATTTTAAATAAACTTCAAATAACTTTAAATAAACTTTAAAATAGACATAAGATAGCATTTTTGTTAGCTCTTTTTAATGTATTTTGTATTTACATCATCTCATTTTTATTTACCATAATAATTTTGGTTTTATTTGAAATACATTTTTGATGCTTTCATGTTTGACAGATGATTTCATGACAGATGTTTATCACATGACCTTCTTGCTCATTTTCCCTTGTTTATTTTTCTTGTAGTTATATGGAATATAATGGATTAAGAACATTATGACACTGGCAGGAATTATGGCTACCATCACTAGATTTCTAGCATGATTAATCATATTTTTCCTATTCTTCATGTCTCTCAAATGGAAATAAAACATCCAGTAGAGAGATCAGTAGCCTGGGAGTACTATCACAAGATTGAAGGATTCTTGGTTATTGAGTTAATGCTAGCAGGAGCGACTTTCTCCTAGCAATATCTTTACCATGCTGCATGCATGCCATCTTACTGTCTTATTCATTCATTGGTATTTCAGTTTAGTTCACATAAATAAATAGCATGTTTTGATAAGTACAACTTGTAAGCATTTTAATATATACCATCTTTAAATTGATGATATAAACTATGCTTCATTTTATTGATTAAAAAGTTCTAAATTATGTCCTCTACCAAAGCACAAATGCTAACTCATAGAGGATTACAGATGAAAAAGGTAAGAAATGTTTTAGATGTAGAGACAAGCAAGTAGGGGCCATGATTTGTTTTACTTAAAAATAAAATTTTAAGACAAAATTTTGTCCGATCATCAAAGCAATATAAACCAGCCCTACTGAAACAGCTACCCTAAGCACATTGTACTAACTTACTTTGACAATCTAGTCATGATTCATCTAGAATGGGGAGATAAGAAATAAGGAGTTAAGAAAGATATACTTAGGTCATATTTTAAAATGAAGAGAAAATGGTGGATACTGAATGATTAATTTTGAGGAAATCTTCCCACCACCTGAATGAGATGATGCCTCCAAATCTGCTGTCACAAAGCATGGATCTGCTTTATTCTTGGGGCTTTACACATAGAAGTATTACGATGAAGAAAGTTCTTCACAAAACTCTTTATGTAAGGAATTATATCCAACTTTTCCTACAGATGGGTAATATAAACTTCTAACTTCACAACTCAACAGTTATTAGTAATCCAGAATACATTGAGTGTGAGGAATGTGGTGAGATTTTCTTCACTGGAGAATGAATTGAATGATCTACACTGTAATTTAAAGTTTTGGATTCTATTTCTTCCTTTTTTTCACAAGTAAGTTTACTTTCCTGTAAATTGAGACTAAAATTCATCCATTTCATGCCTCATCCAGACTGAAGAGTTAGGACTTGGCTTCCTCGTTCTCCTGTCATGATTTTCTGGCTACTTCATTTGCACCTGCTTATCATAACATGCTTTGTATAGGCATCCATCCAATTCCATTTTGGAGTATAATATTCTGGTGAAGAATCTTTTAAAGCCCCAATGAAATTCTTAAAGAAATTGACTTCCTCTCACCCAGAAATGGGCCCACTTTTATCTGTAGAGCAATATTTTACTTGTGGAAGATGAGAGTTTGTGAAATCCTCTGATTATTTACTTATGGAAGTGATTGAAATCAATATCACAACAATCTAATAATAATTTCCTGAGGTAGTGACCACCTTGATAGTATGTGCTAGAACTGGCTTTCTCGTTGTATGGATTCAGCTTAACAGGAATGCAGCCAGATTGATTCATCACTCATAACGGTCCTAGTCAATTGTTTCCTGCCAAGTCTTACAGTAAAAGATAAACATATAAAGTTTTGGTAGTGGCATGTGGAACTATACAGCTGTATTTTGGCCACAGGGATGCACCAAATATTTTATATCAGCTTATGATAAACTATGTATATCCAAACTTGTATGAAGTTGCTTCTGCCGTGACAAACACCATATCCATGCTTTACATGCTTGCTGGTAAGCAGGATGTTGCTCCTTTGAAACTACCCAAAGTTGTGTTCTGTTTTATCTGGCATCTGTTTGCACCTGGACCAGGTGCTCAGAAACATTCTTCGGATTTGATCCCTAAAACACTCTCATAAGAATCTTTTCCTCCCCAAACAAATTACTTTAATAAAAAGAGTATTTTCAAGATCTATTGCTAGGGATGATACTAGGCCATGATGATAGCTGTTTAATGTGGTCATGAGATTATCATCAATACAGGATAGAGTAGTGAGAGAATTAGGTGACCAGATGGTGAGGTCTGTCATATGGTAAGTGAATACCAAAGATTATGTTGAACATCTGAATTTCTGGATGGCATTAATGCTGTGCATCATTAGGATGTAGAACTTTTCAAGAATTCCTTAGATTCTTGAGAAGACATCTTTGGACATCCTCTAGGAATGTGGCGTCTTCTTCTTTAGCATTGTGACTATGAATTGAGGTGTCTGCTATATAATGCATCCTCATATTGCCATATGGTTCTCTTTTCAGAAATCAGAAATGATTGGTCCAACATTTCTTGATCCTCCAAAACTGTGAGGCAAAATAAATCTCTATCTTCAATTGTTAGTCATCTCGATTTTTTTTGTGGAAAAAAAGCAGGAACAGCAAACACAAACAGGGAGTTACAGTTTAGTCTTTTTTCCCTCCACCATCCTGGGACATAGTTATCATCCGTAAACCAGGAAGAGAGTCTTCTCTAGAGCTTGGCCACAATGGCACCTAATAGACTTTCAGACCCCAGGAGAAATAACTGCTTAGTGATGAAGGCACCCAGTAGTGCATTCATTCTGTGCTAGCAATTCAAGTAGATTAGACAATCCCATTAGACACTATACCGGAAAGAACTTTAAGTAAGATAGAGCACCTGTTTTTAGATTAATGCTACTGCATTTAAGCCATTTTCCATATCAAAAATATTGAAAATGGAGGCCCTCAGGCTTCAGCAGATATCTTTGACAGGTCTTTCCTGCAAAAGTAAAGGTCACCTGCGACATATATGACATACACATATACATACATAATACATACATACATACATGCATGTATACATATACATACGTACATACATATATATGAATACATACACACATACATACATATATATGTATACATACACACACACACACACACACACATATATATATATATATATATATATATATATATATATATGACAAAGAGAAAAAGAGACTGCTCTTATGGGAAAGCAGTGACTAATGTGCTCATTCATTCACATTTAATGGACAGAGTAATAATGACCTGGCTATTAATAGATTACTTGGCACAGATAATTTTTTAAGTTTATTGATCAGGAGGCTGGAAGGTTGGAAGAATGGATAAAACCATTAGGGTAAGATACATTTTGGTGGATGAATAGGAAAGTCTTTCATTGATGTTTACTGGAGAACACTCAGAGAAGATGACTATCTCATAAATTAGTACAGCTTATTCAACTTATGTCACTATTCCTTGAGAACATGCAACCACTAATGGACATCTTTTTCTCGGTACCTGTCCTAATACTTCTATTATGAACTTTTCCTTCATTCTTTGACTATAGCAGCCTCACATTCTAAGTGCTTAATTGCACATTATTTGAATTACATTAGATCTGCAACTCAAAATTTCTACTATTATGAACAGATGCCACTAGAAGTAAATAGTACATTCAGTGTTTTCACAGAGTATGGGTAAAAATAACCATAACAGCTTTATTTTTATTAGGAAAACTTTTGAAATAACTTAGAAAAATTTTATAAATATTGGAGGTTATGGATATTAAAAAGAATAAGTATATAACTTGAATAGTATGCAATTATCTTCAAATATTATAGTAGGAAAGTTATTATATCTACTTTACCCAACTACTTTCAAAACAAAATTGTATGTACTTGCTAAAATATTGTTTCTCTTTGATTTTTAGTTTAATTTTAATAATTATTTTATTTCTTTACATTTCAAATGATATACCTCTTCCCAGTTTTCTCTCCACAAATCCTCCATCCATTCCCATTCCCCTTTGCCTCTATGAGGGTGCTCCTCCAGCCATTAACCCATGCCCACATCATTACTGCAGCATCCCCATATGCTGGGGCATCAAGCCTTCATAGGATGAAGGGCCTTCTTTCCCATTGATGCCAGATAAGGTCATCCTCTGATATATATATATATATATATATATATATATATATATATATATATATATATATATATATATATATATATGGTATACTCTTTGGTTGGTGGTTTACTTCTTAGATGGTATTGCTCTTCTTATGTGGTTGCAATTTCCTTCAGTTCCTTTAGTTCTTCTGGTTCTACCTTTGGGGTACCTGGGCACAGTCCAATGGTGGGTTATGAATATCTGCATCTGTATTAGTCAGGTGCTAGCAGAACCTCTCAGGGGACAGCCATACTAGGCTCCTGTAAGCAAGTGCTTCTTGGCATCATCAATAGTAGCAAGGATGGATGTCTAAAGATGGGATGGATTCCCAGATGGGGCAGTCTCTGGATGGCCTTTCTTTCAGTCTCTATTCCATTTTTCAGTTAGATAGGAATAATTCAGGGTTAAAAATTTACAGATGGGTGGGTGGCCCCATCCCTCAACTGGAAGACATGCCTATCTACTGGAAGTGGTCGTTAAAAGCTCTTTCTCTCCTTTCTTGGGTATTTCAGCTAATGTCATCCCATTTGGGTCCTGGGAGCCTCTCATGTTCCTGGAGTCTGGGAATTTCTAATGGCTACCCCCTGTTCCCCTTCCCCATTGGTACACATTTCTATTTAATTTCCTGACCCTCTGTACCTCGTTCCTCTCCCACCTCATACCTGGTCCCGTCTCACTTTTCCCTCCCCTTCCTCTCTCCCTCCCAGGTACCTCTCTCTCTCTATCTCCTGTGGTTGTTTTGTTTCCCATTCTATGTAGGATGGAAGCGGCCATACTTTGGTCTTCCTTATTCTTAAGCTTCATATGATTTGTGGGTTGTATCACAGATATTCTGAGCTCTTGGAGTAATATCTACTTATCAGTGAATACATACCATGGATGTTCTTTTATATCTGGGTTACCCAACTCAGGATGACATTTTTAGTTCCATCCATAATTGCCTGTGAATATCATGAAATCGTTTTTTAATAGCTGAGTAGTACTCCATTGTGTAAATGTACCACAATTTCTGTATCCATTGCTCTATTGAGGGACATCTTGGGTGTTTCCAGCTTCTGGCTGTTATAAATAAGGCTGCTATAAGCATACTGCTGCATGTGTCCTTGTTATATGTTGGAGCATCTTTTAGGTATATGTCCAGTAGTAGGAAAGTGGGTCTTCAGATAGAAGTATTTCCAGTTTTCTAAGGAACTGCCAGATTGTTTTCCAAAGTGGTTTTACCAGATTGCAGCCCCACCAGCAATGAAGGAATGTTCCTTTTTCTGAACATCCTGGTGAGCATCTTATGTCCCCAAAACTTTTGATATTAACCATTTTGATTGGTATGAGGTAGAATCTCAAGGTCATTTTGATTTGCATTTTGCTTATGACTAAAAATGTTAGACATTTCTTTTGGTTATTCTAAGATATTCAAGATTTTTCAGTTGAAAATTCTTTATTTAGTGCAGTACCTCATTTTTAATAGGGTTATTTGGTTCTCTAGAGTCTAACTTCTAACTCCTAGAGCTGATAAACAACTTCAGCAAAGTGGCTGGATAAAAAATTAACATAATCAAATTGATAGTCTTCCTCTCCTCAATGAATAAATGCACTGAGTAAGAAATTAAGGATATGATACCCTTATCAATACTTATAAATAATGTGAAATACTTTGGTGTGACTTAACCAAGCAAGTGAAAGATCTGTATGACAAGAACTTCATGTTTCTGAAGAAATAAATCTAAGAGCTTAGAGGATGGAAAGAGCTTCATGGGTCCATGGGTCAGCAGGATTAACATAGTAAAAGTTGTCATGTTTCCAAAAGCAATCTACAGATTCAATGCAATCCCCATCAAAAATCCAACTCAATTCTTCACAGATGTAGAAAGATCAATTCTTATATTCATCTGGAATATAAAAAAAACAAACAACAAAAAACAAAAAACCAGGATAGCCAAAACTATTCTCAACAATAAAAGAACTTCTGGGGAAATCACTCTTTCTGGACTTAAGCTCTACTACAGAGCAAAAGTTATTAAAAACTGCATGGCATTTGTCCAGGCACCCGCAGGTAGATCAATGTATTAGAACCAAAGACCCAGAACCCACACACCTATGATCACTTGATCTTTCACAAAGAAGTCAAAACCGTCTAGTGGGGAAAAGCCAGCATTTTCTTTTCTTTCTTTCTTTTTTATTGGATATATTTCTTTACCTACATTTCAAACGTTATTCCCTTTCCCAGTTTCCTGTCCATAAGCCCCCGATCCCCCTTCCCTCATAAAAGTGTTCCCCCATTCACTCCCCCTTACCACCCCCTGACATCCCTTGCACTGGGGGTCCAACCTTTGCAGGACCACAGGCTTCTCCTTCTACTGGGGCCCAACAAGGCCATCCTTCAACAAACGGTACCGATTCAACTGGCATTTGGCATGTAGGAGAATGCAATTTGATCCATTCTTATCTCCTTGTACAAAGCTCAAGTCCAAGTGGATCAAGGATCACCACATAAAACCACATATGCTGTATCTAACAAAAGAAAAAGTGGGGAAGAGCCTCACACACATCAGCATATGGAAAAACTTCCTTAACAGAACACCAATGACTCAGGCTTTAAGATCAACAATAGACAAATGGGACCTTAAAAAATCGCAAAGCTTCTGTAAGGTAAAGGACACTGTCAATAGGACAAAATGGCAATCTACAGGTTGGAAAAAGATTTTTACCCTACTTGGCTAATATTCAAAATATAAAATATTGTTTGTATTTACACACACACACACACACACACACACACGCACATTTTGATATTTATGAACAATTGTGAAACTGTGTGTATAAAATGTATTACTTGCCTGAGTAGAGAAGGGCTGAGTGTAAGAGAAATGGAATTAGGGAACTCAGTCTTGATTGTATAATTTCATTTTGCTGTAAAACCTCTATTTAGCATCTTACTAATCAAACTGACAAAACTTGTGTATTAGTAGGCTTTGGAGTAAAAGGTGATCCTGGTGACTTTCTTTTCTAACTACTGTTCTTTGAAACAATCCAGTCATTTCTTAGACCATAAAATAGATCATGAATATAGATCAGGCCCTAAAATTGTGCAATAAATATGAGTGTAATAACAATAATAAGTGATTATGAATTTAAAGAGAGCATGGATTTGTATATAAGAGCATTTGGAAGGAGAAAAGGTGAAATATTGTAATTATATAATATACTATATATCATATTAAATAAATTATTAAATTGTTATACTAGTCTATATGATAATATAATCACAAAGATAAAATAGTAATGAAGGAAACAAAAATAGAAATATAATGATAGAGTTACAGAGAACAGGGCCAAAAAGGAAGTATCAGAATAATGAAAAACAAGATTTGAACACAAAGAATAAAAGTAAGAAAAATAAAGTGAAGAAAAATGGTGATTATGGAGATTAGTGTTGTTTCAGTGATGTCAAGCTCTGAAGAGGCTCTCATTGGCTATCTTGATTCTTTAGTGAATGTAGTTAGAGGAAATGAGTTTGTGCCAAAGGCTCTTGTGTCAGCTTCGGGAAGAATTTCATAGGAGGGCAAAGAAGAGAAAATAAGACTTAGCTACATTTATCCATGGGTCACTGCATCATGGCTCAAAACTTACCAGGGTCTTGCCATCTTCTTGAAGTAGATGGTAATGAACACAGAGACCCACAGGTGGCCAATATCAAAAGAATAAAAGATTTCATGAGGTTCTCAGCATTACATAGGATATCTGTATTACACCCATCTTCTCAGGGCTTGGAATTTATGAAGAAAGGGAATAGAAAACTTAGATCAGATTTGGTAGAAAATTTTAAGGAAAAAGTATTTTCCTGATACATTAGGTATGAGAGATAACAAATGTGTTCTCTATCAAATACTAAAGAAATTGTTTTTACAACAAGAAATTTATATCTTTCTCTCCTCATTACTTTGGAAGACTTTTATGTAAAGGTTTATCTCACCCAATGGCTAACCTCTCTCCACTTATTTCCTGGGAGGAAAGTATTTTCAAACAAGGCAGTCATTAACTACTGTGAGGTCCCAAACAATGGGGAAAAGACAATGTCATCATCTTCATTAATAAGATCTGTATAAGTACAAGCTTGACAAAAGCACTTCGTGGAGTAGGGGTGGTAGCAGACATGAGTTCCTGTCTTCAGGTGAGAAGTTATTTATATTTGATTGCTGTGGCTGGCAGAGGGACACTCAATTTTAATAGAATGACACCTGGTGGATGGACCATATATAAGGGTAGGTCTCATGTCCTGGAGAAGTCCAGTAATGCATAATCAAATGAGTCGTGTTACTAGATATTTGATCACACTATGAACCCCAAGATTGTGTTATTTACTGAAAGTACCTGTTTCTAGTTGTAGTGTGTCTGAACCATTAGCACACATCTTTAATCCTCTGCTTGGAATACAGACAGGATCTTAGTACACACCTTTAATCCCACACGATGAAGGTAAAGTTAGTTGGTAGAAGGAAGCACCCTTGCTTGAAAGTGGTGTCTAATTGAGTGACAGAGTGATTATTCAGAGAATGAATTGACAGAATAGGATATGACCAACTCTCAGAAGAAGAGAGAGGAAAGGGAAGCTACTTAAGAGTCAATGCAGAGAAGGAGGAGGCAGTTTTACTGGGACAGTTATACAGGTAGAGGTTGCAGAGAGAGAGAGAAAAGGCTAGACATGGGTGAAAGCAGAAGGAGGCAGAAGATTAGAACAGATTTCTATAGTTAGTTTGAGGTCAAGTAGAGCAATTTAGAAGCTCAGCGAAGCAAGATTGGATCAGTGATCTTGGGAAGAAGTTTATGCCAGAAGAGTTGAGTTGAATCAGCCAGCTAACTAAAGGAAGATCAAAAGGGAGAGGCAAGCTTATTGAGCATTAAGTCTGAGGCTGAACACACTCTAGACCTAGACTAGATTGTAAGGAGCCTAGAAGCTTCCAGGACTAAACCTAAGTTAGTAGACTGAGACAGTAAACTTGAGACAACAATTACTTCAGGCAAATAAAAGATAGATTACAGGGTTGAGAGAGATAATAGAGATAAAGATAGAGATAGATACAGAAAGAGAAATTTGCCTAGTTAGATTAGTACATAGAAAGATATAGATAAATGAATAGACAGACAATTGATTCATAGAAGGATAGAATATGAAGTAGAGTCTATGTAAGGAGGTAGAGGTAGGATCCAGGAGGAATAGGAGGTGAAACGCTTATGATTTATATACTGTATAAAATTCTTTTTTAATTTTCTTTTATTTATACTTCAAATGTTTTCCTCTTTCTCCTAAAATTCTTAAAGAATTAAAGAAAATACATTTAAAAGAATGAACTATGCTTTAGACAAGAATCAAGGCATGAACATGGTTGCTGTATGATTTTCTAACAGCTTCTTTTTTTCTAATTGGATATTTTATTTATTTACATTTTGAATGTTATCCCTTTTCCAGGTTTTCCCTCCAGCAAACCCCGATCACATCCTCTCTCCCTTGCTTCTATGAGGGTGCTCCCCCACCCACCCATTTACTCCCACTTCCTCTCCCTGGCATTCCCCTACACTGGGTCATCGAACATTCACAGGACCAAGGGCTTCTCCTCCTATTGCTGTCAGACAATGCCATCATCTGCTACATATAAGGCTGGAGCTATGGGTCCCTTTATTTGTACTTTTTGGTTGGTGGTTTAGACCTTGGGAGCTCTGGTGGGTTTGGTTGGTTGATATTGTTGTTCTTTCTATGGAGTTGCAAACCCCTTCAGTTCCTTTTCTTTCTCTAACTCCTCCATTGGGGTCCCCGTGCTCAGTCCAATGTTTGGCTATGAGCATCTGCCTCTGTATTTGTCAGTCTCACGTGTCTCTTTCTAAAGCCAAGCCAGAAACTAAAACTCTTTTCATTGTTCTCTCTCTCTCTCTCTCTCTCTCTCTCTCTCTCTCTCTCTCTCTCTCTCTCTCTCTCTCTCTCTCTTTGTGTGTGTGTGTGTGTGTGTCTCCCTAACCAGATATTTATCATTTACCTAAAAATGGACAATAATAGGTTACTGTAATTTCCTTAAATAAAATAAATTTAATATTGAAAGATTTTGAAAATGGTATGTCAGTATGTCACTCCTAGAAGAGATGTAGATTTTACCACCACCTCAGTCTTACAGAGAAAGGGAGGATTTCCATAGATATCAAAACACTTTAGCATATAAAGTTGCAATAGGACTAGGTGCATCTTCTATTAAGGCTAGACAAGGCAGCCTAATTAGGGGAAAAGAGTACAAAGGAAAGCAGAAGAGTCAAAGACAGCAGCTGCTCCTGCTGTTAGGGAGGTAACACATGAAGACCAAATTCAGCCTCTATGAGACTCTAAGGGCCCAGGTAAGTTGATTCTGTAGGTTTTCTTGCGGTATCTTGCCCTTAACCTCTCCGGTGACTTAAATCCTCCCTCTCCCTCTCACACAAGATTCCTCATGTTCTACCTTATGTTTAGCTTGTGTGTCTCTGCATCTCTTCCATCAGATGCTGGTTGAAGCCTTTCAGATGACAGTTATGCCAGTTTCCTGTCTGCAAATATATCAGAATACCATTAACAGTGTCAGGAGCAGGCTCTCGCATGGCATGGATCTCAAGTTTGGACAGTCTTGCTGGCCATTTTCTCAATTTCTGCTCCATCTTTATTCCTGAATATCGTGTAGGCCAAAATTTTGTGGGTGAAGTATGTGGATGAAGTATTTGTGCATGGGTGGTTTTCCCCCTCCTCTCATTAAAAGATTTTCTTAGTTACAAAAGGCAGCTGTTTTAGGTTCCACGTCTCCTATTGGTAGCAGTCTTACCTGGGGTATCCCTCATAGTTTTCTGGGAGTTTCCATTATCCTAGGTTTCTAGCTCCTCCAAGAGATGCCCACCCCTACTGGTTCTAGTTCTTACTCTCTCCACCCTCCCCAGACTTGAATCTTCCTGTTCCTTCTCCCATCTTCTCTATTACCCTGGTCCCACCCACCATGTGTCTAAAATGCCTATTTTATTTTCCCTTCTCACCATCCTCCCATGAGCCCTCCTAGTTACTTATGCTTCTTTGGATCTGTGGAATATAGCATGGCTTGCCTATACTTTATGGCTAATATGTACTTATAAGTGAATATATACCATGTTTGTCTTTCTGGTCTGGATTACCTCACTAAGATGATCTTTTCTAGTTCCATGTGTTTGTCTAAAAATTTCATGTCACTGTTTTTAATAGTTGAGTTACACACTTCCCTGTGCAAGTGTACCACAATTTTTCAATCCATTCTTTGCTTGAGGGATATCTAGGTTGTTTCCAGTTTCTGGAATACTATGAATAAAGCTGATTCAAATGTAGTTGCCTAAGTGACTTTGTGGTATGATGGAGCATCTTTTGGCCATACGCTCAGAAATAGTATATTTGGGTCTTGAGGAAATTGTTTTCGGAGCTTTCTGAGAAACCACCAAATTGATTTCTAGCACTGTCTTAGAAGTTTGCTCTCCAACTAGATATAAAGGAGTGTTCCCTGGCACCACATCCTTGCCTGTATGTGCTGTCACTTGAGTTTTATATCTTAGACACTTATGATGGGTGAAATTTCAAAGTCATTTTGATTTGCATTTTCCTGATAAGTTCCCTGATTGTTCAGCATTTCTTTAAACATTTCTCAGCCATTAGAGATTTCTCTGTTAGGAATTCTTCAGTTGGTTTATTGGGTTTGTTGGTGTTTAACTTCCTGGGTTCTTTATAAGTTTTGGATATTATACGTCTATCGGATGTAGAGTTGATGAAGATATTTTCCCAATTTATATATCATTTTGTCCTATTGATGCTATCCTTTGCCTTATACAATCTTATAAGTTTCATGAAGTTCCATATCAATTGCTGATCTTAGAGGCTGAGCCATTGGATTCTATTCAGGAAATTGTCTCCTGTATCACCAAGTTCATAGAAAACTTGTACAACCACTTGGAAATCAATTTGACAGTTTCTCTGAAAATTGGAAATAGTTCTACTTCAAGACTCAGCTTTACCACTTCTGGGATTTTACCCAAAAGATGCCCCATTATACCACATGAACACTTGCTCTACTATGTTTATAGCAGCTTTATTCATAATAGTTATAAGCTAGAAACAACCTAGATGTTCCTCAACTGAAGAACGGATAAAGAGAGTGTGGTACATTTACACAATGAAATTCTATTAAAAACAAAGACATGAATTTTGCAGGCAAATGGATGGAACTTGAGACTCTCATTCTGAGTTATGTAAGCCAGATCCAGAAAGACCCAATTTGTATGTACTCAATTTTAAGTGGACCTTAGCCACAAATGCTGGATTACAATGCTGTAATTCACAGACCCAAAGATACTGGGTAATAAGGAGATCCCAAGGGAAGATGAGTGAATCTCACTTAGAAGGGAAAACTAAACAGTCATTGCAGGTAGTTGGAGAGAGAGAGAACTAGGTAAGAGAGAGGATGAGAAGAAGAATGAAGATGGAAATCAGGTGGGAGAGGACTAGGAATGAATGGAAATCTGTGGGGAGCGGGTATCTCAGGTGACGAGCTTGAAGCCTGGGGTAGGGGAGGATAAGATATAGCTGAAGTTACTATCAGAGTGAGATATAGAGACTGCTGTGGCCACCTCCTGTAGCCAGTCAGGGCTTCCACAGGAGGAAGGGCACATCAATCCAATCATAAACCCTTTTAACCAAAGCTTGTCTTGCCTAAAAGGTGTGCAAGGATAAAGATACATCAGATACTTAGGGAACAGCTAAACATCTCCTACCCCACCTTGAGACACATGCCATGTGAGAGAGCCAGCCTCTGACATGATTAAGTAAGTGTCTCTTGGGAGGCTTCATCCAGCATCAGATGGAGGGAGACATGAGACCTGTGGACAAATATAAGGAGAAGCTTGGAAAGTCTTATGGAAGAGTGGGGATAGACATGAGCAAGCCTGAGGAGTCAAGGACACCACAGAAAGACCTATAGAATCAACAAACCTGGGACCATAGGGGCTCAAGAACTTGGGCCATCAACCAGAAAGCATGCAGGTGCTGGACCTAGACCCCCTACACATTTGTAGCAAATATGCAGCTTGGTTTTCATGTGATTCTCCTAATAAGTTTAGTGGGAACTGCGTCAATCTCCATCCCCTACCATTGGATCCTCTCACCATTACCTGAACTGCCTTGTTTGGCCTCAGTGAGAGAGGATGTACATAGTTCTGCTGTGACTAGATGTGGCAGGATGGGGTGGTACCCAGAGGGGCTCCCCTTCTCTGAGGAAAAAAAGAGAGATCAATGGGGAGAGGGATTTGCAAAGGTGGGAGTAGGAAGAGAGGAGGGAAGGCTGTGATTGCGATGTGATGTGAATATAAAAATAAATTATTGAAAAAATAAAGATTCATAATTTGCTAGCAAAAGATATGGTTTAAGCTCAGGACATATACTCTAATCTTGCCTGAAGCAACTGCTAATAAACTAATGCCAATAAATGTTGTTTAGATGGCAATAGAAAAATGAAGGAAAACAGTGAATGAAAATCCTAACTATATTAGAAAAAATACCATGCACCAGACTAGCAACAAATTATGTGGTATACTGAAATTAACACACTGATAGATGTGAACCTAAAAACTGTTGTAACAAATCTTTATTTGAATCTCCAATCTAAAGGCATTGATATTTTAAAACAGCAGGATCTAATTACATGTATCACATATACTTTAGCTAAAATTGATAAACTAAATATACGATTGTATATCATTTGCAAATGGAAGTAAAATATATATAGCAAAGTTAGCATAGAAGGCTGGAGCAGCTAAATTAATAAAAGTCAAGCTAGACATCCAAAGGAAGTATTGCCAGAAATAAAGTGGAACATTTCCAAGTTAGTAACAGCCCAATTCATCAGAAAGATTCAGCAATCATAAATATGCATTACCTGATAACCAAGCTTTGAACCACATGAAACGGAAATGAGATAAACTAAGGAGACAAATCCAAAGAATGTTTGGAGCTCTTATTCTGTCTCCCTTGAGAATCCATAGACTATCTGATATAGAATAATAGAATAAGGAGATTAAAAAATACAGGAAACAATGCTAACCAATTTGAGCTAATTCTTATAGATTAAATAGTTATAAACATGATTAAATATTTTAAAGAAAACGGCTCCTGTTTCTCGTCCTTTAATAATTGAAGACATTACAGATTTTAGTTAATCAAGTTGCAGAGACAACTAGTGAAGTAAATAGATGTATTACAGTTCATCTCATTTCAGAAATCAGTTTAAATGAGAATATTATGAGTTCACACCGAATGATGATGTTGATAATTATATCAGGTTACTCACTGCAACATATAAGCTAACTTTTCCATTTATTTGACAGATATTGCATATGACCTTCAGTCTAGAACTCTACTCAGATTCACTGTTTATTCTTGTTTTCCTACACTTTTCTTAATATGGTAGTTGGCTTTAAAAATATCTGGGTTTTCAGCATGGAGTCACTTCTTAGACTGAGTCTCCTATCATCTTACCAATAGTATCTTCAAGTTTCAGCTTCTTTTTGCATGAGGGAAAATTTTTGTGTTTCTTTTAAAATTTTTTTGAGAATTTCAAACAATATATTGTGATTAGATTCTTTGCCCTATCAAAATTTTCCTAGATCTCATACCCTCACCTACCCAACTCTGTTATTTCTTTCTCTTGAAAACATAAAGCAAGGTGAAAACAAAACAGTCAAAACACACACACACAAACACACACACACACACACACACACACACACACACACACACACACCCAACCATGGAGTCCTATTTGTGTTCAACTACTTCTGAACAGGAGTCCTACATTGAAATATGGTTAACATACCCATTGTCACTCCATTGAAGAAAATTGATTTTGCCTCTCTCAGTAAGTTTCCCAATCTGTAGGTTGCCATTTTATCCTATTGACAGTATTATAGAAGCTTTTTAGTTTCACAATGTTCCATTTACAATTGTTGGTTTACCACCTGAGCCACTGGTGTTCTACTCAGAAAGTTGTCTACTGTACCAATGCACTTAAGCGTATTCCTCACATTCTTTTCTCTCAGATTTAGTCTATCTTGGTTTACGTTAATGTCACTGATTCACTTGGACTTGCATTTCATGCAGGGTAATAGATATTTACATGTTTTCATTCTTCTATATACAGACTTCAAGTTAGACCAACGCCATTGTTTGAGGAGGCTTCTTTTTTCCATTATATAGTTTTATCTTGTTAAAACTTGTGCCCATAAGTGTGTGGGTTTGTTTCTGGGTCTTTGATTCTATTTCATTGATCATAATGTCTGGCTTTATTTTTTTTTATTAACTTGAGTATTTCTTATGTATATTTCTAGTGTTATTCCCTTTCCCGGTTTCCGGGCAAACATCCCCTTCCCTCCCCCCCTTCCTTATGGGTGTTCCCCTCCCCACCCTCCCCCCATTGCCGCCCTCCCCCCGACAGTCTAGTTCACTGGGGGTTCAGTCTTAGCAGGACCCAGGGCTTCCCCTTCCACTGGTGCTCTTACTAGGATATTCATTGCTACCTATGAGGTCAGAGTCCAGGGTCAGTCCATGTATAGTCTTTAGGTAGTGGCTTAGTCCCTGGAAGCTCTGGTTGCTTGGCATTGTTGTACATATGGGGTCTCAAGCCCCTTCAAGCTCTTCCAGTTCTTTCTCTGATTCCTTCAACGGGGGTCCCGTTCTCAGTTCAGTGGTTTGCTGCTGGCATTTGCCTCTGTATTTGCTGTATTCTGGCTGTGTCTCTCAGGATCGATCTACATCTGGCTCCTGTCGGTCTGCACTTCTTTGCTTCATCCATCTTGTCTAATTGGGTGGCTGTATATGTATGGGCCACATGTGGGGCAGGCTCTGAATGGGTGTTCCTTCAGTCTCTGTTTTAATCTTTGCCTCTCTCTTCCCTGCCAAGGGTATTCTTGTTCCCCTTTTAAAGAAGGAGTAAAGCATTCATATTTTGATCATCCGTCTTGAGTTTCATTTGTTCTAGGCATCTAGGGTAATTCAAGCATTTGGGCTAATAGCCACTTATCAGTGAGTGCATACCATGTATGTCTTTCTGTGATTGGGTTAGCTCACTCAGGATGATATTTTCCAGTTCCAACCATTTGCCTCTGAATTTCATAAAGTCGATTTGTTTTTGATAGCTGAGTAATATTCCATTGTGTAGATGTACCACATTTTCTGTATCCATTCCTCTGTTGAAGGGCATCTGGTTCTTTCCAGCTTCTGGCTATTATAAATAAGGCTGCGATGAACATAGTGGAGCACGTGTCTTTTTATATGTTGGGGCATCTTTTGGGTATATGCCCAAGAGAGGTATAGCTGGATCCTCAGGCAGTTCAATGTCCAATTTTCTGAGGAACCTCCAGACTGATTTCCAGAATGGTTGTACCAGTCTGCAATCCCACCAACAATGGAGGAGTGTTCCTCTTTCTCCGCATCCTCGCCAGCATCTGCTATCACCTGAGTTTTTGATCTTAGCCATTCTCACTGGTGTGAGGTGAAATCTCAGGGTTGTTTTGATTTGCATTTGCCTTATGACTAAAGATGTTGAACATTTCTTTAGGTGTTTCGCAGCCATTTGGCATTCCTCAGCTGTGAATTCTTTGTTTAGCTCTGAACCCCATTTTTTAATAGGGTTACTTGTCTTCCTGCGGTCTAACTTCTTGAGTTCTTTGTATATTTTGGATATAAGGCCTCTATCTGTTGTAGGATTGGTAAAGATCTTTTCCCAATCTGTTGGTTGCCGTTTTGTCCTAACCACAGTGTCCTTTGCCTTACAGAAGCTTTGCAGTTTTATGAGATACCATTTGTCGATTCTTGATCTTAGAGCATAAGCCTTTGGTGTTTTGTTCAGGAAATTTTTTCCAGTGCCCATGTGTTCCAGATGCTTCCCTAGTTTTTCTTCTATTAGTTTGAGTGTGTCTGGTTTGATGTGGAGGTCCTTGATCCACTTGGACTTAAGCTTTGTACAGGGTGATAAGCATGGATCGATCTGCATTCTTCTACATGTTGACCTTCAGTTGAACCAGCACCATTTGCTGAAAATGCTATCTTTTTTCCATTGGATGGTTTGGGCTCCTTTGTCAAAAATCAAGTGACCATAGGTGTGTGGGTTCATTTCTGGGTCTTCAATTCTATTCCATTGGTCTATCTGTCTGTCTCTGTACCAATACCATGCAGTTTTTATCACTATTGCTCTGTAATACTGCTTGAGTTCAGGGATAGGGATTCCCCCTGAAGTCCTTTTATTGTTGAGGATTGTTTTAGCTATCCTGGGTTTTCTGTTATTCCAGATGAATTTGCAAATTATTCTGTCTAACTCTTTGAAGAATTGGATTGGTATTTTGATGGGGATTGCATTGAATCTGTAGATTGCTTTTGGTAAAATGGCCATTTTTACTATATTAATCCTGCCAATCCATGAGCATGGGAGATCTTTCCATCTTCTGAGGTCTTCTTCAATTTCTTTCTTCAGAGTCTTGAAGTTCTTATTGCACAGATCTTTTACTTGCTTGGTTAAAGTCACACCGAGGTACTTTATATTATTTGGATCTATTATGAAGTGTGTCGTTTCCCTAATTTCTTTCTTGGCTTGTTTCTCTTTTGTGTAGAGGAAGGCTACTGATTTATTTGAGTCAATTTTATACCCAGCCCCTTTGCTGAAGTTGTTTATCAGCTTTAGTAGTTCTCTGGTGGAACTTTTGGGATCACTTAAATATACTATCATATCATCTGCAAATATTGATATTTTGACTTCTTCTTTACCGATCTGTATCCCCTTGACCTCCTTTTGTTGTCTGATTGCTCTGGCTAGAACTTCAAGAACTATATTGAATAAGTAGGGAGAGAGTGGGCAGCCTTGTCTAGTCCCTGATTTTAGTGGGATTGCTTCAAGTTTCTCTCCATTTAGTTTAATGTTAGCCACTGGTTTGCTGTATATGGCTTTTACTATGTTTAGGTATGGTCCTTGGATTCCTATTCTTTCCAGAACTTTTATCATGAACGGGTGTTGAATTTTGTCAAATGCTTTCTCAGCATCTAATGAAATGATCATGTGGTTTTCTTCTTTCAGTTTGTTTATATAATGGATCACGTTGATGGTTTTCCGTATATTAAACCATCCCTGCATGCCTGGGATGAAGCCTACTTGATCATGGTGGATGATTGTTTTGATGTGCTCTTGGATTCGGTTTGCCAGAATTTTGTTGAGTATTTTTGCGTCGATGTTCATAAGGGAAATTGGTCTGAAGTTCTCTTTCTTTGTTGGGTCTTTGTGTGGTTTAGGTATAAGAGTAATTGTGGCTTCATAGAAGGAGTTCGGTAGTGCTCCATCTGTTTCAATTTTGTAGAATAGTTTGGATAATATTGGTATGAGGTCTATGAAGGTCTGATAGAATTCTGCACTAAAACCCGTCTGGACCTGGGCTCTTTTTGGTTGGGAGACCTTTAATGACTGCTTCTATTTCCTTAGGAGTTATGGGGTTGTTTAACTGGTTTATCTGTTCCTGATTTAACTTCGGTACCTGGTATCTGTCTAGGAAATTGTCCATTTTCCTGCAGATTTCAAGTTTTGTTGAATATAGGCTTTTATAGTAAGATCTGATGATTTTTTGAATTTCCTCTGAATCTGTAGTTATGTCTCCTTTTTCATTTCTGATTTTGTTAATTTGGACACACTCTCTGTGTCCTCTCGTTAGTCTGGCTAAGGGTTTATCTATCTTGTTGATTTTCTCAAAGAACCAACTTTTGGTTCTGTTGATTCTTTCTATGGTCCTTTTTGTTTCTACTTGTTGATTTCAGCTCTGAGTTTGATTATTTCCTGCCTTCTACTCCTCCTGGGTGTATTTGCTTCTTTTTGTTCTAGAGATTTTAGGTGTGCTGTCAAGCTGCTGACATATGCTCTTTCCTGATTCTTTCTACAGGCACTCAGCGCTATGAGTTTTTCTCTTAGCACAGCTTTCATCGTGTCCCATAAGTTTGGGTATGTTGTACCTTCATTTTCATTAAATTCTAAGAAGTTTTTAATTTCTTTCTTTATTTCTTCCTTGACCAGGTTATCATTGAGTAGAGCATTGTTCAATTTCCACGTATATGTGGGCATTCTTCCCTTATTGTTATTGAAGACCAGCTTTAGGGGTGGTGGTCCGATAGCACGCATGGGATTATTTCTATCTTTCTGTACCTGTTGAGGGCCTGTTTTTTGACCAATTATATGGTCAATTTTGGAGAAAGTACCATGAGGAGCTGAGAAGAAGGTATATCCTTTTTGCATTAGGGTAGAAAGTTCTATAAACATCCTAAGTCCATTTGGTTCATGACTTCTTAGTCTGTCTAAATCTCTGTTTAATTTCTGTTTCCATGATCTGTCCATTGATGAGAGGGTGTAAAGTCTCCTACTATTATTGTGTGGGGTGCAATGTGTGTTTTGAGCTTTAGTAAGGTTTCTTTTACGTATGTAGGTGCCCTTGTATTTGGGGCATAGATATTTAGGATTGAGAGTTCATCTTGGTGGATTTTTCCTTTGATAAATATAAAGTGTCCTTCCTTATCTTTTTTGATGACTTTTAGTTGAAAATTGACTTTATTTGATATTAGAATGGCTACTCCAGCTTGCTTCTTCCGACCATTTGCTTGGAAAGTTGTTTTCCAGCCTTTCACTCTGAGGTAGTGTCTGTCTTTGTCCTGAGGTGTGTTTCCTGTAGGCAGCAGAATGCATGGTCCTCGTTGCTTATCCAGTTTGTTAATCTATGTCTTTTTATTGGGGAGTTGAGGCCATTGATGTTGAGAGATATTAAGGAATAGTGATTATTGCTTCCTGTTATATTCATATTTGGATGTGAGGTTATGTTTGTGTGCTTTTCTTCCCTTTGTTTTGTTGCCAAGACGATTAGTTTCTTGCCTCTTCTAGGGTATAGCTTGCCTCCTTATGTTGGGCTTTACCATTTATTATCCTTTGTAGTGCTGGATTTGTAGAAAGATATTGTGTAAATTTGGTTTTGTCATGGAATATCTTGGTTTCTCCATCTATGTTGATTGAGAGTTTTGCAGGATACAGTATCCTGGGCTGGCATTTTTGTTCTCTTAGGGTCTGTAGGACATCAGTCCAGGATCTTCTGGCCTTCATAGTTTCTGCGAAAAGTCTGGTGTGATTCTGATAGGTCTGCCTTTATATGTTACTTGACCTTTTTCCCTTACTGCTTTTAATATTCTTTCTTTATTTTGTGCGTTTGGTGTTTTGACTATTATGTGACGGGAGGTGTTTCTTTTCTGGTCCAATCTATTTGGAGTTCTGTAGGCTTCCTGTATGCCTATGGGTATCTCTTTTTTTAGGTTAGGGAAGTTTTCTTCTATGATTTTGTTGAAGATATGTACTGGTCCTTTGAGCTGGGAGTCTTCACTCTCTTCTATACCTATTATCCTTAGGTTTGATCTTCTCATTGAGTCCTGGATTTCCTGTATGTTTTGGACCAGTAGCTTTTTCCACTTTACATTATCTTTGACAGTTGAGTCAATGATTTCTATGGAATCTTCTGCTCCTGAGATTCTCTCTTCCATCTCTTGTATTCTGTTGGTGAAGCTTGTATCTACAGCTCCTTGTCTCTACTTTTGGTTTTCTATATCCAGGGTTGTTTCCATGTGTTCTTTCTTGATTGCTTCTATTTCCATTTTCAATTCCTTCCACTGTTTGATTGTGTTTTCCTGGAATTTTTTTAGGATTTTTGTGTCTCTCTCTATGGGCTTCTACTTGTTTATTTATGTTTTCCTGAATTCTTTCAGGCATTTTTGTGATTCCTCTCTGTAGGCTTCTACTTGTTCTCTAAGGGAGTTCATCATGTCTTTCTTGAAGTTCTCCAGCATCATGGTCAAATATGATTTTGAATCTAGATCTTGCTTTTCTGGTGTGTTTGGATATTCCATGTTTGTTTTGATGGGAGAATTGGGCTCCGATGGTGCCATGTAGTCTTGGTTTCTGTTGCTTGGGTTCCTGCGCTTGCCTCTCGCCATCAAATTATCTCTAGTGTTACTTTGCTCTGCTATTTCTGACAGTGGCTAAACTGTCCTATAGGACTGTGTGTCAGGAGTGCTGTAGACCTGTTTTCCTCTCTTTCAGTCAGTTATGGGGACAGAGTGTTCTGCTTTCGGGCGTGTAGTTTTTCCTTTCTACAGGTCTTCAGCTGTTCCTGTGGACTTGTGCCTTGAGTTCACCAGGCAGGTCACTTGCAGAAGAAAAAGTTGGTCTTACCTGTGGTCCCAGGCTCAAGTTGGCTCGGGTGCTGCCCATTGGCTCTCCAAGGGCGGCAGCGACCAGGAAGATCTCGCCGCCCCTTCCTGGGGAGCCTCCAGGCACCAGGGTTCCAGATGGATTCTGGTGCTTTCCTCTGGAATCAGTAATGTGTGCAGAGAGCAGTCTCTTCTGGTTTCGCAGGCGTGTCTGCCTGTCTGAAGGTTTAGCTCTCCCTCCCACGGGATTTGGGTGCAGAGAACTGTTTATCCGGTCTCATGTCTGGCTTTATTGTTCTGTAGTATGGTTTTAAATCAGGTGTGGTGATACATCCAAAAGTTCTTTTATTGTTCAGAATTGTTTTAAATATCCTGGGTTTTTGTTATTCTTCTATATGAAGTTGTGAATTGCTAGTTCAAGATCTATGAAGAGTCGTGTTGTAATTTTGGTGAGAATTATATTGAATCTGTAGATAGCTTTCTGTAAGACGACTAGTATTTTAAATTAGTTATGGCTATTGTTAAGGGGGTTGATTTCTTAACTTCTTTCTCAGCCAATTTATCATTTGTATACAGAGGGACTACTGGGTTATTTTATTTTTATGTTTAGTTAATTTTGTATCCAGTCACTTTGTTGAAGGTGTTTATCAGGTGAATTCCATGGTAGAATTTTGTGGGTTACTTATGTATACTATCATATCATCTGCAAATAGCAATACTTTGACTTCTTCCTTTCCAATTTGTCTCCACTTGATCTCCTTTAGTTGTTTTGCTCTAGATAAAACATCAAGTCCTATGGTAAATAGATATGGAGACAATGTACAGCCTTGTCTTATCTCTGATTTAAGTGGAATTGCTTTAAGTTTCTCTCCATTTAATTTTATGTTGACTATCAATTTTCTGTAAATTGACATCATTTTGTTTAAGTATGTACACTGTATCCCTGATCTCTCCTAGAATTTTATCATGAGGGAAGTATTGGGTTTTGTCAAAGTCTTTTTTAGCATCAAATAAAATGATCATGTGGAGTTTTTCTTTCAGTTTGTTTATATGGTGAATTATATTGATGGATTTTCATATACTGAACCAACACCCCATCCCTAGGATGAAGCCTACTTGGTCAATATGGATGATGCTTTTGATGTGCTATTGGATTTGGTTTGCAAGTATTTTATTTAGTATTTTTTCACCAATGTTCATAAATAAAATTGGTCTGAAATTTTCTTTCTTTGCTTAAAAGTTTGCATGGTTTAGGTTTTAGAATGACAATGGCCTAAAAAAATTGAGTATTGACAATATTCCTTTTGTTTCTATTTTATGGAATAGTTTGCACAGTATGGGTATTAACTCTTTTGAAAGTCTGGTAGAATTCTGCACTAAAACCATCTGGCCATGGGCCTTTTGTTTTTCTTTGTTTGTTTTTGGTTTGAAAACTTTTAAGGACTGCTTCTATTTCGTTAGCAGATATAGGTATATTTAAATTGTTTACCGGATCTTTATTGAACTTTAGTAATTGGTATGTGTCAAGAAAATGATCCATTTCATTGGGCTGGAGAGATGGCTCAGCGGTTAAGAGCACCCGACTACTCTTCCAGAGGTCCTGAGTTAAATTCCCAGCAACCACATGGTGGCTCACAACCATCTGTAAAGAGATCCGATGCCCTCTTCTGGTGTATCTGAAGACAGTTACAGTGTACTTATATAATAAATGAATAAGTCTTTAAAGAAAAAGAAAAGAAAATGATCCATTTCATTTAGATTTCCCGATTTTGAGGCATACAGGGTTTTTAAGTAAGACATAATGATATGTTGGATTTTCTCAGTGTCTGTTATGTCCCCCTTTTCATTTCTGATTTTGTTAATTTGGATATTCTCTGTCTGCTTTTTAATTAGTTTGGCTAAGGATTTGTCTGTCATGTTGACTTTTTAAAAGAATCAACTCTTAGTTTTGGTTATTCTTTGTATTGTTCTCTTAGTTTCTCATTGATTGATTTCAACCCTGAGTTTGCATACTACTCCTCTCAAGTATGCTTGCTTCTTTTTGTTCTAGAACTTTCAGGTGTGCTGTTTTGTTGTGATCTTTCCAATTTCTTAATGAAGGCACTTACTACTATGACCATTCCTTTTAGCACTATTTTCATTATGTTCCATAAATTTGGATATGTTGTGCCTTGATTTATATTGAGATCTAGAAATTCTTTAATTTCTTTCTTTATTTCTTCCTTGACGCAGTGGATGGAGTATAGAGTTGTTCAGTTTTCATAAGTTTATAGACTCTTTGTCATTGACATCCAGTTAAATATGAGGTGGTCTTGATATAGAGGATTACTTTAAGTTTTTTTTTTTTTTTTTGAGTACTGGGAGTCTCTCACTTTCTAGGTCTCTGGTACCTCCCAAGTCTTCCTGTTTCTATCTTTTTTTGGCTGGCCCACAGGGCTTTAGTCATTTCCCCTTACCCAATTTTGTTGTATCAATTGAGGCTTGCTTTGTGATTGACTATATTATCAATTTTTGAAGTATTCTTTTCCATCATTTTTAATTAATTTTGGCTGATAGTCTATTATTAGATATTATTTTTTTATATTTTTCCATCTTTATTAAATTGAGTATTTCTTATTTACATTACAAATGTTATTCCCTTTCCTGGTTTCCAGGCCAACATCCCCCTAGCTCCTCCCCCTTCCTTTATATATGGGTGTTCCCTCCCTATCCAGTCCCCATTAACGTTCTTTCCCCAGGAATCCCGTTCACTAGGGCTCCAGCCTTGGCAGGACCAAGGGCTTCCCCTTCCACTAGTGCCCCTACTAGACTATTCATTGCTACCTAGGAATTCTGAGCACAGGGTCAGGCCATGTGTAGTCTTTGGGTAGTGGCTTAGTCCCTGGAAGCTCTGGTTGGTTGGCATTGTTGTTCATATGGGATCTCAAGCCCCTTCAGCTCTTTCAGTCCTTTCTCTGATACCTTCAACGGGGTTCCTGTTCTCAGTTCAGTGGTTTGCTGCTGGCATTCGCCTCTGTATTTGGCATATTCTGGCTGTGTCTCTCAGGAGAGATCTACATCCAGTTCCTGTCGGCCTGCTCTTCTTTGCTTCATCAATCTTATCTAGTTTGGTGGCTGTTTATGTATGGGCCACATGTGGGGCAGGCTCTGAATGGCCATTCCTTCAGTCTCTGTTCTAAACTTTGCTTCCCTATCCCCTCTTATGGGTATTCTTATCCCCCCCCTTTTTTTTCTTTTTTCTTTTCATCTTTATTAACTTAGGTATTTCTTATTTACATTTCGATTGTTATTCCCTTTCCCGGTTTCCAGGCCAACATCTCCCTAACCCACCCCTCCCCTTCTCTATGGGTATTCCCCTCCCCATCCTCCCCCCATTACCACCCTCCCCACATCAATCACCTTCACTGGGGTTCAGTCTTGGCAGGACCAAGGGCTTCCCCTTCCACTGGTGCTCTTACTAGGCTATTCATTGCTACCTATGAGGTTGGAGCCCAGGGTCAGTCCATGTATAGTCTTTGGGTAGTGGCTTAGTCCCTGGAAGCTCTGGTTGCTTGGCATTGTTCATATGGGGTCTTGAGCCCTTTCAAGCTCTTTCAGTCCTTTCTAAGATTCCTTCAACAAGGGTCTCGTTCTCAGTTCAGTGGTTTAATGATGGCATTCTCCTATGTATTTGCTGTATTCTGTCTGTCTCTCAGGAGAGATCTACATTCTGTTCCTGTCAGCGTGCACTTCTTTGCTTCATCAATCTTATCTACTTTGGTGGCTGTATATGTATGGGCCATATGTGGGGCAGGCTCTGATGGGTGTTCCTTCTGCCTCTGTTCTAAACTTTGCCTCCTTATGTCCTCCCAAGTGTATTCTTATCCCCTTTTAAAGAAGGAGTGAAGCATTCACATTTTGATCATCCGTCTTGAGTTTCATTTGTTCTAGGCATCTAGGGTAATTCAAGCATTTGGGCTAATAGCCACTTATCAATGAGTGCACACCATATGTGTTTTTCTGTGATTGGGTTACCTCACTCAGGATGATATTTTCCAGTTCCATCCATTTGCCTACGAATTTCATAAAGTCACTGTTTTTGAAAGCTGAGTAATATTTCATTGTGTAGATGTACCACATTTTCTGTATCCATTCCTCTGTTGAAGGGCATCTGGGTTCTTTCCAGCTTCTGGCTATTATAAATAGGCTGCTATGAACATAGTGGAGCACGTGTCTTTGTTATATGTTGGGACATCTTTTGGGTATATGCCCAAGAGAGGTATGGCTGGGTCCTCCAGTAGTTCAATGTCCAATTTTCTGAGGAACCTCCAGACTGATTTCCAGAATGGTTGTACCAGTCTGCAATCCCACCAACAATGGAGGAGTGTTCCTCTTTCTCCACATCCTTGCTAGCATCTGCTGTTGCTGGAGTTTTTGATCTTAGTCATTCTGACTGGCGTAAGGTCAAATCCCAGGGTTGTTTTGATTTGCATTTCCCTCATGACTAAAAATGTTGAACATTTCTTTAGGTCCTTCTCAGCCATTCGGCATTCCTCAGCTTTGAATTCTTTGTTTAGCTCTGAACTCCATTTTCTAATAGGGTTATTTGTCTCCCTGCAGTCTAACTTCGTGAGTTCTTTGTATATTTTGGGTATAAGCCCTCTATCAGTTGTAGGATTGGTAAAGATCTTTTCCCCATCTGATAGTTGCCGTTTTGTTCTACCTACAGTGTCCTTTGCCTTAGAGAAGCTTTGTAGTTTTATGAGAGCCCACTTGTTGATTCTTGATCTTAGAACATAAGCCACTGGTGTTTTGTTCAGGAAATTCTCTAGTGCCCATGTGTTTGAGATTTTTCCCCACTTTTTCTTCTAATAGTTTGAGTGTATCTGGTTTGATGTGGAGGTCCTTGATCCACTTGGACTTAAGCTTTGTATAGGGTGATAAGAATGGATTGATTTAATTTCTATCATTTTCATTAAAAGGAATTCAGTAGTGCTCCATCTGTTTCAATTTTGTGGAATAGTTTGGATAATATTGGTATGAGGTCTTCTATGAAGGTCTGATAGAATTCTGCACTAAACCCATCTGGACCTGGGCTCTTTTTGGTTGGGAGACCTTTAATGACTGCTTCTATTTCCTTAGGAGTTATGGGGTTGTTTAACTGGTTTATCTGTTCCTGATTGAACTTCGGTACCAGGTATCTGTCTAGGAAATTGTCCATTTCCGGTAGATTTTCAAGTTTTGTTGAATATAGGCTTTTATAGTAAGATCTGATGATTTTTTGAATTTCCTCTGAATCTGTAGTTATGTCTCCCTTTTCATTTCTGACTTTGTTAATTTGGACGCACTCTCTGTGTCCTCTCATTAGTCTGGCTAAGGGTTTATCTATCTTGTTGATTTTCTCAAAGAACCAACTTTTGGTTCTGTTGATTCTTTCTATGGTCCTTTTTGTTTCTACTTGGTTGATTTCAGCTCTGAGTTTGATTATTTCCTGCCTTCTACTCCTCCTGGGTGTATTTGCTTCTTTTTGTTCTAGAGCTTTTAGGTGTGCTGTCAAGCTGCTGACATATGCTCTTTCCTGTTTCTTTCTGCAGGCACTCAGCGCTATGAGTTTTCCTCTTAGCACAGCTTTCATTGTGTCCCATAAGTTTGGGTATGTTGTACCTTCATTTTCATTAAATTCTAAAAAGTCAAGCCACAATTACTCTTATACCTAAACCACACAAACACCCAACAAAGAAAGAGAACTTCAGACCAATTTCCCTTATGAATATCGACGCAAAAATACTCAACAAAATTCTGGCAAGCCAAATCCAAGAGCACATCAAAACCATCATTCACCATGATCAAGTAGGCTTCATCACAGGCATGCAGGGATGGTTTAATATACGGAAAACCATCAACGTGATCCATTATATAAACAAACTGAAAGAACAAAACCACATGATCATTTCATTAGATGGTGAGAAAGCATTTGACATAATTCAACACCCTTCATGATAAAAAGTCTTGGAAAGAATAGGAATTCAAGGCCCATTTAAACATAGTAAAAAGCCATATACAGCAAACCAGTACAACATTAAACTAAATGGAGAGAAACTTGAAGCTTAATCCACTAAAATCAGGGACTAGACAAGGCTGCCCTCTCTCCCTACTTATTCAATATAGTTCTTGAAGTTCTAGCCAGAGCAATCAGACAACAAAAGGAGGTCAAGGATACAGATCTAGGAAAAGAAGAAGTCAAAATATCAATATTTGCAGATGATATGATAGTATATTTAAGTGATCCCAAAAGTTCCACCAGAGCACTACTAAAGCTGATAAACAACTTCAGCAAAGGGGCTGGGTATAAAATTAACTCAAATAAATCAGTAGCCTTCCTCTACACAAAAGAGAAACAAGCCGAGAAAGAAATTAGGGAAACGACACCCTTCATAATAGATCCAAATAATATAAAGTACCTCGGTGTGACTTTAACCAAGCAAGTAAAAGATCTGTGCAATAAGAACTTCAAGACTCTGAAGAAAGAAATTGAAGAAGACCTCAGAAGATGGAAAGATCTCCCATGCTCATGGATTGGCAGGATTAATATAGTAAAAATGGCCATTTTACCAAAATCGATCTACAGATTCAATGCAATCCCTATCAAAATACCAATCCAATTCTTCAAAGAGTTAGACAGAACAATCTGCAAATTCTTCTGGAATAACAAAAACCCAGAATAGCTAAAAACTATCCTCAACAATAAAAAGGACTTCAGGGGAATCCTATCCTGAACTCAAGCAGTATTACAGAGCAATAGTGATAAAAACTGCATGGTATTGGTACAGAGACAGACAGATAAACCAATGGAACAGAATTGAAGACCCAGAAATGAACCCACACACCTATGGGCACTTGATTTTTGACAAAGGAGCCAAAACCATCCAATGGAAAAAAGATAGCATTTCCAGCAAATGGTGCTGGTTCAACTGAAGGTCAACATGTAGAAGAATGCAGATCGATCCATGCTTATCACCCTGTACAAAGCTTAAGTCCAAGTGGATCAAGGACCTCCACATCAAACCAGATACACTCAAACTAATAGAAGCAAAACTTGGGAAGCGTCTGGAACACATGGGCACTGGAAAAAATTTTTGAACAAAACACCAATGGCTTATGCTCTAAGATCAAGAATTGACAAATGGGATCTCATAAAACTGCAAAGCTTCTGTAAGGCAAAGGACACTGTGGTTAGGACAAAACGGCAACCAACAGATTGGGAAAAGATCTTTACCAATCCTACAACAGATAGAGGCCTTATATCCAAAATATACAAAGAACTCAAGAAGTTAGACTGCGGGAGACAAATAACCCTGTTTAAAAATGGGGTTCAGAGCTAAACAAAGAATTCACAGCTGAGGAATGCCAAATGGCTGCGAAACACCTAAAGAAATGTTCAACATCTTTAGTCATAAGGCAAATGCAAATCAAAACAACCTGAGATTTCACCTCACACCAGTGAGAATGGCTAGATCAAAAACTCAGGTGACAGCAGATGCTGGCGAGGATGCGGAGAAAGAGAACTCCTCCATTGTTGGTGGGATTGCAGACTGGTACAACCATTCTGGAAATCAGTCTGGAGGTTCCTCAGAAAATTGGACATTGAACTGCCTGAGGATCAAACTATACCTCTCTTGGGCATATACCCAAAGATGTCTCAACATAAAAAAACACACATGCTCCACTATGTTCATCACAGCCTTATTTATAATAGCCAGAAGCTGGAAAGAACCCAGATGCCCTTCAACAGAGGAATGGATACAGAAAATGTGGTACATCTACACAATGGAATATTACTCAGTTATCAAAAACAATGCCTTTATGAATTTCATAGGCAAATGATGGGATTGCAAAATATCATCCTGAGTGAGGTAACCCAATCACAGAAAAACATACATGGTGTGCACTCATTGATAAGTGGCTATTAGCCCAAATGCTTGAATTACCCTAGATGCCTAGAACAAATGAAACTCAAGACGGATGATCAAAATGTGAATGCTTTACTCCTTCTTTAAAGGGGAACAAGAATACCTTGGCAGGGGAAGAGAGGCAAAGATTAAAACAGACACAGAATGATCCCATTCAGAGCCTGCCCCACATGTGGCCCATACATATACAGCCATCCAATTAGACAAGACAAAGAAGTGCAGGCCGACAGGAGCTGGATGTAGATCGCTCCTGAGTGACACAGCCAAAATACAGCAAATACAGAGGCGAATGCCAGCAGCAATCCACTGAACTGAGAATAGGACCCCCATTGAAGGAATCAGAGAAAGAACTGGAAGAGCTTGAAGGGGCTCGAGACCCCATATGTACAACAATGCCAAGCAACCAGAGCTTCCAGGGACTAAGCCACTACCTAAAGACTATACATGGACTAACCCTGGACTCTGACCTCATAGGTAGCAATGAATATCCTAGTAAGAGCACCAGTGTAAGGGGAATCCCTGGGTCCTGCTAAGACTGAACCCCCAGTGAACTAGATTGTTGGGGGGAGGGTGGCAATGGGGAGGGGAACACCCATAAAGAAAGGGAGGGGAGGGATTAGGGGGATGTTTGCTGGGAAACCAGGAATGGGAATAACACTCGAAATGTAAATAAGAAATACTCAAGTTAATAAAAAAAATAATGAGTTAATGAAAAAAAAAAGAAAAAAAAGAAAAAAAAAAGAATGGATTGATTTGCATTCTTCTACATGCTGATCTCCAGTTGAGTACTTCAGCTTACTTCTTGTGTTTGTTTTCTTAGAAAATCTTTTTCTGCCCTATATTCAGAGGAAATTTTTATCTTTGTCACTGAGGCTTATTTTTTGTATACAGCAGAATGACACGTTCTGTTTTCATATCCACTCTGTTATCCTGTTTTTTATTGGGAAATTCAGTCATTTGATGCTGTGACTTATTAGTGTCTAATGTTTATTGAATAGTGTTATTTTTAGGCTGTTATTATAGTGTGTGTATGTCCCTTCTTTTTAGTTTTGCTGCTGTGGAATTATTTAGTTCCTGTGTTTTTGTAGGTGTTGTTAACATCCTTGGGTTGTAGTTTTCCTCTAGTATCTTCTGTATTGCTGGTTTTATGGGTAAATATTGTTCAAATTTGTTTTTGTTGTGGAATATTTTGTTTTCTTGATCTATGGTGATAGAAAGTTTGCTGGTTACAGTATTCTGGTCTGGCATCAGAAGTTTCTTAGAGACTCTCTTTTAGGGTTTTTGTTGAGAAGTTGTGTATAATTCTGATGGGTCTGCATTTACTTTCGCCTTTTTCCCTTGTAGCAACTTTTAATATTCTTTCTTTTTTCTTTACATTTAGTGTTTTGATTATTATGTGGCAGAAAGATTTTCTATTTGGTGTTCTGTATGTTAATAGGCATCTATTTCTTTATGTTGTGGAAATTTTCTTCTGTTATTTTGCTGAAAATATTTTTCTGGTCTTTGGAACTATAAATCACATCCTTCTTCTATTTCTATTATTCTTAGGTTTGGTTGTTTCATAGTGGAGTAGATTTCCTGTATGCTTTGTGTCAGGAATATTTTGTATTTAACAGTTTCTTTGATTGGTGTAGATACATCAATCTATAATATCTTCTATAGTATTGTCTGTACTTGATATTCTCTCTTCCATCTCTTATGTTCTGTTGATGATGTTTGTTCCAGTAGTTTCTGTTCTCTTATTTTGGTTTCCCTTCTCTAGGATTCCATCACTTCATAATTTTCTTTATTGTTTCTATTTCCATTTTTAGGTCTTGAACAGTTTTATTAGTTTCCTTTTCCTGTTTAATTGTATTTTCCTTATTTCTTTAAGGGATTTATTCACTTCATCTTTACATCATCTTCAGAAGATTGAATTTAAGATCATTTTCTTATGCTTCAGTTATTTTAGGCTGTCTAAGGCTTGCGATATTAGGAAAGCTAGGCTCTGGTTGTGCCGTATTGCCCAGGCACTTGTTGATTATGTTCTCATGCTGTTCTCTAGTCTTCTGGTTGTTCCTGGTACTGGCATGCATCCAGGAATAGAGGCTGAATTGTGGGCCAGAAAATGTTTTGTAGGGGACTGGATGAAAATCTTCTGTAAGGCAAAGGATAAGAAAAAAAATAGCAGCCTACATGTTGGTAAAAGATCTTCACTAACCCTATGTCCTAAAAGAGGATAATAATCAAAATATATAAAGAATTCCAGAAGTTACAAATAACCCAATGAAAAAGTGGGGTACAGAGCTTAACAGAGAATTCTCAACAGAGGAATCTCAAATGGCCAAGAAGCACTTAAAGACCCAGAAATGAACTAACACACCTATGGCTCCAGCCACATATGTAGCACAGGATAGCATTGTCTGGCATCAGTATGAGGAGAGGTCCTTGGTCCTGTGAAGGCCCGATGCCCCAGTTTCAGGGAATGCCAAGGAGGGGAGGTTGGAGTAGGTGGGTGGGGGAGCACCCTCATAGAAGCAGGGGGAGAAGGAATGGGATAGGGGTTTCTGGAGGGGAAACCAGGAAAGGGGATAACATTTAAAATGTAAATAAATAAAATATCCAATAAAATATTTTAAAAGAGAAATGTTTAACATCCTTATTCATCAGGGAGATGCAAATCAAAATAATCCTGAGATTGCAATTTACAAGAATCAGAATGGCTAAAATCAAAATCTCAGGTTGCAGCTCATGCTAGCAATGATGTAGAGAAAGGAGAACAGTCCTCCATAGCTGGTGGGATAGTAAACTTATACACCCACTCTGGAAATCAATAGGTTGGTTCCTCAGAAAGTTGGAAATATTTCTACCTGAAGACACAGCCATACTGCTTCTGGGTATACACCCAAAAGGTGCTCCATAATATCACAAGGACACATGCTCTATGTTCATAGAAGTCATATTCATAATAGCCAGAAACCAGAAACAACCCAGATGTCCACTCTTGGAAGAATAGATACAGAAAGTGTGGTTCAATTTCACAATGGAATAGTATTCAGCTATTAAAAACAAGGACATCCTGAATTTTGCAGGAAAATGGATTTAATTAGAAAATATTTTCCTGAATTCACAATGGAATAGTATTCAGCTATTAAAAACAAGGACATCCTGAATTTTGCAGGAAAATGGATTTAATTAGAAAATATTTTCCTGAGTGAGGTAAACCAAACCCAAAAGATATGCATGAAATGTACTCACTGATAAGTGAATGTTAGCTGAAAAGTAGAGACTACACGTGATATACTGCCACAGTCTTAAAGAAGGTAAATAAAAAGGAAGGTCCTAGTGAGTGTGCTTGAATCCCTCCTAGAAGGGGAAAAATAGTCATGGGAAGCAGAGGAAAGGAGGTACTTGTGTGGAAGATGGGAGGCAGGGGTTGGCAGGGGATAAGGAGAAAGGATCAGGTACAGGGAGAGACAGGAGAGAAGACCAGAGGGCCAATAGAATTAATGGAAATACAAAGCTGCTGGGGTTGGGGTTTTTGGAAATCTTCAGGAACTCCCTGTGACCTGGGCTGGGAGAGGTTCCCAGGAGTTAACGTAGCTGATCTTAGGTGAAATTCTCAACAGTGGGAATATGGAACCTGAAGAGACCACTTTCAGTAGTCAGACAGAACCCCCAGTGCAGGGATGGGTATAGCGACTCACCTACAAAACTTTTGACCCCTGCCTAAAAGAAATGCAGGGACAAAGATGGAGCAGAGACTAGAAGGATGGCCTTCCAGGGAGTGACTTAAATTGATACTCATCCCATCCTTGACACCAATCCTTGACACTATTAGTGATGCTATAATTTGCTTTCAGACAAGAGCCTATAATGGCTGCTCTCTGAGAGGCTCTACCAAGTAGCTGACTGAGACAGATGCAGATAGTAACAGCCAAACATTGGACAGAGGCCAGGGACCCTTATATAAGAGCTAAGGGAAAGATTGAAGACTCTGAATGAGATGTCAACTCCACAGGAAGAGTAATAGTGTCAACTAGTCAGGACCTCCAGGAGCTCCCAGAGACTGAACTACCAACCAAAGTTCATTCTCGTGCTGGTCAGAGGTCCTGGTACATATTCTGCAGAGGGCTGCCTTGTCTGGCCTCAGTGGGAGATGATGTGTCTAATAATATAGAAACTTGATACACCTGAGTGGGGGGATACCTCGGGGTGGGACACTCTCTCAGTGTAAAAGGGAGCTAGGATGAGGGAACAATCCTTGGCGGGGGACAGGGAATGGGTGCAGCATTTAAGATGCAAATATATAAATAAAAATTTAAAAGGTCATCTGCAGTCTCATAAAAATTAGAACACTAATTTTCATTTGCAAGTAGTTATCAATTGGAAATAGCTACTGATTTAGGGATAGGGGGCATGTGTCAACTTTTCCTTACAGCTCTAGGAATCCATCTGCTGCAGACCCTATATAGGGCTTCTCCATGCTATGTCACTCTAAGAATTATTATGTATATAGGTCTAGAAGTATTTAGTGTTTTCCTTGGTATCCACTATCCCCTCTGGCCCTTTCACTCTCTCTGCTTCCTCTTCTTCAGGGTTGCCTGACCCTGGGAATGGAGGTAGCATTTGATGACGACATCCCCTTTAGGACTGAGTGTTCCATCCTGTCATTTTCTGCATATTGTTCGGCTGTATTTCTCTCTATTTGTTTTCATATACTGCAAGAGAAAGCTTTGCTGATAATGGCTGAGCAGGACAATGATCTGTGAGTATAGCAAAAGTCATTAGAAGTCATTTTACTTCTACATTATTTTTTAATTGACTAGTCATCTTTGCTTTTCCCCTAGGAGCATGGACTATCTAGTATCAGTTTTTTGGTCAACCAAGCAGCATCATGAATGGGTTCCATCTAATGGAATGGGCCTTAAAGTAAATTAGATTTTGTTTGGTTATTCCCATGAGATTTGAGCTATAGCATATCTTGCTGACAGGGTACCATTATAGATTGTAAGGTTTGTACCTGGGGTGGTGTTTACATTGTTCTTTCAATAGTATGCAGAGTACCTTCTGATATCAGACACACTATTGGATAATATTGAGGAGTGTATGTTATAAGCTTGATTTTTCCATTTACAATTAATAGTATATGGTTATTGTCAGTAATAGGGTCTTGACATCAGTTAATGGAAAGCAACCTATAATGTTTACAAGAGCCTTGGTTATTCGAAACTTGTCACGGGACCTCATTGGCTAATAACTCAATTAGATGTAATCAATTTCTGGTATTGAAGCTTCATTTGGTGATGAAAGAAGTCTAGTTTGGGGTTCTATCTCACCATTATTTGGTTTAGATGGTTTTCTTGTCTTTTTTCTTTTTTTTTTACATTTGTGATATAAACATTATTTATATTCCAAACAATGATTTTTTTCTATTTTTAAATTGGATATTTCTTTATTTACATTTCAAATGTTATTCCCTTTCCTGGCTTCCTGTCCATAAGACCCTATCCCCTTCCCTTCACCTTCTTCTATAAGGATGTTTCCCTCCACATCTACCCCTCTTCCAGTTCCCCAACATTCCCTTTCACTGGGGATCCAACCTTGGCAGGACCAAGGGCTTCTCTTTCCATTGGTGCAAAATAAGGCCATTTTTTGCTACATAAGCAGCTGGAGCCATGGGTCAGTCCATGTATAGTCTTTGGGTAGTGGTTCAGTCCCTAGAAGTTCTGGTTGGTTGGCATTGTTGTTCTTATGGGGTTGCAAGCCCCTTTAGCTCTTTCAGTCTTTTGTCTAATTCCTCCAATGGGGGTCCCATTCTCAGTTCAATTGTTTGCTGCTAGCATTCACCTCTGTATTTGAAATGCTTTGGCTGTGTCTCTCAGGAGACATCTATATCCAGTTCCTGTCAGCATTCACTTCTTAGCTTCATCAATCTTATCTAGTTTTGGTGCTAGTATATGGTTTTCATATAAGTATATTATTTAGAATGTTTTACTGTATTAAGCCTCCATACAATCCCTCTAATGACCCATAAGTTTAGATATTACTGCCCATATTTCCACTCTTGTCCCCTCTTCCCTCTTGATCCATTTCCTATTTGACCCTCCCTTCCCAATTTCTTGCTCTCATCTGTTCATAGCTTTCTGTTTTATTTACCATTTCTAGGTAGATCTATCTTTTTCCTGCCTAGTCCCTTACATATTAGCAAATATACACCATATTTGTTTTGTTTTGTTTTTTTATGAATATAAGTTTCCTCACTTGGAATAACTTTTTCTAGTTCTATGACTTTACCTGTGATTTTCTGGATTTTTATTCTTTCAAAGGCTAAGTAATAATCCATTGTGTAAATATTCTACATTTTCATCATTCATTCATCTGCTGAGGGACATCTAGATTGTTTCCAGTTTCTAGGTGTTATGAATAGAGCAGCAGCAACATGGTTGATCAAGTGTTTTTGTGATAGGATGAAGTATCCTCTCGGACACGTGTGTGTATGTACGCACTAGAGACTAATAAAGCTTGGTGTAGATTGATTTCCATCTTCCTGAGGGGCAGCTACACTGATTTCTATAGTACCTATAGGAGTTTGCACTCCATCAGCAATGCATGAGTGTTTTCCCTACTCCATACCTCTCCTTCAGGAGCTACAATTTGTTCCATTGATCTTGGCTATTCTGACAGGAGTGAGATGAGCTCTGAGCATAGTTTGGCTTTACATTTCTCTGATGAATAGTGATGTTGAATATTTTTTATGTGCTTCTTCACTATGTGTGTTTTCTTTTGAGGATTACCCCACTTTTGATTTGGGGTTATTTGTTTCTTGATGTCCAGGTCTTCAGTTATTTATATATTTTGGAAATTAGCCATCTTTCAGATGCATAGTTGGTAAAACACTTTTCCAATCCTGTAAGCTATCATTTTGGCCTAATGATATCATTTGTCCTTTGATGTGCAGAAGCATTTTTAGTTTCCTGAGGTCTTATTTATTAATCGCTGATCTTAGTGCATGGGCTAATGGTATTCTATTCAGAAAGTTTTTCCTATGCAAATGAGTTCAAGACCCTTTTCATTTTATCAGACGGTCTCATTTTGAGGTCTTTAATCCATTTGAAGTTGAGTATTATAAAAATAATAAGTATGAATCTTTTGACATTCTTCTATATACAGCCATTCAATTTGACTAATACCATTTGCTCAAGATGCTGTCTCCCCCCACACCCAGTGTATATTTATGGCTTCCTCATCAATAATCAGATATTCAGAGCTGTAGATTTTTTTTTAACCTTCAGGTCTATTTCATCTATCAAATGTCTGTTTCTGCACCAACCCTGCTGTTTTTATTGCTATAGGACTTGCCTTTGTTAGACTTTCTGTGACTTAGAGACAACATGACCAAGACAACTCTTATAAAGGACAACATTTAATTGGATTGGTTTACAGTTTTAGAAGTTTAGTGCATTGTCATCATGGCAGCATCCAGGCAGACATGGTGCTCTAGAAGGAGTTTAGAGTTCTGAAGTCAGATAGGAGAAGCCTCCCTTCCACAAGCAACCAGAACTCTTCCAAACTGGGTAGAACTTGAGCCTAGGACCTCAAAGCCTATTCTTACATTGATACACTTCCTCCAGCAAGGCCTTACCTTCTCTAACAACGTCATACCTTGTAATAGTACCCATCCCCATGAGTCAAGCATTTAAACTCATGACTCTATAGGGGCCAAAACTATTCAAACCACCTCAGGACTGTAGTACAACTTGAGGTTGGGGATAGTGATACTTCTAGAATTTCTTGATATTTCATCATTGTTTTAGCTATTCTGAGTTTCTATGTTTTTATAAAAAGCTGAAAATTATTGTTTCAATCTCCAAAGAATTCTGTTGAAATTTTCATGGGGGTTGCATTTAATCTGTACAGATTTTAGTAAGGTGGCTATTTTTACTATATTTATTTTACCAATACCTGAACATGGAAACTCTTTCTTTTTTATCTTTTGATATTTTCTTCAATTTCCTTGTTTAGTAACCTAAAGATTATTTTCATACATGTCTTCTACTTCCTTGGTTAGAGTTAACTCAAGACATTATTTTTTTAACCTTTTATTAGTTCTCTGTGAATTCCACCTCATCTACATTAAACTCATTTACCTCTCCCTCTACCCTTGCAACCTCAACCCCAACAGAGGAAAGAGAGAAAAAAAAACCTCATTGTGGAAACTGTAGTGTAACAGCATGTCTCACAGTGTATCATTTTGACCACACTTCTTTGCTTGCAAATGTTCATTGGAATAATGCAAAAAATCACCCTTAGCTTGGAGATGGATTCTGAGGAAGGGGAATTTGAGAGTAGCAAAGTAGATGACTCAAAGTCAAATGGTGGGGTTACAATCTGATAGATAGCCTATGTTCTGCTTGAGGCTGTTTTCCAGATTGCTCTATCTTGAGACCGTTTCTTTTTTTTTCTTTTTAAATAGAATTCTAAAACTCTCTGGATAGCAAATCTCTTGCTCATCAAAAGCCCAGTCTTTTCCTTACATATCAATTCAGTCACCAAACCCAGGATCCTTTTTGTTTATCCCATGAGTCATCATTCCATGACACCAGTCCTAGATTCTGAGAAAGAGACAGCAAGCACATTTTTTGCTGTTAATGTTGTAAAAGAATTCAGAGATCTTCCTGCCTTGGTTAAGCACAAACAATAAGCTGGGTACAGGTCGCACCCTTTTTAGTGTTGCAGGCTGTTTTGCAGCAGAGAAGAGCCAGGGTCAGCTTTTCTATGTTTATTCCCCCGTGCTGGCGTACAGGCAATCTTTACATCCAGGTTCAGGTCGTGGTGCTCAGGCAAGGTGCAGGGCCCACACTCCCCGTGTTTCAACAAATGCGGGGCAGGACCTGCTTTCTTGTACTTATGACCAGGGTCAGGTCTCCCTCTGGTCATAAGTGGCAAGGGGAAAGGGGCAAGCATCTCCCTTTCCTATGTCACCCCATGACAAACAAGTGTCAGGGCCAGCTCTTGCACGCTCCTATCTTGAGATAGCTTACCCATTCACCTGCCACCAGGGTCAGCTTTATGTGCTGCCCAGTCGAGGTACAGGGCTCACTCTCCTGGGTGCTGCAAAAGGTAAGGGGAAGGAGCAGCTCTCCTGCTCTCATGACCCCATGGCCAGCTCTTATCCAACACCCAGTCGGCAAGGAGTGAGGTGAATTCTGTACAGCTTTTAGACATCAACATATGCCAGGGTAGCAGCCCAGACCAAGGACATCTGCCTGGTCTTAGGTCATTACAGATGCCTGCTGCCGTAGGCCACAGACTCAGATGTAGCCCCTGGTAGTAGCATAGGCCCGGACCCCACCATAGTCCCTGGTGGCATCAATACCTTCTCATATCAGGCTGCTCCATACTACCCTAAATCTCAAGATTTGGCTCTCCACATTGTGCCCACATCCTTTTGTTTCTCCTTCTCTTCCATTTCTCTACTCCTTACTTGCTTCTCTTAGTGGCACCTGGGGTCTGTTAGTGACTAAGATCATCTCGGCAATGGTTTCAGGAGTGCTATGCTCCATCCATGCTTTAAAGCACCAGAGTGTCAGAGTATGTGGTCAAGTTTGGAGAAAGTTCCACGAGGTGCTGTAAAGAAAATATATTATTTTATGTTTGAGTGAAAGGTTTTGTAAATACCTGTTAGGTCTATTTGGTTTCTGAGATCAGGCATGTCCAGTATTTAACTGATTAGTTTTTATTTGGATAATATGTGATCTAAACTCTAGTTATGATTCTTCTACAAATTTGGCTACCCTTGTGTTTGGTGGAAAATTGTTATGAATTATAATATCCTCTTGGCACATTTTTCTTTGGTGACTATGAAGGGCCTTCTGTAAATCTACTGATAAGTGTTTGTTGGTGGTTTATTTTTGTCAGATATTGAAATGGCTATACAACTTTCTCCTTAAGTCCATTTGCTTAGAATATCATTTTTCTGTCCTTTTATCCTGAGATGATGCCTTTACTTGAATTTAAGGTGTGTTTCTTCTATGTAGCAGAAGGATGGATCCTGTTCTTGTAGTCAGTCTGTTTATCTGTGCCTTTTGGAGGGGGAAAGAGACCAAATATATTGATAGTTACCAATTACCAATTTATTAACTGCTGTTGTTTTGTTGTTGTTGTTGTTGTTGTGGTGGTGGTGGTGGTGGTGGTGGTAGTCGTGGTGGTCCTAGTTGTGGTGTGTGTTTGTGTGTGTGTGTGTGTGTGTTTCTTTTCATTTGCTTGTCTCTATTTTTCACTTTTAAATTTTTACTTATTTACATATTTTATTTATATTTATTAATTATTTATTCATTTATTTCTAATTTATTTACATCTCTAATTTTGCCCCCTAAGCCTCCCTCCCAGAGTTCTTGACCCCATCACCCCTGACAGAGTGACTTCCCCAAGGATATCTTCCCACCTTGGGGCATCAAGCCCCACCATCAGCCTCTGAAAATGTGATTTCCCTAAGGGTATCCTCCCACACTGGGGAATTAAGCTTCTACAGGATTTTAGGTATATCTTCTCCTACTAAGGGTAGACAAAGCAGCCCAGGGTTTCCAGCCAGCCTGTGTATGCTCTTTGGTTCATGGCCCAGTCTCTGAGAGCTCCTAGGGGTTCAGGTTAATTGACACTGTTAGTTTTTCTATGGGATTAACATCCCCTTCAGTTCCTTCAGTTCTTCTCCTAACTCTTCCATAGGGATCCCTGACCTCCAACCAATGCTCAACTGTATCTGCATCTGTCTCCGTCAACTGCTTGGTAGAGCCACACAAAGATCAGCCATTCTAGACTCTTGTCTATTACCAAAATATTAATCATCACTCACAGTGTCAGGGATCGGTCCTGCTCATGGGATGGGTCTCAATTTGAGTCGGTTGCTGGTCAGCCAACCCTTCAATCTCTCTTCCATCTCTGTCCATGCATTTCTTTTAGATGGGGCAGATTTCGGTCAAAAGTTTTGTAGGTGGGTTGGTGTCTCCATCCCTCCACTGGAGGTTCTGTCTGACTACTGGAGGTGGTCTCTTCAGGTTCTACAGCCCTACCGCTGGGCATTTCAGCTAAAGTCACCCATATTGAGTCTTGGGTGCATCCCTTATCCCAACTTTCTAGAGATTATCCCCACCTCTAGCATCTACATAAATCTATTTATTTTCTTGGACCTCTGGGCATCTCTCCTATCTTCCCCTATATCTAATCTTACCCCCTTTCCCCTTTTCCTTCCTCTCTCTAATCCAGCTTCCTTCCTTCCTCTGCTTCCCATGATTATTTGGTTCCCCCTTCTAAGTAGGATTTAAGCATCCACACTTGGGCCTTTCTTTTTATTTACCTTCTTAGGGTCGGCTGGATGTATCTTCAGTACTCTGCATTTTCTTGCAAATATCCACTTATCAGTGAGTATATACCATGCATGATTTTTGGGTCTGTGTTACAGGTATGGTTAACTTCTTCAGGTTGAAGTTTTTCTTTTATATCCTTCTATAGGGCTGGATGTATAGATAGATAGTGTTTTCATTTTTTGTCATGATTTTATAATATATATATATATATATATATATATATATATACAAGCAGGCTATTTTCTATTACGGCTTTCTAAAATATAATTAACATATAGGGTAATGTGTAAAATATTTTGATTCTTTGTTGTTGTTTGAGACAGTGTTTAGTTCTTTTTCTCTTGGATATTTTTTATTTACATTTCAAATGGTATCCCCTTTCCTGGTTTCCTGTCCCATCCCACCCCCCTCCTCCTGCCTGCTTCTATCTTGATTCTTATGTATAACCTAATGTGTCTCTAATATATTTTACATTTATACAAAGTTTGCTTTTAGTTGGGGTAGAAGTTGCAATCTACCAGTACCCTCACATAAATTGAAATGTTAATATTTGATAATGTGAGTGAAAAGGAAAACAGATAGTGGGATGTGTATACTCTGGTGGAGCTGCACCAAGTACCCAGCAACCTGCCCCCCAGTGTGTTTTCTTTGTGCTGTACAGGGGAGGTCTTAGTGTGTCTTCATAGAAGGTCTCTGTAAGTCAGCAGTCGTAGTTTGTCAGCATCAGAGGATGAAGTTGCATCTGTTACTGTTTGCTCATACTGGTCAGTCATTCATAAACATTAATAACTTTACACACATTCGACATTTGCACTTGGACCTGAGGTTTACGCCATCCCTCAGTGCCTCATCCTCATAAAGCTTTTGCAATTTCTGATACATTTTAGGCACTGGCCATTCATTGGCATGGAAGTGTCCATGTCAACAATCCATGTTTACTCAAGCCTTCATTGGCTCTTCATACATCCACTCAGGGCTTTCTTGGCCTCCCACAAGCAGCATGCTGGCACGACAGCTCAGGCGATAAACAAACAGCTGCAAAGTCTAATGATTTGAGTCTGATCCTCAGACCCCACGTGGTGGAAAGACAAATCTGATCCCTCTGATCTCCACACAGATGACACTGAAGATGGATCTACATAACATGTATGCACAACTAAAGTCAATAAATGCAATTCCAAAGTAAACAACAACTAACCGCTTCCAGATTCTTATAACAACATATACATACCTGCATATTGTGAGACTTCTTAGGCCATTCAAGACTCTGACACATTACAGTGTGTTATTTTATTTTTATTTTTCCTATTGTTCTGGATTTAGAAGGAAGACAGTACAACAGGCCACAGTGATGAGAACGACTTGAGGCATATAACGCTTTTATTTTCACATTCATTTAAAATATGTAGTTTTAAATTAAATAATTAATGAAAGTTCATCAAATATTTAAATAATGTTTAGTTTTTTAAAATATTTTTTGAGTATTTTCTTAAATTTGTGTCTGAAGACACAATAAAATTGGGAGATCTTCCTAAATATTAGTATAATTAAGCATTAGTATAGTTGTAGAAATATTTCCAATTTAAATAATTTAAACATTTCAAGTTAATTCTATTTATGTGTTTTGTCTGCCTGCTGTCTCTGTACCATGTGCATGCCTTGTGCCCTTGGAGGCTTGCTGTGGGCTTCAGAGCCCCTGGGACTAGAGTTTTTGATAGTTGCCATATGGGTGCTTTGAATTAAACTTAGGTCCTCTGGAAGAAAATCTAGAGTTCTTAATCTCTGAACCATCTCTCCAGCCCTTAATTCATTCAAATATTTTTCTTCAAGTCCATTAAACTGAATTTAGAAGTTACTTTATTCAGAAAGGTCAGTCTTATGGTATTGGTTCTTTAACAGTGTTACTCAAAGCATGTGCAAATAGTCTTAGTTATTGCTGATGGAGTAAAGCACTTATAATTTATAACATACTAAGGAAACAAAATGTAAACGCCATTATTTAAAAGGTCAGGGGTGATGGCGTGCCTCTGCTTGTAAAGGGTTGTGCCTCACAATTCTACAAAACAGTTTCATATCGGAACCCAATATAGAATGAAACTCTCTCACAATCATCTTCTGAGCCACAAATACAAACACACACATTCGCACAAACACAAAAGTACACATGCACATCCATTTACATAAAACATGTTCACTTGCATGCATGCACACACACAGACACACATACAGTCACATACTCACATGCATATATGCACACACATGTGCACACAAATACACATAACAAAAAATACTTAGGAATCACAATAAAAAGAACTAAGAGTATGACATGACATACACAAAATATTCTAGGTTATAAAAATAAAAATTTACATTTCTAAGCAGTCATAAAACCATTGGAATATTTTACATGAAAATCGTGCAGACCTAGTAGCTAAGCTTCCTGCAGTGGTGAGAGTGTTCTGTGCCTGTGCTACTTGAATACTCGCATGGAGAGGCTTAGGCTTATGTTTCCCTGAATTTCTTATTCATTTAAATTTAAACTGAAATAACATCTGTTTTGCTGAGACCTTAATAGCTGTAGAGTCTGTTGTGTCTTAACAACCTGCTGAAGTGTATACCGCTTGCATACCTTGCAGTTAATTTTAAAACATGCACTGAACCTGCAGCTCAGGAAAGAATTTGTATTTTATAATTTCTGAGGTTGTAGAGAACTTGAAAGTGTGAATAAATCTTATCAACCTTCTTTAGAACAAATGCCTTAGAATCTCAACGTGATGAAAATTATTGCTACTTTTGTGTATCTTTTGGGCACACTTGTTTTCTTAGAATTGATTTTTAATTTTTTCTTATAAAAACAGATTTTTGTCTTTGCCAAATGATAATCCTGAAATTTAGTTTAGGGGAAGCAAAAACAACTGTAACAGTAACAACCATAAAACTCTAAATATCCAGTACTATAATTTGCATGAATGGATCCCAGCAAGTCTGCCTCTGGCAGTCTGCTTGTACGTTTCGTATCAACAGCCTGGGGTAAATGTGGTGTGCTCACGGGCTCCAGGGGATCTCTCAGCTAACAGTGATGTGAGCACAGTGAACACCTTGCTAGTTTCTACTTCAGGATGTAGGTGAAAAGCTTGTTGCTTCCCAAAGGGAAGGCTGAGCCTCTGGGGACCATGGCAATCTTCCTCTCTGCAATACAATTGTGTGTAACAGTGTTGAGTGATGCTCAACAGACACCAACAGTTAATTATCTGAAGTGATCTTAAGTACTTTGCGTTGGATAATTAGTTTTCCTATAAGATGAGCAGAAATATTCGAAAACTCCTTTATCTAAATGGTTTTAGAAATTTTAACATTCTGGCTAATACAGTTTGTTTCCTTTAAGGATTACTTTTTTACATTTAAATTGCTGTCCTGTTTTTCTGTATGAGTTGAAAGTTGTATGTAATAAGTATGTCACATACTATTCTGTCTGTTAATATGGTCAATAAATCCATCAATATCCATCTACATGTTAAACTATGTGATTTCATTCAATTACCCATGAAGCCCAGATATCGTAAATAAGGAGACCTGTTTCTTCAATATCCTCCTGTAATCAAATCCATTTGTAAAACATAATACAGATTTTCTCATAGGTGAAGTGTAAAGATGACAGATGGATTTTCTGATTCTACGAAGAGTACATTTGTATAGCTGTGGACTCACACATAAGAATAATTTAACTTCATCGTGTAACTCTGGCCTCACATCAATCTGAACATAATTTGTAGAAAACGCATTTTTAAAAATTAGAACATTTCTTAGAGCCTATCTAAACATGATAGACAAAGTTTCTTCCTATGATATTTCCCATGACAAATGGAACTGACCCAGGTGGCAGTGTTGGAGGAGGGTCTTGTAAACTGCATGTTCAGATGCTGACTTCTGTCCGAGATCTAGTTACAGTTTGAACATGGACATTGCCGTGAATATTGAAGAATCTTCTGTATCAACATGGTGTAAAGAATGTTTCCTGGTTATCTCCTATTGGTTAGTAAAAGGCTGAACAGCCAATGGTTGGGCAGAGAAGATAAAGGCTGGACTTCTGACGAAAGCTGGAGTCTGAGGGAGAAGAGCAAGGAAAACTAGTTTGCCAAGAGGCAGGCGATGGTCAAAAAGAAGGAGGAGGAGAAGGAAGAAGAGAAGGAAGGTTGCCATAAGGCATGAGGAGGACTCGCCAAGGGAGTTCTCCAATGTGGACAGACAGCAAGCCAAGGGGAGACTGAATGTAACTAATTCGGGGTGTGTAGCTGGGAAGTAGCTACATAGTATAGAAGATTAGGAATATCTGTCAGTTACTGTGCTTAAAGCTTGTTGAATAATTCAATCAGTCTCATTTTCAACTATTTGAGAGCTTAAGCGGAGAGAAACTGAAAGCAATTCCACTCAGATAAGGAATAAGAGAACTTGGTCCACTCCATATCTACTCAATAGAGTATTTGAAGTCTTAGCTAGAGCAATAAGACAACGGAAGGAGATTAAATAGATACAAATTAAAAAAGAAGAAGTCAGATATCTTTATTTGCAGATGATATGATATGAAAGTATACATAATTGACCTGAAAAGTTTTACCACAGAACTCCTACAATTGGTAAAAGCTCAGCAAAGAAGCAGGTTAAAAATTACACCTTCGAAAAGCTATAATCGGTTGCTTTAGGATTGCTGTGGTGCATGCGGTGGTGTCGAATTCATCATACAAATAAAATGACGACTTCCTGAAGTGATCACTTACAGAATGCAGCAGACGTGTCTGTCAACGTGAATAAGCATGCCTTGAAAAAGTATAGACAAGAAGCTTGTTACTGGGTGTTTGTGAGCCGAAGTTTAGCCATGGAAAAAGTACAGTGTTTTGGTTTGATATGGATTACACCCTTGCTGTGCACAAGTCTTTGGAATATGAATCCCTGGTTTTGAGCTTACTGTGGAGAGATAAGTTTCCATTGGCTATCCTCATTAGCTGCTCAACTTGACATAGGAGTCTTATATTCCCTACCAGAGGACTTGTCTTGGACATATTCTATGAAATGCTCTTGAAAGTTGATGCCTATGGAAACCTCATGGCTTGTGCATGTGGATTTAACTTCATAAGAGGACCAGAAATTAGAGAGCAGTATCCAAATAAATTTATCCAATGAGATAATACTAAATGGCTTTACATTTTGAACACACATCCTTTTAGAGACCTACATGTTGGCTTTGGCTAGTAGATTTCTTTACTAATTGTCCAAGATATACCACAGGACATAGGGTTTAAAGATGGGGATCTCTTCATGTCTTACTGGAGTATGTTCCAGAATGTAAGAGACTCAGTGGATTGGGTCCATTACAAGAGTTCCCTTAAGGAACAGATAGTTGAAAATCTTGGGAAGTGTGTAGTCAGAGATGACAAGTTGCCATTGCTTCTGAGCCAAATGAAGGAAGTAGGGAAAGTGTTTCTTGACACTAACAGTGACTATAAATACAGAGATAAAATCATGACTTACCTGTTTGAATTTCCACATGACCCCAAGCCTGGGAGCTCCCATCGGCCATGGCAGTCTTACTTTGACCTGATTTTGGTGGATGCATGGAAACTGCTCATTTTTGGAGAAGGCATAGTAATGTGTCAGGTGGATACTAAAACTGGAAAACAAAAAATTCGCAGCTACACAGGCCTCCTGCATCATGGCATTGAATACTTAGAAGTTTCTTCTGATACAATCTGTGACCTTTGGGAGCTAAGGGCAAAGACATTTTGTGTTTTGGAGATCATAATTCTGGAGACATTTTGAAGTCAAAGAAACAGCAAGGGTGGAGAACTTTCTTTGTGATTCCTGAGCTTGTGCAGGAGCTGCATGTCTGGACTAACAAGAGTTCACCTTTTGAAGAACTTCAAAGCTTGGATATTTTCTTGGCTGAGCTCTATAAACACCTGGATAGCAGTATCAATGAGCACCAAGACATTAGTTCTATCCAGAGACGGATTAAGAAATTAACTCATGACATGGAAATGTGCTATAGGATAATGTTCTATATAGTAGTGGCTCCTGGCAGATACATTTTTTTACCAGCCAAGTGATGCGGTATGTTGATCTCTATACGGCGCCCTTCATCAATCCGCTGTACCTCACATTCAGCTACCTCTTCAGAGCTGCCCATGTCCTGACGCCACACAAATCAACAGTGAAGCATACACATGTGGATATCAATGAGGTGGAGTCCCCTCTCATCACCCGCAACTACACATCAGTGGATTTCAAAGACACTGACTATAAGCGACACCAGCTTACGAGGTCCATTAGTGAGATCAAGCCCCCCAATCTCTTCCCTCTGGCTCACCAGGAGATTACACACTGCTAGGTTGAAGATGATGATGAATAAGAGGAAGAGGAAGAATAAGAAGGCAGACTAAAAACCCTGAGCACCCATAAAATCTGACGGACTCACAGGACAAGGGGTGGCCTGGTTTGGATTGTTAGGGAGGGTGGGAGGACTCCATCAGAAGTACGTTTGGAAAGTTTCTGAAAGCTTTAAATAATTCTAATCATAGCTAGTTCAGTTTTGTGTATCTGTAATCTCTGCAGTTGGTTTGAAACTGTATAGGAAGAGCAGGTAAAGTCAGGTGAAATGCATGCAGATGGCTCCAGGTGGCTTGTTTTCTCCATCTATGGCGATGGAGAGTTTTGCTGTATATAGTAGTCTGGGTTGGCGAGTGTGTGTGTGTGTGTGTGTGTGTGTGTGTGTGTGTGTGTGTGTGTGTTTTAGAGATTTCAAGATATCTGTCCAGGACCTTCTAGCTGTTAGTGTCTCTGTTGATCTGTTGAGAATTCTGATTGGTCTGCCTGTGTATGTTACCTGGCCATTTTCCCTTGCTGCTTTTAATATTCTTCTTTCTGTAGATGTTGTGCTTCGATTATTAAGTGGCAGGAGCATTTTCTTTTCTGGTCCAGTCTAATTGGCATTTTAAAAGCTTCTTGTATATTTATAGACATCTATTCAGATTAGGAGTGTTTTCTTCTATGATTTTGTTGAAAAATATTTTCTGGGCCTTGGAGCTAAGGACCCTTCACCTTCATCCATTCCTATCACTTTTAGTTTAGACCTTTTCATGGTATCCCAAAGTTCCTGGACATTTTGTGTCAGAAAATTCTTAGATTTAATACTTTCTTTGAAGTGTCAATTTCTTCTGATGTATCTTCTACCCCTCAGAGATTGATGTGTCCATTCTTTCTAACATCTTCTATGGCTCAAAGTCTTCCGTCTCCTGTACTCTGTTGGCAATGCTTGCATCTGTTGTTCCTGTTCACGTCCCTAGGTTTTCTATCTCCAGGATTCACTTAATGTTTGTTCTCTTTATTGCTTCTATTTCCTGTTTCAGGTCTTGCATGGTTTGATTTATTTCATTCACCTGTTTAAATGTATTTTCATGTATATCTTTAAGGGCTTTACTTGTTAGCTCTTTAAAGACCTCTATCTGATTGTATTCTTCTATAATTCTTTAAGGCATTTACTCATTTTCCCTTTAAAGCCCTCTATCATCTTTACAAGATTGGATTTAAGGTCATTTTCTTGTGCTACAGTTCTGTTAGGATATCTAGGGTTTGCTGTACTAGAGTATCTTTGCTCTGAAGTTGGTCTAATTGCCCTGATTTTTGTTGATTGTGTTCTTTCAAGGTCCTTTAGCTGTTCAACTTTATTCCCTGGATGTTCCTGTTGAAGAAGGTATTAGTAGGGCAGTTAATGGGCTGTATGTTTCCAGATCTGCAGTTCTCTATGGGTCAGGATCCCAAGGTCTGTATGGTTCAGGAACCACAGGTCCGATGAAGGTGGAAAATGAGGTGGGAGAATTGCTAACAGGTTCCTCAGTGCAGCTTGGCATACCCAGAAGACTCAATAATCAGAGAATGTGGGTGGGGCAAGGGAAGGTTACCTGTGTGATTCAGGATCCACAGGTCTGATGAAGGTGGGCAGAGAGGTAGGAGGGAAATGATGGTCTCTCTGGGATAGCAGGCTGCTCAGGGTAGCCTGGCTTGCTCCAGGGGCTAAGAAATTATTTTAAGTTTCAGTATGAAGATGCTAATAAAGGCCATAAACACACTTTAATTCGCATCATTTGAGGTGGTTGGCATCGTAATAGCAGGAGCTGATAATCACATGAGTCCAAGAAAATTACTGTACTGATGTTCACAAATAAACATGCAATTTTATGTTTGTTTTGGATTCTAGGAGAAATTCTTTTGTTAATCTATGTGTACTTATCTGTATGCTTCAGCATTGCAATTCCTAAGTGTATAAAACAGAGGTATACAGGAGAAGTACAAAAAACGTTTGCAGTTTATAGCAATGGTACTAACAAAGACAGGAAATTGAAAGCAGGATTTACAGAATGGTATTCCCTTAAACAGCAGTTAAACCCAATGAGCGAACTTGTGTAATTATTTGAAAACATTTAGAAAAAGAAGAGACTGAGTGAAGATTTTTCTGAGGATGTCACAGCATTCACTATAAATATATTTCATAAAATGACTGAGTGCTTTGTCTTTAGTGATTGATACATGCTAAAAACAGACTGGGAACTTATTTCTATAATTTAAAATGGATGTGTTTGAGAGGTATGCAAAATAAGAGGCAGGATTAATATAAAGGGTTAATATAAACCTTTAGGTAGAATTTAAAGTTACTGGTAAGTGGTTTAGTAAGCAATGCCATGTATCACAGCTTTATAATTTGTCAGTATTGCATTAAAATCAGTGCAAATTGCTTTACTATTGTGATAGTTTATATTGATTGTCAATGTGGCAAGGTCTAGAACCTTCTGGTAATTCTGTGAAAGACTGTTTAGATTAGTTTAATTAAAGTGGAAAGACCCACTTCAAGTGTAGGCAACTCCTTTTCATGGGCTGGGGTCCAGAACTGAATACATAGAAAGTCAGTTGAGTACATGCATTCATTCTGCCACGAGGAACTGTGTGTTACAGCTGTGAGCCAACAATAAACCTTCTTTTCTGAATTTGATTTGCTAAATATTTTGTCACAGTAACAAGTTAAAGAACTAGAAGAGGTATAGGCAAAACTATTCCCAATACCGATGTGGATGCTTGGAGCCAACCATCAGTCTGAGCTCAGGGAACCTGGTAGGGGAGCTGGCAGAGGGACTGGAGGAGCAGAGATTGTAACCCCACAGGAAGAACATCATCAGCTGGCCGGGCCACCCAGTGCTTCCAGGGACTAGACCACCAACCAAGGAGTGTACAGGGAGAGATTGATGACTCCAAACATATATGTAGTAGAGAATGGCCTTGTCTGACATCAGTAAGAGCGGAGACACTTGGTCTTGTGTAGATTTGATGCCCCAGGGGGATGCTGGAAGGGTGAGCTGGGGAGGGTGGGTGGATGGGGGAGAATCCTCATAGAGGCAAAGGGAAGGGAGAAAAGAGAGGTTGTGGGATGTGGGGCTTCTGGAAGGAAAACTGGGAGGTGGGATATCATTTGAGATGTAAACAAATTGAATTATTAACAATAATAATTCATAATAATAATAAAACTATCCTACAGTTGAGTGGAGTGCTGACTTGTTTTGTAACAAACTTGTTAAAATATTTCTCCTCATTTACTACTAGCATTTTTACTAGTTTCTACTAATCTAAATGAATGGTTTCTGTGGAAAGATGGTCTTTAAATTGTTATGGTTTTTTGCAGATCTAAATAAAATTAAATGGAAATGGTGAGATTGTTAAATATAAATTTAAGGAATATATCATTTCAGGATTTTTGTTTTTAAAAAATTACATAAGCAAGATTTCCTGAGTACATTGTTTTAATATATTATAACTAAAATATCATTATAATGGGCTTAAACACAGTGACATTTTAGTTTTGCACAAACAGGTTAAAACATCAGGCCATATCCAGTGATTGTAAATTGTCTCCGTATTTGCTCTTTGTTGTTCTGTGTTATCATTTGAATTTGAGCTAGTTAAGTAGTTTTGAAAAGAATATTGCATGATTCCTTTAGGCTAAATGAAACAGATTAGTTACATCTCAGGGGAGTGTTTGGAATGTAATACTGCTTAGTGATGCCTAGTGCTGGCTTATCTGCTGTTTTTACTTTTATATCGCTGAAAGTACATTCCACACCAGGGCTTTCTAAAGAATAAAATCATGCCTCCAGCAAAGGTACATTGTGTGTACTTTAGCACTAAGCAAAATTTTGTACCTATAAAATCTAATGTCTATGTTCAGCTGCTAAAAACCCTTAAAACCAGGAGAGTTCATTAGAAGATACATGAGTCAAAAGAGATGAGCCCAAACCTTCATTGGAATTAAACTCTTCCTTTAATCTTCATATATTAATATTTACTTATTAACTCCAACTTTAATAAGGCTAGCATGTTTTGTAAATATTTTTATATTAAATTTCTACATGTACATTACATGACTAGTTATCTTACCGCTCTATTAAGTAAAAGTAAATGAAATCAGTTATTCCAAATTTCAATTCTATAGCTTCATCTGAGAGCTCAAAAATATTCCATATTTAATTATAATTAAGATGTCAATCCAAATACCTTACTCATATGAACGGGTTAATTTGATTCAATGTACCCAATAAAGACTTTTCACCTTTCACATATTGTCTATATGTGATCAGACAGTTTCCATAATACATATTGTTCTCACATTGACGACCATGTTAGATAGTTATGATTCTCCATATTTTACCACTGAAAACTAAGCCAAAGCAAAAGAGAAATTTATCTATGGTTTTAGGGAAAATAAATGGGAAAATAAGATTTAAAATGATAGTAGTCTCACTGTGGAAGAATACAGGGAAGCCTACAGTAAAACATTTTGCCTATTAGCCAGTTTTGTGGTATTTGTACTCAAGATATTTACTTGACTTTCAATTTCACAATTATTTGACAAAGGATGGAGTAAAATGACTGACAGATTTCTAGTTTGCTGAATTTTCCAAAATAGTATAAAATCTTGCCCCTCATTTGTAAAGATAAAGCAAACAGTACAGCAATGGCTGCTCTCTGCTATTAAGATTCTGGTGCTGTGTACCAAAGACAGGGAGTCTAAACAACAGAAATCCACTTTCTCCTTGTTCTGCATGCTAACAGCTGAAGGTCAAGGTGTTGGCTAGGTTGGTTTCATCCAAAGGCCTCTTAGAGTTGAGATCCAGGAGTTGTCCCACAAACCAAACACCAATCTCAATAAAATACAGGTATAATTTATTGAATGCTCACCCCATGATGGATTGACCAAGGCAACATCTCAAAGCTGTGTGCTTGACAATTATCAGGGCCAGCTTATGAAGGCTAAACCAAAAAAAAAAAAAAAAAAAAAAAAAAAAAAAAAACCCTCAATGAGCTCATATACATGTGCTTGAAAGTGTTGCCACTTGACAACTGGTGGCAGCAGACAAGCAATGGATCAGTAGATAGTGTCATTTTGGTTACAGGTTACTTGTAGCCCTAAAGTACTGGGACCTTATGATGGTTGGTTTTAATTGTCAACTTGACACAACCTAGAATCACAGTGAAGAATCGCACTAAGAGATTGTTTAGATCATGTGAGCATGTTTGAGGGTAGCAGTCTTGATTGCCTTTATTGAAGTAAAAAGAACAGTGATATTTCCTGGTTTGGGACCATGGATTGTGTAGGAGTATAGAAAGTTATCTGAGCAAAACAAAGGCATGCATTCATTTTTCTCTCTGCCCTTAAGACTGTAAATATGACAAAGCCATCTATCTGAAGCTCCTACTACTGTGATTTGTCAGCAGAGATGTAATATAACCTGGAATTACAAGCTAAAGTAGTGTCTCTCCTAAGTTGGTGGTTGTCATGTTACTATTTTAACAAGAGCAGTAAAAGTAGAGAAGACTTTATATAGGTCTAGGGTTGTAAATGTAACTTTTTTCCTCCAGAGGTAATTGTTGTCTCAGACTGCTAACCTGGGCCTAGTCTTGGAAGCTTCTAGCCGCAATACAGTCTTATCAATGTCTGGAATATTTTAACCTCTGAGACTTACTGCTGAAAGATAAGCTCAGCATTTCTTGCTCTTTTCTGTACTCTGGCTAGCTAATTCAACTCAGCTGTTCAGGCCCAGAGTCATTTCCAAGCTGATTGTTTCAATCTATCTTCTCTCAGCTTCTCCTTAATTACTCTGGTTGGCTTCATACTAACTTAGGCAATCCGTATTAATCTTCTGTGTCCTTCTCACTCCATGTCTTGTTCTGTCTTCACACGTATCTAGCTTCTCTCTCTCTCTCTCTGCAACCTTGTCCTGCGCTATCGTCTCACCAGCAAGAACGCACGCGGACACCAGGATCCTTCTGCAGCAAAACGTTTATTGCATCTTGAAGAGGAAAGACACCGCGGCCCCAGAGAACGTTAGCTTTATATACCCCAAAGCAACATGTTTCTTCCTGATTGGCCGCATAGCCGTGATCTCATTGGCACGCCCTGGGGTGGGCAAAGACTTGGCTTGAACACACCCTTGCGCATGCGCACTGCGTCCTTCGGGGGTGGACAACAGCTGTGCCCTGTACTAACAGACAACAGCTGGTACGGGTGGCTACCAACACAACCTGTCTATGTATAACTGCCCCAGTAAAACTACTGTCCTCATTCCTCTTTCTTTCCTTCCTCCTCCTTCCCTCCTCCTCCTCCTCCTCCTCCTCCTCCTCCTCCTCCTCTTCTTCTTCTTCTTCTTCTTCTTCTTCTTCTTCTTCTTCTTCTTCTTCTTCTTCTTCTTCTTCTTTTCTTCTTTTTTCTTCTTCTTCTTCTTCTTCTTCTTCTTCTTCTTCTTCTTCTTCTTCTTCTTCTTCTTCTTCTTCTCCTCCTCCTTCTCCTCCTCCTCCTCCTCCTCCTTCTCCTCCTCATCCTCCTCCTCCTTCTCCTTCTCCTCTTTCTTCCTCTTCTCTTTCTCTCTCTCTCTCTCTCTCTCTCTCTCTCTCTCTCTTTCTGCACTTGTACTCTTCCCTTAAGTAGCTCCCCTTTCCTCTCTTCTTGTGAGAGCTGGGTATATCCCATTCTGTCAAATCTTTCTCTGATTTGTCACTTTGTCTGCCACTCAATTACACATCACTTTCAAATATGCATGCCTCCTTCTATAAACTAACTTTCCCTTCATTGTTTGGTATTAAAGATGTTTATTAAGATGTGTGCTAAGGGAACACCACTAGAAACAAGTGTTTTAGTAAACAACAAAATTTCAGGGTTCACAGTGTGACCAAATGTCCTGCAACACAGGGTACTGGGGAGCAATAAAATCTGCAAGCATCATGTTCTCCATTATGTCTAGGAAGTCAGGATTTCTCAGCTCTTGACAGCATCGCATATTACAACTTTCAGGCTCAAAGTGTTGGGTTCATGCATTTACTCAGTAAAACATTGAACTCAACACCACCAATGAGTCTGAATTTTGCTTTCTTCATCAATGAGATACCACGTGAAAAAGAAGTGTGATAAACTCAGAACCTTCTGCATAGCAGTTGGAACTAATCAACAATGGAACACAATCTAGAGATCTGATGAGTGTGTTTACCAAACACACATCTGATGTTAATATTCAAATTAATTTTTAAAAAATCCCTTAACAAAATGGAGACAAAACCAGCAGATATTAAATTAGACAAAAGACAGAAATAGCTATTTTTCATAAGAAGACATACAGTAGCACACATGGGAAGATGTCCCATTCCATTATTCTGCAACAATTCCCTTGTTTAAAACAACTTTAAAAGAAATGTTTCAGCGCTATTTAGATCCCATTACTGGGATGGGCATGTGTTTATTTTATAAGGCTTTCTTTAGAGCTGTTTTAAGATCTCTTTAGTGCTCCTGTCTGCAGTTTAGTAAACTGTGCAGGAAAGGTGTTTCTCCTTATAAACTCTATTGATATTATATGTAGCTGGGGATTCATGATCAGCTTCCAGTTTTTACCTTGTACCTTTCTTTCCATTGTCAATGACCATTGAATTTTTATTCACCATTTCTACAGTATTCTACCAAGTCCCTCTCAAATTCATGATCTCTTCTTCTTTAATATTTGTGATAATATGCACATATGTGCTTGGGTTCAGAAGGACTGCAACAGCTACTTTTTTTCAAACACAAACCCTGTCTCAGCTGTGGTCATGTTACTGCAGAAACTTACATGCATGGAGTAAAGTCTAGGAGTAATGTTCTTCTTGGAAAAACAGACAATGGAAGTGTAAAATAAGAAGCATTGCTCTGCTTGCAATGCTGTTATTACAAGATAGCTAAACAATACATAAACAGCAGAAAAACTATTCATTCCTGAAATGAACACAGAGTTCTTTCCTTCTCTCCGTTTTCTCTCCATCACAGCACCGTGTACTACTCAGGACTCTGCTGGCCTCAGCACATACACACATTTGTCCTGCGAGGCCTTTTAGTGTTATTTATGTGTATGTATTTAAGACTGACCAACTGGGAGCCTATCTCTGGAGAAGACTCTTTCTCCCTCTCTCCGTAGCCAGTAATTGCCAGCAATTCTTCAACTAGAAGTGGATCCCTCTAAGATTTATCTTGTCCTCATTATTATGTCAACCTGTGTTTCAAAATTCAAGCCTTGTTTATGTAACTATAGTTTTGAGTTTTCATGAGTACAGATTTCTAGCCATGAACAGCAAACATTCGAATCAGATATTCCTGGTTCTCTGGCTCTTATAGACTTTCTATGTCTACTTCCTTGATGTGCTTTGAGCCTTAAGTGAGACAAGCTTTGTATGCTACAGAGAACAGAGTGAGAGAAGTTGCCCAGGTCCTTGGTCTCATGTAAGGATCACAGATACCAAGCATGTTACTTGTATTGTTGAAGTCTGGTTTAAATTTTATTTGATTTTATAATTGGGTATTTTCTTTATATACATTTCAAATGCTACCCCCTTTCTTGGTTTCCCTTCTGGAAATCCCCTATCCCATCCTTCCTCCCCCTGCTTCAGTGAGAGCAGTGAGAGTGCTCCCCCACCCACCTACCTACTCCCGCTCATGTCTCCTCCCTGGCATTCCCTTACACTGGGTCATTGAGCCTTCACAGGACCAAGGACCTCTCATTCCATTGATGTCCGCAAGGCCATCCTCTGCTACATATGCGGCTGGAGTCGTGGGTACCTCCATGCGTGTTCTTTGGCTGGTGGTTTAGTTGCTGGGAGCTCTGGAGGGTCTGGTTTGTTGATATTCTTGTTCTTCTTATGGGGTTGCAAACACCTTCAGCTCCTCTGTTCCCTTCTGTAAATCCTCCTTTGTCGATCCTGTTTTAACTGTGTGTTGGTTCTTTTTGGAGAAAGAATGTATCTAACTTGCTTTTTGATTTTACAGGAGTCGACCTTTATGAGAATTTGGAGTTTTATAGACTTTGGAGTTTTATAGAAGCTATATATTTTTGAGAGACTTTAGATATCATAAAAAAGCTTTGAACTTTAAGAGAGGAATTGAAAGCATTTTATATTTTAAAGATGGTGGGACTTGTAAATTTTAGAATGTGTTTTATATTGATATAGCGATAATAAGATGTTGGGAATGAAAAAGATAGAAAATATAATGAACTAACTATGTGTTTGTGTCAAGGTTACAAAGGTCAATTATCCTATTTTTTTTGTCATAGAAGAGGAAATTACAAGTGAAAGAGTCCAGTTTTAAGATTAGTCTGTAGGCAACTTTGAGGTATTTTCTTAATTGGTGATTAATTTGGGAAGGCCCAGGCTATTGTGGGTGGTTTTATCCCCAGTAAAATAGCCCCAAGCTGTATAAGAAAGTAGTTGATCAAGCCTTTTGGGGGCTTAGTCCAATAAGCAATATTATTGAATAGTCCCTTCTTTAGGTTGTCCATGGTCTCTGTTTCAATTCCTGCCTCCAAGTTCTTTCCTTGAGTTTCTTTCTTGACTTCCCTCAGTGATGGAGTCAGAGGTTTTAAGAGAAAATGAAAGCGTTTCTTCCCAAGCTTATTTTTTGTCATTGTGTTTTATCAGAAAAATAGAAAAGTGAATAAGATACTGGTCATCATGAGGCAGACAATACTACTACTAACCCAGCACCCACAAATATATTCCTAACACATTTTGAGTCATTCTAATGAGGCCAGAAATCTGGACCGAAACTTTCTGAAATCACATTCCAAAGTAAACATGTTCATTTTTTAGTTGTTTAAGCCAGGAATTTTGCCACAATAAGGGAAAACTGACTAAGTACAAAGATAAGCAAAGAACGTTGTAGGAAGATCTGATGTTGGATGACTATGAAGTGGTGACAGCATCTATCTATCACTCTCTAAATATATACACATACACACATGAATGTATACATAGACATATGTGTTTATATGTATATAGACAAAACTAAAAACAAATCCAAGACTTTAATATTTCCTTCCTTTGCTCTACAATCTCCAGGATTACTGAGAGTTTCACAGGTGGCCTTAGACCACAACAGCTACATTCTTGCTTCTATACTTCCTAAGAACAGATATAGGATGGAACGAGATGCAGTCTTCTAAGCTGAGCGGGAGTGAAACAGCTTGGGCTGTCTTCCAGGTCTTCCCTGAAAGCAGTATGTCCTTTGACACTTTAGCCCAATGAGACATAAAACCCTTGGTGGCCTGATTGCCTTAGTCTCTAGACTGCAAGGCAAATGGAGCATGCACAGATGAGGTGCCATCTGCCATGGGAAGTTTTCCTGAGCCTTGGGATTGACTCACAAAGAATCCCAGGCTTGCATTGGTCCTTGCTGCCAATCTGTAAATAATAAGTTCATAATCATTACACAACACGCCTGCTGTATAGTATTTTATGGTTGCTTCTATATTTATATTCACAAAGGAGATAATTATGAAATCAGAATTCAGTCCTTTCTTACTCAGTAAGAAATTTGCAAGTAAAGGAACTACGAAAATGTATTTACATTAGTTGTCTATTCTTTTTATGGAGAAGGTGAAGAATAATCTTAATTTAGGAAATATTCAGTCTTTAAGGTATCTGTGAAAGAAATAACTCTTTTTGGTTATTATATCACACATTTTTCATACAGCTTTATAAATTTGTGTACGCAGAAAAATAATTTTAGTTTTAATTTATTTTAAAAGGATGCAACCAAATGAGCTCTGTTCATCTTGTTTTATGTATTTTTTAAGTTATGCTCTGGGAAACATTTTCAGTGGAATTTAAGAAATGAGATAGAAAGCATTAATGAATCAAAGCAAAACCTTCTACAAAGAAAGAACCTATGGTTTGTCTTTCATTTCTTTTATAGAAACCACATCCTACCAGGTTAACTATGGTAGAATTGCAAAACAGAGAAATGAGTTATCTCCCAAATATCAGATGACAGCTATTAATTCATATAGTAATTGGGTTGCAATGATTCCCAGCTAAATTTCTACATTGTTCATAATCTACCCCCTTGCTTTTCACTTTGAAGTATTTTATCCCCTCAGAATAGGAGGTGCAGTCTGATTTCATATGCTCTCATAAGACACTAAATCCACAAACTTATCATAACTAGATTTCGTGGGCTTTAAGGCATGTATAGTGTAAATCTCACATTTATTTATTCTGATAAAAGGATGAGATGAGAGCTTTACCCAAGCTTTACAACTACATTGAATCTACGGATTCTACTGGTGTCTCATCTTGGCTGAGGCCAGAGAATGTCTATCTTTGTGCTAACTATCTCTAGGCTTCCAGTCTCTGTCTGCTAACCTAAGCCTAAAATGTTTCAGCCTCTCAGACTTACTGCTAATAAACTCACCTTTTCCAGTTCTTTCTGAACTCTGGCTCGCTGGTTCAGCTCAGCTGTCTCTGGCTCAAACTCCTCTCCAAGATGACTGATTCAAACTAGGTTCTCTGGGGCCCTCACTGAATTGCCCTGATTGCCCCCAAACTAGCTCTGGCAATTTGTTCAGATTTTCTGGGTCCTTCTTATTTTCTGCCTCATTCTGTTTTTACCTGTGTCTAGCTTGTTCTCTCTGCAACCTGTTTCTGTAAAACCATCCTCTGAACTGACTTCGACCAAAGTTGACTGGCAGCACTGACTCTGAGTTGCTTTTAAGTAGCCTCTCTCTCCTGTCTGCTCTCCTGAGAGTTGAGTGTATGCGATCACTGATTCTATCAAACTTTTATCTGATTTGTTACTTTGTCTACCCCCTTAATTCTCATTTGGGATTAAAGGAATGTGGATTACAACCAGAGGGATTAAAGATGTGTGGCATGTCTGCATTGCGGTTGGTTCACACAGACCTTGATGGTCATTGGATGAGGCCCTGTGTCAGAGCAGCCACGTCAGTGAATGAAAGTCCCTCTACTAGTTAAATGTTGGATAGCATGAGGGTGTCATTAGTGAATACATATGTATCCTGGGCGAAGTGAGATGGTGGCAAGCATATGGTAGTACAGAAGAATAATTTATCTCTTGTGGAGAAAATGAAATTTTTAGTTATATTTTGTCACAATTTATACTTTATTCATGATGTATTCATGAAGAATTTGCACTGTGGATTTCTGGGGAGTCAAGTACTGGTGATTGGATACAGAGCCTTGCACATGCAGGCCAACATTTTACCACTGAACTATATCCACAGTTATCCTTTGACTTTTTAGTTTGAACCATGTAGAAAGAATCACTTATGTACTGTCAGAAAAAAGCTTTTTATTGACAGGTGATGCTACCACACTGTACATACATGCCTCTTAGCTAAGGAAGAAAATAGAAAGTGGGCCATCCAGCAGACAGAGAGAGCTATTCTGGGAAAGAGCCAAGAGCAGTAGATATACTCCAAAATCTGAGGAAGTCTGATGCATGAAACTGAGGAGAAAACAACCATGTGGCAGACATAGACTAAAATAAATGGGTCATAGAAATTACAAGCTAGTTGGGCAATGAGCCAAAACTTATGGTTGCAGGAATCTATTCATAAATAATTAAGTCTCAAAAGTTATTATTATGGGAAAAAAAGAAGCTGGGCAGAAAAGCTCCTGGTTACAGAACCAGGATCTAACTAAGCTAACATAATGATCTTGAGTTTACTCTGTAGTCCAAGCAGGATCTTCCTATCTTACTGTCCTGGAAATGTGGGATGAGAGGTGTGTAATGTGGGTTCTATGTGTATTTCATTCTATGCATAAATGCCAGAAGTCTACTAATTTAAACTGATAGTTTATATGTACGGTCATTTGGTGTGAACAATGATGCATTCAGAAAACCAACGGGCCAGTGACATATAAAAGGGGCTTATAGCATAGCAATATAAAAATAGAATATTGGTCATAGAGTCTTGCTATGTTGTTCAGGATGGCCTTGAACTTGTAATCATCTCACCTCAGAGTCAAGTGCTGGGATTGTAGGTCTGCTTTACTACACCTGATGTTAGAGAATTCCATTTTTTAGCATCATTATCAAGGCATAATTCACTATATTTTCAGATTGTCTAATACTTTATTTTATACTTTATTCTTTTGGGCTAGGGTTTCACCCTGAAACCCTGGCCTGCCTGGAACTCCCTATGTGGATTTGTATGGCTTTAAACTGTCTTCCTAGTACCGCGATTAAAGATGTACATGACCACACTCAGCCATAGTCTAATTAAACATTTAATCCTCTTCAGATGATTAGTTTAGGGAACTCTATGGGTTTGGGCAATGGTTCCTACTGTACTCCCCCAATCACCGATGACCATGCTACTGTGGTGTCTCTTTCCAGGATGTCTGCTTTTAGCTTTGTGTAATTTGAGTCATGACTGGCATCTCTTACCTAAGATGATGCTTTTGAAGACCAGCGAGGTTAAATCAGGTATCGGTGGTATTTCACTGTTTTACCCTGCTCCATGACTAAGACAAGCCATAGCCCCCCACCCCCATCTATGTGTTTATGGCTACTGGACACTCTTCCATGTGAACCTAATATTCCATTTTGGGAACATTTTTAATGCAATATAATTACATGATTAGGCTTTGATGAAATTGAACCTGGAATGATTTACCACTAGAAATCTAACGTGTTACTTAACAAATATTGTTTATGTCAAGCTCATGAATATTTACTCCTAACTTTTTCAAGAACTTTATTGTTTTAGCTCTTGTGCTGAGGTCTGTGACCACTTGGGTTAAATTTTAGATGTGATGTATGATACAGATTCAGTTTCATTCTTCTGAATGGCACTTGTCCCCATACCTGTAATAAAGAGTGATTTGCATCTTAACATGCTTCAGTGTTACTGTTTTTTCTTTCTTTTTAATTTCATTTTTCTGGGATATTTTATATAATTACATTTCAAATGTTATTCTGACCCCCCTCCAATACCCCCTCCCCGCCCCCTGTTTTTCTAAGAAAGCTTCCTTTCTGCATGATGTACAACTCACAAACAATTTGATTTGGGTAATGGAGTATCGTATGCACTTACTATATGAAATGGATTTTATTCTTATTCTTTCCACAGGAATATAACACCTTACATTATTTCAGGATAATTTTACACTATGGAGTTACAGAATCTTAAACATTTTGTAGTATATAATAGTTTACAGAAGCATTTAATACTCACTTTACCTTGGCTTACAAACAGAAAGGCATGTGGTTTACTATGTTCCTTCTCTGATTAAGGCAGAAGGCTTACGTAAAATAAATCATTTTATTAAGCATAATTATTATTAACTATACTAAGGTGTTTTGCAGAACATTTCTGTGCTTGACTATCTCCAGCATTTATTGATTCTCTGTCCCTTTTCCCTACCCTAAATAAACTCTAGTCTTCACTCTGCTGCTTTCAAGTCACTATTTTCAATTTCCACATATGAATGAACATGTTTTCTTGTGGGCATAGCTTATTTTGCTTAACATGATCTTCTTCCACCCACTCCATGTTGCTACAAATGAAAGGACTTTATTCGTAATGTCTCTTGTACATAAAAATCACATTTCTTTATTCACTCACTTGTGTATAAACATTTGGGCTGATTCACACATTATAGGTCATGTGAGTGGAAGAGCAATAAACATGGGAATTCAGTATCTGAAAAGAAGAAATTGCCCATTGGAAAAAATCAAGGTCTTTTCTTGTCGAAGACTAGACAGTGCGAGCAGGTAGCTTTTTTACAGGAGAACAATCTTAAAGAACTCATGTTTAGAAGTATATAAGCCTAAGGCCCACGCTGGGAACTTAAGCATCATGTATAATGTATACAAGGCTATTTACATGATGAGCAGGCAACACTTTCAACATAAGGGTAGCTTTTAACTTGTTTTCTTGTTATGAATGTAGATTCTTTTCTGTTAGAAAATCTCTGTGTATATTTTTGTACATGTATATTGCATAGGAGTGACAGGAGTTTGGGAGGAGCTTTTAAAGGAACCCGTGCTGGGGATTTTACATTTTCAATATTGCCTTTTGTATTTCTTCACAGAATATTATCAGTGTAGTCACAGGAATATTACACACACTGCATTTTTATCCTAAAAGTAAAAGTTCTACTTAAAATATATTATATTATGGAAAATTCTGAAACTTTATAAATAACGGATTAAAATACCTTATTGTTGTTCTAGACTATGTAGCTAGAGCCAGATTTTCATGAAAGAGCATCTTTCATTAAGAGAACTGTGTAAACCAAACAGAAGTGGTAGGAAGGAGGTGTACTAGCTAGCACACTCAGTTTACATAGCTGAAAGCAGTCATCCTGAGAAGGAGAGTACGTACAGAATTTGCTCATATCGTGGAATAGTCAAGTTACAGACCTCTTAATATCAATTAATTCCTGCTATTCTCCTAGTCCTGCTTTAAATGTCAAGCAATTTACTTCAATCAAATTTCTCTGTTCCAAATGTCATAGCTTCCAAAACAAAGTGTTTGCAGAGAGAGAAAGAGAGAGAGAGAGAGAGAGAGAGAGAGATATCATAAAGAGCTAACTCTCCATAAGCATGTTCAGTAATCTTATTTTTCTAGCTTATAACTTCTTCAACAACTGATAGAGAATAACTTTGAGCATTACTTTCACTTTTTTTTTAATACCAGAGGCTATCTAATGCTTTCTAACAGCCCAACATTTCCTTCTCCCAAATTTTCTTCATGAAAGTTTCCCTTTGGTTCATCTTCTGGCTATCTTCTTTAATTTTTTTAATTTTAATACACACATTTTAATTTTTTAATTTATTTTTTAATCTTTTTTTACAGTCCAGGCTTTATCCCCCTCCTGATCCACCTTCCAACTGTTCCACATCCCATACCTCCTCCCATGTGTCCAAGAGGATGTCTCCACCACACAACGCCACCGGTCCTCCCGCTCCCTGGGGTCCCAAGTCTTGTGAGGGTTAAGTGTATTTTCTCTGAGTGCAGACCCTGTGGTAGTCCTCTGCTGTATATGTGTCGGGGGCCTTATATCTGTTGGTGTATGCTGCCTGGTTGGTGGCTCAGTGTCTGAGAGATCCTGGTGTCCAGGTTAGTTGAGATTGCTGGTCTTCCCATAGGATCGGCCTCCTCCGCAGCTTCTTCTAGTTTTCCCCCTAAATCAACCAAAGGGGTCACCAGTTTCTATCCACTGGTTGAGTGTACATCTCTGCACCTGACTCTTTTCAGCTGCTTGTTAGGGCAGTCATGATAGGCCCTTTTTCTAAGTACACCACAGCATCAATAATAGTGCCAGACCTTAGGGCCTCTCCCTGAGCGGGATCTCAATTTGTGCCTGTCACTGGACCTCCTTTTCCTCAGGCTCGTCTCCATTTTTGTTGCTGTGGTCCTTTCAGACAACAACAATTCTGGGTCAGAGGTTTTGACTGTGGGAGGGCAACCCCATCCCTCCACTTGATGCCCTGTCTTTTTACTGGAGGTGGACTCTACAAGTTCCCTCTCTCCACTAAACACATGTGTTTTATTGCTTTTACTTGTTTTTCTCCTCCTGTACTCTGTGATCTCCAGGACATTTGGATTTTATATTCTGTCACTGTATTTGAAATCACCAGCTCTTGGAAGACAATTATGTAATTAACAAGCAACAAACAATGTCTGTCGAATGGAGTGTCCTGTGCTCCTACCCTCCACTTCCCTTTTTGTTAATACAAAGCACAGTCTCCTGAGTCTGAGCTGTGATCTACATATTTATACTCAGGTAATTCTGTCAGTCTCCTTCATAGTCTGTTCATATCAAGATACTCGCACCAGTGTGGGAGGAAATTGGAGTATAGGTTACAATTGCAGATTGGAATTAGCATTCTAAGTCAGGCAGCTTTTTCCTTTGCTTCCTGCTGTACAGTTAAAAAGCAGATGGTGTACTGATAAGCTTGGTTTCAGTTTCAACATTTTATCACTTAGGTAGAAGGAAGACAGGGCCTGAGAAAACGAAATGGAGAATACTCTCTACCCTTCTTTGTCTATTTAGATGTTTCTGGATCTGAAAAAGCCATCTTGTTTCTCTTCTTACCTTGTCTTCTCACCAGGGCATCTGGGAGTGCTCCAGTAAAGTGTCTACTGTTTCCTTTAAAGGATCTCTGAGTTTATTCTCTACAGATTTTATTTTATTTATCTTTTAAGTCTTTATTCATTTTGAGCAGATTATGAATGGGCATTGTGGGTACATTGCTCTTCTGTCTCAACTCTCCTCTGTCTGTCTCAAGCTCTGCCCATATTCTCATCCTCTGAAACTCTTTCTTTAATTATTATTGTTAAAGAGTGAAATAACACTGATGCAGAAAGAAACAAACAATACATGTGGTGGGACTATAGATGTGTGCCACCCCGCCAGGCTCTAGCTCCAACTCTTTAGACTTGACTGTATAGCATGAAGTATCAGGAGCTAGGAGCATAGAAAGGGACTATGCGAACCAGGGGAAATGGATGTCTAGAAACCTGTGATAAGAGTCAGTTGCTATGAAGGAGTGGTGGAAAAAGTGAGTAGGCAGTTGCTGTGGATGGGTGAGCAAGGGTAAGACAGAGGTAGAGGAGAAAAGGGAGATAAATGTTTGAAAAAGTCACAAGGCAGCATATTATTTTATAAGCTTACATAAAATATATCTAAAAGAATTCTTCTGCACGAGGTGATATGTATTTAAACATATTCCTGATTTGAGTAAAGAATTGAAAGGTATTTCATTTTATCATAATAATAATAATAATAATAATAATAATAATAATAATAATAATAATAATAATAGTGCTACTGTTGGGGCCTTGAGGGATTAAATGCTAATATAAATATCTTAGACCAAAAGGTCAAAAACACTGTGAAAAGTTGGCAGAAAGTATACTCAGCAGATATTATACAGCTGTAAGAAGGTGATTTTGCTGTTGAAAAAGGATGAAAGCTGACTACATAATATTTTAGGTATACAGAAATTAAATTGAATAATTCTAAAGAGATAAATGACACCTACACATCCATGCCAATATGCCTCCAAACTATATACTAAATGATGGTTGATTAAGGAAGTATCAACGTTTGGGGAAAAATCACTATAAACTACATGGATAGTGGCCTTATGCAAGGAAATCACCACAAAAGTGTTACTATCAGACAGATAAGGTGCCTGATAATTAAATAAATGTCTACGGTCAATTTTAGTGATTAAAATTTCATTAAAATATAGAGCATTCTAAATTTGGACAGGCCTTTGTGATTTTTAAAGGATGTTTCACATGGGATCAGATATCGAACTATTCATAATAAAATCCTGAAACACCTAATATTTGGTGGTTAGGCTGGTTTTAACTTATAGAGCCTGAGCATGCCTAGGTCTCACTGTTATTTTGTTATGCAGACACAGAAGCTTCAGTAGTTCATTGCCGTTTGGAGTGGAAATATGCAGTGGCCTTTTGATCTTCAATTGGTTTTGGGTGATTTCCAGAGTAACTACTGGGAAAAAAAGGATCTTACACTCACAGCTCCGCTGCTCTGCAGTCAGCAACACTCACTCCTGCCTGTGTCAGTGGATAAAGGGGCCAAGTGGGCAATGATTCCCTAAAGAGAAAGCACCTGTTCCATATTTGTTCTGCATTAAAAAATGAGATTTTTTCTTTTCTACATTTATTTCTGAACTAAAGTATCATTTTCTCTAAGTATAAATAAAATACGCTTCAAATAAATGAACCAATTTTTCTGCTTTGATGTATATGATAAAGTTTTGTTACATTTTATAGTTTTGAACCTTGGTGAATAGCAGAGTCATGTATTTTCATTGTCAGCTTTACTGTGTTCTTATAAGAAATAATGTCATCGTCACAATCTTATGATTAAAATATGATTTGTGAAATGACATACATCACATTTATTAATTTGAAAGTAATCACTTTAAAGTTTATAACAATTTTTCTTTCAAGTTTAAATTTATATTGCACATTTTTCTAGATTTTGTTATTTATGTCAGTTTTTCTCAGAGGATAGTAGTTAGGAAGTTTTAATAATACTGTGGCAAGATTTTCTTGGTTGTTCTGTGACTGGTTGTATTTTAATCAGTTCGGAGATGTGACCAGCAGGTTGCACAAACATTTGCTTGAAACCAAAGGTGAGTATGTGGCTGTTGCTGGGTAAAACTCATCCAAATTTTGACAAAATCAAAATGATGGAAAATTGAAGTAAAACAATCTTGCCAGATAGTACTGTTAGGAAAAAAAGACAACTTTGTTGATGTCTGTTTTCACTCTTTTAAGTTTTCAAGAATGGAGGTACACTTTAAGGTTTTTCTAAGCAGAACTGAGGACAATATTAAGGTGAAGAATACAGGTTTCTTTCTGTGACACAACTGACTCGGATAAGCCACTGCCTGATTTATATGTCATTGAGACACACAGAAATCTCATAAAGGCAAAAACTCAGAAACTATGATACCTAAGCAAAGGACTTAGATGGTTTAAAAAAAGACAAAGTAGTCTCAAAAAATATCATTGAGTTTGTTCTGTGTTAACTATCTACTGCTGGGAATGGGGCCTGTCCTTAGGAATTATTCTTAAGAACAGTGAGACTCTGTTGAAGAAAACTAAATTTGCTTTTGTGAGCAGTTATTAATTGGAGATATATTCTAGATATATTCTAGATGGGTAGAAAATATAGGGATGGGTACTTTTGTCTACTTCTCTCAGCAATGGGACCTCATATGGCTTAGAGGTATGGAGGCCCTACTAATATTGCCACATCCTCTGTGAGTTCTTATGTACAGCATCCTACTATGTTCATAAGGCCTCATTTCCTTAGTGTCTTCTATTCTCATTGGCTCTCAACAATTCTCTGCAGAATTCCCTGAGTCCTGAAGGAAGAGATTTGATAGAACCATCCTGCTTAAGGCTGGATGTGCTAAGATCATTTAATTCATTCTATTTGTAAAGCTTTCCTTTGAGTTTTCTAGTTGGATTGCTGTGTTTCTTATTCCATTTTCATTTTAGCTTGTGGCCTTTTCAATCTTTCTATCTCTTTAACTGAATTCCAGTTTCAAATCCTCTATTGTCTTTACTATTTCCATTAGTTTCTTTATGTCTTGGTTTCTTTGATGAAGCCTATGGTTGTTCTTTAAATTTCTTGTGCTGCATTTCATGTAGGTAATTCTGATTAGCAAACACATCTATAACATTGGTTGTTGGGAGGGGCATAAGATGGAAATACTACCTTCATCTTTCATATTCTCTCTTTCTCTTATGATGAAATCTTGGGAAATGGATTTTTATTAGTTCTGTAATTGATGTGGACAGAGCAGGAAGGGACAGAAGAGAGGATGGCTAATTCTGGATGTGCCTTGAGGTTGGATATGGCTCAAGTAGAATGAAGTTACGTAGACACAGGGGACTGGGCTAATGCTCAGAATGTGTTTCCTGGTCCAAACCTGAAATTGGGGGTAGATCTTAAAGTTGCAGAGGATTCAAAGAGGGGAAGCTCAGGCAGATTTACCTTGTTTACTGGAGAAAAATGTGCAGGATCTGGCTTGCAAGTGAGGTTGGATATGACATGGGAAGTCCCTGTAGATTGTGGCCTTTATAGAGAAGATACATGGATGGATTAACATATGCAAATCAGTGATGTAATAAACCATAAAATATAATAGTCACATGATCTTATCAATAGATGTAAGAAAAGTCTTTGGCAAAATTAAATATGTCTTTATGATAAAAATCTGAGGGAGAGTAAGACAGAAAGTATCTCTTTGTAATTAATATTATGTATGAGAAACCCACAGTCTACATCATCCTTAATGGAAAGTTTTGAAGCAATCTCAGTGAAATAAGGAACAAGAAAAACTATCCCCACTATCCCCACTCTTTTTCAATATTGAGCTCAAAGCACTGTAAGACTATAAATGAAAGAAGGAAAACAAAGGGAAGTAAAGGGACGCTAGGGCAGGAAGCGGGTACACCACCCCTATTTGGTGATCACATGATATTATTTGTAAGATGTCTTATAATTTCCACCAGAAACATCTTTAAATGATAAACAAATAAACAAACAAAAAACTTTAGAAAAGTGTAGGGCAGGGATCAACTTTTAAAATTTAATAGCTTTTCTATACACCAGCATGAAATATTCAGAGAATGATCCCATAGACACACTCCCATTCAAAATATCCTCAAATAAAATAAAATATTTAGGAACAAATCTAACCTAGGAAGTTAAGGGCTTTTTCAATAAAAACTTTAAACTTCTGAAGAAATATATAGAGAAAGACAATAGATCATAGAATAACATTTTATACTATAGATTAGTACAATTATTCCTCTGAAAATGTCCTTCTAACGAAAGCCATTTACAGATTCAATGCAATCCCAATCAAATCTCCCATCTTATTCTTCACAGAAATAGGAAAAACACCTACCATAAATTAGTATTGCATCACAAAGCATACAAGTTTGTCCAGACAATTGAGCGAAAAGAAAAATACTGGAGGGATTATTATTCCAGACCTTACCAAGACATAATGATGAAAACTATGTAATACTGACACCAAATCAGGCCTGTCAACCAATGGAAGTAGAAGACCCAAGAAGAATAAGTACAACAAGTACTCTAGAGGATAAGGGGAATGGACCCTCATTCTCTCTCTCTCTCTCTCTCTCTCTCTCTCTCTCTCTCTCTCTCTCTCTCCCATTTGGCGTAGTTATATCACTCATATTCCCAAAGGAAACAACTTCCCACAACATAAATACTTGCTCAGCGATGTGCATTGCTGCTCCAACTAGAAAGCAAGGAAATGGAAACAATATAAAAGTTCTTCAACCAATGAGTAGATGATGAAAATATGGTACTTTCACATTATGGATATTATTTAGCTATAAAGAAAAGTAAAATCATGAGACTTGTAGACAAATGGAGATGGAGCTAGCAAAGAACAGATTGGTGACATGGCACAGACTGAGAAAGACAAATGTCACATATTCGGTCTCATCTGAGTTTTCCAGCTTAAAGGTTTCATATGTAACCATATAACCTGGATTAATCACAGAAACCATAAAAGTCAAAAGGGGACCAATGCAGTGCAGCCATAGAGAAGATAACATGGTAAAAGTCATTTGAATGGAAAATAGCAAAAATGAGAATATACTTTAATTATGGAGATTAATACAGAATAACAACAGAGAAGTAAAAATAAAGGGTAAAACAAATTAAAGATGCTTGAAAATTAATAAATAATCATACTAACATCTATTATAAATATATGTTATAGACACATTATAATATATTATTGTATATATGAAAGAAAGGAAGTTCAGAAGTAGTCTTCCCTAGAGAAGAGGACACCAACTTGTGTTATCCAGAATTAAATGGTCAGCCCTGAAAACACTTACATTCAAGCAACATATAGATTAAACAGGTTATATTTAGAAGTGTGTGTATGTGTGTGTGTGTGTGTGTGTGTGAATATTTAAAGAAAATGAAGCCATGAATTTGAGAATTCATGGGAGTGGTACACATGAAGGATTGAAGGAAGAAGAGTTAAGGAAGGAAACAAGAAAATTGCATTATAATTTCAAAAATTAAAAAATAAATAAAAATACAGAAACCCAACATTCTAGGGTGGGAACATTTTAAAATGTAAACTAAGTATATAATTTAATTGCCAAATACAAAGAAGAAGTATAAGAATAACACATATTTTAATTAATTTAATGTCATTTAAGGACAGATTTAGGAAACAAACACAATAATAAGTTGGATAAATATGAAAAACTATACCTTGCACATCACCTCCAAACTGCAGAAAAACCAAAGATAATGAGAAATATCTTTAAGTTAAATATTTCACAACTGAAAATAGATAACCCATTTTCAAGGGAATTACTGTGGAAAAAGGCTAAATGAGTTCCTTAATGTAAAAATATGGTATTTTTCAAAAGCTTGGTATAAAGAATAGAAGATCACAAAAAGAAATACATTTTAATAAATAAATACATGAATAACAATTGATTATTATTTCAATTGACCAAAAGATAAGTTTCTCATCCTATTATTAAAAACATATCAAGGGATGATAGCCTATGGCAAGTTGGATAAACTTATGCAGTTATGAAGAATGAGTGGCAAGACTTAGTATCATTATTACACTCAAGCAGTATAATGCTGTTTGAGAATGCACTAGATCAGTTCATGTAAACTGCAGCCTTAAAGAAATCATAATACATGTTCCTATAAAAGATATAGAATTTATAGAGGTAAAGGAGAATTATATGAAATACTCCATTAAAATGTAGGAAGATAGCAACGAAGAGCAAGAAATAAAAACATATCGTGAACAGCAAACAGTTAAACAAATCAGTGCTGTAGGCTTTATAATCAAAATTATCAATTATCACTTACATGTAAATCGTCCAAATTTAGAGTTAAGACACAAATTATCAGAGCAGATAGAAACAGTTGTAAAATGTATAAAAACTTACTTTTTATGTGGTAATTCATATAGATTAAAAATGAAAGGGTTATGTGAAATACAACACATTAATATTAATTAAATGAAAGGAGCCACTTTATTAAGTTTTTAAGCTAAATTTTAAGTTTTTAGAGAAGGCATAGAATTCAAAATTAGTTAGACATAAGGAGAAAAGTTAATTTTCCATTGAGATATAATATAACTTCTCATATATATACCCAAACTCCCATTGTGTTCTGTTATATCTACAATAAAAAAATCTAAAACATGCTTGAGAATATTTTAGAATATTAGAAAAGAGGTAAAGTTCATATTTTATGTTTAATATCTGTAAGTGTTTCTTGTTATATTTGCCATTCACAACCCAGCTTTAATTTAATTTCTACCTTTACTTACTGCTGCTACTCCTTGAACATTTTGGCAACGATGATGATTGCTTGTAGTCTCTCGTGGTCTCATAAATGGTCCATACTGTTCTCAATGTACTCTACTTCACATGTGTGCTTTCCTAGGAAAAAGATTTCCTGCTCGTCTACATTACTAAACTTAACAGGTTCAGCTTACAAAAATCTAAGCAGTCTGAAGTTTGCTGTAAATTAACTGCTGTGTTCTCAGTGTTAGCAGAGGAATACAGTTAATCCTCATGGTTAATCCTACAGTATGCACTTCTTCAACATTCTCTTACATTGATTGTCTCTGGTGCATAAAAGCTCATAATATATAATTTTGTATTCTTTACTTTTGGCAGAACATTCTGCTCTTAGCAGAAGAAGATTAATCCCTGTACACCAAGGATTTGATGCTGTGCCTTTGTGTGGGTTAGTTCTTTCTAATTTGGGTTATTTGTTTCTTCTTGTGGGCTTATAGACATCTGTTATTCATGATCTTGCTCAACTATAAAACTCCTATTTTCTAGGTGTTTTGTAATTTTAGCATCTATGATCAATGTTCATCTTTATTATTTATTGGATATTATTTTTGTCTGATGTGCCAAGGGAAGGAGATTTAGTCTCTCCTCCATTCTCTTGTTAAGTGGGACTAAGAAGCACTTGCTGAAAAGATTTTTCTTTCCCATTGAATTACATTGCTGCCTGTCAAAATAATCTAATTTCATTTCTGCAGAGCTATTTTTGAACTCCTATAAAATATTTTCAGATTATAATATAATGACATCATTTTGTCTTTCCTTTCCCCTCACCAACTTCTGCAATGTGCTGTCCCTCTTGCTCTTTCTCAAATACTTGACATGGTTTTTATTAACAAATAAATTTAATTCCTAAATACTTAAGTACAACCTCCTTGGGTCATATAATACTATCTTTATGTATATATTTGATCTTTGGTATTGGCTAGCCAATTGATGTGCTCTTCCCTGGAGAAGACTATTTCTTTCACTCTTGCAATTTCTTAGTTGCCTGTAGTTCTTTGTGTAGGGTTGAAGCCTCCTGAGTTTCTTCATGTCCACTTCTCATGTCCTTGTACAACTCATGTCTAGGCAGTCTTTTGGATACACAGTCTCACAGCAAAATCCCTGATCATCTGGTTCTTACAATCTTTCTGCTAATCTTCTTCAATGACCTGAGCTTTAGGTGCAAGAGTTGTACCCATTGGGACTCAGTTCCACAACTCCACATTTTGATCAGCTGTAGGTTTCTATAATGGTCTCTGTCTGTACACTTCCTTTGGTTTCTTTCCTATGGTAGTTGATATTATGCCCATATATCAGACTTGATTCCAAGAGCTTTATAGCGATCTGGAATTAAAATATTATTTATGGTAGGGGTGTTGGTGCTATTTCATATTCTCAGGTTTGCAAATTCTGTTTTTTTTAGCTTGAAAAACCTTTATTAATTTTATATCAATTAATTCAATTGTTTTATTTTTATGGTTTTATTAATTTTAATGTGTGTAGAGTTTTGGCGGCATTTATGTCTGTGTACCATATACATGGCTAGTGTCTTTGGAATTCATTATAGGCATTAAATTCTTTAAAACTGGACATACAAAAGTCTGTGAAATACATGTGAGTTCTGGGTATTAAACCCTGTCCTTTGGAAGAGAAGACGGTGTTCTTAATCCCTGAGCCATCTCTCTAACACATTGAAGTTATTTTTATTATTAATAAATATTAATTTTGTCTAGTACTTCTTTTGTTTTGTTTTTGATAAATGTTAAATGTTCATGTGATTCCTCTCCTTAATGTTTTTTAATGTGATGAGTTACATTAATTATATTCTCATGTCAATAAACTTAAAGCCTGCTATTTTATCAGAGGTTTCTAATAGCTCAGTTTTTCTGTTTCTCTGTGTGCCTCTCTCTGTGCCTCTCTGTGTGTGTCTTTCCTCTGTATTTAAGAAGACCTACTATTACTCTATCTTTGTGTTCACTAATAATTTCATCTTCAGTTTCATTCCAGTGTGAGACCCATTCTGTATTACAAACAGTTCTTTTTTGTTTTTTATTTTTGAATTGAGTACACCACACAGTCACGAGTTTCACTGTTGTTCAGCTTGTGTTGATTTTGCTCCGTTCGTATTCCTTATCCTCCTGTTCATCCTGGCATTTCCCTTCCTTCTCAGCAGCTCTCCTTCCAAGCCAATGTCACATGTATTCATGTCACACGTGTTTATGGCACATGATTCATATCACATGCATTCATCTCACATGTATTTTATCACCTTCTTGTCTTTCTATCTCTTCTCCACTTGACTCTTCTTTAAGAGCTCTCTTTCTACTCTCATGGCTCCTTTGTCATTGCACAATTTAGAATCACACCCAGACTCAAAAAGAAGAATCAGTATTTCTGTGTTCTTTTAGTTTTCTTTGCTGAGAGGTTCCATCTGTTTATCCATGCTTTCTGGTGGTTCCAATCTGTACTTATCTAGAGTAGCTATTTTCACATCGTGTTCACCAGTGTCCAGATGGAGCTTGTCTATGAGTTACAGCGTTACAGCGATATTTTTTCTTTTTTTTTCTTTTTTAAAAAATGTCCCCTGGATTACAGGGTCTAGTGCAATTGTATCGTCACAATGCATGTTGTTCTATCACTTCATACCAGATACTGGGCATAACTGGGAAGCTTGTGCTGTTTTATTTTTCAGAAACGTGTCAAGCTTTTCTACCTAATGGCAGGAGTGTGGAATTAATCACTGACATTTTCCTAAGTGTTGAAAATAAAAATTAAGTGATTTACAGTTCTAAAATTAAATTCATTTCTGACTGAAAATGAGCATTTGCGTGTTTGGCTAAAGCTTGTTGCCACTACTTTCATTTCGTCAGTTTGACTATGGACTCACAGGGTGCTGGACGAAGCTGTCCCTTGTGCAGTTACTGTTTCTGGCACCAAAAGAATAGCATTGCAGTTTCTCAATGCTGGGGGTTTGGTTTGGTTCCTTTTGTATTTTCTTTTTCCCCCTTATCAGTGAAACTTCATTGTTTCACCTCAGCTAATCTGAAAGTAATATCAGAATATTATCTATAAGAAGGAAGTGTTTATTGCATTTAACTTGTTTTTCTGCTGACTTCTCAGTCCCCCTCTCTCCTAAGCTCTTCTCGGTAGATACAGGCTTTAGGTCTTTGGCAGACCTCTTGTTGTTCAAACTTAGTGTCTGGTTCAAGCTTATTACCTGTGGAGGGCTCTAGGAAGAACATTTTGAGTCTATCTGGCAGCTGCCATTGTTAGATAATACGGATAGGTAGAATTAACTATTTTCCAAAAATTTTTGGTGCTATTGCATAGGGAGCTTACTTGACGTTTATGCCCAAACGACAATCCAAGAACACACATTTTAGATTTTATATTAAAGTCTCAGATGTGTTCTCTGGTTGCTCTTTGCATCCTTAGTCTGAGGGACTCGATAGATTTGGGTGTCTTTATGCATTTATATCAGTCTACATATTCATCGCTATTGTTTTATTAGAAAAGGCAGTGAGTACATTCTATTTAAAATTCACTATTAAAAACCATGATTTCAGTGAACCAAAATGGAAGCCTGTTGCATACATTCTCTTAAAAACATCAGATGGGAACAAATACAAAAACTCACAGCCAGAAATTATGCAGAGAGTTAGAGACTATTGAATACTTGGCCCTAAATGGATGTCTCCATCATAATCTTCCCTCAGAACTCCGAAAACGTTGCAAAAGATAAGGTAGAAAAACTTAATAGCCAGAGGGTATGGAGGACACCAATAATAGAAAACCAACTAAATCAATATGAGCAAAGATCACACACATTCCCATAGATTAAGGTGGCATGTACAGGCCCTGCCTGGGTCTCTACCAGGTCCTTTGCATATACATTATGGCTTCCAGGTTAGTGTGTTTTACAGGACTCCTGGGTGTGAGAATAAGTGAATTTATTTCCTGTGCCTACTCCTGGGCTCTTTCTTTCTGTTTGTTAGTTTGCTTGTGTTGTCTAATTCTACCTTGTTAGTCTTTTTGCTTTAACTTATTATATATTACTTTATTATCATCCCTGTTTGTTTTCTGACGAGAAATAGAAAGGGAGTGAATCCAGAAGGGAGAAATGGTGAGGATGAAATGGCAGGGGTAATGGTAGTGGAAATAATCAGAATATATGTGAAAAAATTCTATTCTCAATAAAAGGAAAAAATCACCCAAACTCAGAAGGACAATAACTGCATGGTATTTCTTTTATGAAGATTTTAGTTTGGAACATATCACATGTACAGTTGTAAATGGGAATAAATTTAGTTAAAGCAAAAATCAGAAACAAACAAACAAACAAAAGGCTGTGAAGGAAATAGAGAAAAGAGGTGAGGTGGCAGAGTTATATAAACATAAAAGATCACATGAAGCATGATAGGAGATAAGAAGGCGTCAGGGAGTCAGAGAGGTGAAGCAGGCTAGTGGAAGAAGCTGCTAAAACACACTGTGCTAAAAAATACCACAATGATACATAATATAAGTATTAATTTAAATTTAAAAACCCTTGCATTGTAGAACAACAGTTCACAGACACAGTGAAGTGCAGCCTTGTTCCGGTGTGAGCTACAATCCTATTTGCTTTAACCGCTGATCAGTTTGCCCCACTCTAACACACAAGCCTCCACCTAACACCTTCCCAATCCACGTTCATAAACTGGTGGTCATATATTAGAATTTTATTTCATGAAGTTAAAACTGGCATAAAGACTAGTGAACTATTTCAGTGGTAAAAGTTACGTACAGCCAAATTGTACTGACCTGAATTTGATATCCAAGACCGATTTGGTAGAAAGAAAGGACTGAGTCCCAGAAGTTGTGCTATGACATCAACATGTATACTGTAGCAAGCATGCAGGCACACACACACACACACACACACACACACACACACACACACTACATAACACATTTACATAAATGTACACCTATAAAATAAAGATAAATAATTTGTTTCAAGTATTAGTCACAGTGACAAAAATACCTAATATATTACTCTATGAAACTCATATAAGCATATACTCTCAGAATATTGTGATAATAGTTTTTATTTAAATTTGTGTATATTGTGTCACATTAAAATCAGTAACAACAAAAAACTACCTCTGAAGGATAAAACATAGATGCATTGCATACGGAAAGACCTCAGACAAAGGATGTGCAGCTTCGTTTCTCTGTGAATAGCTTCATACTACACCAGAGAGATTCGCCATATCAACTTTAACACTGTCTTTCTTGTCATACTGTTAGTTCGATTTTCTGTATCTAAAACTACAAACAACTTTGTGAAAACTACTTTCATGTATTTAGTTTGGATATTGGTAGTTTTATTTCAATAGGCTAAAAGTCTAGAATGGAACTACATATCCTGTCTTAAGCCATTGTTGCTTAATTTATTATTAAAAAATTTACAATTTGGAAATTCATTTGGAATAACAAAAAACCCAGGATAGCTAAAACTATCCTCAACAATAAAAGGACTTCCGGGGGAATCACTATCCCTGAACTCAAGCAGTATTACAGAGCAATAGTGATAAAAACTGCATGGTATTGGTACAGAGACAGACAGATAGACCAGTGCAATAGAATTGAAGACCCAGAAATGAACCCACACACCTATGGTCACTTGATTTTTGACAAAGGAGCCAAAACCATCCAATGGAAAAAGATAGCATTTTCAGCAAATGGTGCTGGTTCAACTGGAGTTCAGCATGTAAAAGAATGCAGATTGATCCATGCTCATCACCCTGTACAAAGCTTAAGTCCAAGTGGATCAAGGACCTCCACATCAAACCAGATACACTCAAACTAATAGAAGAAAAAGTGGGGAAGCATCTCAAACACATGGGCACTGGAGAAAATTTCCTGAACAAAACACCTATGGCTTATGCTCTAAGATCAAGAATCGACAAATGGGATCTCATAAAACTGCAAAGCTTCTGTAAGGCAAAGGACACTGTTGTTAGGACAAAACAGCAACCAACAGATTGGGAAAAGATCTTTACCAATCCTGCAACTGATAGAGGGCTAATATCCAAAATATAACTCAAGAAGTTAGACTGCAGGGAAACAAATAACCTTACTAAAAATGGGGTTCAGAGCTAAACAAAGAATTCACAGCTGAGAAATGCCGAATGGCTGAGAAACACCTAAAGAAATTTCAACATCTTTAGTCATAAGGGAAATGCAAATCAAAACAACCCTGAGATTTCTCCTCACACCAGTGAGAATGGCTAAGATCAAAAACTCAGGTGATAGCAAATGCTGGCGAGGATGTGGAGAAAGAGGAACACTCTTCCATTGTTGGTGGGATTGCAGACTGGTACAACCATTCTGGAAATCAGTCTGGAGATTCCTCAGAAAATTGGACATTGAACTACCTGAGGACCCAGCTATTACTCTTTGGGCATATACCCACAAGATGCCCCAACATATAACAAAGACACATGCTCCACTATGTTCATAGCAGCCTTATTTATAATAGCCAGAATCTGGAAAGAACCCAGATGCCCTTCAACAGAGGAATGGGTACAGATAATGTGGTACATCTACACAATGGAATATTAGTCAGCTATCAAAAACAATGACTTTATGAAATTCATAGGCAAATGGATGGAACTGGAAAATATCATCCTGAGTGAGGTAACCCAATCACAGAAGAACACACATGGTATGCACTCATTGATAAGTGGCTATAAGCCCAAATGCTTGAATTACCCCAGATTCATAGAACACATGGAACTCAAGAAGGATGACCAAAATGTGAATGCTTCACTTGTTCTTTAAAAGGGGAACAAGAATACCCTTGGCAGGGAATAGGGAGGCACAGAGCCAGAATACAGCAAATACAGAGGCGAATGCCATCATTAAACCACTGAACTGAGAATGGGACTCCCGTTGAAGGAATCAGAGAAAGGACTGAAAGAGCTTGAAGGGGCTTGAGACCCCATATGCACAACAATGCCAATCAACCAGAGCTTCCATGGACTAAGCCACTACCCAAAGACTATACATACTGACCCTGGACTCCAACCTCATAGGTAGCAATGAATAGCCTAGTAAGGGCACCAGTGGAAGGTGAAGCCCTTGGTCCTTCCACGACTGAACCCCCAGTGAATGTGATTGTTGGGAGAAGGGCAGTAATGGGGGGAGGATGGGGAGGGGAACACCCATAGAGAAGGGGAGGGAAAGGGGGTAGGGGGATGTTGGTCGGGAAACCGGGAAAGGGAATAACAATAGAAATGTAAATAAGAAATACTCAAGTTAATAAAGATGAAAAAAATAATGTTCGAGGAAACAAAATGTGTTTTTACAGAGGATCCATCTAAATATGACTTCATATCTGACAGACATACATATGTATGTTTACCATAATTCACATGTACACCATATTTTAAACATCTAGCCTGGGATGTATCAGGTGTATTTAGTAACATTATGCTTTGGAAACAAGGATTCTCTGTGGGTCACTGTTGTCAAGTGATCTCAGAATTCTTATCAAAACCTGTTTGCTGTGCCCCTATGCAATAAGGTTCATTAAAGAATGGCGAAGCACTATATTGATGTAGTCTTATGAATGGAAACCAGGAGTTGCAAATACAAGCACACAACATATGGAAAGGATGGGAAAGACAAAATTAACACATACAAAAACTGAATGTTAGAGAAAATGAAGAAAATAATCTAATCAGTGGTCTGGTAAAGTATGAATAAAGCCATCGCAGGAGAAAATTCATAGTTTAATGGAATAGTCACAAGTTTGTGTCTAGTCAGGAAAGGCAAAAGGCTATATAATGAAATTACAGACACCAGGAAATGGGCTGAAGACGTAAATAAGATAATCACAGAGGTAAAGCTGCATACCAGAATTAAATACTGCAGAAATTGTACAGGAAACTATGAAGGACAGGACTGAGAAAAAGATCAAATTTGAGAGGACTGAAAGAAGGAGCAAATTTTAGAGGAATAGAGGAAATATTAGTAAGGAACAAGAAATAAGTCAACATCTATGGTGGACAAAGATTCTAAGTTAACTACAGTTCATGTTCCTGAAGTAATAAACCATAGTACTTGGTGAGAACATAAACTTTAGCAATGTAATTCAAGGACAATTTCCACAATAAGGAAGAATTGAATTTATAAATTTAAATGATATACTATGCCCTGGGAAAATTTCACCCAGAATGCTTAACTGTGGCACAAAACCCAGTAACACCTGTGCTAAACTCATCAAAAATTATTTTTTGTTATCTTGGCAAAGTGATCAAGATACACTGAAGAAGTAAGATAACACTGCCCGCTGCTTTTGAAAATACAAAAACATATCACATACTCCACAGTATGAAAGAAATGTTCCTCATTCTTTCATCTAAACTACGACCTAAAATATTACATGTATCCATACTATTTTTACTTATAAAACTTGTATTCTCCTATTTTATTTTAAATACATTTCATACAATATGTTCCATTATTCCATGAGAGTTTCCTCTCACCCCACTCCACAGTGGAAACCCAACTGTGTTTCTACCAAATCCATACCCCTTATTTCCTTCTCATGTAAAACCATATATCTAAAAATATAATTATAAAATAACACAAACTATAATGGTACAAGCAGAAGAAAAAGAGACAAGGAAAAAATATAATAAACAGATACACCTAGATGCAGAGGCACACACAATCACACACATACAGAAACAGAGAGAGAAAGAGACAGAGACAGAAAGAGATCTCTCATAAAATTCAAAACCAAAACAATAATATGTAGGCAAAAGACCATCTTCCTAGTCTACACTGTCAGGCATGGATTTTGTCTCATGCAGTGGACCTTAAATCTAACCAGATGTTGGTTGTGTCACTATTGCACCAGTGCCCAGAAGTTTTGCATCATTACTGCACTAAAGGAATGTGAAGGTAGGTTACCATTGCAGAATAAAGGCTTTTAGCTGTATTGATGTATGCCTTTCTTTCTCATAGCTGGTCAAGTACTTTGCAGCACTATGAACATTAGTAAGGAGGAGCAAATGTTCCATGTAGAGACCTGCTCGACTTCTCCCTGGACAATGAGTGGTGTAGGAGTTGTCCTCAGCAAAGGGGACTTACCATCAAAGTATAGAGTAGCGCCTTAGCTATAGATTGAATTGTTGGGGATTTCCATGAGAAACTTTTGGGCAATAGCTTAATCAGTTATAACCTATTTCCAGAACTGATGGTTTTATTTGGTGATGAGAGAAGTATAAAATAGGTCTTTGTATCTCTTGTTACTTTGGTGATTCTTCCATAGAGGTGTATATTTTATGAAGCTTCTATTGTGTTAGGTTTCCATACAACAGGGCACTGCAGATGAATCTTAGTTTTCTTTGTCCCTTCTTATATTGCTCCTTCACTTCTTTTTATCTTCATCTCCCATTTGATCCCTCCATTTCAACTGACAACCATTTACCCTTAACTATCTATTCTATTTTCCCTTTCCATGGAGATCAACCCCTCCTCCATATTCTGTTACTTCATAACTAATCTCTGGAGTTATTATGATTGTAGCCCACTTACTGAAGACATAATGGCTAACATCTACAGATAAGCAAATGCACAATATATTTGACATTTTTCAAAATGATTTTTGAGCTCTATCCATTTACTTGCTAATTCTATTTCTTTTAGCAACTGATAATATTCCATTGTGTAAATGTACCATATTTTCTTTATCCACTTTAATCTCAATGCACATATAGGCTGTCTCTAGTCTTTGGATATTATGAGTAGAGTAAACATGAACATGTTTCTTTGTCTCTGTAGTAGGATGAAATATCCTTCGAGTATATGCCCAAGCATATATCTGGATATTGTGGTAGGTTGATTTCCATTGTCTGAAGGAACCATCGCTAATTTCCATAATTGCCTTACAAGTTTGCAATAAGTGTTCTCCTTAATCCATGTCCTTGCCAACATGAGCTATCATTTCTTTTATTGATCTTAGATATTCTGAAAGATGTAAGCAGTTTTGAGTTTCATTTCTAACGATTAAGCATCTTGTACATTTATTTATATGCTTCTCAGGCATTTTTTTTATCATTTGAAAATTCTATTTAGATCAGCATCCACTTCTAAATTGTGTAATTTGTTTTCTTGATAATCAGGGATTTTTTTGTGTTTATTTGTTTTTTTTTTTCTTTTTAGTTCTTTATATATTCTAAATAATTGCCCAACATCATATGAATAATTGGTTAAAAAAAACAAACAAACCTGTTTTTCCATTTGGTATGATGCTGCTTTCTTTGAATGACTGTGTCTTTTGTCACAAGAAACTTCTCAGTTTCATAATATCTTATTTGTAACTGTTTTTAGTGTCTATGACAACCGTATTGTATTTAGAATGTCTTCTCTTGTGCTGATGAGTTCAATACTATTGCCTACTTTCTCTTCTATTAGATTCAGTGTATCTGGCCTTTATGTTGAGGGCTTTTACCCATTTGGAACTGAATTTTTTGCAGGATAATGCAAAAGTACCAGCAAATGAAGGTACTTTGAGTTCTTTCTTTTCTACCTGTAGCCCTTTGATATCCCTGACTTGTGTTAATCTTCTAGTAAAACTTCAATTACTATATTGAATAAACATGGAAAAAGTAGGAAACATCATCTTGTTCCTAATCTTACTGAAAATGTTTGTGTTTTTCTAATTTAAGATGGATATTGACTGTGAGGATCCAGTAAGTTGTCATTATTATGTGGAACTATGTCCTTTGTATCCTTAATTTCTCCAGGACTTTCAAGTGGTGGTAGATTTTGTCAAAGACTCTTTTGTAATCTAATAGGATGAAGATCAATTTTTTTATTGGTGGGTTATATTTTTATTGATATATATTGAAGCATCCGTCCATCTCTGGGATGAAGGATACTTCATCATACTAGAGGACATTTTAGATGTGTTCTTGTGTTCCTTTGCAAGTATTTTGAGACATTTTTTATTTTATGTCCATGAGGGAAATTGGCTTGTAATTCTATTTCTCTGTTGGGTCTTTATATGCCTTAATTATTAGTGTATCTTTGGCCTCTTAAAAAGAATTAGTCAATGTTCCTTCTGGAATAATTTGAGCTGGATTAACTTTTCTTTTAAAATGTGATAGAATTATGTGAAAAACTAACTTGTCTTTTCCTTTTTATGTGAGATTTTAATACTGCTTCTATTTCACTTGTGTTACGAGTGTGTTTAAATTGCTTATATGATCTTGGATTAACTTAGGTAGGTAGATCAAGAGAACTATCACCTTTACATTTTCCACTTTGTTGGAATCTAGGTTTTTAAAGCGTATCCACATGGATGTTTTGATCTCCATATGTTTGTTTATTTTAATGACCACAAAGAAATTTATTGGATATTTTTTATTTATTTTCATCTCATTTGTTATCCCCTTTTCAGGTTTCCCATCCATAAACTCCCTATTCAACTTCTCCTTCCTCTTCTCCTCTGAGAGTGTTCCCCCATACATACACCCACCCCTTCCCATCTCCCTGCCCTGAGATTCCCTTACACTGGGGGGTCGAGCATTGGACTAAGGGCTTCTCATCCTATTGGTGCCCAACAACGCCATCCTCTGCTACATATGCAGCTGGAGTCATGGGTTTTCTCATGTGTACTCTTTGGATCATGGTTTAGTACCTGGGAGGTCTGGTTGGTTGGTATTGTTGTCCTTATGGGGTTACAAACCCCTTCAACTCCTTCAATCCTTTCTCTAACTCCTCCAATTGGGCACTCAGTTCAATGGTTGGCTGTGAGCATCCACCTATGTACTTGTTATGCTCTGGAATAGCCTCTTAGGAGACAGCTATATCAGGCTCCTGTCAGCATGCACATCTTGGCATCAGCAATATTGCCTGGGTTTGGTGGCTGTTTGTATATGGGCTGGATCCACAGGTGGGACTATCTTGGGACAGCCTTTCCTTCAGTCTCTGCTCCAAACTTTGTCTCTGTATCTCTTCCTATGAATATTTTTGGTCCCCCTTCTAAGAAGGACTGAAATATCCTGACTTTGATCATCCTTCTTCTTGAGCTTCATGTGGTCTGTGGATTATATCTTGGGTAATCCAAGCTTTTGGGTTAATATCTGCTTATCAGTGAAGGCATAATGTGTGCTTTTTTGTGTTTGGGTTACATCACTCAGGATGATATTTTCTAATTCCATCCATTTGCCTATGAATTTCATTAAGTTATTGTTTTTAATAGCTGTTTTAATATCACCCCATTGTGTAGATGTACCACATTTTCTGTATTCATTCCTCTGTTGAAGGGCATCTCGGTTCTTGCCAGCTTCTGGCAATTATAAATAAGGCTGCTCTGAACATAGTGGAGCATATGTCCTTGTTGTATGTTAGAGCATTATTTGGGTATATTCCCAGGAAAGGTATAGCTGTATCCTCAGGTAGTACCATGTCCAATTTTTTAAAGAACCTCCAGAATGATTTCCAGAGTGGTTGAACCAGCTTGCAATTTCACCAACAATGGGAGGGTGTTCCTATTTCTCCACATTCTCGCCAGCATCTGTTGTCACCTGAGTTTTTTATCTTAGCCATTCTGATTGGTGTGGGAGTTGTTTTGATTTGCATTTCCCAGATGACTAAGGATTTTGAACATCTCTTTAGGTACTTCTCAGCCATTTAATAGTCTTCAGTTGAGAATTCTTTGTTTAGCTCTGAACCCCAATTTTCAATAGGTTATTTGATTCTCTTGTAGTTCAATTTCTATGAGTTTGTAAAACTTTTGTCATTTCTGTTTTTGTTGATATCCAGCTCTTATTCATGATAGTCAGGAAGAATGCAGGGTTATAGGGAGCGGCATGGCGAAGTAAAGATGGCACTGACAGCCAGCCCTGTCCGAATGTGAATAACTTACCGCGCATGCGCAGGCTTGTCCCCTGTCAGGGCAGCTGTATGATAATGAGGTGATCCGCCGCCCTCCGGTGGTGAACAACAGTACTGCGCATGCGCGGGGTTTTGCACCTGCCGTCAGTCTGGCTGGGGCGGTACTATGCTAATGGAAGTTCATGTCGCACCAATCTCTGGAGGACAAGTAGCTGGGATGACAGTGGGGTGACTCGTGCCCCACCAATCCCTGAAAGAATATTAGCATACTGTTGTGTATATAAGGCGAGCGGCTTTGCTGCTCGGGGCAGTAATATTTGAAGCTGTAACACTTGGAGCTGTAACACTCTTGGAACTGTAACACTTAGGGCTGGCTGCTGCCGCTGCCTCCTCCCTGTGTCAACAATGAAGGTGTCCTGCAGTAAAGGCTGTTGAAAAGAATCCAACCGTGTTGCGTCTTCCTTGTCGGCCGAGGTGGGCGCGACACAGGGTGTTCTTTCAATTTTCTTTTATCTCTTGAGTCTTGCTTTCTGTCTGAGCATGTTATGAAAATTTGCGTCCATGTGGGTTTTTCCATAAACTACTGAGCAGGTATAATTGTTGGTTTTAAATGAAAATGTTCTGTGAACATCTGTAATTTCCATTTGGTTCATGATGTCATTTAGTTTTAGCATATTTCTGTTTTGTTTTCATCTAGATATTTTGTCTATTTGTAAGAGTGTGTATTGATGTCACCCACTATCATTGTAGAGAGGTCAACTTAGGGTTTTAGCTGTGGTAGTATCTCTTTTATGGAACTTTTAGATACTAAAATGCTTGAACGACCTTGCTTTCTGGGTCATTTTACATGAAATTCCTTTTCCATTGTTTTATTATGAGAAAATACCTATCCTTGATGTTAAGGTGTGTTTCTTGTATGCAGCCGATGGGAGAATACTGTTTTCTGATCCAATCTGTTACCATAAAATTAAGAGCACTGTTGAGAGTAATCAATATTATTTATTGATTATCGTTATTCTGTTATTGTGATGTGGGTTTTGCCCATACTTCTGATTTACTCTCTGAGATTATTTATTCTTTGTGGGTTTTGTTGTTGTCGTTCTAATTTTTCATCTTGAAGTTTTTCTTCCAGCACCTGCTATAGGGCTAGATTTGTAGCTGGCTACTGCTTAAATTTTGTTTATCATAAAATGTCTTTCCATCGATAATGATTAAAAGGTTTTTGCGTTGGGATCTGTGGCCTCCTAAACTTTGTAGAAGAACATCTATCAAAGTCCTTCTAGCTTTTTGAGTCTTCATTTAAAAGTCACTTGATATAATAGGTCTGTCTTTGTGTTATTTGATCTTTTTTATGCATAGATTTTAATATTCTTTCTATGGTCTTTATGTTTAATGTTTGATTATTATGTATACAGGGGCTTTCTTTTTGGTACAGCCTATTTTGTGTCCTTTATACCTTTTGTGCATTGACAGGCACCTCTGTTATCTTAGGGACATTTTTTCCTATGATTCTGTTGAAAATACTTTTGTGCCTTTGACCTGAGTTTATCTTCTTCTGCACCATTTCTATTTCTCATATATTTGTTTTCATTTAATTGTGTCCCAGATTTTCTGGACATTTTTTGCCTGGATTTTTAGACTTAACATTATCTTTGACTGTGATGATGATTGCCTCTGAAGTTCTTGTTTATGTTTCTAAATCTTTCATTTCCTGTTTTCCCTCAGTATAGGTCTTAAGAAAAGATCGTTTTCTACTTTCATGTCTTAAACAGTTTTCTTCAAAGCAATCTACTGCTGTTTCTGAATTCATAGAGTCCATTAATGGGTTTATCCATATCCTCTTTAAGGTTCTTTATCATATTCACAAATACTATTTTGAAGTCTTTGTCTTATGCTTAGATATCTTGGCCTTTTAGGGTCTCCTATAGTAGGGTTGCTGCTCTTCACTGGAACTATATTTTTCTGGGTGTTGTGGATTATGGTTTTATATTGGCACCTGGCATCTGGATTTGGGATGATTTTAACTCTAGGTTCTGATATCTGGTATTGTGTTATGTAGGTGTTTCTTTGCATGTTTCTGATGTCCTCTTTGATCCTCAAGAGAGTGCTGGGGCTGTAAGTACCTGGTTTTGATATTCTGCCTGGTATGACCATTGGGGGTCCAGGATAGAATGTGTTTCTATGTATTGAGAGCTGACAGGAGGAATGGGGAGATGGGGGAGGTCAGATAGGGTCCACAAGAGTGAGTAAAGTTGAATCGTCCATGAAGAACTACTGAGTAAATATAAAATTACCACCTTGAAAACAATTAACTTCCACCCACCAATCATAAATATACTTGCAATTTGTAAATACACAATCAATTTTCCTTATACAAGAGGAAAGTCAGGCACCTATAGATCTTTTGTTTCACGACTGGGCATAAAATTTGATTGTTAACTGACGCAAGAGTACATAGACTACTTTGGGCAGCATCATTCCCTGGGAAAATGGTCCCTGGCTAGAAAACAAAAACTAGCTAAATTTAATCTATGAGTAAACCAGTAAGCAGTCATCAATGGTAAGAACACAAATAAGAAAGAAAGCATACATGCAACAAAATAGATATTTGATTTTGTTTTTCAGTTGGTTTTTAAATATTAAGCAGCATGTACTTGGCTTAAGCCATTATTATTGTGTAGATCATTGGTTCTTAAGATTCCATTTCTTTCAGTCCTAAAGAGAACATTGGAAATGTTTGGGTATATTTTAGATTGTTATGAAGGGGATTATGATAAAGAATTTGACATCCCTTGTGTTAATATTGTCAAGGTAGAAAAGACATAGTCTAGAGAAACATGACTTTCATAAACAATAACTTTGACTTAAAACAGAAAAAAATAAGAGAGTGCTGGAGAGATGGCTTAGCATTTAAGACTACTGTCTGTTCTTTGAAAGGACCAGCTGTTAAGTGCCAGGGCCCCAGGGTCAACCACGACTACTTCTAACTCCAGTTGCAGAGAATGTGGGGTCCATTTCTTATGTCCTTGGGCATGTATTTAGGCAAAACTCTCATATACATTAAATAAGTAAATAACTGAAGAAATAAAAAAGTTCTAAGAAAACTGAAACATGGAGAAGTTATATAGACTGATTTTGACTTTATGATAGAATTCTGATTTATAACTAGCTTAAAGTGAAAGGACTTTATTATCAAGTTTTACTTATGTGAAAGAAATTCTAGAAGAATTCAGATGAAAGGTACTCACAGAACTTCAGAGATTTCTCTCCAGTGATTTATATATCTAGAAATTTTGCTGGATAACCACCTCCAAGAATACTTAGTTTTAGGTTTGGCAAACTGCTACTTCTATTGGCTAAGGTCTTTTGTTCCTTCTAAGTAGGCTTCTGCATACACTGCTCGAATATCTTCATAGCAGTGCAAGAGAGCCACAAAACCAGAGAATGAGATAAATGCATTTTTTGAAAGTCCTACAAAATGCACATTTTCGGCATTTTTTCTCTTGGTAATAAAGGGCCATCCCAGATTCATTGGGGAAAGAGATATTGGCCCCAGATCTTGAAGAGCTTTGATCACTGAGGTCTCTCTTAGCTGCAGTCACAAACAAATTGGAATAGCAATCATATTGTTGATAGATGTCTGGGGCTTTGATTTTTCTTCTAGAATCTTGGGTGAAAAAAATCAAAGAAATATCCCTGGAGATTTTTTTCTTGTCAGATTATAAAATATGTAGTCTAATACTAATAGTCCTTACACAGACTATTTAAATTGATAAAAACCCATGGCCTCATCTATAAAAGCAAAGGAAACAGTTTAATTCCTCAAAATAATATTGAATGAAAAACATGTTATATGTAGAAAGATTGTCTAGATTGCTTTTCATCCATGTCAGAGGAATAAATAGATACATTGAAACACACTGCTTTAACTTGTTCTTAAAGATATAAAATATTCTTACATTAGCATTATGTAATAATAGTTATGGGGACACAACAGCTCTGATTACATGAGTTAAACTCTTTCATGATCATGCCAATTACAATCTCCTCTGAGAATGGGAGATGTATCATCAGAATATTTCCCAAGATTTTAGCCACAATCCTTCCTGGTGGTCAAGGGTGCAGTTAGTGGGTGCTAGAATATAAAGGAAATGGAAGGTTCATTGAATTGGGCATTATACTGACACCATTTTCATTAGTTGTTATTCTGGGGACAGAACAGAAGTCACTTATGTACCTGCCAGGAGTCATCTACAAGTCTGTCAGTATCCTCTTACTCATGCTTCTGAAAGTTACTACAATAAATTCATTGTTCATCACGCTGAAGTTTAATAAAATCATTTCTGTGGACTGGTGGATTGCAGTTTGACTAAATGGCACAAATAGTCATTTTTGTGTATCTTCTCTGGAAAAGCCAAATAATACCACCATAGTCTATGAAATCCAACTTCATTGCTTTCAGGAATTCAACTTTAAAAATAGAAACATTCATGAATATCTTAATAGAAAAAGAAATAATACTATTAGAAATGGAATAAAAGGGGAAACAGTAATTTTCAAATAATAGCATAGCTAGTAAATCCACAGTACATAACACAATGACACCGATAAATATAGAAGAGTCATAAAGGCAAGTATCAAAGGTGGAAAGGAAGGTATGTAAACAGGTCAAATGTAAATAGGAATTTATTGTAGTGATAGGAAGTTTTGGTATTTGCCGAAAAATGCCCTGAAGTCATTGTTTTCAATAGCTGAATAGTAATCCACTATGTAAATGTACCACATTTTCTATATCCATTTCTCTTTTGAAGGACATCTGTGTTCTTCCAGCTTCTGGCTATTCCAAATAAGGCTGCTATGAACACAGTGGAACATGTGTCTTTGTTGTATGTTGGGCATCTTTTGGGTATATACCAAGGAGAGATATAGCTTTTTCCTCAGGTAATACAATGTCCAATTTTCTGAGGAACCTCCAGACTGATTTCCATAGAGGTTGTATCAGTTTGTAATCCCAACAACAATGGAGGAATGTTCCTCTTTGTCCACATCCTGGCCAGTATCTATTGTCACCTAAGTTTATGATCTTAGCAATTCTGATTGGTGTAAGGTGGAATTTCAGGGTAGTTTTGATTTGCATTTCCCTGATGAATAAAGATGTCGAACATTTTGTAAGGTGCTTCTCGGCCATTCGATATTCTTCATTTGGGAATTTTTCATTTAGCTCTGTCCACGATTTTTAATAGGGTTATTTGGTTCACTGGAGTCTAACTTTTTGTTTTCCTTCTATATATTGTATAATAGTCCTCTATTCGGTGTAGATTTGGTAAAGATCTTTTCCCAATCTGTTGGCTGCCATTTTGTATTATTGACATTGTTCTTTGCCTTACAGAAGCTTTGCAATTTTATGAGGTCCCATCTGTCAGTTCTTGATCTTAGAGCATATGCCTTTGGTGTTATGTTCAGGAAATTTTTCCCTGTGCCTATGTATTCGAGGCTCTTCCCCACTTTCTCTTCTATTAGTTTCAGCGTATTGGGTTTTATGTGGAGGTCCTTAATGCACTTGGACTTGAGCTTTGTACAAGGTGATAAGAATGGATCAATTTGCATTCTTCTACATGCTGACCTCCAGTTGAACCAGCACCATTTGTTAAAAATGCTTTTTTTCCCCCCACTGGATGGTTTTAGCTCCCTTGTCAAAGATCTAGTGCCCATAGTTGTATGGGTTCATTTTTTGGTCTTCAATTCTATTCCATTGATCAACCTGCCTGTCTCTGTACCAATACCATACAGATTTTATCACTATTGCTCTGTAATTCTGTTTGAGGTCAGGGATGGTGATTCCCCCAGAAGTTCTTTTCTTTTATTGTTGAATATAGTTTTCCCTGACCTGGGTTTTTTGTTATTCCAAATGAATTTGCAAATTGCTCTTTCCAACTCTATGAAGAATTGAGCTAGAATTTTGATGGGGATTGGATTGAATTTACAGATTGCTTTTGGGAAAATAGCTATTTTTACTATATTAATCCTGCCAATCCATGAGCATGGGAGATCTTTCCATCTTCAGAGATCTTCAATTTCTTTCTTCAGAGACTTGATGTGCTCTTCATACAAATCTTTCACTTGCTTCATTAGAGTCACACCAATGTATTTTGTATTATTTGTGACTATTGTGAAGAGTGTCATTTCCCTAATTTCTTTCTCAGACTGTTTATCCTTTGATTAGAGGAAAGCTACAGATTTGAGTTAATTTTATGTTCAGCCACCTTGCTGAAGTTTTTTTTTTTCAGGTTTAGGAGTTCTCTCTTGGAATTTTTGGGATCACTTATGTATACTATCATATCTGCAAATAGGGATATTTTGACTTCTTCCTTTACATTCTTTGGACCTATTTTTGTTGTCTAATAGCTCTGTCTAGAACTTCAAGTACTATATTGAATAGGTAGAGAGAGAGTGGGCGGCCTTGTGTAGTCCCTGATTTTAGTGGGATTGCTTCAAGTTTCTCAACATTTAGGTTGATGTTTGCTACTGATTTGCTGTATATTGCTTTTACTATGTTTAGGTATGGTCCTTGAACTCTTGATCTTTCCACGACTTTTAACATGAAGGGGTGTCATATTTTGTCAAATGCTTTCTCAGCATCGAATAAAATGATCATTTTTTTGAGTTTCTTAATAAAGTGGATTATGTTGATGGATTTCTGTATATTGAACCATCCCTGAAACACTGGGATAAAGCCTACTTGATTGTAATGGATGATCGTTTTGATGTGTTCGTGGATCAGATTTGCAAGTATTTTATTGAATATTTTTGCATTGATGTTAATAAGGGAAATTGGCCTGAATTTCTTTTTCTTTGTTGGCTTTTTGTGTGGTTTAGATATAAGCGTAACTGTGTCTTCATAGAACAAATTGGATAATGTTCCTTCTGTGTCTATCTCCTGGAATAGTTTGAATGGAACTGGTATTAACTCTTCTTTGAAGGTCTTATAGATTTTGTCACTAAACCCATCTGGCCCTGGGATTTTTTTTTTTGTTTGGGAGACTTTTAATGACTGCTTCTATTTCTTTAGGAAGTATGGGACTGTTTAGATTGTTTTTCTGATCCTGATTTAACTTTGGTACCTGGTATCTGTCTAGAAAATAGTCCATTTTATCCAGATTTTATATTTTTGCTGAGTATAGGCTTTTTGTAGTAGGATCTGATATATCCTCCTCTTTGTTCTAGCGCTTTCAGGTATGCTGGACATCTGTTGATGTATGCTCTCTCCAGTTTCTTTTTGGAGGCTCTCAGAAGTATGAGTTTTCCTCTTAGCACTGCTTTCATTGTATCCCATAAGTTTAGGTATGTTGTGCCTTCCTTTTCATTACATTCTAAAAAGTCTTTGAAATTCTTTCTTTCTTTATTTCTTCCTTGACAAAGTTATTATTGAGTAGAGCTTCATTCAGCTTTCATGTGTATGTGGCCTCTCTGTTGTTTTGTTGTGATTGAAGGCCAGCTGTTGTCCAGATGACTGATAGGATGCATGGTATTATTTCAATTTTCTTGCATCTGTTGGGGCCTTTTTTGACCAAGTATATGGTCACTTATGAAGAAGGTACCTTGAGGTGCTGAAGAGAAGGTATATTCTTTTGTTTTAGGATGAAATGTCCTATAGATATTTGTCAAGGCCATTTGGCCCATAAGTTCTGTTAATTTCAGTGTGTTTCTGTTCAGTTTCTGTTTTCATGATCTATACATTGATGAGAATTGGGTGTTGAAGTCGCCCACTATTATTGTGTGTGGTGCAATGTGTGCTTTGAACTTTAATAAAGTTTCTTTTCTGAATGTTCTTGCATTTGGAGCAAAGATGTTCAGAATTGAGAGTTCATCTTGGTTGATTTTTTTTTTTTTGATGTGTATGAAGTGCCCCCCCATCCTTTTTTTTTATAACTTTTTCCTGAAAGTCAAGTTTATTTGATATTAGAATGGTTATTCCAGCTTGTTTCTTGGAACCATTTGCCTTGAATATTTTTTCCAGTCTTTTACTCTGAGGTAGTATTTGTCATTGTCAGTCAGGTACATTTCCTATAAGCAGCAAAATGTTGGGTCCTGTTTATGTATTCAATCAGTCTATGTCTTTTTACTTGGGAATTGAATCCATTGATGTTAAGAGATATTAAGAAGTTGTGATTGTTACTTTTGTTGTTAGAGTTAGAATTAGCTGGCATTTGTGTTCTTTTAGGGTCTGTATGACATCTGTTCAGGATCTTCTACCTTTCATGGTCTCTGTTGAAAAGTCTGGTGTGATTCTCTTAGGTCTGTCTTTATATGTTACTTGACCTTTTCCCCTTACTGCTTTTAATATTCTTTCTTTGTTATTGCATTTGGTATTTTGATTATTATATGACAGGAGGAGTTTCTTTTCTGGTAAAGTCTATTTGGAGTTCTATAGACTTCTTGTGTGTTCATGGGCATCTCTTTCTTTAAGTTAGGGAAGTTTTCTTCTATAATTTTATTGAAGATATTTACTGGCGCTTTAAGTTGGGAAACTTTGCTCTCTTCTTTATCTATTATCCTTAGGTTTTTGTCTTCTCATTGTGTCTTGGATTTCCTGGATGTTTTGCTGTAGGAGCTTTTTGCATTTTGCATTTTCTTTAACTGTTGTGTCAATGTTTCCTATGGTATTTTGTGCACCTGAGATCCTCTTTTCTATCCCTTGTATTCTGTTGGTGATGCTTGCATTTATGGTTTCTGATCTCTTTCTTAGCATTGTCTCCTTTTGTGATTTCTTTGTTGTTTTTATTTCCATTTTTACATCCTGGATGGTTTTGTTCAATTCCATTACCTGTTTTGTTGTATTGTCCTGTATTTCCTTAAGCAAGTTATTCACATCCTTCTTAAAGTCCTCTTTCATCATCATGAGATATGATTTTAACTCCGAATCTGATTTTTCAGGTGTGATGGTGTATCCAGGATTGGCTGCAGTAGAAGAATTGGGTTCTGATGATGCCAAGTAGCCTTGGTTTCTGTTGCTTAGTTTTGTGCTTGCCTCTTGCCATTCCGTTATCTCTAGTGCCTGCCATAGCTGTCTCTGACTGGAACCTGTCCTTCTTGTGATCCTGGTTTTGTGAGAAGTCCTCAGAATCCAGGTGTCCTTGTGATCCTGAGATCCTAGAATCCTGAATGTGTCAGAGTTCCTGGGAGTCAAGATTTCTCTGGCAATTGCAGGAGTGGATGGGATTAAACCACAGCCCTGAATTTGCTCAGAGTACAGATAAAAGCTGAAAAATCCATGCCTTTGGGTGAGCGGGGGATGTGTTTCCCTGGTTCCTGTATGGGTCCCTGTATGGGTGCTGGGTGTTGGGGAAGAAGTTGTGGCCTCAACTGTGAACTTGATTGTCAGAGCTCCATTGCTCTTGGGTGTGTCCAATCTCCTGGGAGTTCAGCTCCCTTTGTGATCCTATGTCCTGTGATTCTATGATCCTGGTTGTGTTAGGGCACTTGGCTGATGCTTCCTCGGGGTGTTGTGTCAATAGGTGCTGGACCAGCGCTCAAGTTCAGGGCACAAGATTAGACTGGAAGGGACCTGTGCCACTGTCTGCACTGGGGTTCCTGTGTTCCTGGATCCCAGTAGACCCGGTCACTCCGGTGTTGGGTCAGATGTTGTGTCCCCTTTACCTGTGATCGTAGGCATGTTCGAGCACTGCGGTGATGGGCTTCCTGTGGATGTTATGGGAATAAGTGTGGAACCAGTGCCCAATGTCTGCCTGTGGCACACGTTCAGACCCGAAGGGCAGTTTTATCTGTTCTAACATCTATATATAATAGAGACAGATTCCTTTCAGTGCATGAATCTCCCCCAATGATTAAGCCTTTTTTCTTCTCCCTCACTCTGAACATGCCAATAAGCAAAGCCATGTGGGCTCTCACTTGGAAGTAGAAAGGTGGCAAGTATTCCCTGAAAACTTCATTCTGGACTGACTGCATATTCACAAAATATCGAATAATTTCAAAGCCACCCTTCTTGATATTACCAACCTTCATCCCAACTTGCATTTGTGGATCCCGAAGAAGCCTTAGTTGTTTAGAAATATGCCCATTCATAGGAGGACTATTGGTCACAGCATATTGTGTATTATTTCTGATATTAGATGGGACATTGAAACATGGTTTTGACTGTTAAAAATAACTAATTAAATGGTTACTTAATGTGTTTCCCCCCCAATTTTAACTGTTCCTTTAAGGGCTCAGTTGACTGTCTAGTCAACTGAATGTACACATTACATCTGTTGTTTCCTTATGAAGTTGTTATTATGTATTAATGTTTGTTAATAAAGAGCAAGGAGATCTATCACTAATCTTCTTTACAACACAGAGGCAGTTGTGTTAAAAAGTATACAGACTGCACATAACCTATATACCTAGAACTGATGGACTAACTGCTTACGTTTACTCCCAACTCCAATAACTTGTTTAGTTAACTACTAAATCACTAATTCACTGTACAGGAGTAAAGTCTATTGTCATAACATGAAGGTTTTAGGTTACTTATGTGTTTCTTTTCTTTTATCATATCTACCTTATATTTTTTTTTAGAAATTTCCATGTCTTATCAGCTAGTGACTCATCTCAGCATTCATAGCTGTGGATGAGTCCATATGTTTATATTTCTATTGTCACTCGAATGAGATTTTTTTGGTGGTTAAGCTGTTATATTTTATTGAATATTTTATTTATTTACATTTCAAATGTTATTCCCTCCCCAGTTTCCCCTTCACAAAGCCCCTATCACATCCCTATTACCCCTTCTCCTATGAGGGTGCTCCCTCAATGAGATTTTTAAAAAAGGGAAGAAACAACTTCCTATCAGAAGGAACTATGAAATATGTCTTCCACTTGTTTCATTGCACTCCTTAAGTTTGTTAAACTCTTTTTAAAGTATATTACTTTAAATTATATATCAACATTGCACATATTTATGGAGGGTTATGTAATGTTATAATGCATACATAAACTGTTGAATCTTCAAATCAGGGATAAGCATATTTATTTATTATATTTACAGAATTTCGCATAACTCATGTTGACCTCAAACTCTCTCCAAAGTTAAGATTAGTCTTGAACTCCTGGTCTTCTGTCATTCACAACCCATGCACTATAATTATAGATGTGAGCCATTACTTCTAGTTCATTTATCTTTTCTTTGCTGTAAAAGTTTTCCATTTTCAGTTTTCAAAGAAATATAGACTCATAAAAAAGTTTCCATTGCTCCTTTTTCTCTTTCATTTTATAAAATCTCATCAGCAGCAACAATAAGAGGAATGAAAGAAGAAAGACTATTAGGGGCTTGGGAGAATTCAATAGGATAAGATATCAACCATAAGTGTAGGTTATAATGAAGCAAATGCTATTCAAGTATATTTGTGAAATATTACATATGTATGAAAATGTCATAGGGCTCTGCTTTATTGCTATTTTATATAATTAATATTACTAATTTGAAAGTGTTTGAAAAGGGTAAAGGGGTTCAAACAGGTAGAAAAAAATGAAGAAAGAAGGAAGAATAAAGGGAAGAAAAGGGAGAGGGAAGGAAGAAGGAAGAAAGTGAAGTAGGGAAGAATGGAGGAAGGGGGGAGGAAGGAAGAAGAGAACTAAAAAGAAGAAGGTAAAACCAGAGAGCAAAAGACCGTAGAGTAGAATTCAGTATCCCAGATAGGGACACTGAGATGCTTAGCAGAGCCATGCTTGGACATTGTTGAGCAGTGGGAGAGCATAATTTTAGGTTAAACACAAATTAAGCATCAACACATCCTATCATTGTAAGGATAAAATTGGCTGGGTGGTAATGGTACCAGCCTTTAATTGTAGCATTCTGGAGGCAAAGACAGAAGTTCTGTGAATCTGAGGTCAGCCTGGTCTACAGAGTGAATCACAGGACAGCTAGGGGCATGCAGGGAAATCTTTTCTCACCTTATGCCCCAAATGGAAAGAATAAAATTGATATTTACAAGGTAAGACAAAGAAGAAATCTCTTATAAATATAATAAGCTAATTGAATGAAAACACCCTAAAAGATGCATAGTTCCTAGAACAGAGAATGCATAGTTCCAGACAGAGAAGGGATGGCAATTATTGCCTTGATGAATAAGTTTTGTGACTTATGCTTCATAATTCATAATTTTAACCTGTATTTTCTCTGCTGACTTTAGATTTAGTGCTCTTTAAAATACAAATTATTACTCCCCAATGTGCCTGATGAGCATTCTGGAGGGGATTATAGTTACCCTATCATCATCCTTTCAACCTGGTTTTTCTCATTGTGGGAGGTTCTTTGGTGGCCATCAAAGGATAGTGTTCTTTAGTCTGAATAAACTCCATGAAAGTGCTATTAATTTTCAAATAGCATTTCAAAATTGTGCATGTCATCCTGATTCTGAACACCACTACCCCACACATGTGCCATACTGTATTTCATTGGTGGAAACAGCTACACACTGTTTTGTTCACAGTAATGTCATATGACTCCTTGTCATTTATTCATTGTTTTTACTGTACAGAGTATTAAACCAGAGCTCAGAAATTCTGCACATAAAAATGGGCCTGAGATGATGTCTTCAAAGTCTGGTTCCCATTTGAAGTTCCGTCTTTGCTCTTTTAAGATAGCCAGGCCAAGTCCACAAAGAGATGGCACAGAATGGAAATTATTCATCATTTAATAAATAGAGCATGTACTTTACAGGAAAAATAGCAATTATAAAATAAGTAGCCATGGTAACAATGGAATTTATAAAGGTTAAAGTAGAATAACTCATTTGAAAATGTGATGTTTTGAACTGCATATTAACAAAATGAACATATCTTAAGAGTGTAAATGGAAAGAAAAGTCCATTTTATTGAACATTTAATTTACTTTAAATATATTTGGCTTTAATTTAATAGATACAGTTAACTTTAGCTACATTTACGGATACTTTTAGTAGGTATTTCCACTCATAGAGGTCTTTAATACATAGAACTTATTGAAATTGAGGTTTTTTCTATTTTCTTCCCCATTTATTTATTTATTTTTTCATCTTTATTAACCTGGGTATTTCTTATTTACATTTTGATTGTTATTCCCTTTCCCGGTTTCCGGGCCAACATCCCCCTAACCCCTCCCCCTCGCCTTCTCTATGGGTGTTCCCCTCCCCATTCTTCCCCCATTACTGCCCCCCCCAACAATCACGTTCACTGGGGGTTCAGTCTTGGCAGGACCAAGGGCTTCCCCTTCCACTGGTGCTCTTACTAGGCTATTCATTGCTACCTATGCAGTTGGAACCCAGGGTCAGTCCATGTATAGTCTTTGGCTTAGTTCCTGGAAGCTCTGGTTGGTTGGCATTGTTGTTCATATGGGGTGTCAAGCCCCTTCAACCTCTTTCAGTCCTTTCTAAGATTCCTTCAACGGGGGTCCCATTCTCAGTTCAGTGGTTTAATGATGGCATTCGCCTATGTATTTGCCATATTCTGGCTGTGTCGATCAGGAGAGATCTACGTCCTGTTCCTGTCGGCCTGCACTTCTTTGCTTCATCCATCTTATCTAGTTTGGTGGCTGTATATGTATGGGCCACATGTGGGGCAGGCTCTGAATGGGTGTTCCTTCATCCTCTGTTCTATACTTTGCCTCCCTATTCCCTCCCAAGGGTATTCTTGTTTCCCTTTTAAAGAAGGAGTGAAGCATTCACATTTTGGTCATCTTTGAGTTTGAGGTGTTCTGTGCATCTAGGGTAATTCGAGCATTTGGGCTAATATTCACTTATCAATGAGTGCATACCATGTGTGTTTTTCTGTGATTGGGTTACCTCACTCAGGATGATCTTTTCCAGTTTCATCCATTTGCCTATGAATTTCATAAAGTCATTGCTTTTGATAGCTGAGTAGTATTCCATTGTAGATGTACCACATTTTCTGTATCCATTCCTCTGTTGAAGGGCATCTGGGTTCTTTCCAGCTTCTGGCTATTATAAATAAGGCTGCTATGAACATAGTGGAGCACGTGTCTTTGTTATATGTTGGGGCATCTTTTGGGTAAATGCCCAAGAGAGGTATAGCTGGATCCTCAGGCAGTTCAATGTCCAATTTTCTGAGGAATCTCCAGACTGATTTCCAGAATGGTTGTACCAGTCTGCAATCCCACCAACAATGTAGGAGTGTTCCTCTTTCTCCACACCCTCGTGATATACTCATTATATTAAAAAAGCCAAACTAACAAGTTTTGATTTTTAGCAGTTCTGAGGTTAAAATTGGCTGTGGTGTTTCTATAAAAGTAAATTCTACTGTCTAGCAACTATAATTTGTTTACTCAATAATATCTGACATATATATGATCTGTCTGTGGAAAACAATGAAAATCATTAGAGGAGATAAGTTAAAATTAATTTCAATATCTCTGTAAATATTGCATACCACATTACTTTTGATTGCTAAACTTTACTTCACTAATTTTAATGCAGAGTCATTATAATGAGTTTGAGGAATGTAGATTCATTCAGAATTACACATTTAATTATCAGAAATCACTGTACTCTTCTTTCTTTTTAATTTTTATTATGTGGACTAAGGAGATGGCTTGGTGGTTAGTGGCACTTGAAACTCTTGCAGAAGTCCCAAACTCTATTTACGGATGGTATGTCTCTGTATATAATAGACCATAAAAACTCCACTAAAACCTCTGAGAACTGACAACAATTTCAGCAAGCAAGAAGTATGCAAAAAATTAGTAATCTTCTCTTACACCAATAAAATTATACTTAAAATGTTTGTATAAACATAGTTTTCATAATGTCAATATGTACACACACACACAGACACACACACCATAAGTATTACAGATATTCTAAATACATTACATAAAATTTAATATAATTACATATAGTATACACTTTTCTCTAAGTCCCATGCATTAGTTTACATATCATGATAACATTACACAAGTTCCCTAGGGTTTTTTCTTGCAAGTTAGAAAAGAACATTAACGCACAATGTATTTTTTGAGATTTTTGAAACTTAATGAACAAGGAGAATTCTTGTGGTACTCAGCATTTTGCTGTTCAATATAGTAAATATTTCTTAAATTCTAAGTCAATGTTTCATAGAGTTAAAAAGGGCAATGTGTAAATTCATTTGGAATAACAAAAAAAACCAGGATAATGAAAATTATTATCAACAATAAAATAACTACTGGGGGAACCACCATCCCTAAAACCAGCTGTATTACAGAGCAATCGTGATTAAAAAAAAAAAAAAAAAAAAAAAAAAAGCGCCTGTATGTTATTGGTACAGAGACAGTCAGGTAGATCAGTGGAATAGTACTGAAGACCCAGAAATGAAACCACACACCAATGGTCACTTGATCTTTGACAAAGGACCTAAAGCATCCAGTGGAAAAAAAACACAGCATTTTCAACAAGTGCTGGTTCAACAGGAGGTCAGCATGTAGAAGAATGCAAATACATCCATTCTTACTGCCTTGTACAAAGCTCAAGTCCAAGTGGGTCCCAAAGAGACAGCCTAATTCAGTCCAAATGAAGGAGCCTTTGATGCCAAAAGAACAGGACAAAGAAACAGCCTTGGGATCTGATGCATTGCTCTGTTCTGTGATTTTATATTTAAAGTGACTTTAAAACAGAAACCAAAAAAGGAAAAAAGAATTATTTACTATATGAAATGAGATGTATCACATGTTTTAAAACATGTATATTTGAAAATCCATTAGTGAAATCAATCACATCTAGAGTATGCCACAGAATCTTAACAATTTATATGCAGAAAAGTTCAGAAAATCCACTACTTTTCTTCAAATTACAACACAGAAATCAAAAGAACAAAATGTAAGCAAATTAGAAACAATGGAATATTTCAACTTTGTAAATGGGATCATCAAAAATGTTATTGGTGAATATTATATGTGTTGATGATCAACTTGATACTAATTTATAACACGAGTCAAAAGTGTTCTATCTTCCAGCATAGCATCAAACAAGATACTAGAAGTTCCAACACATAAATAATAAAGAAATATAAAGGGCACAGGGCATACATATTTGTTAGAAACAAGCAACTCTGGTTTCTTTTGATGTTGCTTGTGTTTGTTTGTTTTATGCTTTTTAACACAAGGGCTCCCTGTGTAGCCTTGGCAGCCCTGGTACTTGCTCTATAGAGCAGGCTATCCATAGACAGAGATCTGCTTGCCTCTGCCTCCCAAGTGCTGTGATTGAAGGCATGCATCATGACAACTGACTGAATCTGTTTTAACTCCCTAAAAATTTCCAAATGCTAGAACAGAAATTTATATGCATTCACACATATGCAAATGACTACCCTGAAATAATTACATTGTGAGCAAATAATAGAGCAAAAACTACCTTTGTATGCTAGCCACCTTTTCTGGTTATGCGGTGCTATCACTCACATTAAAGAAACCTCTCTTTACAGACAATACAGACCATCACAGAAAACTCATAACTGAACACAATGGTGGGTAACAAGAGATCTGGGAATTCCAGTCCTATCAGCCAAATCACAGTTTCTGCATTTGTGGCTCAGAAACATAGTAGAAAAGGAGGGAGAGCAACCATTAGAGTCAGAATACTAGAACAGTTTCTTCTAGAAATGGCTCCATAAACATGACCAGAACAAAGGCAGTGTCAATGGACATGTTAGTACTAAGGATTATTTTGTGGGTTCCAACTTCTAGAAAACGAACTATAGGAAACTAATGACCGCCTGGAGAAGAACAATTAACTTCTCTAGGGGGTGAAGTGATCATCTCTGAAACCATATGTATGTTTGTGTGTGTGTGTGTGTGTGTGTGTGTGTGTGTGTGTGTGTGTGTATGCATACACATATATCTATACATATATATGTGATAAAATAATTGTATGTAATAAAAAGGGCTAAAGTTAATTTTTATTTGTGCTTACACATACAGATACTTATATGAATATAATGATAATAAAGTAAAAGTGGCTATTAACTTGAGAGTCCTGGGGTGTATAAGATTATCAATATGTAGATTGAAATTTGATAAATTCCATCAATTAGCTCAGGATATATTATTGACATGATATTTAAATTAAAACTAAAATTCCCAGATGATATAGGATAAAAGCAGTGTGACTGAGATTTTACAATAAGTGTTAGATATAATGCAAACTTCCAATTTAAAATGGCAGTCTGAGTGTCCCAATAGAATAACAAACAAAATGTGTTTATTTTTTGTTGGTGGTGTTGGTGTTGTTTTTTTGCCATATTTTGGATGGGATCTAGTGAGAACTCCCTTCCTTGTCTGCAGGTGCTTACTTTTGTTCTGTGTCTTACACACATTAAAGTAAACATTTGTATTTCTCCCTCACCTTATGAGTATACTATTCCTCTTAGGACAGTGCCCCATCCTGATGACTTCATTCACTCATATTTATTTCTGAAATCCTGCCATCCAAATGCAGTTGCTTTGGGGACTAGAGCTTCAACATATGAACTTTAGAGGTCACCATTCCATTCACAGCAGTTTCCATTTGATCTTTATTAACAATACAGAGTTGCAGCCTTTTCACAGCAGCACTTAGCTTTCTGAAAAATGTACACTACTTCTACACACTTAAGAGACTCTGGCAATGGCTCAGAGGATGTTAACCTTCTTATTCAGCACAAGTGTATGTGGTGATAGACATATTTGTGCGTTATCAGCTTATGCATTTGTGGGCACAGTGCTTCTTCATGAGCCCAAATTCTCTAATAGTAATAAGTTCTCAGATGGACAGACCTAAAATTTGGGCCAATACAACAAAGGTAATATCATTCTGAATACAGAAGTAAACAATGAAACCATAATGCATATTCAACCATAATTATGCATCTATCAGGCAATCTTATCATTCATTGGGTTTATTTACATTATCACAGTAAATTAAAGCCATACACTTTATGAATGCATATAATAAAACAGGATACTCAGGTAACAATTTAGATGTTTTAAATTTTCAATTACTTTTTCAATAAAATTGACTAATAAACCTTTTTCTATGCTAATTCAGAAATCTTTTTTATTGGTTTTTTATTTATTTACATTTCAAATGTTTTCCCCCTTCTTGGTTTCCCCTCCACAAACCCCCTATCCCATTTCCCTTCTACCCTGCTTCTATGAGGGTGCTTTCCCATCCACCCACCTACTCCTGCTTTACCACCCTAGCATTCTCCTACATTGGGCATCAACTTTCACAGGACCAAGGGCCTCTCCTCCCATTAATGCCAAATAAGATCATTCTCTGCTACATATGCAGACAGAGCCGTGGGTTCCTCCATGTTTAATCTTTGGTTGGTGGTTTAGTCCCTGAGAGCTCTGGGGAGTCTGGTTGGTTGATATTGTTCTTCTTATGGGGTGGCAAACCTCTTCAGCTCCTTCTGTCCTTCCTCTAACTCTTCCATTGGGGTCCTCGTGCTCAGTCTGATGATTGGCTGCAAGCATCTGGATCTGTATTGGTCAGGTTTCGGCAGAGCCCCATGTGGGGCAGTCTCTGGATAGCCTTTCCTTCAGTCTCTGCTCTACACTTTGTCCATGTCTTTAGAAGGAGTAATTCTGGGTTAATATTTTTGAGATGTCCCTATCCCTCAATCTGGGGCCATGTCTAACCTCTGTATATGGTCTCTACAGGTACTCTCTCCCCTTTGTTGAGTATTTCAGCGACTGTCATCCCCTGTTGGGTCCTAAGAACCTCTTGTGTTCCTGGCATTTGGGACTTTTGGGGTGCTACCCCCAGTTCCCCTTAATATTTTAGTTAAAACAGTAATTTGAATGCAGGAATTTGATTATCTGCTTTTCTGAATTTATCTATGTCTTAACTGCAGCATTAAATAAACTGTAAACACTCTATACAACTGAGACATGATAGATGTATTTTGGCCTTCTGAAGCTTATTGTAGCCTACACCATGTACTTATTAAATTCAGTTGACTTCATTCTCTGAGTCCCCTGCAGCCTTACGGTCTTCCATATTTCTCCCATGTGAGGCTATTTTTAACTGTTTTCCCCTCAAACCCACTGTAACTCAGCAATATGGAGGGAACTTGATCATTAGGGTTTTCCTTGAAAGAGTGGCTGTCTAAATTTGCTGTTTTATTCACCATCACTCCTGACGTTTTCTGGCTTTCACCACTCCATGATTTCCCAGTGTTAAAAAAATCTGCAGCCTAGTTTGACATCTAAGAAAGGAAAATATTTTCTGAGCAGTTTACTAAGTAACAAGACGAAATGCATGTGAATTTAAATTAGAAACGTTTTCATTGCAATAATCTACATTTAAATTAAAATTATATTCTTTTGCGATATGAGAATTTCAGGCATCCTCACTTCTTGAAAGTATAAATAGACTTCCTGAAAATATCTAGGTCACTGGTAACAACAGACAAATAGAAAAAAATTTTGGAAGATCCGGGACATTTGCAGTGTCTCCTGCATTTTATGCTCCTAATTCAAGATAAATCATTACTTTTGGTTATGCTTGATTTAGACTGTTCAGAAAATACTCTCCTGGGATTGATGCTCTTAACCACAGATTCTATTTTTTCCCTTCATTTTTTAATTGGATATTATCTTTATCTCATTTCAAATGTTATCCCTCTTCCCAGATTTCCCTCCAAAACCCCCTCTCCCTTCCCCTGTCTCTGCCACTATAAGGGTGCTCCCCTCATCCACTCCTTCCCACTTCCCCTCCCTGGCGTTCCCCTACACTGGGGCATCTAGCCTTCACAGAACCAAGGGCCTCTCCTCGACTGATGCCCAACAAAGCCATCTTCTCCTACATATGTGGTTGGAGTCGTGGGTTGCTCTATGTGTACTCTTTGGTTTGTGGTTTAGTTCCTGGGAGCTCTGGTGTGTCTGGTGGGTTGATGTTGTTGTTCTTCCTGCGGGTTGCAAACTTTCTCAGCTACTTTAGTCCTTTCTGTAATTCCTCCACTGGGAACCCCTTTCTCAGTCCAAAGATTAGCTGTAAGCCTCTGCCTGTGGAGTCAGGCCCTGGCAGAGCCTCTCAGGAGACAGCTATATCAGGCTCCTGTCAGCATGCACCTTTTGGCATCCCCAATATTGTCTGGGTTCGGTGACTGCATGTGGGCTGGATCCCTATGTGTGACAGTCTCTGGATGGCCTTGCCTTCAGTCTCTGCTCCATGCTTTGTCTCATTTCCTCCAGTGAGTATTTACATCTTATTTTTTTTTGCTTGAAAACATCTTTTTTTAGTCCTATTTGAATAGTGGTTAACATTCCTATCAGCACTGAGTATCATAAAGTTACAGACAACTTGCTCATTTTGTGTTTATTTATATCAGTATTAGTAACTGAAAAAATGCCATTTTCTGATTTTCATACCATCTACTGCAAACTCACAGGGTAGCTAAATATTCTATAGCAATATTTTAAATGAATGATACTATCACTGTTTGATACCTAATCAGATAATATCAAGATTACAGGACAGTGAACATACATACCTCCCTCATAATCAGCAGCTTCTAAGACCAAGAACTCAAACTATAGGACTGTTCAACTATTGGTCAGAAGAGTGGGGCTTGAGATATATTTGTTTTAAGAGGAGACTTACATCTTGAATTTTCCAAGTCATTAATACATAACTATTTAACACTGGCCCCATAAACATTATAGTTATATAGCAGGAAGCTTCCTGATGTAATATCAAGACATATGATTATCCCTTCCCATAAGATGTAGTTCAAGAGACTTTAAAGCAATATAAAGTTTGATGAAAATAGACAATAGATCAATGGTCTTTTGTCTATGGTCCACTCAACCCCAAGACTGTTCATTCTGTTCTGCAGAAAATTTGCTTGTTTTCTGTGTGGTACTTTGTGTGCCTCATTTAAAAATTTTAACAACATGTCATAAGAAAGCAGCAAAGGGTGAGAACTAGTAATATTGTTACCTTTTAAAACCTCCTAAGCTCATGTGGTTATAGCACTTTTAATTTTTCTGGCCAACACATAAATAATTTCAATATAAAAGAATAAATAACTGACATCAAGGTGGTACTTGATTCTTAAGAGATGCTTAAGAAGGCTCATAGCAACTAGACAGCTATAGAAGTCAGGGAAACAATCCTCATCTGTATCAATAGGGCTTTGGCAGAGCCTCTCAAGAGACACCCATATCTGGTTTCTGTCAGCAAGCACTTCTTGACACCAGCAATAGTGACTGGGTTTGGTGGCACCATATTGGGTGCATCCCCAGGAGGGGCAGTCTATGTATGACCTTTTCTTCAGTCTCTGATCCACTCTTTGTCCCTGTATCTCCTCCTGTGAGTATTTTTTTCTCCCTCCTAAGAATGATTGAACCATCTACATTTTGGTTGTTCTTCTTCTTGGGCTTCATATGATCTGTGAATGGAATGGGAGCATCCTCATAGAAGCAGGGGAGAAGAGAGGTGGTATGGGAGAGGGGAGAAAGGGAATAATATTTGAAATGTAAATACATAAAATATCCAAGAAAAATAAAATTATTTTATGAAAGAAAAAAAAGGGAAAAAAAGAATTCAGGGAAACAAAGGAAAACTTAAATCCATCCTTTGGATTTCCAGATGATAAATCACTTTTGGGGTCACTTAAGAATATTATCATATCACCTGGAAATAGTGATATTATGACTTTGTCCTTCCCAATTTGTATCCCTTTGACCTCCTTTTGTTGTCTAATTACTCTGAATAGGAATTTCAGTACTTTATTGAACAGGTAGGTAGAAAGTCAGCCTTGTCTAGTTCCTGATTTTACTGGGATTACTTCAAGTTTCCATTTAGCTTGATTTTGGCTACTAGTTTACTGTATATTGCTTTTACTATGTTTCGGTATAGGCCTTGAATTCCTTAACTTTCCAAGACTTTTATCATGAAGGGGTGTTGAATTGTGTCAAATGTTCCATCAGTGTCTAATGTAAAGATCATATGGTTTTTTTTTCTTTGAGTTTGTTTACATAGTGGAATTTGTCGATGGATTTCCATATATTGAACCATCCCTGCATACCTCGGATGAAGTCTACTTGGTTATGATGGGTGATCATTTGGATCTGCTGTCAAGCTGCTAATGTATGCTCTCTCCAGTGTTTGGAGGCACTCTGAGGTATGAATTTTCCTCTTAGCACTGCTTTCATTGTGTTCCATAAATTTGGGTATAAAACAGGGATTCTTAATCTTTTTCAAGAAGATTTTCATTTAAACATTTGATGAGAATTGATAGAAGAGTATTGAATTTATATCATTTCCATACTTCCCTCTCCCACTCCAACTTCTATGCCTTATGTTTGAATGTCTTGTTCATTGGCAGATGTTTCTCAGCATCTCTGGATGCTACCCCTAGATGCCAGTATTACCCCTTAGCAGTAACAACTCAGAATGTTTTCAGATATCAACAAATGTACCCCAGGGACAATTCTTCCCATGAAAGAACCACTGCTTGAAGGGAATAAAAAATATTGCATTATTTGTTGTTATTTATACATTAGATTGTTCATAATAATGATCACATTTTAGTAGACCACTTCTAAATATGAGCAAGATTATCCTTCCTAATAGAAATATGATCCATTTGTTTTCATTTGATAGATGTTTCCTAATTATAGTGAATATCTAGAAATAAAAATTCCGCCTAGTGAAATAATTTTCTTTAACTTTGGATTAAAGTTTTGAGGGCATTTAAATTATTCTTGCTCTGTTGTGCTCTCTCTCTCTCTCTCTCTCTCTCTCTCTCTCTCTCTCTCTCCCTCTCTTTCGCTCTCTCTATCCCTCCCTCGCTTGCTCACTGCTCACTTGCTCTCTCTCTTGTATGCTTCATATGTTAAATTATTGTCTCTGCACAGTTCACTGATGACATCTGTTGTCTTGCCCTTAGCACCTCAAAGAAATTCCCAGGCAAATTAATGACCAGATGGCTTTACCTGCATAAAAATCTTTTCTGAATTCATAACCTATTTTAGTAAAATACCTTCTGCACTGAAGGAAAGCCAAAAGCTAATTCAGTGCCATTAGGCAGTGTAAAATTTAGAAAATGTGGTCTGTCTCTTCTTTAGAATTCCTTTTTCTGCTTTAGCATATTCCTTTTACTTCTTTTCAGTTCATATTCACTTTGTGATAGCATTCAAGTATCAACCGCTGTGAACACAACACTTTTGTTACATTATGGTTTTGTGATATACTATTTGGTAAATTTCCATGCTAATTTAGCTTTACAAAATGAAGAAACATAGATCATGTTTTGAAACATGCACATTTAAATCTGCTTTTCCTAAAACTATTACAAAGCAAATGATTATTGTAACAATATTTTAAACATTTTATTTCTTTTCTAATTCTTATCTCATACAATATCTCCCAACTGCAACCTCCTGTCCCTAACTTCTCTCAGTTTTCTCTCACTTCACTTCTTCCCAAGGTCCATTCTTCCTTTGTTTTCCTTCATGAAAAAGCAGTAAAATTGTTCCTAATGATATCTGCTATATTCCTAGATCAGTTATATTTTTCCTAATAATGTATCCAATACAAACATAATAGAATGTACACAATTCAATGAAATATATTATATATTATAATATATATTAAAGATTAAATAAATCATTAATCACCATGAAATAAAGAAGCACAATGTATAATAAAAATAAAATGTATAAACAAACACACATATGTGTATTTAGTATTAACAACCACATTCAGGGTTTGAAGCAATGGCTTGGCGATTAGGAGTACTTGCTGATTCTCCACAGGACATAAGTTTAGTTTATAACAACTATGTTTGTGAGCGTACAACTTCTTGTAACTATAGCTACATGGACATTTTCTTCTGGTCTCCTCAAGGTCCTGCAAATATGTGGTACAGACACATACAATGAACACACACACACGCACACATGCACACACACACACACACACAAACGAGAGAGACAGAGACAGACAGAGAGACAGACAGAAACAGAGACAGACAGAGACAGAGACAGACAGAGAGACAGACAGAAACAGAGACAGAGAAGCAGAGACAGAGAGACATAAAGAGACACAGAGAAACAGAGAAAGTTAAAAAATTATATTAAAAATGTTCAATGACTTAAAAATGAGTTGATTAATTTGAAAGAGCCCAATGAGAAGCATATGGGTGAGTTTGGAGGGAGGAAAAGAAAGGGAAAATTGTTTAATTATTATCTAAAAATTGAAAAAAACAAATTTACAAAAAATATAATATGGTTTATGTTAAGTCAATGGTCCTCAACCTATGGGTCATAAGCCCTTAGGGGATCACACATCATATATCCTACATATCAAATATTGAATTACAATTCATAACAGTAGCAAAATTATACATATGATGTGGTTGTGGTACACCACAGTATGAGGAACTGTATTAAAAGGTCACAGTATCGGGAAGGTTGAGAACCACTGCTTTAAACCTATAATTATTTTCACTAAAAAGACAGAAAATGGCAGTGTCATTAGAAATACTCTCCTTGGAAATAAAATGCAAAATCTGTAATTCCCTGATAAAATTTTTTATCATTACACAAATAAAACATTCTGCTATACTGTTTGGCGAAACCATAAGGAAAGGCATTTCATAGTCATCAAAGGAAAACTCTACCAAGATGAACTCTCAACTTTGAACATCTATGCTCCAAATGCAAGGGCACCCACATTTATAAAAGAAACTTTACTAAAGCTCAAAGCATATATTGTACCTTACACCATAATAGTGCAAGACTTCAAGTCCCCATTCTCATCAATGAACATATCATGGAAACAGAAAGTAACCATAGGCACAATGGACCTAACAGAAATTATGAACCAAATGGATATAACTACTTCTCAGCATATAATCTGTCTTAGATCTGTCCTCAACAGATACAAGAAGATGAAAATAATCTCATTCACCTATCAGATCAACATGAAATAAAACTGGTCTACAATAACAAAAACAAAGAAAGCCCACATACATAAGGAAGCTGAAAAACTCAATGATAACTTGGTCAAGGTAGAAATGAAGAAAGATATTAAAGTCGTTTTAGAATTTAATGTAAATGGAGGAAAAACATACCCAAAATTATTGGACACAATGAAAGATGTGCTAAGAGGAAAACTCATAGCACTGAGTGCCTCCAAGAAGAAACTGGGGAAAGCATACACTAGCACTTTGACAGCACACCTGAAAGTTATAGAGCAAAAAGACACAAATACATCCAAGAGGAGTAGATGGCAGAAAATAATCAAACTCAGGACTTATATCAACCTAGTAGAAAGAAAAAGAACTATACAAAGAATCACCAAAACCAAGAGCAGGTTCTTTGAGAAAATCAACAAGATAGACAACCCTTAGCCAGACTAATGAGAGCACACAGAGACAATATCCAAATTAATAAAATCGGAAATGAAAAGGGAGACATATCAGCAAAATCTGAGGAAACCCAAACTACAAAACCCTACATTCAACAGAACTGGAAAATCTGGATGTAAAGGACAATGTTCTAAACAGATACCAGGTATCAAAATTAAATTAGGATCAGATAAACCATCTAAACAGCCCTATAACCCCTAAAGAAATAGAAGTAGTCATTAAAATCTCCCAACCAAAAACACCCCAGGACCAGATGGCTTTAGTGCATAATTCTATCACACAGATATAACCAATACTATAACCAATACTCTTCAAACTATTTCACAAATTAGAAACAGAAGAAATACTACCCAATTTGTTCTATAAATCTACCATTATGCTCATACATAAACCACACAATGACCCAACAAAGAAAGAAAACATCAGAATGATTTCTGAATCAATTTCACATATGAATATTAATGAAAGAGTACTCAATAAAATTCTCACAAATTAAATCCAAAAACACATCAAAATGATCATTCATTATGGTCAAGTGGGCTTCATTCCAGGAATGCAGGGATGGTTCAATTTATGGATATCAAACATTGTATAAACAAACTCAAAGAAAAAAAATCACATGATCTTTTCATTAGACACTGATAGAGAATTTGACGAAATTCAACACCCTTTCATGATAAAAGTCTTGGAAAGTTAAAGAACTCAAGTACCATATCAAAACATAGTAAAAACAATATACAGTAAACCAGTAGCCAACATCAAGGTAAATGGAGAGAAATTTGTAGTAATCCCAGTAAAATCAGGGACTAGACAAAGCTGACTCTCCCTGCCTGTTCAGTAATGTACTGGAAGACCTATTCAGAGCAATACGACAACAAAGGGGGGGTCAAAGGGATACAAATTGGAAAGGAAGAAGTCAAAATATCACTATTTCCAGATGATATGATAATGTCCTTAAATGACCCCAAAAGTTCCACTAGAGAACTCCTATAGCTGATAAACAACTTCAGCAAAGTGGCTGTAAATAAAATTAACTCAAACAAATCAGTAGCCTTCCTCTACTCAAAAGAAAAACAGGCTGAGAAAGAAATTATGGACATAATATCCTTTACAATAGTCACAAATAATATAAAAAACCTTGGTGTGACTCTAACCAAGCAAGTGAAAGATTTGTGTTAAAAGCACACCAAGTTTCTGAAGAAAGAAAGTGAGGAAGATCTCTGAAGATGGAAAGATCTCCCATGCTCATGAATTGGCAGGATTAATGTAGTAAAAATGGCCATTTTGCCAAAGCCAATCTAGAGATTCAGTCCAAAAATAAATAAAATATTTTGGTGTGACTCTAACCAAACAAGAGAAAGATTTCAATGACAAAATCTTCAGGTGTCTGGATAAAGAATTCAAAGATCTCAGAAGATGGAAAGATCATACATGTTCATGGATTGGCAGGATCAATATAGTAGAAATGGCCAAAAGCAATCAATAGGTTTTGATGAAATCGTCAAGAAAATTCCAACTCTATTTTTTCATAGAGTTAGAAAGAGCTATTTGCAAATTCATTTTCAATAACAAAAACCAAGGGTAGCAAAAACTATTCTCAACAATAAAAGAACTTTTGGGGGAACACCATCCCTGTCCTCAAGCTGTATTACAGAGCAAAAGTGATTTAAAACTGTATGATATTGGTACAGAAACAGGCAGGTAGATCAGTGGAATAGAATCAGAGACCCAGAAATGAATCCACACACCCATGGTCACTTGATCTCTAACAAAGGTGCTAAAACCATCCAGTGGGGGAAAAAACAGCATTTTCAACAAATGGTACTGGTTCAACTGAAGGTCAGCATGTAGAAGAATGAAAATCCATCCATTCTTATCTACTTGTACAAAGCTCAAGTCCAAGTGGATCGAAGATTTCCACATAAAACCAGTTACACTGAAACTAATAGAAGAGAAAGTGAGGAAGAGTCTCGATTACATGGACACAGGGGAATTTTCGTGAATCGAACAGCAATTATCTACAATCCACAAATGGGACCTTATAAAATTGCAAAGCTTTTGTAAGGCAAAAGACACTGTCAATAGCACAAAAAGGCATCCAACAAATTGGGAAAAGATCTTTACCAATCCTCCATCTGATTGAGGGCTAATATGTAAAATGCACAAAGAACACAAGAAGTTAGGTTCCTGAGAATCAAATAACCTTATTATAAAAAGGGGGCATAGAGCTAAACAAAGAATTCTTAACTGACAAGTTTTGAATGATCAAGAAGCATCTAAAGAAATGTTTAACATCCTTAGTGATCAGGGAAATGCAAATCAAAACAAGCCTGAGATTCTTCGCCAGTCAGAATAGCTAAGGTCAAAAACTAAGGTGACACCAGATGCTGATGAGTATGTGGAGAAAAAGGCACACTCACCCATTGTTGGTGGGATTGCAGGCTAGTCTAATCACTCTGGAAATCAGTCTGGCCATTCTTCAAAAAACTTTACATAGTACATATTTAGGACCTAGTTGTACCACTCTTGGGCATATACCCAAAAGATGCTCCAACATAGAACAAAGACACATGTTCCACTATGTTCATAGCAGCCTTATTTATAAAAGCCAGAAGCTAGAAAGAACCCAAATATTCTTTAACAGAGGAATGTATAGACAAAATTGATACATCTACACAGTGGAGTACTGCTCAACTATTAAAAGCCATGACTTCGTGAAATTTTTAGGCAAATAGATGGAACTGGAAAATATCATCTTGAGTGAGGTAACACAGTCACAAAGGAACAGACATAGTATTTACTCACTGATAAGAGGATATTAACCTAAAATTTCAGAATACCCAAGATACAATTTACAGACCACATGAAGCTCAAGAAAAAGGAAGACCAAAATGTGTTCACATCAGTCCTTCTTACAAGGGGCAACAAAATACTCACGGGAGGAAATGCAGGGATAAACATTGGAGCAGAGAGTGAAGTTAAGATCATCCAGAGTCTGCCCCACCTGGGGATCCATCCCATATTCTGACACCAAACCCAGACACTATTGTGGATACCAAGAAGTGCTTGCTGATGGGAAACTGATGTAGTTGTGCCCTGAGAGGCTCTGCCAGAGTCTGACAAATACAGAGGCAGATGTTCACAGCCAACCATTGGACTAAGCATGGGCTCCCTAAAGGAGGAGTTAGAGAACATACTGAAGTAGCTCAAGGGGTTTGCAATCCATAGGAAGAACATTATAAACCAACCAGAGCCCCCAGAACTCCCAGGGACTAAACCACCAACCAAAGTGTTCACATGGAAAGACCCATGACTCCAGCTGCGTATGTAGCCGAGGATGGCATTGTCTGGCATCAATTACAAAAGAAGCCCTTGGTCCTGTGAAGGCTCGTTTCTACGGTAGGCAAATGTCAGGTCAGAGAGATGGGAGTGAGTAGGTGTGTGGGGGAGCACCCTCATAAAAGCAGTGTGAGGGAGGATGGGATAGAAGGTTTTCAGAGGGGAAATCAGAAAAGCAGATAACATTTGACATTTAAATATATAAAATATCCAATAAAAATATCTTTCCAGGCATTATCGTCTCTAATTTTTCAAATAGGTAGAACAAAGTACTAACTTTTATATGCTTCTGCATCATCTTTTAATTCTCTAATCTTCATTTCCTAATCCTAGCAATTCCATAGCCTCATGTATTCTCCTTCTAATACTCTTTATTACTAAATCATACATAAATTCCTATTTTCTCCCCATATTCTTTCATATGACCACTTTAATTCTCTATCTTTGATGTCCAGAAATTTACCCTGGCCAAATAATGCAGCCATCGTTGGACCGGAATTACATGTATCTCCTCATGATTCCCTATTCAAGGCCAAGTCTTACAGTGAAATGTTTCTATGATGGACCATGCAGGCTTCTATGGCCTCTGGTGTCTAGATCCTTTCCCATGGCCCTAACAGATAAGCAGAGGGCCTGCTCCTAGTCCTCTGCAGCCTCACGACCATCTCCATTCCTCATTCCTGAAAACTGCATTTGTTTCAATTATTGTGACATAATTAGCTCTGGGCAATGGTGGAAGTATATTTCCCAGAAAGAAATGGTTGAAAGTAAATAAAGACAGTAGATCAGTTTCAGGGCAACAGCAAACATCAGCACACTTGGAGAACATGGGGAACAATGTCCTGGTGATGCTCTAGGGGCAGGAACTGTGTCACACCTTCCCTTATGCAGACATGTAGAACCTGGCAAGTATTGAATCTTATTTAATTCTCTCTTCTATCTCCAGGGCTCTAGCCAGATTCTGTCATTTGATTAGTGCAAATTGAAATAAATTACACTATGAATAACTAAAACATAAATAGATTGTATACTTTATACACAAGTTGGAGCTTCTGGGATTTCTTACAATTGGGTCTATTTTGGCTTGTTTGAACATTGAAAATGAAAATGCACACGCAGATGTGCTGAAAGAGCATTTGTCCAAATCTATCCAGAAAATCGGAGGCGGCTTGGGCTGTTCATCAAGACTTTTCACAGGAAAGCCTTTTTCTGTCTTGTCCCAGTCAAAATGACTTGTGGGCTCTTGCACAGTGCAAGCTCAAAGAAGAAAGTCCGAGTCTCAGAGCGGCTGAATTATGGCAGCAACCGTTTAGAGAGTGATGCTGCTACAAATAGAGGCATTGCTTCAGTGATCTATGTACAGCAACTTCCTGTCTCCCATCAGTCCTCAAGATGACATGATGCTACTCATAGCATTGCATGATTTCATGCCCAAGTAATCCATTTTCTTTACTATCTATTCAAGTGGATAGATTTTTGCTTATTGTTCAACAGAGTGACTTTTAAAATCTTTCAATTTTTCCATGGCTTAAGTTACCAAGCACCATTTGTTTTGTCAAATGTTCTCTACCATTGCAGTTGTAAATTAAAGTGATTTACCTATGTATTGCCATTCAAAGGGTTTAGAATTGCATTTAGGGGAAGTTTTACACCCCTGTGTTTTTAATTCAGTTTTAACAGTGCAGTGGGAGTACATTGTTTATGCAGTAAAACTATTTGCTCAGTCCATTAAACTACAATGAGAAAATCGGTACCTGTAGTAAAATTTATGAAAATGTAGTGTCCTGAAATGGTTGGTAAACCTGGAAAAGATCTATTTCCTCTGGGAGGAAGCTACAGAACATACCCATAAATTACTCAAGTCAAGTAACATTTAACTAAAATGGTAGGATCCTTGTAAAATTATATTTTCCTAATGTAGGAGAATCACTGTAAGGGTAGCTGCTTTATACAAAAATAAGCAGGTAATTCATGGATTCTTACTACAAATGAGTTACAATGAGTTACTATTTGTAGGCTACAATAATTTATCTCATTTTTACTTTTAGGATTTTTATTTAGGGTTACTGAGAAAGTAACACAAAAGATAGGAAAATATACAATTGCAGATTAGAATACATAGGAAAACATTCTAATAATTTGAAATATCTTCCTTCTGTTTCTGTTTAATAAAAACAGCAATCTTAACCTTGTATTTTGTAAGTAGAAATAAAGACCAAACATTCAGTTTGTAGATTCTATTACTACACTTTACAGATTCTGTCATGGTTTTATGTCACTTGGTTGGCTCTGTTATGTTTGATTTAGTTTCTTCATATATAAAATCGGAATAAGAAAAGAATCTGTCTCATTGAGTCTGTTACAAAAAGACTATTGAACAGGAAAACTGGAAAACAGAAAAACATATAGGCAACTTAGAGACTTGTAAAGCACATGGATACAGTGATCAAAAGGATTAGAGTATACGCAAAGTACCAAAATATTATGTCATCGGCATGATCATAAAACAATAAAATATAAAGAAGAATTCCCATAAATCTCACTTGAAGATCTAATAGGAAAATTGAATCTTAGTATAGCTTCTATGCACAGGTTAATATAGAATACATGTTAAGTTTTTGGGACTTCTCAAAACTTTCTCATACGTATGCCTCACAATACTTTTATATAATTTTACATTGTATTTATAGTGCAGAGACCCTGAAGTGCTTTGGATTTCTTGTGACTTTATAAGGACTTGAGGTTCTTCTGCCAGAGGAGACATTATCTGCCAGATGGTTTAGATTCTTCAGAGAGTGGGGCACTTGGAGTTGTTTCTTCTTCTATTCTGCCATTTTATATTTATAGTATTGGTCCTGAGAGGTATCAGTTGGAAGTTTTGAGGTTTTTAAATTATTTTATACTGGATAGTTTATGTTTTTACTTTTTAAATGTTATCCCCTTTTCTGGTTATCCCCTTTCCCATTCTCAATTCCCCCTCTCCCTGCTTCTGTGGGGATGCTCTCCCTCCCACCCATCCACTCCCACCTCAACATCCTGGCATTCCCCTACACTGGGAAAACAAGTCTTCAAAGGACCAGGGGCTTCTCCTTCTATTGATACCAGACAAAGACAACCTGGGCTACATATGCAGCTAGAGCCATGAGTCCCCCATGTATACTCTTTGGTTGGTGGTTTATTCCTTAGGAGATCTGTGGGTTCTTGTTATTTGATATTGTTGTTCTTCCTATGGGGTTGCAAATCCCTTCAACTCCTTTAGTCCTTCCTCTAACTTCTCTACCAGGGCCCAGTGCTCAGTCTGATGATTAGCTGCAAGCATCTTAATCTGTATCAGAAAGACAGACATCCATATCAGGGGACATCCATATCAGGCTTCTGTCAGCAAACAATTTTTGGCATTAGGAATGGTCACTGTCTTTGGTGGCTGGATATGGAACAGATCCCAGGTGCAGCAGTTTCAGGATGACCTTTCCTTCAGTCCCTGCTCCACTGTTTGTCCATGTATTTCCAAATGAGAGTATTTTGTTCCCCCTTCTAAGAAGGAATGATGTGACCACATTTTTATCTTCCTTCTTCTTGAGCTTCATATGGTCTGTGAATTGTATCTTGAGTATTGAGAGCTTTTGGCTAATATCCATTTATCAGTGAGTACATACCATGTGTCTTCTTTTTTTTAAAAAAAGAAGATTTATTTATTTTATTCATATGTGAGTACACTGTAGCTGTCTTCAGACACTTCAGAAGAGAATATCCCATTGCAGATGGTTGTGAGCCACCGTGTGGTTACTGGGAATCGGACTCAGGACCTCTGAAAGAGCAGTCAGTGCTCTTAACCGCTGAGCCATCTCTCCAGCCCACCGTGTGTGTTCTTTTGTGACTGGGTTACCTCGCTCCTGATGGTATTTTCTAGTTCCATCCATTTGCCTAAGGACAACTGAGTTCTTTGCAGCTTCTAGCTATTATAAATAAGGCTCGTTATATGTCAGAGCATCTTTTGGGGTTTTGCCCAGGAGTGGTATAGCTGGGTTGGCTCTATGTCCAACTTTCTGAGGAATCCCCAGACTGATTTCCAGAGCATTTGTGCCAGCTTGCAGTCCCACCAACAATGGGGAAGTGTTTCTCTTTCTCCACATCCTTCCCTGAATCTGCTGTCACCTGAGTTTTTGATCTTAGCCATTCTGACTAATATGAGGAGGAATCTTAGGATTGTTTTGAATTGCATTTCCCTGATGACTAAGCATGTTGAACATTTTTAAGTGCTTCTCAGCCATTGGATATCCCTCAGTTGAGAATTCTTTGTTTAGCTTGGCACCCCATTTTTAATAGGATTATTTGGTTCTCTGGAGTCTAACTTGAGTTCTTTGCATATATTTCATAATAGCCCTTTATGTGATGTAGGATTGGTTGATTTTTTCACAATCTCTTGGTTGCTGTTTTGTACTATTGACTGTGTCCTTTACCTTACAAAAGCTTTGCAATTTTATGAGGTCCCATTTGTGGATCGTAGATCTTAAGAGCATAAGCCATTGTTCTTCTGTTCAGGAAATTTTCTCCTGGGTCCATGTATTCTAGGCTCTTTCCACTTTCTCTTGTATTAGTTTCAGTGTATCTGGTTTTATGTGGAAGTGCTTGATCCACTTGGCCTTGAGCTTTGTACAAGGAGGAAAGAATGGATGGATTTGCATTCTTCTACATGCTGACCTCCAGTTGAACCAGCAGTATTTGTTGAAAACGCTGCCTTTTCCCCCACTGGATAGTTTTAGCTCCTTTGTCAAAGATTAAGTGACCATAGATGTGTGTGTTCATTTCTGAGTCTTCAATTCTATTCCATTGATCTCCCTGCCTATATATATACCAACATCATGCACTTTTTATCAATATTGCTCTGTAATACAGCTTGAGGTCAGGTTTGGTGATTCCCCCAAAAGTCATTTTATTATTGAGAATAGTTTTTGCTATACTTAGTTTTAGCTATTTAAAATGAATCTGCAAATTACTCTTTCTAACTCTATGAATAATTGAGTTGGAAGTTTGATGGATTGCATTGAGTCTGTAGATTGATTTTGGCTAGATGGCCATTTTTATGATATTAATCCTTCCAGTCCATGAGCATGAGAGATCTTTCCACCTTCTGAGATCTTCAAATTCTGTCTTCAGGGACTTGATGTTTCGATTTTTATACACTTTCTGCCTTTTGAGGTGCAGCTACCATTTTACTTCCCAAATACATAGTCACATTCTCAACCTCAAACAGCAGTTTTCCCCTTGTGTCATTGCTTTTGGAAATGTGATCATGGTCACTGATGTAGGGGTTTGGAGTGTGATGAGTACTCACAGTAACAATTTAACATAGAATTTTCTGCTCATAAAAGTGATTTTCTTTTCTGTATGCTGATAGTTGTTTAGATTCTACTCATATGGGGATTCCCTTCTCATGGAGGCATGAAATCCCACAAGAATGCAGGCATATATATACCTTACTTCCCTTTACTGTGAAGTAAATATGAGCCATACTACAATATATTTCTCTTCATTCTTAGAACTTAGTCCCTCCAGTTCTAAAGTCCTTATTATATTTAGTATGCTTGTCTTCATTGGCTGCTAGTCTCTGAGAGCAAAGAACTGGACATGTTAGAAACCAAAATCCTATACTTATACCTATAGGAAATCAGCTACTAAAATACTCTGCTACTCATGCCAATATCCCCTGTTGTTGTATACCAGGTAATTTTAAAGACGAGGATGTTTTTGTTAAGAATAAAAGATTTCTACTTCTTAAATCGAGAACATCTCTGTATTGAAAAGTCAAGAAATGTTTGATATACTCTTTACATTTAAAAAATGCTAGAGACCAGTAGGCATTAAATATTTCTTATTTGATTTCCTGTTAATTTTATTTTTCTTATTCACCTGCTTTACTTTTCAAATGCTGAGGGTAGGTAATTTGCATATAAAAATACCACATAGCTAAACCTGTCAGAAAGGATTAGACATTTTCTGGAGATCTCAAACTTGGACCTGAGTACCAGTGGTATGAGGTTCATGACTGCTTCCATGGAACATATGGAAAATCTACATGTGCCCCATGTATACTCACGAATGTCATATACGGAAATCATGTAGCCAAACTATGGATTTCAGAATAGTCACTTGCTGCCTACCCGATTAGTAGCCATAATTGGTTTCTTACAAATTGAACTCCAATTTTATTGTAAATGTCTAACACCTCTAAACAGTTGTGTTTTCCAAACTTGTTACATACAGAAGGAACCACTTGACTCAGTCTTACCAAGTGACTGATGAGCAAATCCATAAGTAGAATTCTTAGAAAAGAATACTAAAATGGGACAAGCACTGGTTAGCCAAAGCACCTCCCTCCCACATATTTGTTTACCCATCAGTCTGTTTGGGGCACTCAGACAGAGACTATGACTATGGTCAGCTTGAAGTTAAAATCAAGATGGCCTTGGTTCTGAAACCTGACAGCTGGACCAGCTGATTTGACGATTAACATCTACTTAAATTCTGACAATTTTATTTTGTGGAACCCTAGGATTTTTTTTTCAAGCATAGTAGAGAGAAATCTTTCCTCACAGGCTCAGTTCTGCATACCGGGAGTAGAAAGAACCTCAGTAGAGTTGCTGTCTTCATAGCACTGTCATGTCATTGTTTTATGGTCCCAGTGTCAACAAAATATATATTTGCTTCCCATGTGCTCTCATATTACAAAAGAGAGGAAAAGTGACTGGCTATAACTTAAGCTTGGGGGATTGGATATATAGAGCCTGGTATTTATTTATTTATTTGTAAGTTGTATCTTCAATTGCCTAAATAATGGGGTAATTAGAAAAACGACAGGCAATATATCACAGGAAGTGGCTTCTAAGTGTTATACATTTCTTTCTAAGATGTGTAATACACAGAAGAACATGCACTGAACTTCTAAGCAGTACTAAGCCAACCAATAAAGTGTTTCACGACATCATTTGCTAGTGTTTGACTTCAGTATTATGTATACACCCATAAGAAAAAGTCCAAATGTATAGGCTTTAAAACATATTCAAAGCTGGGCATTGTACCTAACACCTATAATCCCAGCCATCAAGGAGTCGAGCAGCCTGATCTCATTTGAAGCCATTCTGGCCTGTATAGTGAGATATTATTTAAATTTTTAAAAATTCCTAGGTGTATGTTTCTGCATTTCAGATGAATGTTGTTTATTGTAATTATTTTTACAAGTCACTTTTTGGCCTGATGTCTCTGAACACTTTCATACTGCTGAGAATATAAAGGCAATGGTGGTCAGTCCTTCTTAGAAGAAGGAACAAATTACTCATAAGAGGAAATACAGGGACAAAAAGTGGAGCAGGGACTGAAGGAAAGGTCATCCTGAGACTGACCTACCTGGGGATCCATCCCATATGCAGTCACCAAACCCGGTCACTATTGTTGATGATAAGAAGTGCTTGCTGAGAGGAGTCTGATATGGATGTCTCCTGAGAGGCTTTGCCTGAGCCTTACTGATACAGATGAAGATGCTTGCAGTTAACCATCAGACTGAGCACTGGCACTTCTGTGGAGGAGTTAGAGAAAGGACTGAAAGTGCTGAAGGGGTTTGCAACCTCATAGGAAGAACAACAATATCAACCAAGCAGATCCCCTAAGAACTCCCAGGGACTAAACTACTAATCAAAGAGTGGAGGGACCCATGGCTCCAGCTGCATAGCAGAGGATGGCATTGTCTGGCATCAATTGCAGGAGAAGCCCTTTGGTCCTGTGAAGACTCATTTCCCAAGTGTAGGGGAATGTCAGGGTGTTGAGGTGGGAGTGGTGAGAGGAGGAGCATCCCCATAGGAGAAGGGGGAGGGGGAGGGGAGAGGGAGAGGGGGAAAGAGGATAACATTTAAAATGTAAATACATAAAATATCCAAAATTAAAAAAAAACAGAAATGTAAGATGAGTGGAGTTTGTAGATGAAAAAGGAATTAGAAAGACCAAGAAAAATAAGGAAAAAGAGAGATTTTATTTTTCTGCATATCTGCTTGTTAATCAGGTATTGAGATGTCATATCATATAAAAAGAATTAAAAATTTCCCACATCATGTAGAATATGTAGCAAGTGTGATGAACATCAAAAAAATTAAAAAAAAATGATAAAATACATCTAGATTTGCTGAGCACAGAGATTTTTACCAACATAAGGGAAGTTGTGTGTAATAGAAAATGGCTTAACACAAGATGTGTGTGTGTGTGTGTGTGTGTGTGTGTGTGTGTGTGTGTGTGTGTGTGTGTCCAGAATTAAAAAACAACTTTATTATCAGGTAAAGTGTGGACTTTGTTGTCTCAGAATGTTCCTTAGTTTGGAATATCCGGAGCTGGAAGAGGGCAGTAGGATAAGAGATATATGGCAATCACTTCCTTCCAGTGTTCCCTATTGTTTCTGCTATTTACCACCTTGGGGTGTCTTCCATGCTTGTCTTTTGTCCCTGGAAGGATATCTGAAATTTAGAGAAAATCCCCAAGACACTTTTCATATAATATAGACCCTAATGCCTTGAAGGTCAGTTTCTTTGGCAGAGTGCCCATTTTTTGTCATGAAAACAAGATATTGTTACCTCCAGTATGTACATTGGATAATTTTGCAATCAAATTACAAAAGGCTATTTTATTGTAATGTTTTACATATGATTATAATTTTGTGTTGGGAAACATTCACAACTATCTTCAGCCACGTGACCAAAAGGATGACTTCAATCCAACTGTCCTGGGGATGTGTTTCTAAATTGATCATAGGTTTCAAAGTTGGTATCTTTATCTTTAGAAGACTGAATGATTCTTAAAAATATTTCATGAGTAGATAAAAAAATATTTCATGAGTGAAAGGGATTCTTAGCTTCACTAGAAAGATGGATAACAGTTTGTTTTTCTTCACTGTGTAAGAATCATGCTTTTTTTTAACAGAAAAACAGAATTATACCTTGACATATCTATAATCACCAGACACCAAGTGTAGTAACAATATATAGAGATGTATATCTAAAGGCCCAACATGATGTTTAATGCTCCTTACCTTTAACTGAAACCTGTAGTCTCTCAGAGTTTGCAGCACATCTGTCCTGTCCCTTGTGATTTTTAGAGTTTTCATTGTGAAATTGCTGTAATTCTATTAAGTCTGATTTTATATGATACTTGGATTTCCTTTTTCCTTGCACCCTTTAATATTCTTTGTTTGGTCCATGTGTTTGGTGTTCATCATTGTGTGGTGAGGGTACTGTCTTTTCTTGTCCAGTCTATTTGGTGTTCTGTAGGTTTCGTGTATGATTATAGGCATCTTCTTTAGGTTAGGAAAATTTCTTCATACGATTTTATTGAAACTACATTTTGCCTTTGACCTTGGATTTTTCTTCTTCCTCTATTCTCTATTATTCATATATTTGGTCTTTTCAGTGTTCAAGATTTCCTGAATGTTTTATGTCTTTAGTTTTAAAATTCAATATTTCCTTTGACTGATATATTCATTTTTCTATTGTACCTTCAATGCCTTACAGTCTTCCTTCCATCTTTTGTTGTTTTAGTTAGAATTTATATTGTTGTGATGAAATGTCATGTCCAAAAAGCCAGTTGGGGTGAAATAGGCTTATTTGGTTTATATTTCTGCAGCATTCTTTATCAAGGAACTTAAACAGGAAAGGATCTGGAGGCAAGAGCTGATACAGGGTCTATGGAGTGGTGTTGCTTACTGGCTTGCTTCACATGGTTGGCTCAGCCTGCTTTCTTATAGAAAGCCGGACCACCAGCCCAGGGATGGCACCATGCACAATGTGCTAGGTTTTCTCATACTCATCATGAATAAAGAAAATGCTGTACAGGTATACAAAGCTCATGATCTTAAGAAAAAGCATTTTCTCAGCTGGGGTTACCTCTTCCCAGATGACTTAAAGTGTGTCAAGTTGACATAAATTAGCTAGCATATGGGAGACTTGTCTTAAACAGTTTCTCCTATAATGTCTTGTGCCAAATATCTTGTTCTTATCTCAAAATAGTATTCTCAATTTTAAAAGTATGGGGCTTATTGTTCAAAACAACTTCACTCATGCTTTGTAAGGCCAGGATTTTAATCCAACATCTATAATAACTCAATAAATGCATTCTCTGTCTGTCTGTCTGTCTGTCTCTCTGTGTGTGTGTGTTTGTCTGTCTCTGTCTCTAAGGTGATTAATATACCATTCAGAAAGTCAAAATTGGTGAGAGGACAAAGCCATACTCTTACTAGACGTGAATTGCCAACATGCATACAATTGAAGCAGGAGAGACACTTATGGGAAGTATTATGTAAGTCAGTTGTTGGAAATAGACAAAGTACACGGAAACACATTCAGAACACTACAAAGTCAACAAAAAAATTATGTCAACAAAAAAGGCAAGTCCACCTTGGATGCAAAGAGGTTAAAGAGTCTCTTATATAATTTTATAAGCAACTAACAGGATTTTATTTGGTTGGTTGGTTTGGTTTTGGAGTAATGTATTGTCCAACTGCTTCTTTACATTTGGCCACAGAAAAAAATGAGAAATGACTAACTTCTACTTCCAGTAGATAGAAGTGGAGTACTGAGGTTCATGGGCCTTCTACCTCAATGAAAAGACACTTTCTGGTCTTAGACTCAGAACTGTTGTAAAAACAATGCCCAATAAATCCTCCCTAGTTTCTCCTGGTTTTATGTTCTTTGCCCAGTACTCTATGGCAGATTATATGACATTATTTTCCATAGGACAAATAAGAGTCTCAACTTATGGACTTCACTTAAATAATGAAATTCTTGAGTTCACACTGGCTGTTGTAGTTGGATAAAATGCATGTTAATTATCTGTTGTATTAAAGAGAAGAAATCAGGTATTGATGGGAAGGCATGATTTACCCGCTAAATATCCAGACAAAAATAAAGCCATGACCTTGTGATTCCAAACACTTTGAAAATCTAAGCCCACATGATAACTACTTAGTAATCCTGGACCAATATTATATCTAAAATGGTGGTAAAAGGAATGGTAATGAAGATATAGCATAGTCTATTCCAAACCCAGTGAAGGACCAGTTATTAGAGATTCAATTTAATAAGATTCATGGTATTTTCTTATAAGTTTTATGTCATTTATACCCAATTTGGACACGTAATAATAACTTCATTTCCATTTGGCATAATAGTAATGATTGTTTTCAATTTTTAATAGCTAATGAAATATTCCAAATTTAATATTGCTCCCTGGATATACTACCATAATAGCAGAAACCAAGGCTGTGAGAATGACCTACTTTTAATGACACAATGATCAACTTGTGTAACTATTCCAGCCATATCTGCTAATTTTCAACTGTAAATTCTGGATATTAAACTTTTGTATTTCTAATTATAGAAACGACATTGTATTAATTACAAAGAGATGGAAGATTCAATAAATGGTTTTAGTCCAGATGTTCTTTGAACAGTTTCTGGAAAATATTCAACTTTAAAGAATCCCTACTTGCTAAGTAGATAGTAGTTAGTTTCACAATAATTATTTTGATTTTCTATTTTTAACTCTGAAAACAATGGTCCACCCATTCTCTTTTCCAATGAATGCTGTAGCAGCAATTATAATGTCCTGTTAATCACTCGGTCACAATTATCACTATGGCAGCTCATGTAGTGAGGCTTGAAACTCTTCTTTTAGAACTATATCACACATTGTAAAAGAGGTCTCTAACTGTGTCATTAACATGTACACTGACACACTGTGCATGGATATCTGTGTAAACACATGCAACACACACAGTGGGTGGGGAGCTACAATGCTATATTATTAAGACAAGGAAGGTAGTCAGCATTTAGATGTTCTCCTTGACATATACATTGATAAACATACAATTCGAAACTATGGGTAACTTGTACAGGTAAGTAAAATGGTTACCAGGTTTTTAGGTTAAAAGATGAAAAAAAAGTGTTTTTGAGCAATTAGGTAAAACATGAGAACTGTGCACTAGAGTGCTGTTTCTTTATACTCCTGCTCAGAGATCTGGAAGTGGTGTGGTTTTGAAAGCTTTGATGCCAAGTGTTTCTACACAGACCACAATATAATGTGGTCTCAAATTCCTGTCTATTGAAATAGGTAGGCAAGGGTCATTGTTCCAAATTCCTTCTTGTGCATTCTCTAGGTACAAAGATTTACATTATGTGGTAAATGCTAAAATAATCAATAGGGGTACAAAAGGGTCAATGATTAAAAAGGGACAGCCACTTTTTAGAAAAAAATAATTATTTATTGGAATAAAAGCTAAGCTGCTATTTTTTAACTTGAAGTAACTCAAACATTTCTCTAACCTGTGCGTGTGTGCATGCACACACACACACACACACACACACACACACACACACACACACCACACACACACACACACACACACACACACACACACACACAGAGAGAGAGAGAGAGAGAGAGAGAGAGAGAGAGAGAGAGAGAGAGAGAGCGCCATCACTGAGGGATGAGAAGAAACAGAACATTGTTTGTCTGAGGTATTATCAGGTAATTAGTACTGGTTTAATGCTTCAGTTTATCACAGTGGAGTATGTATAATTGACAGTTACCTATACAAGCCACTCAAAAGATGTATTCTGTGATTTTTATACTGTATCCACATTTTCAGCATCTCTCTTTCATAACAAGCTATTACTATACTACCCATATTTTTATATACTGAAAATATTTATATTTTGAAAAGTTGTATAGTTAAGACTTGTTTCTCTTTCTCTTCCCATAGACTCAAAACTACCCAGAGTATTCCTGTTACTATTAATATAATTGTAGCATATGGCACAAATTAATCATTTCTCAGTCATTGGCAACCTTAGTTATGGCAGAATTTTACTTAAGGGTAAAAGAATTCAATGAAAAATTTAGCTCAAATGTGTCAACTCTCAATCTTTATTTCTTCTACATATTTTATAATGAATATTGTGTGGGTCAGAAAGTGAGAATATCTAGAAGTGTGATGGACAGCTAACTTCATGTATATCACCCTACCTCAACACTCCGCTATTTTAAGAGAACCAGTTGGTCCACTGACCCCAAGAGACAAGTTAGTAGCTAGGCAGCATGAGATTTTGATCACATAGGTTAATTAATAAGGTCTAACTAGTTTGGAGAAATGTTGGGTTTAAAGGCATTTAATGTGATTAGACTTTCAAACATTATTTGGTACATTAATTCAAATATGTAAATTGGCAAAGCCCAGGGGCCTTGGCATGAAAAATATTAGGGCAGATAGGAATAAAATTAAAATTTGAGAAGATATTAAAACAAAAATACACTACAATCTGCAATTAAGGACTGAAATTAGAGTTCCCCAGCCTCTTAAAAGTTACTACTGTTAGAATCTGAGACCACTAAAGTATGAATATTTATAAATGTGCAACCAGGCATGTTTAGAAAATTAGAAAGCATCACCTTTCCCATACATTAAACTTAAATCCACTATATAGTCGCCTTGATTAATTGTTCTCAATATTAGAGCATCTTCAGCCCTGAAAGACTGAAAGTATTACTGATTTCTTCAAAGTATAATTAAGAATTTTTTCTCAGTTCTACCTTGGTAATTGAGAATTACATATGATACCTGTGAGTTTATTACTCATTCCTCCAGTAATCCATGGATAATTCAGATTCAGTGTGGAGCCTATTGGAGAAAAACAAACAAACAGACTTTGCTTTGAGTTTTCAGCACCTTTACATCATTAAAATCAGCTTTGAAAGCAAGATTCAAGTATCACTGTGAGTGTCTTATTGGGTCCTTCAAAAGGTATTTTCTAGTGTTTGTGAAGTAGTGTTTTGTTGCTATATTAGGAAGCTAATGCTAATATAAAATTAAAACAGAGCCTATTTCCATTATATTATAAATCAATGCTATTATAATTCAATATCAGATATGAGTCAATTAACTATGCTTCAACCAGAGTTCTAATATTTCAGAGAAGAGCAGATGTTAGCCTTTTCAGCACCCCATTAATATACCTAGTCAGTTTTCCTAGTGCTTTCCCTAGAGCAGAGAATAAAGGCTTATTTTCCTTTTTGTTCCTTAAGCCAGCCCAATTGCTCCCTGAAGCACAAGATTTAATTATCCTTATTGCATTATATTTGCTTGAATAGCTATAGAAGTTATTAATGAGCATAGCGTTTTCTGATATTTTAGGTGAAATTCAGCTAGCTATGATATTTATGCTGATTTAATTACCTTAGCCCATTAATTAGTGTAGCAAAAGAATTAGGATTTAGGACTTATAATGTAATTTATTTCTATTGATCATTATGATAGGTGACATGTTGCCTAATAGGACATTTTGACATGGAATTAGGTATGTGAGTGTGTGTTCCTATCTATTGGTTCCTCTCCTTACTATTTGTTTATGGGTTCATTGCTCAAAAGAAAAAACCCAATAGATTCATAATGATTATTAGATTAACCACTGAATATCTATATGACTTTAGGCAAATAATTGAAATTCTGTCACATTTATTCTTTGTAAAGATATAAATGAAATAACTATAATTTCCATACAATATTTTTATTATTAGAATTGAATAAAATACACTTAAAGGCTTTATGTATTTCAAACCCACAGTATGCCTTGCATAAATGTTTGGGATATTATTATCCTTATTAAAAATGATCAGAACACACAGACTTTGAAAAGTCAATAGTGAATTTGTTTGAAGACACTCTGCATGCTCGATGGAAACCTAACTCTACATAGACTTTGACAATCTCCTGGACATTACAGAAATACAAACTGTTATGAGAGTAAATAAAAAATTAAAATATCACATGTCATATTAAGCAAGAACTCCCCGTGCCTGCATTACTTATAGACAAGATAGATTTAAGGTTAAAAGTTTTGTGTGAGGGTGGTTGCTCTAAACTGGTGTTCCTGTCTGAATATGGAAGGTGATCTCTTCAGGTTCCATATCTCTAATGTAGTGAGTCATAGCTAAGGTCGCCTTCATTGATTCTTGAGCACCTCCCTTGTCTCCCAGGCCATGTCTCCTCCTGGAGATAATGCCCCGCCTCTCCACCCCTGTCAGTTACAGATTCCCATTCATCTTCATGGCCATCTATCCATCCCTCCAGTTCTTCCCCACACCTGGTCTTGAATCCTACAATCTCCTCCCCATACACTTTCCATCCCAGTCCTCTCCTTTCATCTGCCCCTTATGACTATTTTATTCCCCCTTCTCCATGAGATTCAAGCATCCTTGCTTGGGCCTTCCTTCTTGCTTAGCTTCTATGGGTCTGTGGAATGTAACATGGTACCTGTATGGCTAATTATGGTTAATGTCCACTTATAAGTGAGTTCACACCACACATGTCCTTTTGGGACTGGGTTACATCACTCAGAATGATATTCTCAAGTCCAATCCATTTGCTTTCAAAAACATAATATCTTAATAGTATTCCATTAAGTAGATGTGCCAATTTTTCTTTATCCATTCTTCAGTTGAGATATATCTAGCTTGTTTATAGTTTCTGGCTATTATGAATAAAGCAACTATGCACATAGTTGAGCAAGTGTCTTTGTGAGATGTTGGAGCATCTTTTGGGCACCTACCCAGGAGCTCTATAGCTGGATCCTGAGGTAGAACTATTCCCAGTTTTCTGAGAAGCTACCAAATTGGTTTCCAAAGTGGTTGTACAAGTTTCCACTCCCACAAGCAGTGGAGGAGTGTTCCCCTTGCTCCACATCCTTGACAGCATGTGCTATCTCTTCAGGGTTTGATCTAACTGTTCTGATGGGTATAAGATGAATCCTTGAAGTTGTTCTGATTTGCATTTCCCTGATGATTAAGGGATTTGAACATTTTCATAAGAACCTTTTGGCCAGTTGAAAGTTCTCTTTTGAGAATTCTATGTAGCTCTGTGCCCCACTTTTTAACTAGATTATTTGGGTTGTTAGAGTTCAGTTTCTTGAGATTTTTATAAATTTTAGGTATTAGCCCTCTGTCAGATGTAGGGTTGGTAAGATCCTTTTGCAATCGGCGGGCTGCCAATTTGTCCTATTGACAGGTATTTTTTTTTCCTTACAGAAGTTTTGCAGTTTCATGAGATCCCATTAATCAATTGTTGATCTTAGAGCCTGAGCCATTGGTGTTCTGTTCAGGAACATATCTCCTGTACGAATACACAGCATAAAACTTGATACACTGAATCCATAGCAGCAAAATTGGGAAATCACCTAGAACATAATCTTTTATTTCATTCTATCTTATCGCCTTAAGGCAAGATATCTCAGTGAATGGATATGTGCCATTTTGACTAAGCTGGCTGGCCATGTAGCTCCTGGCATCGCTACCTTCCAGTATTTGGGTTACAAGGCAGTATAGACATGATTGTGTGGTTTTTTTTTTTAACGAATTTGTTCTTTTATACAAACATTCCATGCATGTATAATGTGTTCTAGTCATACTCATTTTCTCATCTATTCTTAGTACTCTCCCATTTCTAGCAGTCCCCTCCTTTTACCAAGACCTCAGCTCACTTACATGTCCTTTTGTTTTATTTTTATTATGACTTTGTTGACCACTGGACTTACCCAGTGTTGTGTATGTTAGTAGGCATGAAGCTAGTCATCAGAGGGTGAGTAACTCCCAAGAGACTCTACCAATGAACATAATACTTTTCCCCAAAATGTTATTTTAGGTAGATCTGGGTCCCATAATCTCATTTTTAATCTATAACTTAATTTTATGGTATCAATTTTGTATTGACCTTTTGCAGATATTGCCACTATTGTATATTTATGATTGTGTCATCCTGTAAGATAGCATTTCACAGTACATCCAACTCTTACATTCTTTCTACTCCCCTCTCAGTGCCCTATGAGCTACATGGAGCCAGAGAATATGGGTGTTTACTCACTTTTTATTCACTCTCAATGCGTTGACCCATAGCAGATCTTGGCACAAACCATTCTTTGTACAAAGAAAAGCTTTATTGATCAAGAGTGGGTATAGTTCTAGGTAGTTGGTACAAACATAAGTATTTTAGGTAGCAGTTTTATATGTCTATTTAGAAAAAACAGAAGTAGGTTCACTACTTTATATTGTAACCTTTATTGCCAGTTCCTCATTATCACGCATGAACTCCTTTTTGTGGAGTAGGTAGATCCATTCAGAAACAGATTATCCCACAACAATCTGGATACTATTGAAGACATCCTGCTGGGAAGCTGGAATCTTAGTATGCGAAGTCCAAAACTAGGAAAGAGCACTGTTGTTTTTTCTTTCAGCTGCTGAGAAAGCAGTATCTTAGAAGTATACCAGTAGGAGGAAAACATTTACCTCATTTCCAGTATGGTGTGTCTTCATCCAACAGGAATTTTTTTTAAACACAGGGTTTTACCATCTAATTCTGGTGAAAAACCAAAGAGTATTTGTGGCTGCTGCAGCTGGCTGTTCTGGATAATCATAACTAAATAGGTGTCTCACAGCCGGCACTGACATTTGTGTTTAATAACCTATTGCATCTGAGACTCACATTACAAATGCATTGATGGCCTTTTGCATTTGAGTTACCTCACTCGGGATGGTATATTCTAGTTCCATTCATTTGCCTGCAAAACTCATGATGTCCTCATTCTTAATAGCTGAGTAGTATTCCACTATATAAATGAATGACATTTTCTGTATCCATTCTTCTGTTGTGGGATGCCTGGGTTGTTTCTGGCTTCTACCTATCACAAATAAGGCAGGTACAAACATAGTAGAAGACATGCCCCTGTGGCATGGTGAGGGCATTTTTTTTGGGTATATGTCCAAGAGTGGTATAGCTGGGTCTTTAGGTAAATCCATTTCCAATTTTCTGAGGAACCTCTAGATTGATTTCCAAAGTGGTTACACCATTTTGCAATCCCACCAGCAGTGGAAGAGTGTTCCTTTTTTCTACATGTTTCATTGCCAACATGTGCTGTCATCTGAGTTTCTTTGATTTTAGCCATTCTGATTGGTAGAATGTAGAATCTCAGGGTTGTTTTGATTTGCATTTCTCTGATCACTAAGGACTTTGAACATTTATTTAGGAACTTCTTAGCCATTTGAGATTCCTCTGTTGTAAAGTCTTTGTTTAGTTCTATACACCAGTTTTTTGTTTTGATTTGTTTTGTTTTGTATTTTTTTTTGATTGGGCTGTTTAGCTTTTTTGGTTCTTAGATTCTTGAGTTCTTTATATATTTTATTAGGTTGCTGATGTGTTCTATTGACTATGTCCTTTATTGTACAGAAGCTTTTCATTTTCATGAGGTCCCATTTATCAATTCTTGATCTGAGAGCCTGATCCATTGGAGTTCTGTTTAGGAAATTCCCTTCCACCTTCATGGCAATTAGATTAAAGCTCTTTCCTACTTTCTTTTCTATTAGATTCAGTGTATCTGATTTTATGTTGAGGTCCTTGATCCAATGATATGAACTCACTAAGCAGATATTAGCCAAAAGATACAGAATACTCAGGAATTCAGTTAAAGAAGCTAAAGGGCCTAAGTGAAGATGTCTCAATCCCACTTGGGAAGGAGAAGAAAGCAATCATGGGGGTTGGGCAGAGGGAGGGAGGGACCTGTGTGGAAGAAGGGACAGGGAAGTGGAATGGGAAACATGATCAGGTATTTGGGAGGAACAGGACTGAAACCCTGAGGGCCAGCATAATGAATGGAAACAGGCAACCTTGGGGGGGCAGATCTAGAATGTACCAAAGACTTAGGAAGATGGACTCAAAGAGATGAGCCTTAGATAAAATGCCCTAAAATGAGGAGAGAGAACTTATAGAATCTACCTCCAGTACAAAGAAGAGGCATCAAGTGGAGGGATAGGGTTGCCATCTCACAGTCAGAAACTCTGGCTCAGAATTGTTCCTGTCTAAAAGAACTGCAGGGACAAAAAGAAGAAACTGATGGAAAGTAGGTACAGTGACTGGCCCAAATTGGGATCCATCTTACAGGGAGGCTCCAACACCTGACACTTTTACTGATCTATGGTTTGCTTACAAACAGAAGCCTAGAATGGTTGCTCTCTGAGAGGCCCAACAAGCAGCTGAAAGAGTCAAATGCAGATACTTACACCCAACCAATGTACAGAAGTTGGTGACCCCTATGGTTGAATTAGATAAAAGTTAGAAGTTGAGAAAGAGAGTGACCCCATAGGAATACCATCAGTGTCCTGAACCCCTGAGATACCTCAGACAGTGAGCCACCAGCAAGACAGCATGCACCAGCTGATATGAGGCCCTGACGGACACACAGCAGAAGATTGCCTGGCCTAGCCTCAGTGGTAGAAGATGTACCTAACCTTTGAGAGACTTGAGGCAGGGAGTGAGGAAGTCTAGTGGGGGTGGGAGTGGGTGGGGTGGGGACATCCTCTTGAAGACAGGTCAGGATGTATGGGATGACGAACAACCAGATGGTGGACCATGGACCGAGAGGGGGATAAAGATTAGACTATAAAAATAGATTTAAAAACAAATAAACAAAACGAAACAAAAAGAATTGCATAAATGGTACCTCTGTTAAAACTTTAAAATTTTCATCCTAACATAAAATAGTACGTTTCTCATATATCCTAAGTGTTTTTGTGTCCTCTTATGTTTCTTTTCCTAAAATTTGACATCTAAAAATTTAAATGTATAGTAAACATGCAATATCTGTTTGTCTTTCTAGGTGTGGGATACCTCACACAATAAAGAAATTTCTAGCACCATCTATTTTCTTGGAAATTTTATAATTTTATTTTTATGTATAGCTGTATAAAATTCTATTGGTTATATGTGCTACATTTTCATTATCCATTCATCAGTTGATAGACATGTAAACTGAATCCATTTTATAGCCACGGGGAATTGAGAAGCCATAAACATGGGTATGCTTAAATCTTCATAGTAAAGTGTCATGCCAGGAATAGTACAGATGGTTTAATATGGTGGCTTTACTTCTCGTCTTTTGAGAAACGTCCAGACTGAATTGAACAGTCTGTATAATTTATGTTCCCAACAACAGTGCGTGCGGTTGACCCTCTCCTGCTATCCACGGCAGTGTCTGTATTGCTTGTGTTCTTGATGATGACCATTATGATTAGGGTGCAGTGGAATCTCAGTGTAGTTTTAATTTCTATATTCTCCATAGATATGATGTTGAATACATTCCAAGTGTTCCCTGCCTATTTGTAGTTCTTGTTTCGGGAACTCTGTTTAATATTATTTTATTTTATTTTATTTTAATTAGGTAGGTTTTTTGGTTTGGTGTTAAGATATTGTTTAGTTTTGTTTTGTATAGTTTAGAAACTAATTCTCTATCAGATGACTGACAGATGTTATCCCATTCTGTTCAGTGTATGTGTATGTGTGTTTGTGTGTGTAGTAAAAATGAAAAAAAAAAAGTCCATGAATTTTAGAGGGAACAAAGGGAGGTAGAGAAAAGGTTGGAAGAAGAAAGGGATGGTAAAATTATATGGTAATTAAAATCTGCAAATAAAAATTTAGAAAAGAAATTGTTTTTTAGAAATAGAAGCTTTTTGTTCCATGAGGTCCCATTTGTCATTTCCTGGTCTAATTTCCTGTAACACTTGAGTCAAGTTTAAAAAGTCTATCTAGAAACCTATGATAGAACCAAACATGACTGACCAAAGTAAGTAAATAATAAATAAGAACAACACAATAAAATAAAACAAACAAACGAACAAAACTCAAACCACCAAACAGACCAGCAGAAGCAGTGAAATGATGACTAAAGATGGTCTGCCATACTCATAGATTGGTGCCTTGTGCAGTCTCATCAGAGAGGCTTTCTCCAGCAGCATAGGAATGAGTATGTTCAGAGACCTACAATCAGTCATTATGTAAAGAGGAAGTCTCAGCTGGATGTCTCCATTAGGTCCCTCCCCTTGGGTAGGAGATGGAGCAGGCAGAAGGAATCTAGGAATCAGAGGAGTGGAAGGGCACCACAAAAACATCAACCACCAAATTAACTATGCAAGGTTCACTTGGGATCATGAGACTGCAACAGCAATCCTGCGTGCATATACCCTGCATACATATTATTGCTGTTAGTTTGGTGTTTTGGTTGGACTCCTACCAGGACACTTCTGATTCTTTCCTATTCTTGAGATGTTTTTCCTCCTATTGGGTTGCCTGATCCAGCTTTGATAGGAGGACTTTTGCCTTGTATCCCATTGGATTTGTTTTGTTTTGTTTGACAGCCATCTTCTGGAGTCCTGCTTTTTTTCTGAAGAATAAATGGGGAGAGAATGGATCTGGGGGCGAGGGGAAGTAAGGGAGAGCTGGGAAGAGTAGAGGGAGGGGAAACTGTTGAGAATTTATTGATGGGGAAAAGAATCTATTTTAACTAAAAAGAATTAAACGTCTATCTACAATGATGTTTTGAAATAGTGTCTCTCTTTTCCGGTAGCAGTGTCAGGCTATCTGGCCCTAGTTGCAGTCCTTGATCCATTTGCACAAGAGTTTGTGCATGGTACGAAATAAGAATACTTTCATCATTCTACATATTGATATCCAATTTTTCTATCATCATTTATTGAATGTCTTCTCTAAAGTGTCTATTTTGGGCATTTCGTTAAAATCCACATATATTTAGTTGTGAGGATCTTGTCTAGGTCTTTTGTTCTATTCAATTGCTTTACATGTTTATTTTTGTAACTTTATATTGATGAGTTATTATTTTTATGATCTTGAATTCAGTGAGCAAAGCATTTGCTGAGAATTTTGTATGTATATTCATCAGGAAAAATCATTCCATAAGTTTTTTCCCTAGAGTTTTTATTTCCCTTTATTATTAGGATATTAGTTTTAAAGAAATAAGTTTGCAAGCATTATTTATTTCTCTACAGAATAGTGTGTGTGTGTGTGTGTGTATCCAAATAATAAAAATCAACATTTACATTTGAACCAGAATAAAATATAAACTTCAGAATTACATTTACTGAAGTACAAAAAAAGACAAAATGTTGTTCTGAAGATATTTTTATGTCAAATGTGAGATTATAACTTTTTATCAAATAGAGCAATATTGTAAATTCAATTTAGGCATGCATTAATTTTTGACATTGCATAAAAATTATGAAAAACATGGCAGTGTGAACCAGCACTCATTTATTATCCCAGTTATTTCTGTGGGTCAGATGTCTGGCAACAGCATGTCTGCCTGTGTTATGTGCAAGGAAACACTGACATATTAGTTCACGTCTGAATGATAATGGAGCTGGGCTTGCTTTCCCTGTTGCTCATATCATTGCAGAAATCATTTGCCCACACTTGTGAAAGCTCAGCTTTTGGATCTTGTCTAAAGTATATTCTCATTTTCCTGCATACTGTAGCTTTTTACCTAGTCACTAATTTCATTGATCCAATGTGGCAAATGGAATCTCAGCTAAGCTTATATTCAAGAATAATTATCATAGAGTAACAAAGTCACAAATGTAGTATTTTATCACTTTTATCAATTTGCTATATTTTGTTTGTTAGAATTAAGTTATGGGCCTTATCCAGCAACCCAGGGGAATGAATTATATATATCATGAGATCTAGGACACAGACATTTATTGAGCCATCTGAGAGTTATTTTCTCTATGGAAAGGGTTCAGACAATGCAGAAATACATGACGTGCAAAATAAAACAAAATGAAAAGTAACAAACCTCATGGTATTGGTACAGGGACAGACAGATAGATCAATGGAATAGAATTAAAGACCCAGAAGTAAACCTTCACACCTATAGACACTTGATCTTTGACAAAGAAGCCGAAAACATAAAGTGGAAAAAAGAAAGCATCTTCAATAAATGGTGCTGTCTAACTGGTAGTTTGTATATAGGAAAATGAAAATGTATCCATAGTTCTTACCTTGCACAAAGCTCAAGTCCAAGTGGATCAAGGACCTCAGCATAAAATCAGATACACTGAATCTAATAGAAGATGAAATGGAGGGATAGCCTTGAACACATCATCACAAGGTGAAATATCCTGAACAGAACACAAATTGCTCAGGCTCTAAGATCCACAATTGATAAATGGGACCTCACCAAATGCAAAAGCTTCTGTAAGGCAAAAGACACCTTCAATTCTACAGATTGGAAAAAAAGTCTCCACAAAACCATCTGACCAAGGGCCAATGTCCAAAATACACACACACACACACACACACACACACACACACACACACACAAAACAAAACAAAACAAAAAATGAAACAAACAAACAAAAAAAAACCAAAAAGAAACAACCCTCAAGAAGTCAACTTCTGAAAAAACAAATAACTTAATCAAAAAGTGGGGTACAGAACTAAGAGACTCCACACCAGAAGAATCACAAATGGCTGAGAAGCACTTAAAGAAATGTTCAAAGTCCTTAGTCATTGGAGAAATGCAAATCAAAACGAACCTGAGATTCCACTTTACATCAGAATGGCTAAGATCAACAACTCAAGTGACAGCAGATGCTTGCCAGGATCTGGAGAAAGAACAGGCCTACATTGTTGATGGAGTTGCAAACTGGTACAAACACTTTGGAATTCAATCTGTTGGCTCCTCAGAAAATTCTAAATAGCTCTACCTGAAGACCCAGCTATTCCAAACTTGGTCATATACCCCAGAAGATGCCCCACCATACCACAAGGACATGTGCTCCAACATGTTCAGAGTAGGCTTATTTGTAATAGCTAGAAACTGGAAACAACACAGATGTCCCACAATGGAAGAATAGATACAGAAAATGTGTTTCATTTACACAATGAAATACTATTAAGCTATTAAAAATGAGGACACCGTGAATTTTTCAGGCAAATGGATGGAACTAGAAAAATCACCCTAATTGAGGTAACTCAGACCCAAAACGATGGTATGTATTCACTGATAAGTGGATATTAGCCAAAAAGTAAAGAATACCTTGGATACTTGGATACAACAAACAGACTGTTAAGAAGTTTCACAAGCAGAAAGGCCCAAGTGAGGATGATTCAGTCCCACTTAGAAGGGGAAGGAAATAATCACTGGCGGCAGAGGAAAGATGGGACCTCGGTGGGAGGGGGAGGAGGAGGAGGGGAAGAGGGTTCAGGATCATGTATGGTGGTAGGGACAGAAGAGAAGCCCAGAAGGTAAGAAAATGAGTGGAAATAAGCAGCCTAGGGGCCAGGGGTGGATGTTAGGGAGGCCCTCTATAAAGCACTAGAGACCAGGAAGTTAAGAGATCTAAGAACTCTATGTGGGTGACCTTAGTCAAAATGCCCAATGATTGGACGAGGGAACTCAAAGAGTTCACCTTCAGTAGATAGACAAGGCCTCAAGTGGAAGGACGGGGTACTAATCCACAGTCAAAATTTCTGAACCAGAACTGTTCCTGTCTACAAGAACTGAAGGAACAAAAATGGAGAAGAGACTAAAGGAAAGGCTGTCCAGTGACTGGCCCAACTTGGGATCCATCTCATGGGGAGAGGGGGACACCAAGACCTGACACTGTTACTGATGCTATGATATGTTTATAGACTGGAGCCTGGTATTGCTTTCCTCTGAGAGTCCCTACCAGCAGCTGACTGAGACACAAGCAGATACATCCACCCACTGGACTAAAGTCGGTGATTCCTATGGTTGAATTAAAAGGGAAAAAATTGAAGAAACTGAAGAGGAGAGCTACCCCATAAGAAGACTCGCAGTCTCAACTAACCCAGACCCCAGGGAGCTCCTAGAGACTGAGCCACCAACCAGGAGCATGCACAGGCCTCTCTGAGGCCTCTGGTACAAATATAGCAAAGGTCTGCTTGGTCAGGCCTCAGTGGGAAAAGATGCTCTTAATCTGGAGAGACTTGAGGCCCCAGGGAAAGGGGAGGCCGGGTAGGGAGAAGCACCCTCTTAGAGGCAAGGGGTTGGACGAATGGGATGAGGAACTGTGGGAGGGAGGACTAAGGGGTGTTGCATGTAATTTAAAACAATGTTAGCTCCTTCTTCAGGGCTATGCTCTTGACTTACTCAGCCCCCACAGCTAACTTCCTCAAGCTACCCTGGTCTTACTCAGCTTCACCAAGGCACCAGCTCTGAAGCTTTTCCCATGAATGCCAGGAAATGCGATTACTCTCTATTGGCCAATCACCCTGTGGCTAGCTCTGCCAAGCTGCCAAGGACTGTCCCAGCTGTATTCTTTCTCCTGCCCACCTTAATCACTGTGGATAGAAAATACTAGATATCCTTAATATTTTAAAACTAGCCAGATAATTCCATGGTTGGAGGAAGAATTTCCTGCCCCATCCTCCTTACCCTTCATCCCCTGCAGAGGCTACAAACTATTGGTGCCCCAAGACCTACATGTCTGTGCCTTCTTCCACTTCACACTCTGATCTCACTCCTTTCATCCTCTTGCTGCTCCTGGGACCCGGAAATCCCACCTTTTCCCCCTTGCCCAGTGATTGGCTTCCGCTGTTTTTATTGACACAATCAAGAACCGATTAGGGAAACAATACCTCCTCTTACAGATGGGGGCAATGACTGGAATACTACTACTACTACTACTACTACTACTACTACTACTACTACTACTACTACTACTACTAATAATAATAATAATAATGTCAGACTTTTCTCTTGACCAAGTTAACAATGAAAACATTTAGGAAGTCCATTGAATACTTAATTTGGTAAATTAAAATAATTCCTGTTACCCAGACATATGTGACATGAAACTGCAGAGCAAACATATTTAAATAGGAACACTATAGCCAGCCAGGAGAAAACACAGTGAACTACCACAGAACAGTAAGAGCAAGTAACTGACTTTCAGTAGTCAATTTGAGCCAGCCAGCAATGGATCAATGTGGTTCCAGGACAAGTGACACAGCTGAATGAAATAGCTATCAAATTTGTCTAAAGAAGCCAGTACTGATGATAAGAGAGGTAGTTTTCTGTGAAAAGACTTTCATTAAATAAGATCCTAAAGAAAATTACTTGGAAGGCTTGTAATGTATGAAGGCATGTCATACATAAAAGCATCAAATACACCTCACAGTAGTAACTATAAAAGTGGTGGCATACACACTCCTATACATTAACATGAAATAGTCTAAAACACTAAAAATACTTCAGGTAAGTTAAAGCTATGAATGTGAAAGAGTTGCAGTGCTCAATAAAAGGGTAAAAAAGAAAATTTGACTAATTGATATTAGAACTTTGATAGTTTAGGAGATATACTGAAATTTCATTGAAAGGCAAGTGAGATGGCTCAGGGATTAAAAATACTTGCTATACTAAACTGACAATTTTAGTTTGATGCACAGACCCCATATTGGAAAGAGGACCAACCTTGAAATATATAACACACACACACACACACACACACACACACACAAACACACACACCAATAATAAGTTAAAACCATAATTAAACATCTTCTGGACATACCAGGGAAGATGCACATGTGAGCTGAAATGATTGCAACAGCATGCATGTAGCCTGTGCAAGATCTAGCCAGACAAAATCCTGGCATGGAGAAGAAACTTGGGCGCACAATTCTACCCATAAATCTGCAAGGAAGAGCAGTTGCTAGGTCATGGATCAGTATAAAACAGGTGAAATAGGGTAAACTTTATTTTATTTTTATTTTTATTTTAAATGAAATTATTTTTATTGGATATTTTATTTTTTTAAACCTATTTATATTTTGAAGGTATTTACATTTTCCCCTTTCCCAATTTCTCCTCCAGAAACCCCCACTCCATCCTCCCACCCCCTACCTCCATGAGGGTGCTCCCCTACCCATTCCCTCCTGCCTCTCCTTCCTGGCATTCCCCTACACTGGGGCATCGAGCCTTGGCAGGACCAAGGGCCTCTCCTACCACTGATGTCCGACAAGGTCTGCCCTCTGCTACATATGCGGCTGGAGCCATGGGTTGCTCCAAGTGTACTCTTTGGTCATTGGTTTAGTCCCGGGGAGCTCTGGGGTATCTGGTTGGTTGATATTGTTTTCCTTCCTATGGGGTTGCAACCTCCCCGCCCCCATTTTCCAGAATATGCACTTACTTATGCATTTGGAGGCACCTAGCTTTCATTAACTTTAAAAAGAAGCATGGTGAAACAGTGTGACTTGAAAGTGAGACATTTGACTGTGTAAGAGCCTGAGTTAAATGTTAATACTATAAAAATCAAAAGAAACAAGCACCTCTACAGGTTGCAAATATTTAGATTTTCTGTATCATATAAATATATAAATAAATATTAGGTAATTTTGAAATCTGTCCATTAATATGTATTAGGTAATTAACCAATATGAGAAAATAAGTATTTTTTGATCTAAGACATTTATGTTAAAAGTGACCATATGAATATACATGTGCAATAAAAATACAAAACATATCTTAACATAGAAACGGTGTATGTGAGTGTCTGTGGTTCAGAAAAAATTGACAAATTTCAAAATAAGAGTTAGAAAATAAGCATTCACAATTTCTATTGCTGTATATAAAAATATTTATCAGAGGATGTGTAGTAATGACAACTAATTTAATACATTTCAGACATCAGTGTCATTTCTTAAGACAGCATGTAATTAAACCTTTCACATGTTAGACATTAGAGACAAGGTTTACATTGAAAATTAAAAATGGAAGAGAACCTTTAAAAAAGGAAAACTGACAAATGCAGAAAGTGACCTGCACTTCAAAATGCACTAGTTTTAGCTCTGATTCCAATGTAATATGCTCCCTTTTGTACATGGCATTAACTGCTTTGTTTACTCTCACACAGGCTAAATACTTCAAACTTACATGGCTGCAATTGAAATAATTTAAGAGAAAAAGTTGGAAACTTTTAATTATTAACAGAAAGAGGTTTGCCCCCTATTTTGATGTATAGAAACATTAGTATATTGAGATAATTATGGAACAGAAATTGCTTGTGAGGATTTCATTTGTTGAGCTACAAAAATCTATTAGTGTAAGTGCCTATATTGTCTAATCTCCTGTAGGCATATCTGTCTGACCTATCTCCTAGTTAATAATATGCTGAATGGAGTGAAGGTTTGAGGACTGACAGGGGACTGAGTATCATCTTCAAGTGGTAGTTGAATAGGAATCAGCATATCAGTCTGTAACAATATGCTTAGAAGCAATGTGCCTGTTATTGAAAAAGTTGAAAATAAAGAGAAAAATATATTTATTTGGTTTTGACAGTAGTCTCAGCACAAATAGAGAATTAAGTTGTTCATCTATTAAAATAAGTTTTATTTGTTAATTATAATATAATTACATCATTTCTCATCCCCATTCCTTCAAATTTCCTTTTGTAACCCCATATCTGCTCTCGAAGCCGTGGCTTCTTTTTATTTGATCAAACCCCAGTACCAGGCACAAGAAATCTTTCCTTTAAAATCATTTGTTATGCTAGTTCAAGTAATTTCCCAAACAATATAGATTTTCATATCAAAATAGTACTTAGACTTCTCTCAGCTCTAGCTGTCATACTTTCAGAAAATATTATGAAATCTGCTGATAGAGGGAAGCATCTGCATAGTCCTCCTCAGCTATGACAACTATGAACGGTAACAATTACCAATATGACAAAATAGACATAAACATGCAATAAGTCTCACTCACATAGCCTTCCAGTTGGACTTCAGGACCACTCAATGTGTAAGAAATCATTCCCAGTGTTCATGAAGTATAATAAAATAGAAAAGAGCAAACTGGTTTGTGGTTTTATGTAGTGATTCATTTAAAGCACTGCATGAACTGCTTATTTGTCAAGAATGACCTTACTTGCTACAAGAATGATGTGGATAAAGAGTTGAAACAATGGATTGTTGCCCTTTACAATGTGTTGTGTGCTAGTTAAGCTTCTGTGAAATCTGACTTGCTTGCTCACCCCTCCCTTGTGGTTTTCATATATAAAATGAGAATACAAACAGGATTCAGGGGAGAGACCTTTCAGGATCTAGCCTGGGTTTGGTTCACCTGTGATATCTCCTTTCTACTCTTATTGATGCCAAAGGGCTCATTTCAGAAAGATCCCTGCTGGTAAAACTATTCAGCTACCTGAGGACCCTGGGGTCCTGGATCTCAGAAAGTAATCTGCTACTGCCACTTGACATGATTCCTTACTATATTCTTAATTCTCCTATGTGTATACCCACAGATATATCACCCTTCATCAAAGAAGCCTCCTTTGGAGCAAATAGAGACAGTCACAGACAACCACAACTGAACACAAATCAGAGATCAACCATCATGGGGATCGCAGCCCCAAAGGATACATATGTATGATAGTTCCTGCATGTATGGGTAAGAGAATATCAGGACATTGGGAACAGAAAGATTGTAAGAGCCGGAATAGTAGGAAGTCTGCTGTGAATGTCTTTCCTAGAAATACCTGTATAAACAAACCAGGACAATGTCAATATCAATGAACATGTTAATATAAGAGGCAGACTCCAGCTGCATATGTAGCAGAGGATGGCCTTGTTGGACACCAATGGGAGAAGAGACTCTTTGTCCTGCCAAGGCTGGACCTCTCATGTAGGGGAATGTTAGGGATGGGACAGGAAAGGGGCAAATGGGAAGGGGAACACCCTTATAGAAGAGGGGCAGGGGGATAGGATCTGGGCTTATCTCCAGGAAACCAAGAAAGGGAATAACATTTGAAATGTAAATAAAACATATCCAGTAAAAGAAAAAAAAAACAGGGCAGGAAATTGTACAAGGTCTTACTCCTATACCAAAAAACACAGGCCACAAATTAATGTTGGAAGGACAACTAGCTTCTCACAGAGATGAAGTCCCTTATTGGTTGTCCCATACATGGTGGTCAGCTTTGAAACGTCATACATATCACCAACAAACATGTACTCAACAGGTATATATATAACCTGTAACAAAATAATTAAAGAAAAATAAACTAGTAACTTGAGGGATGGTGGTGGATGTGGGAAAGATTCTGCATGGGAAGCTGAAAGGGGCTGCTGGAAAGGAGAAAGGGATGAGAGAGTGATACAATTCTATTTCAATTAAAACATATTTTCAAAAGTGACATTTTCAGGATTGGATGGAATTAAAAATTAATATTTTAAGGAAGATATTCCAACACCAGCAACCGTCTTTTCATAAGCTCATAATATATTTTGTTTAAAATAAACAGCATTTTTTGTGGCTCTTAGTGGGATGTGAGTGGCCAAGAACACAGCTGAGTTGTAGCAAACAACACTTGCATCTAGATTTTATTTACCATATCTCATTTTTAAACGAAGCAAAATGCAGAAGAATTTAGAAGTTTTTGAGGGAATGTATAGCTTCAGGTCTAGAATAGAAAATATACAAGACGATCTCAGACAATTGAGCCATTTAAGAAACTAAGTTGAATGTGGTATCATGAAACTGTTAGTCCAGTTCTCTAAGCTGGGGAAGGAGAGCATCATCAATAATTTGAGGCCAACCTGGTATCCATGGAGACAACCAATCACAAGCATACACACAAAAGAGAAACAACAAAACAAATTCTAGAAAACTATAAAAATGAATAACTATGCCAAACAAACAAAAAAGCTCAAAATAGAATGATTTTGTGGCCATAAAATGGATAATTTAACCAACAATAGTTAGAAGTAAATGGTCGTACTTTAGGCATATTTTTGAAGATTGAGGTCAATAAATTGTACTTAAGCCATAGGGATGTCTTCATTATTTAGTGTTGATGAATATTGTTAAGTCAATGAATTAACTGGAAACTGTGGGAACACAAGGAAAAATGTTACACAAGGGTAATAAGTGAGTGAGACTCTCTCTTTACTAGAAGTTTTTAGGCTGAAGTGGAAATCACTATTTTACAAACACCAAATTATTAGATCTAAGTATTGATCAACTCTCATCTATTACATTACACAACTCATATCTTCAAAACTGTACTGGAATTTAATCTAAATTTGAAGCATCTTATGCCAAATGCAGAAAGTAGAAGAACGTGTTTGAATGTGCTTGGCAATTTAAAGGCCAATGTCTATAAGAATATTCAGTATCATTAATAACTGTTTTCCTCAAGAAATGAGTGGGAAGAAAAATGAGGACCAAAAAAATACAAACTATGCTAACCAATTATGAAGTATGAATTTATTTAGTTATTGACTTAAACATGTAATAAAATAAAAATAACAAAAAATCAGATGACAGCACAAGTTAGCAAGGATGTGGAGAAAGAGGAATATTCCTCCATTGCTGGTAGCATTGCAAATTGTTACAACCACTCTGAAGATTAATCTGGAGATTTCTCAGACAATTGGAAATTGTTCTACCCAGTTATAACACTCTTGGGCATATATTCAAAAGATGCCCCACCATGCTGCAGAAACAGGTGTTCCACTATGTTTAGTGTAGCCTTATTTCTGAGAGCCAGAAGCTGGAAACAACCCAGATGTCCTTCAACAGAGGAATGGATACAGAAAATGTGACACAATTACACAGTGGAGTACTACTCAGCTATTAAGAATGAAGACATCCTTAGTTTTAGAGGCAAATGGATGGAACTAGAAAATACATTCCTGGGTTGGGGATTTAGCTCAGTGGTAGAGCGCTTGCCTAGGAAGCGCAAGGCCCTGGGTTCGGTCCCCAGCTCCGAAAAAAAGAACTTAAAAAAAAAAAAGAAAGAAAATACATTCCTGGGTGAGGTAACTCAGACCCCAAAGGACATGCATGGTACGTACTCAGTAATAAATTGATATTAGCCAAAAGAAAAAAAAGTACAGAATATCCAGATACAATCCACAGAACTCAAGAAGGTAAACAAGCTGAAAGGCCCAAGTGAGGATACCTCAAATCCACTTGGGAAGGAGAAGAAAGCAATCATGGGGGCTAGGAGAGAGGGACCTGGGTGTGAGAGGGGACAGAGAGGGGGGAAAGGGGAACATTATCAGGTACTGTGGGGGAACAGGCCTGTTTTGGCAACCTCTGGAGGTAGGACGTAGGGAAACCCTCTAGAATGTACCAGAGACCTGGGAGGTAGGAGATGTTCAGGATTCAAAGGAAGGGATTTTAAATGAAATGCCCAACAGTGTGGAGACTTAACTTATAGAACCCATCTCCAGCAGAAATACAGGGCATCAAGTAAGGGATGGGGTTGCCATTCCATAGTTAAAAATCTCTGACCTGGAATTTTTTCTGTCTGAAAGAACTGCAGGGACAAAAATGAAGACCACGAGGAAAAAGGAGGTTCAGTGACAGGCCCAAATTGGGATCCAGCTCAAAGGGGAACCTCCACGGCCTAACATTATTACTGACATGGTGTGCTTACAGATAGAAGCCTAGCCTGACGGCCCTCTGAAGGCCCAACAAGCAGTTGAAAGAGTGGGATGCAGATATTTTACACCCAACCAATGGACTGAAGTCTGGGACCCCTGTGGTTGAATTAGGGAAAAGCTGGAAGAAACTATGGGGAGGGCGCCCCTAGGAAGACCAGCAGTCTCACCTAACCTGTACCCCTGAGATCTCTCAGACACAGAGCCAGCAATCGGGCAGCAGACACCGGCTGACATGAGGCCCCCAACACATATATCCCAGAGGTCTGCTGGGTCTAGACTCAGTGAGAAAGGATAGACCTACCCCTCAAGAGACTTGAGGCCCCAGGGAGTGGGGAGGTCTGATGGAGTGGGGCTTGGGGTGGGGTGGGGAAATCTCTTGGAGACGGGGGAGCAGGTATGGGATGAGGAACATTCAGAGGGTGAACCGGGAAAGGGAAAACGACTGCACTGTAAAAAGAGATATAATAATAATAATAATAATAATAATAATAATAATAATAATAATAATAATGATAATGATAACGATGACGATGATGATGGAGATGATGGCGATGATGATGATGAAAAGGAAGCTGATTCTTTTCTAGATAGCTGGAAAATCAATAGACAAGAATTGAATCAAGAAAGGGAACTAAAGATTTAATTTAGAGTTAAATTTAGTGAGTGAGGAGGATTTATAAGGGTTCTGCGAAATAAAGAGGAAAAAAACTAATGGGAAATCCAGATAAAGTCAGATGCCTATGGTGAGTCTCCAGGCTGTGAAATTTGTTGTGGCAGCCTGGAATTTATCTATCAGTCCGTTCAGAGAGAGAGTTACAAATTCACAAAGCAGTGGGCAAGTACAAGAGATGCTGCTCACTACCCTAAGTCTATCTGCATTTGCAATCAGAATGTCTTTGTAAGGCAATTGTTATGAACTCTGATCATTTAATATCTGCCTTTTCTTTGACAGAGATGATACTATAGTTTAATAGAAGTAAAAAAAAACACGAATAACTTTTCAAACTTAATCATAAGACACTCGTTACTGAAAGCCAAGGTATCTTTAATGAGAACACAGGCTTCCCAACGCAAGCTCATACGAATCGACGACTAAATATTTCTATTTGCTGAAATGGAATTTCTAAAGATTATTTCTTCTTTATTTTATCTTTTTATTATGTGTAGTTTACTTGTAAATATATAAGGAATTTAAAGTCAATTTCAACCAAATTGTCAGATCAGTAAATTTACAATGATAGAATCCGAAATTTTATTTTATGAAAAAAATAAATACAAATAAAAATACAAATATATATGAGACAATGTATCCATTGATTATTTATGTAAATATATTGAACAACTGTTTCTTGGAAACATTATTATATTCTTAAACATTCATTCAGAATATTGTGAAGTGTTTATGGAGGAGATGCAGTTGATATTTGAGAACTGCCTCACAATGAGACATATGTGGGAAGTGGGTAAGTTGCAGTATATGTAGCTATGTAGCTTCTATTCCACCTATGCAGGTTGTGGAAGTCATTTCCTTATGAAGCCATTTTCAAACACATTTTAATATAGTAAATTCGTCCTTGCAAAAAAATTTAGTGCACCTATTTCTTTTATGAAATATAACTTTATTTTTTCATTTCCAGGATTTGAACCCAGAACCTTGTACATGCTGAGCAGGCTTCCTCTGTCTACACTGAGGTAAATCCTCCGTCCTCTTTTATTTTGTTTGGCAGGTTGAGGAAGACTAACAGGCTGGGGCCAGAGACTAAGCAGACCTAGACAATGAACACCAGGCCTGATGCAAGCTTGGTAAACATTATCTCTAAGATACATCAGAAAGTCACACATCCTTCCAAACTCATTTTCATTCAATGACCTTATGTAATTCCAGTGATGTTCTAGAAGGGAGGCAGGATCCTACCCCAAAACAACTTAGTTCTGTGAAGGTTCATTTTCTGAGAGAATGCTTCTTTAAAATACAGTCCAGACACATGAATCAACACTACTCTGATATGCAGTTCTAACTTGGAAGGCACAAATCTTCTATGTGCCTCCGGAACAATAAACTCGCAAGAAGACTTTAAATACTCCACATTTAGGACATGGAAGGTCTACACTGTACTTAAGATGCACTGACTATTTTCATTGCATTCCTTGTTCATTTCAACTTGTCAAAAGACAATTTTGAAAATATCAGGTCCACCAAGGCTATGGCATGAGCTAGACTACTCTTGTAGGTTTGCATGCATGTCTGAATGCTGCCTCACCCTGAATTTATAATAGCAATCTGTAGGAAAATTCAGAGTTCATGGATCTAGGTCTGTAAGGCATTCCACATTATGAAATGTTGGCAGATTCACAAGTCCACCTTTGAAACAACTAATGTGTATTCACACTTCTGTTATATGTACCTGTTGAAGTCATAGCTTGTTAACCTAACATTTCTGCCTTTTAAATGCTTGAATTCAATATTGTCTATGTAAAATTTCTTTTAGAGGAAATTTTTATAGTTTTGTGTAGCGGCTTTTCTTCTGTTCCCTCCTCACCTCACTTCCCAGTTTCTTCGTATATAATTATTTGCTAATCTTTTTTTCTTTATTTTTCAAAGTATGAATGTTTATATATCAGCTGTAGGTTTTATTGTTGCTGAGCTTTACAAAATGTTAAAATGAAACAGTGATAAGAACAAAAACCTCTCTTTTATTCCCATTAAAACTTCTAGAACAGCAGCTGTACCTGGGACAGATTAGACTCACCCTTATAGGTAGGTGGACTCGGAACAATGCATTGGTCCAGGACACTGCTTAGTGTCAGCCCTGCTTTGTATTAGGCTGAGCACTGCATGTACAGTCCAAACTGTAGGATGATGTCACAGCTGAGGCAGGTACAGGATAGAAGGAGGCCTGTCGTTGGAGGAGAAGGAAGGATGGGAGGGAGAGAAGTTTGAAGGAAGAGGAGGAGACTAGGGGGGAGAGGAGGAGACAGGGCGGGGGAGAGGCGCGGAGAAGCCGTGGCAGGACAAGATGGCAGGTGATGTTAAGATTCTGCTCTGTGTATTTACAGGTTGTTATTAATGTTCTCAAGGGACGGATGGTACCGGGCTTTGTATGTTTGAGTGGGCAATTATATCTTACCAATTGGATCTAAGATTATTGTGTTGTGTGTTCTTTTATGTGAGGGTTTAAGTGTAGGAAAGTGTGTGGCTGGGCTGTGTTTCCACCAAGATATCTAGCAGATATCTTGGGGCACCTGAGGTGTAGACCCAGCGAGGTAAAAGACACCGTTACTCTTTATTATTTTCGTATTTTTACAACAACACCAAACCTCAGGTAATATCCAAGCTCACACAATATCAGATGTCAGGACTTTTGTTTCTGTTGTATTTCAGACACTACAGATATTTTGTGGATTCTTTTTGTTTTACAATTTTATACATGAATGCAACAAACAAGCAAAAGGGCTGGACATTTGAGTGACATGGTGTATGTGTCTCTATTACTCCACAGAATAATATATGGGGTCCAAGGCAACAAAATGTAGCAAGATTCAGAGCCAGAGGATAGTGGTTATGCAGATTAACTCTTAGAGTAAGGAGGTTTATATTGTGGTTGATTTGGGAGGGACCAGAGGAGGCAAAGGTGGGGGGATCAAGTGTTCTAAGACATGACTCTTAGGAGTGTGTGCTGCCTTACCAGGTGAGTGTGAAGGGGAGTTTTAGCATGGCTGTTCTCTCTTCAAAACCCTCAACAGATTGCTGTTAAAGGGGAACAAGAATACCTTTGGAAGGGAATAGGGAGGCAAAGTTTAGAACAGAGGCAGAAGGAACACCCATTCAGAGCCTGCCCCACATGTGGTTCATACATGTACAGCCACCAAACTAGATAAGATGGATGAAGTAAAGACGTGCAGGCTGACAGGAACCGGATGTAGATCTCTCCTGAGAGACACAGCCAGAGTACAGCAAATACATAGGCGGATGCCAGCAGCAAACCACTGAACTGAGAATGGGATCCCTATTAAAGGAATCAGAGAAAGGACTGGAAGAGCTTGAAGGGGCTCAAGACCCCATATGAACAACAATGCCAAGCAACCAGAGCTTCCAGGGACTAAGCCACTACCCAAAGATTATACATGGACTGACCCTGGGCTCCAACCTCATAGGTAGCAATGAATAGCCTAGTATGTGCAGCAGTGGAAGGGGAAGCCCTTGGTCCTGCCAAGACTGAACCCCCAGTGAACGTGATTGTTGGGGGGAGGAGAACACTCATATAGAAGGGGAGGGAAAGGGGTTAGGGGAATGTTGGCCTGGAAACCTGGAAAGGGATTAACAATTGAAATGTAAATAACAAATACCCAGTTTAATAAAGATGGAGAAAAAAAGATTTTCTTGTTCTAAACTCTCTGCAAAAGTCTGTACAGAATTAAGCATTAACTGTTGCTTGGCTGTTGAGGTTTCAAAAGTGAATTTTTTAATTTATAAAGCATCGAGCATTTTTGTCTATAATTTATCAATGATTTCTCAGCTTACTCCCCTGTGACAGAAACTATGCTTTCTGTAAAACTGCAGAAATCTGTCTCATGGTCTCGTTTATCATAGGGAACATTTGGTGTGAGCTTAGGAAGAGTTATGGTTGGCTGTTGTTAAGTGGAATGTTCTATAGATACGAAGTAGATCAGGCTTCCACAGATGCTGGACACATCTGCTTTTATTTTTGTTTTCAGTTACAAATTTACCTATGAATTTTTGATATTCCTTGTTGATTTCTGTCATTTTTCACTCTCACAGTGTCTGTGGTATTTTGTTGTCACAGCCATACTCATCTATTGTTATGTTTTTCTTTTCTGAGAACTGGTCTCTTTAATATGAAATTCTCCGATCTGATCCTCTTCAGTCCTTCAGTTTGTTTGCTGAGCCCACTTTGTATGAGTGTAGTAGAACTGCTCCATCTTCCTTGGTACTGGTTAACATATATATATATATCTTTCTCAGACTCTTTACTTTGGCCTACCTGAATGGTTATAAGTAAACTGTTCCTTCCATACAGTGTATTGTCAGCTCTAGTTTTATGTTTTCTTTTTGATGCATCTGATGATTTCCTTGTTGCCCCCTCTGTTGTCAGGACAATTATCCTTCAGGTGATTATTTTTTTCTGTTGGATCTTTGTCTTCTTTGTAGACAATTTCTCTTCACTGCTTTGTCTTGTTCATTTTCCCTTATAGCTTTTTCTGCCTTCCTAGTCAAATGACTTTTCTTAGAATTTTATTTAGTTCCTCATGTTTGCCATAGATCTTCCTTTTTCTTTGCTTTTTTGAATTTCTGATTGGTTATTTTACTTATTTGTATTTCAAATGTTATAACCCTTCTCTGTTTACTTTCTGCCAACTCCCTACTCCTCCTCCCTCCTCATGCTTTTGTGAGGGTTCTACCCTACCCAACCCCACACTCCTTGCCTCACCACCCTAGCCTTCCCCTACTATGGCGCATCAAGCCTTGACAGGACCAAGGGTCTCTCCACCTATTGATGCCAGATAAGGCCATCCTCTGCTAGATATCCAGCTGGAGCCATGGGTCCTTCCATGTGTATTTCTGGTTGGTGGTTTAGTCCTTGGGAGCTCTGGGGGAGTCTGGATGATTGACATTGTTGCTCTTATTATGGTTGCAAACCCCTTCCGCTCCTTCAGCCCTTCACCTAACTCCTCCATTGGGTCCCTATGCTCTATCTGTGGTTGGCTGTAAGCATCTGCATCTGTATTGGTCAGATTCTGGCAGAGCCTCTCAGGAGCCAGTTATATCAAGTTCCTGTCAGCAAGCACTTCTTGGAATCAGCACTAGTGCCTGGGTTTGGTTTCTGCAAATGAGATGGATCCCCAGGTGGGGCAGTCTCTGGATGGCCTTTCCTTCAGTCTCTGCTCTACTCTTTATCCTGTGTTTCCTTTAGACAGGAGCAATTCTGGGTTAATATTTTTGAGATGAGGAGTGGCCCCATTCCTTAGCTGGGGGCCATGTCTAACCTCTGTATATGGTCTCTACAGTTTCTCCTTCCCCTTTGTTGGTTATTTCAGCTAAAGTCATCACTGTTGAGTCCTGGGAGCCTCTTGCTTTCCTGGCATCTGGAACTTTCTCGAGGCTACCCCTAGTTCACCATCACCCTTTGCTATACACCTCTGTTCAATTTCCTAACCCTCAGTACATCTCTGGACTAGACAATTTTGCCCTAGATTTTTTTAAAGTGCACATATAACTAATCTAAGTCCATTTTCAAATAAAATCAAGGCAATTCAAATGTAGTGTAGGCCCTCATTACAGGACATTCCTGATTCCTCTTCTATATATTATATTGCTTGGTAGTCAACTCATGCTGCTAGTTTAGATGGACCTGGTAGTTTCGATGATAGAACTGTATTTATCTAAATTCTGGAGATTAAAAAAATCAAGATTAAAATGTTATTTGGATTGTTTCCTGGTGATTATTGTTTTCTTGTATACTACCAAGTATTATAGAGCAATATAATTTCTGAATAGTATGGCTAAATGTTGAAATTTTTATGTGTGTCTATTTTCTTTAAATATTTTTAAAATGTAATAAATATATGTGTAAGAATCAAAGCTTTCTGGGCTGTTATGGTACACGCCTGTAATCCCAGGACTCAGGAGGCAAAGGCAGGCAAATCTCTGAGTTCAAGGCCTGCATGGTCTACAGAGTTCTGGAATTCCCAAGGTTATACAGAGAAACTCTGCCTCAGGGGAGAAAAAAAATCACATCTTGTTTAGTGCATTAAACATGTTTGTATGTGTTGTAATAGCTGACTGCCATTTGAAATGCAAAGTTACAAAATCTATCAAGGGTACTGCTGACTCTGCTGGAGTTCTGTTACCCTTTCTCAGGGTTGAACAAGTCTGGATTGAAATACTGGTAATCTAAGGCACCAGGGTCATTTGAATTAGCTTATCCTGCTAGTAATAGACAGTCTAGATGGCTGGTCAATGACAGCTGTAGTCATTACCACAGGGGAGCAGCTCACTTTTCCTCATTTTAAAGGTTTTGCTCATATTAAAGTTATGAATTTCATGTTAAAAAGAAACATAAATCATTGTGACACGGCTCAGGAGACTGCCACAAATTCTGTTCATGACACTACTGCATGAGTTGGAGATCTTTTGAAATGAATTAAAGGTGCTGATTTCTAAGCTTTCATTCCTGAATGGGAACTAAAAGCAGTTTTAGAAAGAAAAGCCCTTGGAGATCTATGCCAACATCACAAGGTGCTGACATCTTAATATTACAAAAAACATGTTTCAACTATATTAATGATTTACAAGCATATACATATATACACATATACACATATACACATATACACATACACACATGCACACATATATACATATACACAAATGCACATATACACATACACACAGATATATAAATTACACATACAGACACACATATACATAAAACAGCGTTAACAGCTAGATGTACATGCACACATCTCTTCTTGAAGATGTGTAGGATAATTAAATTTTAAAGTGATTACTATCATGCTCAAATTTGTTACACTTTCTGCTTCATTTTTGGTGATTCCAGTGAAGAGATTTGGTAAATAAAATATAATTTTCAGAGTGATCCTATATTAAAATCTAATTTACTCGAGGCAGTGTGCTAGGTAGTGCTTATGACATATGTCCTGAATATTTTACAAGTCAAAATGGGTAGTTTTCTTTTGACTGAATTGCCAATGTATTCACATGATTATGTCAAATGTAAGATGTACTTTTCTCTTGAAAACCAAGATCCTATTATACAATGGATAAATACTAGTAATTCAAATCTAAGTCAACTAGTGACTAAACTTTAGCTATGTAGGCTTTGTCTGAAACTTTACAATTTTTGGATTGTCTCAAATTTTAATAATCCCACTGAAATTTTATTGGCAAGCATATGTCCCTTATTTTATGACTTTGGTTGTAGATACACTTTTGAAAAATATTGTCTTACAGATAAAAAAATAAAATCACTGATGGGTAAAGTCACTCTGTTTTATGGCTGTAATAACCAAGAACTTATGACTAAGTTCATGCATGCATATGGCCACCTTCCACCTAAAAATTCAGGATGAACAAGCTGTTCATTGCAGAGACCAGCATTCCATCATTCCCAGGCTTGGCAAAAAGAAGTTCCCCAAAGAAACACGAAGCATCTTGTTTGCCCAGTTCTAGAATTATGTTTGACTGGTATTATTTCTCAAAGTCACATCTTAATTTGTTTCCTGGGCATCGTTGAGAGTGGTTCCATGCATTTCAGCTCTAGAAGCTCCAGAAGTGGATCTTCCAGGAATGCAAACACTGGAGAAGACTTTCGCAAATGGTAGTAAATGAAAGTGTCTGCCAGAGTTAAAGATTAGAGAGGGAAAATAATCTCCAATGAATTTGTCCTCTTATTGCACACAAAGATGTTTGAAATAGTGACGTGGCTTGTTCATTGCTTATTCTATACTCAATAGAAGTTTATATTACAATCACTTTAATTTAAAGCAACGTTTATTGGGTTTAAATAAAGTCATATATAAACACAGTGGAGCAAAAGATTATCACTGTCTGAATTTATTACAATGCATAGTATAAAAAGATTTCAGCTAAGTACTGACTTTAAATATATATTAAGGTAAAAAGGAGCAGTTTGGAGGCTAATGGACAACATGAAATATTCTTTTTGCAATAGTGTAGAAGTAAATATTGCCAAAGTACAAGATATGTCTGAATAAATGTATCTTCACGATGGCCATCATTTTGTTTAATGAGTGTACACTATTTTTGTTAAAAAGCTACACCAAAATGTTTTTGTTGAGTAGGTGGTACATGGTTATATAAATTTGAAAAGGATTTTTACATGTGGGGGCAGCTAATGGCAGCATGGCATTAGAATAGCCGATCATTGTTCTCGAAACTTTTCTATCATGGTGGCACTAAAGCATCAATTTAATAGGCAGTTAAAACATATTTTGGAAAACAGAAACCTTTAAAATGCTGGAATCATCTAGCAAGTAGTTTAGACAAATAATATTGTTTGAGAGTTCATTTCTTATAAACTTTTAATTTTCATATTTGTTTATTGTTTTGTAGTCATGATCAATTGGCCATTTTGTAGATGATAACTTAAATTTCAGAGTCTATGGATTGAAAGATATGGGATTACTAAGGATTTCTAAACAGAACAATTTTGCTGTTACTATTGTTTTCTGTGATGTATTCTCTTTTTCCTGTAAGTGTGCCAGGTAGTATCTTAGGAGACTAGAGCACATGCTAGAGATGAAACCCGAAGGCAGCCACTTAGGGTTTACCATTCTTCAGTTTTAAATTCTGGAATATTTTATTCAATCGTTATAAGCTTTAGTGTGTTCACATGTGGATAATTATACTCACTCAAAGCTTTTCTTATTTTTCTTTTCTTTCTTTTTTCTTTCTTTTTATTGGATATTTTATTTATTTACATTTCAAATGTTGTCCCCTTTCCCAGTTTCCCCTCCATAAATCCCCTATCCCATCCCCTCCCTCCCGCTTCTATGAGGGTGCTCCCACAACCTCCCATCACTTCCACCTCACAGCCCTGGTGCTCACCTACACTGGGGAACTAAGCCTTCAGAGGAACAAGGGCCTTTTCACCCACTGGTACCAGATAAGGCCAACCTCTGCTAAGTATGCAGCTAGAGTCACGCAAAACCTTTCTCTCCTTCAATCCTTTCTCTGACTCCTCTGTTGGAGAATCTATGCTCAGTCAATGGTTGGCTGAGAGAATTAGCCACGGTATTTGTCAGGTTCTGGCAGAGACTCTCAGGAGATAACTATATCAGGCTTCTGTCAGCAAGCACTTCTTGGCATCCACAATAGTGTTTGGGTTTGGTGACAGTATATGGGATGGATCGCCAGATTGAGCAGACTCTGGATGGCCTTTCCTTCAGTCCCTGCTCCACATTTTGTCCCTGTATTTTCTTTAGATAGGAACAATTCTGGGTTTAAAATTTGGAGAAGAGTGGGTGGCCTCATCCTCAAACAAGGGCCCTTACCTAACCTCTAGATATTATCTCTTCAGGTTCTCCATCACCTTTGTTGGGCATTTCAGTTAATCTCATCCCTGCCTGGTCCTGGTATATGAGACTTTCTGGTGATTACCCCAGTTCCCCATTGCCCATTGCTTAATCTCTCTGTTCAATTTTCTGACCTTCTGTATATCATCCCTGTCTCCTCTCATACCTGATTCTGCCACCCTTTTCCCTCCCTCTCCTTTCTTCCTCCCAAGTCCCTTTCACCCTTTAAGAAGGACTGAGGCATTCACACTTTGCTCTTCCTTCTTGAGCTTAATATGGTTTGTGAATTGTATCATGGGTATTCTGAGTTTTTGCCTAATATCCACTTATCATTGAGTACATACCATGTGTGTTCTTTTGTGACTGGGATGCCTCACTCAGGATATTTTCTAGTTCTATCCCTTTGCCTAAGAATTTCATGAAGTCACTGTTTTTAATAGCAGAGTAGTACTCCATTGTGTAAATATACCAACTTTTCTGTATCCATTCCTCTGTTGAGGGACATCTGGATTATTTCCAGCTATTGGTTATCATAAATAATGCTACTACGAACATGGTGGAGTATTTGTATTATGGAATCTGGAATATGTTGGAGCAACTTTTAGGTTTCTGGTCAGGAGTGGTATAGCTGGGTCCTCAGGTAGTATTAGGTCCAATTTCCTGAGGAACTGCCTGACAGATTTCCAGAGTGGTAGTACCATTTACAATCCCAAAAATCATGGAGGAGTGTTCCTCTTTCTCCACATCTTCACCAGCATCTGCTGTCACCAGGTTTTTTATCTTAGCCATTCTGAAGGAGGGATATGCAATAATGTAATAACAAGTAAAGTCATTTTTTAATGCATATGAGACTCAAGTCACTGAATCCTATCTACAAGACACAATTCCCAAAGAATTTAGAATGCTGAGTTTTTATGTAATACGAGTCACATACTACCCATTTAAAACTGAAGAAACTGATCTTATTTGCCCTCATGGGAAAGAATGGGAAGACAATACAATACACTGATTCTTTGGCTTTAGCTGGCTTTAATTAGCTTTTATTTGAGGACCTATAGATAACTACAGTATATAGTTTGTACATTGATTAAGAGGCAATGAAGATTTGTGACTCTCTTCTGATATGAAGCTTTCTTAAAATGAGAGTTAATACAGATATTGGTAGCTCTAGAAAATTCTTTGACAATTTTCATTTTACCTATGCTATGAAAACTGGGTCTGGTGTGTAAGTCTCATTAGAAAAAATGGAATGTCTATGTAATGAAAAGATAACCATAAAGACTGTGTTACCTGGCTGGAATGTGGCAAAGCCAAACATTAGATAGAGGTTAGGAAACTCCACAGAAGAGGAAGAGGAAAGATTGCAGGAGCAAGAGAGGTAGAGGACATCTGGTGAACACAGCCCACAGAAACAAATAAGGAAGGTTTATAGGGGTTCACAGAGATTGAGGTGCCAACCATGGAGCCTGCTTTGATCTCTGCTGGATCCTCTGTATATGCCCTGTGGTTCTTTAGTTTAGTTTTTGTTGGGTTCCTAACAATGGGAGTTGGGGTGTCTCTGACTCATTTGCCTATTTTGAGACCTTTTCCTTCCTACTAGATTGCCTCATGCCCCTTTGACATGAAGGCACATGTCTAGTCCTATTGAATCTTGTTATGCCTAGTTAAGTTGATACCACTGGGAGGTCTGCTTTTCTATGAAAGAAAATGGGAGGCTAGAAGATCTGTGGAGATGGTGGGTAGGAGGGGACTGGAAGAAGGGTAGGGAGGAGAGGCTTCAGTTGGAATAAAATGTATAAGAGTATAAAAAATAAGATAAAATAAAAATAAAAAACCGTACCTTTCAAGAGTCTGGGTGTAGTCTTGACCTCCAACATGATAGATACACTGCCTATTATATTCGTATGGCTTAGGGCTTATTTCCAGGTAGATTACTTGATAATCTTTGTTTTCTTTTTCTCATGTTCTATGAAGAATGATGTTCTGCCATGCATATTGTTATATCCAAGTAACAAATGTAGGCTTTGGTATAAAAAAAAACATGTATAAATTTTGCATTTTCTACTAGGTCATGTAACTTTAATATTGACTAAGCTATTTAAATTCACAAAACCTTGGTTTGAATATCTTTCAAAGAACAAAGAGTAAAAGTAACATAATGCTATCACCCTGTGAATTTCTCTGTAGAGAAGTAAGCTAATTCACGCAAATAATTGGAATATAGTCTTAAGAAATAGTTAAGTAGTTATTGAATATGAATTACATTGAGATTATCACTGTATAAAAGTGATGCCTATTCTCAATGGGGAGAAGTATCCACAGATCTTAAATTTTAGCATAATAATCAGTCTCTTTTCTTTTGTAATTTATGTGGTAAATAACTTAAATATATTCAGACAATAAATGTTCAAAGTCCTTAGTGATCAGAGAAATGCAAATCAAAATGACCCTGAGATTCCACCTTATATCAATCAGAATGGCTAAGATCAAAGCCTCAGGTGAAAACACATGTTGACAAGGATGTGGAAAAAGAAGAACACTCCTCCATTGCTTGTGGGATTGCAAACTGGTACAACCACTTTGGAAATCAATTAGGAAGTTCCTCAGAAAATTGGAAATAGATCTATGTGAAGACCTAGCAATACCACTCTTGGGAATATACACAAAAAATGTCCCACCATGTCACAAGGACACGTGTTCCACTATAGCATGCCTTATTTCTGATAGCCAGAAGCTGGAAACAACCCAGATGTCCTTCAACAGCGGAATGGATACAGAAAATGTGGCACAATTACATGATGGAGTATTATCAGCTATTAAGAATCAGGACATGCTGAATTTTGCAGGCAAATGAATGAAACTAGAAAATAAAATCCTGAGTGAGTCACTCAGAACCAAAAGTACATGCATGGTATATACTCAGTAATACGTCGATATGAGCTTAAAATGTACAGAATATCCAGGATACAATCCACAGAATTCAAGAAAGTTAACAAGCTGAAGAGTGAGGATACTTCAATCCTTCTTGGGAGGGAGAAGAAAGCCATCATGGGAGAAGAGGGAGTGAGGGACCTGGGTGGGAGAGGAGACAGGGAATTGAAAAGGGGATCTTTTTTGATCTGGTATTGGGTGGAAGAATAACACTGAAGCCCTGAGGACGAGAAGAAAAAAATGGAAACAGGGAACCTCGGGAAGTATGAGGTTGGGAAGTCCCTCCAGAATGTACCAGAGACCTGGGAGGTTAGAGAATCTCAGGACTCAAAGAAGGGGGACCCTAGATGAAATACCCTACAGTAGGGAGAGGGAACTTGTAGAGCCCCACTCCAACAGAAACTCAGGGCATCAAGTGAGGTATAAAGTTGCTATCCCATAGTCAAAACTCTGACCCATAATTGTTTCTCTCTGAAGGGAGTACAAGGATGGAAATGGAGAAAAGCCTGAGGAAAAGAAGGTCCAGTGAAAGGCACAAAGGGGGATTCGGCTCAAGAGGAGGCCCCAACACTTGTCATCATTACTGAGGCTATGGAGCGCTCACAGAAAAAGGACTTAGCATGACTGCACTCTGAAAGACCCAACAAGGAGCTGAAAGAGTCAAATGCACAAATGCACGTATTTGCACCCAACCAATGACCAGAAGCTGCAAACCCCTGCTGTTGAATTAGGGAAAAACTGGAAGAAGCTGAGTAGGAGGTAACCCTGTAAGAGGAGTAGCAGTCTTAATTAACCTGGACCCCAAGATCTCTCAGATACTGGATCACCAACCAGTCAGCATACACCAGCTGATATGAGGCCCCCAACACATAAACAGTAGAGTCAGTAGAGACTGCTGGGTCTGTGTTCAGTCAGAGAAGATGCACCTAACCCTTAAGAGACTGGAGGCCCCAGGGAGTTTAGAGTTCTGGTAGGGTGGGTGGGGAGGGAATATCCTCTTAGAGACAGGGATGCGGGGAGAAGGTATAGGATGTGGAACAGTCAGAGGGTAGACCAGGAGGGGAATAAAATCTGGAGTGTAAAATACATACATACATACATACATACATACATACATACATACATACTCACAGGAGGAAATGCGGAGGCAAAGTGTATAGCAGAGACTGAAGGAAAGGCCTTACAGAGAGAGACTGCCACACCTGGGGATCCATCCCACCGTCACCAAACCAAGACTCTATTGAGGATGCTAAGAAGTGCATGCTGACAGGAGCCTGATATAACTGTCTCCTGAGAAGCTCTGCAGAGCCTGAAAGATACAGAGGTGAATGCTCGCAGCCAACCATTGGACTGAGAACATAGTTCCCAGTGGAAGAGATAGAGAAAAGACTGAAGGTGCTGAAGGGGTTTGCAACCCCATAAGAAAAACATTATCAACCAACCAGACCCCCCCCCCCAGAGCTCCCAGGGACTAAACCACCAACCAAAGAGTACAGATGAAGGGCCCCATGGCTCCCACCACATATACAACAAAAGATGGCATTGTCTGGCGTCAATAGAAACCCTGGGTCCTATGAAGGCTAGTTTCCTTGGTGTAGGGGAATGTCAGGAGGTAGGAGTGGGTGAGTGGGGGTGGTAGCATCCTCATAGAAGCAGAAGAAAGGGGATTGGAAAGGGAGAACTGAGAAAGGGAATATCATTTGAAATGTAAATACATAACGTATGCAATAAAAATGCTAAAAATGAAAGTACATCTTAATATTTTATACTTATGTATTTTATAATATAGCATGAGAACATTAAAGACAGCATTTATAAAAATGGTAAGAAAAACTTATTCTTCTTGATCTGACTATGAAGCTATAAACCTAATTCATAAGATTTCTGAAAACATTTCTTCTTAGTTCATCCAGGTTGGGAGGTATTCGTTGAGATTTTTGAAGTTTTAAGAGTCCATACCTTTGATGTTAATTTCACTTAAAAGTCACATCTTGGTGTCAGGCCTCAATCTGATTAGGAGTAAAAAAACTCCTAATTTATTGTTAATCAAGATTCTGCCCCAAATCCAAATGTTCCTCCCCCCCCACCTCTCTCTTTCTCTATCTCTGTCTATCTGTCTGTGTGTGTGTCTTTGTGTGTGTAATTACAAGAAAATATATTTCAGTAGAGACATTCAGATAATAAGAGAATTTAATTCTGCATTTTAACACAATGACGAATTTCATTATTCTTTCTACCACTAAATGCCATTCTTTAGTTGTTCACAGACATAAAGTAACAACTAACTCTATTTATTTTATGTCTTCAGTCACATTGTTTCCATCAAGAATCATGTCACCATTCACTACCACATCCAGTGTTGGCTAAGTTTCTGCCATAGCACTACGCCACTACTTAAGACCAAATATATTTGGATTACATAGTACTAGACAACAAATACCCATTGTTTGTACTATAAAACAGTTTATTAAATTTCCTTATTATCCTATTCTTTGACTAGAATCATCTGGTTAATTCTTCTCAAGATCTTACCCATACATTCAACCAGCAAAACTCATCTGATAACTTCATTAGAGTGCACATTCAGGACAATCCACTAAAATGATTGACAGTTGATATTCTTGAAAGGTAAATGAGACCTGTTGACTGAAAAATGGTTTTTCCATGTAAACTTATCCTGCTCTAGCATGTCAATTGTGTTCTGAGAGAATATAAGAAAGGATAGACGTAAAGGATGCCAGGAATGTTAAAGGGGGGAGTTTCAATTTTCCTCTGTTTTATTAGTCAAAATAATTATAGGCCCTATTCATATTCAAGTGATGAAAGTTAACTTTACAGTTTGTCTTGAAAAATGGCATCATCATTTTGGAAAAGATCACCACGACTGTCAAATTTTGTTGGAATTGTCTTTGGAGAATGCTGTCTTCTGATATGGTGAGTAGGTCCATCTACAAGCTTCTTGGTGTCATACTTCCCTGGTTGTCTTCGTTTCTTAGCCTCTTTTGTCACATCCTTCTTTCTCTTCTTGTTGTCCCAAAGTTGTTTTGTCAAAAGCTGGCACTACTGCCAAATAGTAGGATGGGGGCTCTAGTCACTGACGATGAACACTGCTTCCTCTTTTGTCTCACCTGATACTTTTTCTCGTGTTGGTATATGTCATCTCCATAGAGTTGTAAATTTTAATGTTTTCATGGCTTAGGAGAAATAGATCATTACATTTTCTTCGGCTTAGACTACTAGACTAGAGCAAATGAGGCAAAGGACTGTCCCATATGTTCCATGTCAGAACACTCACATCATTAGTGCACCGCATAATGGTGTGAGACCAAGAGTCAAGTTATAATTAATGTACTCCTTTGGTTCCTTTACTCCCTGGTGTGTTTTCCTCTGTGTGATTCCTCTTGGGAAATACTGTGACAGCTAAGTCAGGACCCAGGTTAATGTAGATTTCTGGTAAAGGCAGGTGAGATCTTATGAATATCATATGAATAATTCACATCACTAGAAAAAAATTAGTGTGAAGCCGAACAAAATGAGAACATTCTGTGCTCTGGACAAAATCATTGCCCTTTCTGATGGTCTTTCTACAGGAAGCTTGAAAACTATAAATTGTCAACCCCCATCTTTAAAGAAATTGGAAAAGATAGTTGATATTTTATAGATTAAAATCTACTCAGAAAATGTAACAAGAAATGAATCACGAATTTTTAAGTGCAATGTTAGAAGTAAGCAGAGAATAGAACATTAGGAAAATAAGTTTTCGGTTGTGCTTCAGCTGTAGCGTACTTGCCAGGAAAATTAATTCCTTTAAATAAAAGACAAAATTAAGTTGGCTTAGCGGTTAAGGATAATGACTGCTCTTCCAGAGGAGCTGGGTTCAAATCCCAGCACCCACATAGTGGCTCACAAATGTCTGTAACTCTAATATCTGATACTCTCACATGGTCATGCATGTACCCAAAACACCAATGCACATAAAGTAAAGGTAATATATTTGAAATTGATGATGATGAGGGGACATGGCAAATGCCTATTAGCCTATACAAGGCTAATAAATCTGCATTAAATCTATAGTCAAATAGAAGATGAAAAAAAAAGAAAGAAAGAACTTGGAGAGATGGTAGAAACTAAATACAACTGGCCAAGGATTCACACATACAAACTAATCTCATTTCATTATTGTCTTTACATAATTGGTGAGCACCTAGCATGTCAGGCACCATGCAGTTTCATTGGAACATAACATCACAGTAAATTTTGTCCCTTTCTGGAATAAATGAGAGCTTAGCAAACGTGTCAGCAAATTAGGCAGCTGCAATATAATATGATTACTTTTCTGATCAAGAAAGACAGATAGCTGCGGGTGGCCAATTGTTTTATTCATAATAAAGTCAGAAATGTTATGTGAGTAGCAAACTGAAAGTAGAAGTTATATGGAGTTACAAGTGGAGTAAATACCATCTCTGTATCCAATTAGAACCAAGCACAATACACAGCAGGGTACTTTCAAAGCAATGTGAGGATTCTGGTTGTGTGTGGTGGCTCATTCCTGTAGTCCCAAAACTCAGGAGGCAGGAGGGAGCATGTAGACTTCAAGGCCGTGCTTGATCACATAGCAAGTTTGAGACCAACCTGGGCTACGTGGAAGCTGTCTCAAAAAAAAGCCAAGAAAATAAAACCACCAAAATAACAACGAAGGTATTAAAAACTAATCTATGACACATTGGTTAAATTTAGAGTAAAAAGTTGCAAGCTGAGTCTGGCCAAGAAGGATGAACCAATGGCAAGGCACAGTGTGTGTTTGTCAATTTGACTCTGGATACTTCACAAGGCTTTCCCACAAGTGTAGCAGTACCCTTTATTTGCCCGATGTAATTGTGGTCTCTGAGCCTCAGTCTTCCAATCTGAGCTTAGTACAACTATCCAGGTAACTGTTTCCTCTTATCTGCACTGCTCATCAAGTAGCTTTCCATCCTCTCATGAGACGTAGGCATACACTCTTCTATCAAATCTTTCTCTGATTCCTTACTTTGTCTTCCATCCAATTAGACATCACTTTCCAACATATGGGCTTGATTTTACTAACTACCTTTACCTACATTGTTTGGGATTAAAGGCCATGTATGTATTCTGGGTGTGTATGTATCTAGCTAGAAGTAATAACGTATATAAGGGTGAGCTATATCACAACTAGAAACATTTTTTCAGTAAAGAATACAATTTTGAGGTAAACTGTGATCAAATATCCCATACCACACAAGATTTTGAGAGCTTTGTGATATATACATATATATGCATATATATGTACGTACACATATATAGATATACATATGTATATAATTTACTTGTTTTTTAGTGGATGTCTATATGTGTTTGGTCTATAACCAGGATATTCATTTTATCTGTGAACCACCATGTACATTCAGTGATCACGGAGGCCAGGAGAGGAACTTGGGTCTCTTGGAACAGGAGTTAGAGACTCCAATACATTGAGGAATGGGGACTGACCTCTTCAGGTCCTCTCAAGATCAGCAAGTGCTCTTAACTACAGAGCCCTCTCTCCAGACATGGCTACTTACTTTATCAGTAGAACTCATATGTTTGGACCTATGGACACCCTGAGTATATTTGGTTGAAATAAATTCTTAATATTTACTTTTCCTAATCTGCTTTAAGTTTTAACATTTCTCTCTCTCTCTCTCTCTCTCTCTCTCTCTCTTTCTCTCTCTCTCTCTCTCTCTGACACATACACACACATTGTTTTCTGTGAGAAATTTCAACCTTCTATTTCTCACCTTTTAACTGAATATAATGTTGTACATCTTATTTTATCACACATTATAATAAAATACTTACTGCATGTGGGGAAGCAGTATCATAGCTTAACATACACTAGAATAATGTGATAAAAATAGATGATATATTTACTGTCCTTAAAATGATTAAGAGCTTACAAATGAGAAAAACCAAACAGATCAGAGTTACTTACCTAAAGTTACACAGCTAGGGTACAATAGAATTATGTTCCAACTTTACTCATATATCTGAGCCATATTCATAGCATTGCTTTCACAAGCTTACCTAGGATCTGGGAGGATCCTTCTCAGTAGGTAAAGTAGCCAATCAGTCTAGCACATTATTGAACTCCAGGCTCAGGGAGAGACCCTGTTTTAAAAAGTGAGATGGAGAGAGGAGAGGAAGAAAGCACATATCATCTTCTAACCTACACATCTGCATGCATACACTCACGTGCACACACACGCACACACACACACATTTGTACACAACACAAAGCACACACATATTGCACGTATACACACACAAACTACACACACACACACACACACATACATACATACAGAGAGAGAGAGAGAAAGAGAGAGAGAGAGACTCATGCATGTGCATGCATGCATGCATGCAAACTCAAATACCTTGTTATTCAACGTGATAATTATCAGGTGTGATAGTGCATGGCTGTAATTCCAGAACTGAGGCAGCAGGATTTTGAATTGGAAATCAGCAAGGAATAAGAAAATGTTCTCAACAACAGCAATAGCAGTGGCAACAAAAATCACCACCACCACCACCACCACCAGCAGCAGCACCAGCACCAGCACCAGCACCAGCACCACCAGCACCAGCACCACCAGCACCACCACCACCAGCACCACCACCACCACCACCACAACAACAACAACAACAACATCACAACTAACCTTGACAGGAAAAGCCAGAGAAGATAAGAGAGAAACCGTGTGTGATAGAATCAACATTTGAGGGGGTTAAGACTAGAAGTATAATGCTTCCATAATAATTCTCTCACAATCATCACTGTAAGCATAACAAAATGTTAAATAGGATGTTATATATTCTATAAGCATAGAGGTAAAAAAATCATGTCCCATTTTAAACCATAGTTCCACAACAGATTTTTCTATAACTCTTATATCCCAAAAGGCATTACTCTGAGATAAAGGCAACAGAGTGTAGTTAGAGATATCTCAGAATTTTGAATACAGACCACATAAACATTTTGTATGACCTTTCAATAATAAAAAGTGGAAATTATATCACTAAGAATTACTAAGTTTTACTAAGAATTGCCTCATAGACTCCTATGTTTGACATTTGGTTCCCAGTTAGTGAAACTGTATGAAAGGAAAAAAAGGTGTGGCCTTGTCAGAGATGTGTTCCTAGGGGGCTTTGAAGTGTCTATCTCTGCCTTCAACTTGCTTTCTTTTATACTTTGACTTGGTCATGGTTCTTTATCACAGTAACAGGAGAGAAACTAAGAAAAATCACTAATTTGACAACAAAGATGTTGTAGAATCCTATTGCTGAGTATGACAAGGCCATTATAATCTCAAAATCATAATAGCTATGATTATCTATACATGATCATCATAAGATCTTGCATAATAATAATAGAACTTGTATATGAAAGCTAAAAATAATATTCTTTAATTTCTGCCTGATTTAAGGACAGTTTTACATAGATCCATGTATGAATGTCAGCAATAACTTATTAGAGAATTAAATAGCAGATTACTTATAGAACTTCAGCCTATGAGGGGTATGAAGAAAACTTCAGTTCTATGTATGTTACATACTGATTTCAGGAAAGGAAGAGTGGGGAGGAGATGAAGCATTAGTGGGGCATTCATTATAAATTCGAGTGCTAATGAATTAACAAGTTGGTTAAAGGTGGTTCCAAGCACTTATATAGAGCCAGAGAAAAATTATTACAAATAAAACATAAATTTTAATACATGATACCAGAGAACTAAATGGTATAATTTAGTAAAATATGATCACGTAGAAACTAATGTATACAGCTTTGATAATAACAGCTTATGATGAAGCACAAACAGTAAATTAGGTAACAAAGAAGGTTTCACAAGGACAATAGTTCAAAGTTAATAGGATTTGATTAAATGATTTATGAGGCCCACATTGAGAATGAAGAGGTAAACTCTAATTTAGCTTTGAATTTTTAACATTTTCCTATTAATCTTGTATTTTAGAATTAAAACCTAAACAATGAAAATAACTTCTGTGTGAGTAGTGAAGCAGTAGGTAGAAGTGGTCCTTAATAGTCCAATCAGTACTATAAAAGCTGGAAACTAAAATATTAATTTAATTTGCAAACAGTAAAGCAAAAACAACACAAAATTTGAAAATTCATAAAAAGTATTAAGTTCCATAGAAATGCTAGGAATAAAACATGATATTTAAATGTGCATAGATTAAATTTCTCGTCATGAAAACAGAGTTTGTGTATTGGTGATACACATGACACAACTAATCACAAAGGTTAAAAATAAAAATATTTCCACCAAATTCTAATAAAAGAGGGATATCTTTGTTTATAAGCGTTATATTTTAAGATACAGGGTTGTGAAAACAATCATAGTTTTTGCTGTTTCTGTTTGAAAGTTTTTTGCTATATAGACTTGGTTGGTCTGAAACACACTATATAGACTTGAACTCACAAGGATCCACCTTCCATGAAGTCCTGAATGCTGGGTAAAGAAATGTACTACCTCGCCTAGTATGTTGTGAGTTGGCAACCCCTTTACCCAGTTGCTGGGATCTTCTGCAGGAGCAACACACACTCTTGTATTTCCTGAGTCGTCTCTCCTGCTCCCTGTCTGTACATGATTTATTTCTGAGTTTTAGCCTCAAGGAACAACTTTAAACAGCAGATGTGTTTGATATGCCACGCACAACCTCATGGTGTTATTTTTCTCATGCTTTCCATTTCTGAGATATGCTTTATTTTTAATATGGTCATTTTAGCATTTCACTGTTTCAATATTATAGCTATTATTCAGAAAGGTAATCCTAACTTTAAAGGTACCATTATAATATTGAGGTTTGATAAGTTATTATGCGTTAAAACACCGGATAGTCTATTAATATTTACTGATATAAAACCCTGTCCATTAAGTTTTCTGTGGAGTCTTAGTTTTTAGGAAGATAGTGATTTTAGGAAGATAATTGAAATTAGATATGGCAAATAAAAATACTATATAATATGCCAAAATCCCATAAGTATTGTGGGGAAATATTAAAGAATAAGACACCAAGCAGGGATAAAGTGATGCAGTTTGTAATAACAGTATGTGTTCATTTCCTCTCTGAGATAGTGACATTTGAGCAAATCCCTGAAGGTTTGACGCTAGTGGTCCTCTGAAACATGTCTGGGCACAGTCACTGCTACCCTTGTAGGAGGTTGTGCCCCATGTACAGGGAACAATGATGGAGAAAGCTTGAGGGTACAGCAAAACTGGAGAAAAGTTTTCAACATAGCTGGAGTTAGCAGGGTTTGTAAATAAGCACAAAAAACATCACGGCCTCGTAAAGACAGACTTTCTTTTTTACATTCATAAAGGACTGGAGGAACTGGAGAGAAAGCTCAGAGGTCTTGGATTCAATTCTAGGCAACCATAGGATGGCTCACAACCATCTGTAATGGGATCTGTGCCCTCGGAGGAACTGAGAATGATGAGGTGCGTGAGGAACCACATTTTCCTCTTCCTTCTCCCAGATCTCCGCCCACTGGCCAACAAAAAGGTAATTTTCAAAGAGCACCACCATCATCCTCCTCCTTTTTTTGCTCTTCCCCCTTTTTTATCTCCTGTTCTTTCCCTCCTTCTTTTCAACATTGAATAGTTGATTGATGTGTGTGTGTGTGTGTGTGTGTGTGTGTGTGTGTGTGTGTGTGTGTGTGTGTGTGTAAATGTTCACATCTCAGGACAGCTATCTAGCATTGTTTTTTTTTTTTTCCTGCTACCATATGGATTCTAGGGGTTGGAATCAGGTACCTTTATTCAGAAAGGTTGATAATCAGTCCTTTATTTCTAACATATATCACCTTAAGGTTGATTATTGGAATTATGTAAAAGTGATCAATGCATTTATCAGCTTTCACTAGGGGAACTTCTTGCAGTAGATGGTTATTAACACAGGCCAACAACTAAATGCCATATAGAGAGTGAGAGAAAAAATTGCACAGAGATGAGTGGGCGGAGGGGTAAAATTGGTAGAGGAAAGAATATAATCACAATATATTGTGTGAAATTCTCAGAAAAAATAAACATAAAAATGTCCTCCCATGAAAATGCACTAAAACTTGAAGATATTAATGATGATAAGGACATTATATATTCTAATAAGTGACTCAATGCTGTCAACCATACTTTTAAAACCAGTTATATCATGTTAAGGAAAAAGTAGAAAAGGAACAAGAATGAGAAATTAATCTGAATCAGAGGTCTAGACTGAAAATCGTCTGCAATATCTGTCAAATTTAATGTTGCAGTAAGGAACTCAAGATAATTATCCACATCATCATTTTGTATGAAGTCATAGTATTCTCATTTTAAACTGATTCCTGAAATGTAGATAAACTGCAATGCATCTGTTTATTTCACTAGTTTTCTCCACAACCTGATTAACTAAACATTACAGATTTGTAATGTCTTCATTTATTAAAGGACTGGAAACAAGAGTTGTTTTCTTTGAAACATTTAATTATGTTTATAACTATTTAATCCATAAGAATTAACACAAATTGGTTAGCGTGGTTGCCCTTATTTTCTATCTCCTCATTCCCTTCTCAGATATTCAATGAATTCTCAAGGGAGATAGGGTAGATCTCCAAACCTCTTTGAATTTGTCTCCTCGAGTTTTTCTCATTTTTGCCTCATGTGGTTCAGAGCTTATCAGGTAATGCATATTTATGATAGCTATATCTTTTTGATGAATTGGGCCCTTACCAATTTGGAAATATTCCACTTTATTTTTGGCAACACTTTTTTCTGGATGTCTAGCTTGACTTTTATTAATTTAGCTGCTCCAGCCTTTCTATTCTTTTCTTGATATAATACACACAAACACACACACACACACACACACACACACATATATATATATATGAGAGAAATATATATATTTCTTTTGCAGATGACATATATATATATATATCTTTATATTTAGTCTGTCAATTATAGCTAAAGTATATATTATGTATGTAGCTAGTTTTTGCTGTTTTGAAATATCAAAGCCTTTAATTGGAGAGTCTAGTGAAGTTTTAACAGCACTTTTTAGGTTTGCACCTATCCGTTTGCTAATTTCTTCTTCCCATATATTTTGTATTATTCTTGTGTGTGGTCTTTTTTCCTAACATAGTTGGCTGGATTGTTTCTTCAGTGTTTTAATCTTTCTACAGCCATCTAAACAGCATTTATTGGCGTTAATTTTTAACAATTGCTTCAGGCAAGATTAAAGCATGTAGTGTCTTGAGCTTACTCCATATTTTTACAAGCAAATCATCAGTCTTTATCTGATAATTCTAATGTCTGGTTATTCTAAGATTTCTTTCTTTCAATTAAAGTTATTTGATACTGTCATGTAATTTCTTCTTTTGTACACTAAACAAAAAAGCAATTAACAAATATTGAACAAGAAAATAAATATAAAAATGTGAAAAACTATATATACTTTCTGAAAATTTAACCTCTGCTTGTCTTAAAGGCAATTTTATGGTTAAAAAATTAAAATAATATAACTGCTTTAGGATATAAGTTCTTTTTTCTTTTTAATTATTGGATAACTGATGAACTCAAAAATACTAATCTTCATCATTTAAACAATGACATAAGAAAAAACTGTTGCTCTTGAACTGGAAAATCTAACCATGCTTTATTATCACAGACAGAAACAGACAGAAACAGTCACTAAAAGACACCACACAAACAGTAGTGAAGAGTGCAGTCACGTTGTTCTGGAATATTATGTGGCTGCCTTGTTGGGATTATCATTAGTAACCTGTTCTTCACATTACTCTGTTGAAAGGAAAACAATATAAATATTAGAAACTAAAGTCATGTTGTAAAATTGACAAGTTCTCTTTGGTAGTAGAATCTGTGATAAATTTCCTTAGCAATTGTCTAGGTTATTATCTAGGTAAACCAAACAAATGAACTATAATGTATTCACCTAAAATTAAATATTAATAGTGTCATACCTTAAACTGATACACTATTGAATGATATCTAGCCAAATGCAGCTGCATCACCTCTGTCAAAATGTAGATTCTAAATGAAATGCAGGTTAATAGAACATTTATAGAGGGATGAACCTGTTTATATTTTTCAATCTTTACTTCTTGAAATGGCTTTTGCTGATTAAACTGAAAATATAAAACACAGAAAAATTTATCTTTAGTCAATAATAAACCCATGAAATATCTATTTAAAATACTAAAACCAGGTTAGAGGAAAGGGAACAGGCTGGGTACAGGATGTAAAGTGAATTAAAAAAATTGTTTTAATTAAAAAAAATGAAACAAACAGTAAAACCAACCAAACCCACTGTGGCTACAGATAAAATGTGGGGTGACAAGCATAAGTGATCTGCAAGAATTTTTGAAGCTGTTATGAAAAATATAGACACTGACTAAAGGGAAATTTGAAGCTTGCATAAGGAAAGAGGACAAACCAAAGGGCCTGGATGTAGAGATCATGAAGAGGAAGACCATGTGATGGTGGAATGAGCCAAATCAGGACTCAGATTTAGAGTAGTGGAAGGGAAATGGTGTCAAATATAGAGAGCCTGATGACGAAGTCAAGAAGAGATTATAATTTATCATTGTAAAATCTTTGATGATGTGATTATAAGGTCTCATGGGAGATATTTAAATAAGCAGAACAAAATTGATAGCAAATCAATCACAGCAGAGACTTACTATCCAATTTTTTAACATGTTTAATTTGAACATATAAAATAAACATTTTATTACTGGCACCTGAAAAGTCAAATTAAATAACAAGTACATTATTTAAATTATGTGTGTAAATGCAAAAAGTAAGAAGATAAAGGCCTAGGCGAAAGTGCTCATTACATTCATGAATTAACTTTTCTATTTTTCTATTTTCTCTTAATTTTATTTTTTTATTGTTTTTTTATTGACATTTCAAATGTTATCCCTCCCAACCCCTCCACTCCCCTTCCCCCCCTTAAATTCCCCAGCACTGGTGAGTCCAGCCTTGGCAGGACCAAGGGCTTCTCCTCCCATTGGTGCCCAGCAAGGCCATCCTTTACTATCAGAATGGCTAAGATCAAAAACTCAGGTAACAGCAGATGCTGGCAAGGATGTGGAGAAAGAGGAACACTCCTCCATTGTTGGTGGGATTGCAAAGTGGTACAATCACTCAGGAAATCAGTCTGGAGGTTCCTCAGGAAATTGGACATTGAACTACCTGAGGACCCAGCTATACCTCTCTTGGGCATATACCCAAAAGATGCCCCAACATATATCAAATCACATGCTCCACTATGTTCATAGCAGCCTTATTTATAATAGCCAGAAGCTGGAAAGAACCCAGATGCCCTTCAACAGAGGAGTGGATACAAAAATGTGGTACATCTACACAATGGAATATTACTCAGCTATCAAAAACAATGAATTAACCTTTCTTTTGTTGTGTAGAGTATATCTGCTTCCCATCACTCTGGAAGATGAAAATAATAAACAATGGCTGTTAAAGTATTTCTGTAAGCATATGATATACCTGATTATGTAATTGCTGCAAAAAGTAGGATAGACAGTTCATAATTCTATCTATTGAGTTGGTGGGAAGTCTTCCTAGTCATGTTAAAATATGATAGAAGACTTAAAGTTTTACTCAAGTGTAATAAATTAAAAATATGAATCATATGATCAGTTAAGAGTTCAGAGAAATAAGAACAGATAAAAATAAAGTTACTATTAATTCTTTCTTAATTTTCATACTCTATGCTTATGCTTTTCTAATTCTCTGCTATTTTCTACTTTGAAGAAATCAAGGTTACAAAAATTAATAATATCACACACACTTCTCCCCTTTAATTTATTTTTCTTGTCCCAGTAAAACTAAGCTCACTGGTTAGATGGAGATTAAGCAAAATAAAGAAAATCTAGTAAGTGGCTTTTAACCCTGGTGTCAAAAGAATAAAATAACTTATTATTTCTTCTAGATGATATTTAAATACAATAGAAGTGTCTGTGCTCAGAAAAATACATTCATCTCTTCAAGCCAGTAATATGGAAATTACCAAAGTTACTCTTTTGCCGTAATTTTAATTTTATAATATGCTATTAATAGATACTACATTAGAGTTTAGCATAGCTTTGTTTAGTGAATGAAATGCCCTAATTTTTATTTTTATTGCCATGCTTGAATAATAAAACATGCCTTTCTACTAAGGTATCACAGTTATTTTTATAAATATGTTTATTTTCAAAACTTTAAAAACATAAGTCACAACAACTTATATTTTCTACCTTAGATATGAGTTTCTTCATTCTGTAAGAGTGAAATAGATGTCCAAGTTGTATAAAAGTCTACAAAATCCAGTTAAAGTTCTCATCAAAATATATTTTCTTTTCTACTCTTTAGTAACTTCTCCATAATTCTCTGTCCTTTGAAGTCATGCCTCTGAATAAATTAATAAATAGTAGTCACTGACATTATATTAATTTTGAGAAAAATATATTGTCCTGGAAGCTCTTACCTTGAACAATTATTATATGTACATCTATAAAATACTTTTGGTTAGAACAACACTCAAACTATTCTTTGAATGTATTTAAATACTCAAAATATGTATCTCATTCTTGTGAAAGTAAGATTGTACAAATTATTAATGAAGTAGGTGTATTAAATAGTACTATGATGCTAGCTTTATGTCAGCTTGATGCAAGCAAGAGTCATTTTGGAAGAGGAAACTTCAACTGAACAATTGATCCCATTATATTGGCAGTGGACTGGCCTGTGTCCTGGCCTGTGATGTGGGAAGTATTAGTTCACCCATTTTGTCCTAAATGCTATATTAAAAGCAGACTGAATGAGCTATGAAAACAATTGTTAAGTACCACTCCTCCATGACTTTTCTTCAATTCCTGCCTTCATGTTCCTGCCTTCATAGGCTTTGATGATGCACTGGGTTGTGGAAATGTAAGCCTAATAAACCCTCCTCCCCAAGTTAGTTTTGGTTATGTTTTAGCATAACAGTAGGAATTCTAAATAAGACAGTATTGAATATATTGATTCTTTATATGTTTCACATTTCTGTAATATGGCTACGTAATCTACATTATTTTACATAAATGTTAGCCTCTACTTCTATTTCTAGAGAGAAAGATTTTCAAGCTACTTATTTTAGGGTTACAGTGATTCTAGTGTCTTAATATTGATTGCTTATACACAAGATGGAAGAGGTTATTTTCAGGGTGTCATTGTTTTAGTGGCCTTGTTTAAACTGCTCAGCAAAAAAGGCCAATGTGAGTGTCTGTTTACTGCATTATAAATTGCCTGTGTGTTGTGTATTGACATTAGGGGCAGACTGAAAAATGGATTCTATAAGGTGAAACTTCTTAGAAGTGTAAATTTCTGTGGTCCTAGAACATCAAATACCCTGGAGAGATCTGCGCTGCCTTGGAATGTAATTTAAGGACACTGCTCATCATACTGTGGGAGTTTCTTCTGTCAAACAATATGTGTAAGATAAGAGAAAAATCCTTTTTGGTTCTTGATGAAATTCAGGAGAGAAACCAAAGTTGAATATCACATACAAACACCACAGTGAGCATTTAAATATAAAAATGTAAAAAATGCTGTTATAAAACTTGATTAAAGACAAAATACCAAACTTTATTCTCCTCTTGATTATAAAATTTGATGAAAACTTGATTGCAAAGAGGGATAAGATCCTTTTTCTATTTTTAGTGTGGTGACACATTTCTCCTTTGAAAATGTTACAGTTTTTATATCTGTGGTAGTTGATTATTTTTCTTTCAGAAAAGACAGGAAGAACAAATACACTTTGTTGAAGTCTATTAAATGCTTCTCCCGCTTGGGAAAAAGGAGAGTTGAATAATTCAATTTGTTATATTAAAGTTAGCATGCAAAGATTTATGTATAAATTCTTGACCCAAAATTGTTTCTTTCTGTTTGTAAGTATTTTATATAGCTTTTTTCACTGTAGTATTTCTTAGTGAAAGACTTTGTGTAGTTATGATTCATTTAATGCATACTTTAATACTGATGAGAAGGAATTTATCTTGTGTACATTTTTTTCAGTTATGTTTGTTTTTTTCCTATCCCTAGCTAGGGAATTTAGAAAGGTGTTAACATTCTGTCTTGTACATTGACAGACTGGGTTAAGAACTGCCATTTAACTGACTTGAGCTTATTAAACATGATTGTCATAATAACCTACTGGTTGTGTTAGGAAGAACGGAAAGCCTGGAGTTGTTGTCTAAAGGTGGATAAGTAATAGGCATTGTTTAAAATGGTGGTGCTGTGATACTCCTAAATATGAATTTACATCCTAAGACTTTAAATTCCCCTGATTCAAAGTTTCATTAGCATTAAGATGAAAAAAGGAAACTTAGTAACAACTCTGGAGGTAATGACCATAGCACCAAGCTGAGAATTAGTAGGGATAGAAAATTAATAAAGAAAAAAGGACATTGAAAATTTCCTGTCCCTCATCATTCTTTTTGTAATGGATGTCTGTCACTCTTGCTCCCTACCCTTATCTATGTATCACAAAACAACACTTTGTCTGGTTTGTTTAGGATTAGAATTTTCTTAATCATCTGGGAACCAAAGTTTTCTATCATCTGTTTCAACTAAAGAATGATCATGAAGTGGAACAGACACTGAAGGAAAGGCTATCCAGAGACTGCCCCACCTAGGGATCCATCTCATATGCAGACACCAAACCTAGACACAATTGCTGATGCCAAGGAGCACTTGCTGGCAGGAGCTGTCCCCTGAGAGTCTTACTAGATCCTGAGAAATACATATGTGGATGTATGCAGCCACCAACAGATTAAGCAAGGGACCTCAATGGCAGAGTTAGGGGAAGGACTGAAGGAGCTGAAGGGGTTAGCAACCCCACAGGAAGAACAACAATATCACCCAACCAAACACCCCAAAGCTCCAAGGGTCTAAACCACCCACCAAAGAGTACACATAGAGGGACTGACTCATGGCTACAGCTGTGGCATACATATGTACCAGAGGATTACCTTATCTGGCATCAATTGGAGGGGAGCTCCTTGGTTCTGTTGAGGCTCAATGACCCAGGGTAGGGTCCAGAGTGAGAGGAGCACCCTTGTAGAAGCAGGGGGATGAGGAAGGTCACAGGGTCAAACTGGGAAGGGGGGTAACATTTGAAATGTAAATAAATAAAATAAATAAAAATTTAAAGATGTTGAGAAAAAAAAGAACGATTGTGAAGCATAAGGTGAACTAAACAGAGTTCACTGCCTGGAAATGTAAACTTTGAACAAAGTCAATATTTGAAGACAGAAAAATTAGAAATTGGAATTATGCTTTAATTAGTGGTACTTTCAAAAGATTCTAGTGCCTTATGTATTAACTTACCACTGAACACCTTTTGACCAGTTATAAAATATTCAGCTCTGGGTTCTGAGCTGTCCCCTATCTTTCCAACACACTTCCTTTGTGATATGGGTGGTGTCTTTATCAAGTCTAGCTGCTTGAGTTAAAGGATGTCTAGAAATAGTACTATCTTTTAATACTATACTATGCTTTTCATGTTTCTCCCATCAGTTATGTTCTTCAATTCTATCACTGTAATGCTGATCTTGGTTGGGGCTATGTAAGACATGCTGTTATGGAAGAAAAAACAAAACAAAACAAAAACAGAAAACTGTTCCTTTCATTTGTGGTAGATTTTAAAACAAATAGTAAATTTGCATTTGTTAAGCCTTCTTATTTATCACAGTTGGTGCTACAGGAGGTGGGAGAATGGAAAACATATGCAGGGAAACTTTAAACACTTTATAGAATGGACTTTTAATTTTCATTCTTCTTTGTTTTTACATATTTCTTTTTTATTAGATATTTTCTTGATCTATATTTCAAATATTTACCCCTTCCTGGGTGTTTCTCCTCCAGAACCTCCTAATGCATCCCCCAACCCCATGTCTCCTTGAGGGTTCTCCCCCACCCAATCCCTCCCACCACCCCTCCCTGGCATTCCCCTACACTGAGGCATTGAGCCTTCACAGGAACAAGGGCCTCTCCTACCACTGATGGCAGATAAGGCCATCCTGTGATGCATATGCAGCTGAAGCCATATGTCCCTACATATGTATTCTTTGGTTAATGGTTTAGTCCCTGGGAGCTTTGGGGTATCTAGTTGGTTGATATGGTTGTTCTTCCTATGGGGTTGCAAATCCCTTCAGCTTCAGGCCTTTCTCTAACTCCTCCATTAGGGATGCCATTCTCAGTTTAATGGTTAGCTGAGAGCATCTGCCTCTGTATTTGTCAGGGTGTGGCAGAGCCTTTCAGGAGACAGCTATATCAGACTCCTGTACAGAAGCACCTCTTGAAATCCCCAATAGTGACTGGGTTTGGTGACAGCATGTGAGATGGATCCCCATATGTGGCAGTCTTTGGTTAGCCTTTCCTTCAGTCTCTGCTCCATATTTTGTCACCATATTTCCTCCTGTGAATATTTTTCTCCCCATTCTTAGAAGGCCTGAAGCATCCACACTTTGGTCTTTCTTCTTGAGCTTCATGTGGTCTGTAAATTGTATATTGAGTATTCTGAACTTTTGGACTAATATCCACTTATCAGTGAATGTATATCAGGTCTGTTCTTTTGTGATTGGGTTATCTCACTCAGGATGGTATTTTCTAGTTCCATCCATTTGCCTAAGAATTTTTTGAAGTCATTCTTTTTAATAGCTGAGTAGTACTCCATTGTGTAAATGTATCACATTTTCTGTATCCATTCTTCTGTTGAAGGACAGAAGTTGGGTTCTTTCCAGCATCTGGCTATTATAAATTAGGCTGCTATGAACATAGTAGAGCATGTCTCCTTGTTAAATGTTGGTGCATCTTTTGGATATATTCCCAGGAGTGGTAAGCTGGGTCCTCGGGTAGTACTATGTCCAGTTTCTGAGGAACTACCAGACTGATTTCCAGAGTGGTTGTACCAGCTTGCAATCCCACCAACAGTGGAGGAATGTTCCTCTTTCTCCACATTCTTGCCACCTGAGTTTTTGATTTTAGCCATTCTGACTGGTATGAGGTAGAATCTCAGGATTGTTTTGATTTGCATTTCCCTGATGACTAAGGATGTTGAACATTTCTTTAGGTGCTTCATGTTATTCGATATTCCTCAGTTGAGAATTCTTTGTTTAGCTCTGTATCATTTTTTTTTCCATAGGGATAGTTCTCTGGCATCTAACTCCTTGAGTTCTTTGCATATATTGAATATTAGTTCTCTATCAGATTTAGAATTATTAAAGATCTTTTCACAATCTGTTGTCATTTTGTCCTATTGACAGTGCCCTTTACCTTATAGAAGTTTTGTTTTGTTTTTAATTTTGTGAGGTCCCATTTGTCTATTGTTGATCTTAGAGCATAAGCCATTGGTGTTTTTTTTTTTCAGGAAATTTTCTCCTGTGCCTATGTGTTAGAGGCTCTTCTCCACTTTTTCTTCTCCTAGTTTCTGTATATTTGGCTTGGTGTGGAGGTCCTTGATCTGCTTGGAGTTGAGCTTTGTACAATGACAAGAGAATGGATCAATTTGCATTCTTCTACATGCTAACTGACAGTTGAACCAGTACAATTTATTAAAAATGCTGTCTTTTTTCCCCACTGGATGATTTGGCAGGATTAATATTGTAAAAATGGCCATCTTCCTGAAAGCAATGTACAGATTCCTTGCAATCACCATCCAAATTCCAACTCAATTCCTCATAAAGTTAAAAAGAACGCTTTGCAAATTAATTTGGAATAACATAAAACCCAGGGTAGGAAAAACTATTCTAAACAATAAAAGAACTTCTTGGGGAATCACAATCCCTGGCCTCAAGCTGTATTACAGAGCAATAGTGATTAAAAACTGTATGGTACTGGTACAGACACAGGAAGGTAGATCAATGGAATAAAATTGAAGACCCAGAAATAAACCCAAACACCTATGGTCACTTGGTCTTTGACAAAGGAGCTAAAATCATGTTTCTTTTTTGAAATATATTATAATATAATTACATTGTTCTCTTCTCTTTCCACACACCAAGCAGTTCTTTGCTTTTTAAAAAAATCATGGCCTCTTTTTTTGCACTAATTGTTGTCACATGTGTTTATGTAATACACATACACACACACACACACACACACACACACACTATTTTTAAAATACAACTTGCTCGGTCTGTACCATGTTACTTTTATGTATGTTTTCAGAGATGATCATTTGATGCCACAAAAGAAATTGTCATGCTTTTCTCTGGGGAAGATGATATATCACTTTCTCAGAATTCTTTAGTGAACTGAAGTTGTGTGTACAGGGTTGAGACCTACTGGTCTTCCTACATTTTACTTCCTTTTATCATCCATCCCAACCATTCCTCAACTTCCATCCTCTTCCAACCCCCACTAACTTTGGCATATCTATTGCCTTTTTTTCGGTCTTAAATCTTCTGAAATTTGGTGAGTGATTCAACAAATTTGGGTAACCATATTAGACTGTAGTGTACAACGTTCCCTGAAATATCCTCCCATTTCCTCCAAGCTTCCCCTGAACTACACTGGCTACAATGAAACACGGACAAGCTAGTTAGTTTTGCCTTTGCTGTGAGTTCACATCTGAGTCTGTGAAATATAGTACAGAGAAATTCCTCAGAGTAGGGCTTGGGCTACATGCATAGAACTCATAGTATAGGAAATACTGGTGATAACTGAAGTAAGGCTGAGTCAGCAGATAAAAAGTACTGGAGCTGGTAGAGAAATGAGGTGATATGTACAAAGCCCACTAGTGGCCAGTGGAAAGTACAGTATCAATATTACTGATACCAATGTCAATGAGTGGCAGAAACTCACTTGTGTAGATCAAGTGCTCTGCGCAAGGCTGTTCCACATTACATAAAGCAGTGGGTTTTTAAAATTTTATTTTTCTTGGATATTTTATGTATTTACCTTTCAAATGTTATGACATTTCCCCTCTCGCCCATACCCCTCCCCCCTCTCCCTACTTCTATGATGTTCCCATTTCCATCCATCCACTCCCATCTCAACACCCTGGCATTACCCTACAATGGGGAAATGAGCCTTCACAGGACCAAGGGCTTTTCCTTTTATTGATGCTAGACAATGCCATCCTCTGCTACATATGTGGCTGGAGTCACGGGTCCTTCTATGTGTACTCATTGATTAGTGGTTTAGTCCCTGGAAGCTCTGGTGGGGTCTGCTTGGCTGATATTGTTGTTCTTCCTATGGGGTTGCAAACCCACTTTAGTCTTATCTCTAACTTCTCCCTTGGGATCCCCTTGTTCAGCCCAAGGTTTTGCTGCAAGCATTTTCATCTGTATCGGTAGGGCTCTGGCAAAGCCTCTCAGGGGATGGTGGGTTTTCAACTGAGCATTTTCCTGGAATATTGTATTTATAGTCATCGTTTGTCTCTAGTTTGAGCTTAAATGCAGAAGTACAATGGCCTTTGCAACCTACCTGTCCATCACCATCCTCAAAGCACATACTGATGCATAACTTATTTTGCCTAAAGTAATACAATATCATGCATAAATGTGTCAAATGTGATTGGGACTATATGAACCTTACAAAAATAATCATGTCAGATAACTTATTAAACACACAAGACCAAGAAAGAATCCAATGTCTTCAACTGCATGCTATGAAGATAATAATTTCTAACAGTGCTATTTGACTGGCCACCACTGACCTGTTATCTGACACTGAGTTTCATTATCAAGTGTCAATGGATTGACAGGCAGAAAACTCTTGACTGTCTCCAGAGCTGCAACTCAGCTCAGTCTTCACTGCTGATATGGTCTACTTAATTTTATCATCTCCCCATTTTTCCAAAACCCAGTACTGTGCCTTGCCATCATAGTACCATCCTCTATCTCCATAGCTTAACTGAACCCTAGAACTCTGTTCAGCTCTGTAACAGCTCTGTGTGCCTCCAGCTGCTGTTGTCCCACTGGTGTTTTAATGTCTTATCTAACTCCCTGCATTGACACTGCATCTGTGTCAGATTTCTGTGTGGTACAATAAGGACTCTTTGAATTTCTTGGAAAATATAAAGGCTTCATTATGAACTCTTTTTGTTATTCTGTAACACACACACACACACACACACACACTAGAGAGAGAGAGAGACAGAGAGACAGGAGAGAGAGACAGAGAGAGAGAGACAGAGAGACAGAGAGAGAGAGAGACAGAGAGAGAGAGACAGAGAGAGAGACAGAGAGAGACAGAGAGAGAGACAGAGAGACAGAGAGAGAGAGAGAGAGAGAGACAGAGAGAGAGAGAGACAGACAGAGAGAGAGAGACAGAGAGAGAGAGAGAGAGAATGTTTGTAATTAAAATTGAAATACAAGAGACTGTATTTGCCAATAGCCTGCTATCAGGTGTCATTGTGACTACTTGACAAATTGATGCCACAAGCTGGCATAAAATGTGAGTCATTACTCAGACATGAGCATGCCTGTTTGTATTCCTGGCATAATATGCTCAACATATTATACAAAGTTTCTTGTCAACACATATCAAGAAAGGTCAAAATAGAATAGATGCAGCCCCCACTTCAGCAGTCTCTTATTACTATTTTGAGAAATATTTTCAAAGTTCTAAATAGTATTTGGGGGTTATAAAAATAAGAGAGCAGAATTCAGAAACATTAGTTCTTAAAAAGTTGAAATGAAAAACCCATAATATCATATGATGAAGACTTTAACAATGGCTACCCATTTTAGTCTATCAGGTTAATTTTAGCATCAGAACAACAGGATATCTGAGAAATATTCTCTTACATAAAAGTGACTGTTCACATCTACCTATATAACAAGAACTCTAGATGTAAGGTCAGATATAACACAGAGATCATGATTATTTCAGGCCTTAAATTTATTCCATCTTCTCATAGGTTGTCCTCAGTGGCTATACTTTTTCCTACTCTGTGTATGATGGCTGTAACCATCCAACTGTCAGACACTAAGAATGCTCACAGACAGGCTTTAAAACACTGAAAAACAGGCGACAAAGCCAATATTTTAAAATACACATTTCTCTCTTCATGAGAAGTATTTGTTTTCTTTAAAAGATAAGCTGCATTTTTCTTTAGGTTGTATTTTCTATTCCATGCTGTGGGGAAAGGGTATCTTGGGCTTTTGTTCTTCAGAGAAGGTTGATGGGAAGAAATGTGTCTCCATTTATGTTGGTGTGAAATTCTTGCTGGTGTCTTTCTGTCATTTCGGATGTACAGAGCTTTATAATAGTTCTGTCAGAAAGTGAAACTTGACAGTGAATTTTACTAGACAACCTCTACAGAAAATGCTTTACCTTCCAGGTATATGTTATTTCATAAGTCATGTAAGTCTCCAAATGACTTTGATTTCTTTGGAAAGTGAGATTATTAAAATAAAATATAATATAACAATTAGAAAGGTAATATGAAAATTATTTCTTATTGAAATATATAGATTGGACTATTATTTTTACTCATTTTCTCATTTATTTATTCAACAGGTATGTTTAACCAACTGGTGTTTGCTATGCATTATTTTAAGTTTCAGGATTCATTCCTGACAAACACAATCACTGCTTATATTGCATATGATTTCCAAGAATGGGATGCACTAGAAGATGGAAAATAAAAAATGAACACATTATCTGGTGCTACATCAAACTATAAGCTTTATCCGAACAGGAGTTCTCTTTGCTTTGCTAAACAGCAATTAGAGTGGTGCTGGCACATAGTAGGGACTTAATCAACCTTTTTTCAATATTGTTAAAATAAATATGTGGTAAGGTGATAGAGTGAAAAGTAGAGACCACAAAAACTTAGCTTGATTGAGTCTTCTTTCTCAACAGAAATGACATTTCAGCAAATACCCAAATGCTCCGATGTTATCTGGGAGAAAAGCACCTTAGGAATAGAATGCTATATGCAAATGTTAAAGGAAGAAGGATGATTCTCCCTTTAATGATCCACAACAAACAGTGTAGCATTTTCCTTGCAGGAAGTAGAGGAAGCAAGCTGGAAGTGACCTTGAAGATTCTTTCTTCCTGTTGGTTCCTTTCTATGGTTCAGGAAACGCTACGGCTCTTGTATGCTACCTTATTTATTTTCCACACGAGATGCACCCACTGCAATGATTGTATAGCCACTCTCAGGGTAACTAACCACTTTATAATTGGCGTTAGATTTTTTCCCCACAGGACAGAACTCATCTCTATGACTGTAAGTCTTGTAAAAACAGCAAGGGCTAGAGAGTTCTTAGGCTTTAAGAGGAAGTAACTGTTCTTCTATTGCATGATGTTCTCAAATTACCTCTTCATTATTTTTTTTGGCCCATACATTAGTGCTACTCATAGCTATCATCAGAGAGGCTTCTGTTTTAAGTGGACTATAGCATCTAAAATAACTCAATGTGCATCACATTGCTGAGACAATGACTATTGTATGCTTATCCCTACAAGTAATATCTGTATTATCATCTTTAAGACTTAGTAAATAGAATAGAATACTGAGAGTGATGGGGGAGATTGCTGAGGGAAGGGTATAATATGACATTCTATTTTGTAAAAATAACTTTTATTAGCCTGATGCAAATCGTCATCGCAGAAGCTTATTGATGAATAATCTCACTCTTCCTAGTTATTCCTGAACGTTGGCTGGCTGTTTGAACTCAACTGTTCTGACACAAAATTCTTCTGTAAGCAGACTAATTCAATCCAGTTTCTTTTGGTTTTTAACTTAATTCCTCTGCTTGGTTTCATACTAACTTTGGCAATATAGTCAAGTCCTGTATTCACCTATGTCTAGCTTGCTCTCTCTAGAAGCTGTGTGTGTAAAACTGCCTCTGTAACACTACCATACACACACACACACACACACACACACACACACACACACACACACACCATTTGCCTTTCCTTCTTTTTCTGTCTCTCTGTCTTTCTTTCTCTGTCTCTGTCTCTGTCTCTGTGCCCATCAGAATAACACTTGATTATTGAACATTGTGTGTTAAATGACCTGGAAAGATACATTTCAAGTCCTTAAAGAGTGCAATTGCTAACCCAGATTATTATATCCCCAAAAATTATTTACCAAAATTTAAGAAAAACCTTTCCATGATAAAAATAGTGTAAAGAAATTTATGGCCTCTAAGTCCACTCTTTGGAGAACACCAAAAGGAATGGTTCAGACTGAGGAGAATGAAAAACACACTCAGGAAGATGGAATTGTTAAAGTTTTAAAGTTATTAAATATTAAATCAAAATATTAAAATTTTAAATTAAAAATAGTAGAATACAGGCAACATTAAAGGAGAATGAGAGTTTTTCTAGATTAATGGTTTATGTAGAAATCACGAGTTTGTACATTCTATATGGGTAGACAATGCTACTGCCAGAAGACCTGAGTCATTAAATGAAAATCTCAGTGCAGGTGTATTAGCCATGGGTCAAGAGGTTTCCAGAGGAATCAAAAACAACAACATACATGCTATTACTTTACTTACTATAACAATACAGTAAATTACTATTCTCAAAGACGTGATTCAGTTTGAATTAATGACAATGAAATTAGATATGACTGATTAAGAAACTCCATACCTGCTGGTTAACTTATCAGTAGAGGATAATCTGCATGTTGCTGTGGGAGGGAAAAAAAATCATGGTTTTAAAGTGCAAGTTATAATTCTAGCTTGCCTGACAGGAGGTTCTCCCTTCTAAAATGTGGGTATGACAGTTATGGGGTAACTGAAGGGTTACATGTAAACAGATTTTCCTAAATCTACTTTATTTGGAGTGCTTCATCCTCCCTCCTAGCCCACCAACCAAAGGTAGGGGAAGAAGGTTTATAAGAGAAGAGGGACCTGTTTAGAAGTAGTTCTTTGAAGAAATTCTACTCTTCATTGTCATGATATCAGCTGTCTAGTCCAATAGCAAATACCAAGCAATAATCAGTAGCAGCAGCTTGACTCAGTAGAAGCTGTAAGACTGCCAAATCTCCAAGAATCAGTGAATCTGGCAAGAATCAGCTCGAATACCATGAGAAATTCTTTGGCAAATTACTCTATGAAGTCAAGACAAGTGAAGATTAACAAAGACCAGCAAAGTATCACATGGCTTTTCAATGCAAGAAGGTCTTTCACTGTTTGTGGGGTTCCATTTATACTTTTTCCAAACATCAGGTTTCCTCTCAAGCTTCTACTCTAGCAAAACATTCACATGCCTTCCTATGAGTCTGCTTCAGCAAAACATCCTCTCACAAGACAGCTTTCAGAAAAATATCACGTAACACAACTGAGTTTCTAAAGAAACCAGAAGTTTCCACTTTAGTTACTGCTTGGCTATGAGGCCTATTTTCCTAGAGGGATTTCATATCTGGAACTATGAACCTGGTAAAAGCTCATGGTTCTAGAAGTTATAGACCCTAGAGGGAGACTTTTTATTGGTTTGCTAAAGGGTTATGCTGCTGATCTTACTTGTAAATACTTGTTTAAAATAGTAGTTTGTGGTGTTCTGGGTATGGGTAATGGGTAGTGATTAATAGAGACTTACATCTTGTCCAAGTACCAAATATCAGTAACTATGGGTGCTCAACCATTCATCTCAACCTTTTCATGCAAGGTTCAGAGAAAATCTCAGAAGAAGGAATAGAAGGAATGTAAGAGCTTTAAAAAAGTTCACCCAGAGACTGCTCCACCTGGGGATCCATCCCATATAGCCACAAAACCCAGTCACTATTGCTGATGCGAAGAAATGCTTGCTGACAGGACCCTGATATGGATGTCTACTTAAAGTCTCTGCCAGAGCCTGACAAACACAGATTAAGATGCTTACAGCTAACCATCAGACTGAGCATGGGGAACCCAATGGGAGAGTTAGAGAAAGAAATGAAGGAGCTGAAGGGGTTTGCAACCCCATAGCAAGAACAACAATATCAACCAATCTGACATCCCAGAGTTCTCAGTGAGTAAATCACCAACCAAGGAATATTCATGGAAGACCCATGGCTCCAGCTGCATATGTAACAGACGATGGCCTTGTCTGGGATCAATGGGAGTAGAGGCTCTTGGCTCTGTGAAGGCTCTTTTCCCCAGTGTAGGGGAATGTTAGGGTGGGAAGGTGGAAGTGGTGGGTGGATGAGGAGAGCATCCTCATAGAAGCAGGGGGAGGGTGGATAGGAGAAGGGAGAACCAGGAAAAGGGATAATACTTGAAATGTAAATACATAAACTATCCAATAAAAAACGAAAACTGAGAAATGCTGAATTTTGGATATGACATGGCTGTTTCAGAAGTCAACAGACAGCAGCTCTGGGTAGCTGCACAAGCCTTGCATAAAGCAGTCTGGTCAAAATTACAGCATAGGTAGGGAGGGTCATATAGACCCCACACTTGATTAAGAAGCTATTTGACAGTTTATAGCTACTAATGGAAGCAGAGTTATTCTCTTTTAGGGTCATGAGAGTCATAAGTTGATCCTGACCAGGTACATGGCCACACCCATTAATGGGGTAAAATTAATTAGGCTCAGCAGGTTATTAATAACAGTAAGGGAAAGGAGGACCGCAGAGATGGAGTAAACGCACCAATGGAGGTAGGTAGGGTTAGAGGGAGGTAGTGGCAAATATTTGTGACCAAAATACATTGTATTAAGACATGAAATATTCAAATAATAAATAAAACATTTAAAATAAAATGATAAGGTTCATCTTTCAAAAGAATAAACATTTAAAATAAAAACAAAGAGGAGAGAAATCTATTTTATTTGAAACAAGTGGGGAGGAGTATAGAAAATGAAAGCCAAAAGGTTGCTGTGAACTACATAACATGCTTTTTTAAGTCATAGGAAAGACTTGAGTCTTATCATAAGCAATATTGAAGATGGAATGTTCAAGAAATATGTCATGAGATGACATTTAAAAACAATATTCTAAGGGATCTTGCTAGCAAAAGTTGCCAGGGGAAAGAAATGTCCTAGTTATCATTAAGAGACTATTGGCATCTCTTTATTATTCTAATTATTTTGTTTTTTATTGAAAAAATGCATCCTTTAGAAAGTTAAGTCTTACTGTATGCTGTGTGCCTCCAAATTCAAAGGAAGAAAACATACTTTTAGCAGTACCCAACACTGTTGCTTTCAATAACTTCAAGCTAACGGGAAGTGAAGAAGTCACTTTGTCTTAAGTGAATTTTGTTCCCAGAGCGCTTGTTAAATGAAGTATTACTGAATTGCTTTTGAAATTAAATTATGCCATAAACCTGGTGTGAGGGCAAAATTTTATTTTCCACAGAACAAGTATTTTATAGCAGTAGTTACATGATCATAAGAAAATGTTTTCACACAAAGCTGTTTGCTAAATCATATGAAAAAGTTTTTCCACTGCTTCTCAGAAGGTCTGGTTCAGAAATGACTTTATCAGTATAAGAGGTATCAAGGTTTTATTTCATGATCTTTTGAAATCAAAGACAGAAACAAATTTCTGTTTATAGTTTTGACTTTGAGGTGTGTTTATATACTATCAACACCTTTTATGCTAAATATGTAGAACAATATAGTCTATGAATTTCCTCAGCAAAGAAGCCAAACTAAATGTGAGTGATTATTGACAATTAATCATGTGAATTTTCAGAGTAAAAAGTGGAACAGTAACAAAACTCATTCACACACACGCATACTTGTGTGTGTGCATGCACATACACACACATACACACACACACACACACACACACGTAGAATGAACTCATTTGCATGTTTCCCTATAGCTGGGTAGTATGTATATAAATGAGCATGTTTATTTTAAAACGCGGATTTTTATCAATGGCTTCTCATTACGATTAAGCATCATGAGGCATATGGAAATGTAGTTACTACTAGCAGAGTTGTTTAAAATGGGCCGTGCTGATGAAAGCTCTGCCTTTGAGAAATGGGTGAAGGGAGATTTTTGTGAGCCTGGGTAGATTTTACTAGCACCTCTGGGTGTCTGCCTTCTAATCAGGACAACACCAACTAAACGTCTTTCTAAATATAATCACCATATTATCCTTTTTTGTCTTTTTTGTAATACTACAGATTGAGCCCGGGGTCTTGCTCTTACTCGGTAAGCACACTGCCACAGTGTGATATCCTCAGCAAGTATAATAACTACTTTCAAAAAGGCAAGTGATCCTCTAGCATCCTATAAATGCTAGAGACTTCTTTAGAACTTTGTTATTAGCAGCATTCTGAAGGAGGTAATTTGTAGTAGTGGTAAAGAAACAAGAAATAAATAAATCATGTCCTTCTACTGGAGGTGGACTGTGCAAGTCCTCTGTTCCCACTGTAAGGCTTTTCATCCAAGGTTCCTCCCTTTGAGTCCCGAGGGAGTCTAACATCCCAGGTCCCTAGTACATCTAGAGGCTCTTTCCACCTCCCGAGGTTGCCTCTTCTCATTCTTTTTGCTGGTCCTAAGGGCTTCAGTCCTGTTCCACACACCCAATACCTGATCATGTTCCCCTGGTCCTATCTTTGCCCCCCTTTCCACCAGGCAAACTCCCTTCCTCCCTTCCTCCTGTGATTGCTTTCTGCTCCTTCCCAAGTAGAATTGAGACTTCCTTACTTGGGCCCTTCTGCTTGTTAACCTCTAGAATTTTGTGGATTGTATCCTAGGTACCTTTTGGCTAATATCCACTTATTAGTGAGTACATACCATGCATATTCTTTTAGATCTGAGTTACCTTGTTTGGGATATTTTCTAGTTCCATCCATTTGCCTGCAAAGCTCATGATGTCCTCATAGGATAAGGGATAAAGTGAAGGGATGGGGTCACCATTCTATAGTCAAAAACTCTAACCCAGAATTGTTCCTTTCTGTAAGAAGTTCAGGGATAAAAATGGAGAAGAGCTTGTGATAGGCTCAAATTTGGCAGCTCAAGGGGAGCCCCCAAGGTCTGACACTACTACTGATGCTATGGTGTGTTTAAAAACAGAAGTCTAGCATGACTGCCCTCCAAAAGGCCCAACAAGCAGGCAAAAGAGTCAGATGCAGACATTTACACCCAACCAATGGACAGAAGCTGGTGACCCCTTTGATTGAATTAGGGAAAAGCTGGAAGAAACTGAGGAGCAGGGCAACCCTATGGGAAGACCAGCACTCTCAGCTAAATTGGACCCCTGATCTCTCTCAGGCACTGAGCCACCAACCAGGCAACATACACCAGCTGATATGAGACCCTCAACACATATACAGCAGAGGATGACTGGGTCTGGAGTCAGAGAAGATGCACTTAACCCTCAAGAGACTTGAGGCCCCAGGGAGGGAAGAGGTCTGGTGAGGTGGGATTTGGGAGTGGGGACATCTTCTTGGAGACAGGGGTGGGGGCAGGGGAAAGAGGAGCTATGGGATGTGGAATAGACAAAGAGTCAGCGGGTGGACCAGGACTACCTCCTGAGGAGGATAAATCTGAACTATAAAAAGCGAATAAAGAATACATAAAATATGTAAAATATAAGCTAAAAATAATCATGTATCTGCTTTGGTCTGAATGCTATGACTCTTTAAAACTGTCATGTTCAATTCGAATTGCAAGGAGTATTGGTTAAAGGACTGAACAGTAAGAGATCATTAGGTTATAAAAACCCACTGACATAAATAGGACCAGAAACTAGTTTTGACAGAGACATATAGAGAAGTGTCTTCAATGAGAAACGAGCCTTCACAAGACACCTAATTTGACTGACTATTACTTAATCTTGGACTTTCTGTTGCTGTGAACTGTTATAACTGAATTTGTTGTTTATAAGTTAGCCAGTTTAAGGTGTCTTTTTATACAAGACAAATAGAATAATCAAGTTCTGGTTCTTGTGTCCAGTGTAAGACATGAGGAAATCTTATTGCCACTTGCAGATTCAAGGACAAAGCCACAGCAATGAAACCATTTAAATAAATATTGGAGTTCCTGAGACTGTGTGAAATGTTATAAAAAAAGAATGAAGGAAAAGTCAGAACCTGATTATGTCCTTCTGTCAAAATATTGTACCATTGTTCCAAGAATTGTTCTTAGGCACCAATGATGGTCATGGAACTTTATGTTACCATGAAGTATTAGAACAGCAGAAACTAATGTACTCTCTTAATGCTTTGACATGAGATCCTGAATATTTTCTACTCACAGAGTCACATACCCTCCTAAATTTTTTTCAACGACAATAATATGAAGTGGAGAAAAGTTCACTTTAGTTTAAGAAATATCTGTTGGTTTATTTTTCATTCAGTTCTAGAGATTGAACACAGGATATCACCTAAGCCAGAAAAGCTTCGCACCATTGACATATATCCCAAGCCTCTTTTGCTGTTTATTTTGAGGTCTTTAACTGGCCTTGAACTCACTCTGAAGTTCAGGGAGACCTAGAACTTTCAATCATCCTTGCCTTGGATACACGTCTTTTTGTTGTTGTTGCTGCTGTTGTTGTTGTTGTAGGAAAAGTTAACCCAAGTTTACATTTAATAGGAATTATGAATGAGATGCTCAATTTGTATGTTTCCTTAAATTCACAAAAGAATAATTTAAAAGTTATCAGTAAATACATCACTATTTTGAATAGTTCTTGCAAAGAAGTTTTTTCACTTCGATCTTGTGTTTTCATCTGTTATGCCTGCCCCACATATTTTAGTAAAGAGTTAGTAAAAGTTGAATACACATAGATCTTCCTCCAAATCTACCCTGTGTGAAATTAAACTTCATTATAAAAAAAAAATAAAGGTACTGCTGAGGTGGCTAAGCTGTTAGAGCTCCAAATTTTCAATTTTCTTTTCCGAAGGAACTGAATTCAATTCATAGCACTCCTGTCAGGCAGCTCACAATTACCTGTAACTCCAGCTCCAAAAGACACAGTGCCCTCTTATTGCATCCATAGGTATGCACGCACGCACATGTGCATGCACGCACGCACACACACACACACACACACAGCACACACACACCATAAAATACTACAATAAAAACGTTTTATTTTAAAAATAATTTATATTTAAACCATAAAGAAATAAAGTGAGTAAAAATAAAGTCATTAAGAGTTTCTAGGGAGAAACATCTTGTTGGTAGAAATTGAAGGAATTCATTTAACAATAAATCAGATATAGGTAAAAACAGACTATGTTAAGGCCATCTAGATCATTGCCTGGCACTCAGTTCAAAGAATACACAGATAGGAAGGATGCAGGCCTTTCAAGAAATGAAAGATATTTTGTTAAAGTCAAACACAACTGCTGGGGACGGTAAAGGAGTTAGTGAGAGACACTGCATGCTGATATAGCAGGTGAACGTTAGGAATGAACAAAGCAAGGATGTCTGTGGTCAATAAACAGAGGCAACCCCTACAACAACACCATCACCAAACAAAACCCAAGAAATTGTCAGCTCAGGCTACAGGGAAACCAGCTGATAAAAATGAAATGCAGTCTTACAAAAATACTTTGAGAATTATACTGCTTGTAACCTGACAGTAAATAAATGCATTAGCAAGAAAAATAGTCTTGATGACAAAGGCCAAGCACCTTCAAAATGTTACATTTTCAAAGAAAAAGATAACTGTCAACATAGAGAAATGTGTAGTCATTAAAACTGTCATTCAAGATTCACGGTGATATCAGCATATTTTCATTAAATATGACTGAGCAGATAGTATAAAAGAAGTTATAAGCTAATAGAGTATTAAACTCTGAACCACAATAAGAAAGAACAAAATCTGATTCACGTTAAGGGGTTAAGGGTCAGAATAAGGTCAACGGCCATCCTTGCAATGGTAGCTATCTTTCCTCTGCCACCTATTTTTCTTTTTATTTTATTCTCACTTTTAATAAAGTTCATTTTCAGGCCAAAAGAATGTTTTCCTTCCTTTCAAGGCCCCATCATATTTAGATTTTTATATATTGTTGTCACCTAATACTCTCCTTCCTACCTTGAGGATCAACAATATTCTTAGAACCACTTTATTTAATGAATCATGTAACAGGGAGCTGTGTATTCCTTCTTTGCTGACTAATGTTCATTTTTATAGGACCATTGTGCACCTATACAAGAACATAGTATGAACATGCTTAAAGCTCATCATGTCATTTCACCTCTCTATTATAACAAAAACATAAATCTTATACTATTTCATGTAGGATAGTTATTCCTAGAGGAATAAAATGAGATTGTTTTGCTTTTGGTCTGAACCAACCTCCAAGAATTCACATATGAATGTCTTGGTCCTCAAGGCACAGTCAGTAGAGTCATTGACATATAATCACATGCCATTGTTAGGAAATGGTAAGAAGTGGGAATTAGGGCCTTTTTGGAGAAGTAGGCCATTAAAAGCATGCTTATAAAAGGTGGACCAGTCTTATTTTCCCTCTTCTTCCTGACCATCATATAATAAGCATGCCTGACTCTCTATATCCTTTCTGTCAACATTCTCAACTGTGTCACCCAACCGCAAGTAGACCAAGATAGTCTTCATTGATATTTTGAACCTATACACAAAAATCAACCCCTTTTTCTTTAAACTGCCTTAATCAGGGACTTGTCATAACAAGGGAACATCTGACATGGGAGTATACAAATCAAAACTAAAATATTCTTTGCTTCTCATATTACTTTACTACTTGTATTTTTCACACAAATGGCAATCCTATGGATGAAATGAGAGGACAGCAGATTACCCATTTAATGAGGGGTTGTTGTGTCCTAACATACTTTATTCAATATTCTTATTCATTCTATTTTTTATTTGTCCACTATTAACTAGAATTTTGTAATTACAGAAATTTGACAAGCAACATTTAAATATATTTTAAAAATGGGAGCACTAATGAGGAAAAAAATCTAGATGCACTTTCAACCAGTGACCTACCCACCTTATTTTACTTACAGCACAGAACACAAAATTTAAATGCAGCTCTCCAATTCCACAGCACAGAGAGTGAGACTATATATATATCATTACAATCTCCAGTAGAGATAATGAGAGCATACACACAGTGACAACTATCCATTGAGATAATGAGATTATAAATACTGTACTCCTACGGCTTCCAGGTGTAATAAGAAGCTACTGTTTTATGGCCATAATTCTCAAATCATCCTTGAAGCCAGGAGACAGTCAATTTAGCAATAACCCAGTAAAGAAAAGAAATAGATAACCGTTTTTGCATAACCTTGTCAAAATCAGCTCAAGAAGAAAGGTGAAAAGTAGCAAAAGCCCAACTGAATATATTCATTTGTAAACTAATAGCTACTATTCTTCGGGATCAGCAAACTGGTGGTATATTGAAGAACCAGTGACCAGAGATGTTTTCACTAAATGGCTGAAGCTCAGCCCAACAGCTCTGACAAGGAAGGCTCAATCAAGGGCTTTCTGGGAGCAAGTATTTATTGAAGTTAGCAAGAGTGTTTGACATATTATCATTGCATCATGCCATGGACAGTAACATTGATTTTTCTGAAGCCAGAGGATATTTACATTCCTTAACTACTCCAATTTTCAATAAAATAATAATTTTGTATTCACCAAAATCTATGGAGAAAGAAAGTGCTCTGGGCCTAGTTTGGGGGCAGGGTGAGGGATTAATTGCTATGTAAAACAAGTTAGAAAGTGTTTTATATACCTCTGCTTAGGTCTGATATTTGAAATTAAATTCCCCAAAGAAAAATATTTCTGTAAGTGAAACAAGTTTGAGACAGATAGGAAGAAATAGCTTTTCCCTACCTCTGTCTGCTAAATTGTAAGTTTTTAGTTTTTCATTATTTTTAAGTGTTTGCTATAATTATAAAAGCCATATATATATATAGATTCTGAATGTCATACAGAAGTGTTCCTGTTCCTTATTGTTATTATTATTATTATTATTATTATTATTATTATTTTATTAGAACAGAGTTTCTCTGTATAATATCTTCAGCTATCCTATAACTCTCTGTAGATCAATCTGGCCGTGAACTCAAAGAGACCCACTTGCATCTGCTACCCTACAGCTAAGACTAAAAAATCCGTCACCTAACTTTATTATATTTCTTAAGAAACTCTTTTCTGTCTTCTCTTTAGCATCCAGGTACATGGTTTCTTCAATATGTCAAACTTTGGGGTTTTTTTTTTGATGTCTTATTCCTTGGGCTAAGAGTACCTCACATTCACCCATCTTATCATGAATTAAAAGAATTGTATGACTAGTCATAGTTTTTTTAAGGAGTATAACACACTTTTCTGCATGTCCAGCCAGGCTATATACTGGCTCATGCACATTGTCCATTTGTGGTTGCAATAATAACAACATGAACATGTATTTTATTTCTCTTTTTAGTTAGTATTTATCTCACCTACATGAACATAAGAAGCACAAGGACAGAAACACTTCCTGTATTATTCACTGAAACAATGTGGATAACTTATTTAAGTCTGGAATGATGCAGATAAAAATGAATAGATAGTTAGAAACAGGCAAATAAATGGGCAAATTCGTATATACATAAATAGGTAGGTAGATAACAGACAGATAAAGTTACTTTGTGGGTGAGCATAAAGATTTTAGAGAAAATTGAAGTGGTTCTATGTTTACTTTACATTCGCAACATATTTGCATATAGGCACCCAAACTATACAGCTACAAATGTCTAAGAACTTAATGCACTTTCCTCTATTAGGAATCATACTTATAGGTTCTCTCAGAAGAAAGATACAAATGAAAATCAGAACCAAACACATGAATGCATGCATTCTAATTCATGAAGAAAGAGATATCTCTATTTACTTCCCTATCTATCTGTCTGTCTGTCTGTCTATCTCTCTTTCTGTCTATCCATTTATCTCTATTATCTATTACCTGTGTATTTTAACCCAAGTACAAATTTATCTGATATATCTAATTTCTGTATAACTCCATTGGATTCATTTTATCCTTCCGCTTTTAATTTTCTTTACTTTTTCTCTGACAAGAAAAATTTGAATTTCATTTTCTGCAGAACAGTTACCTGTTTGGCCAGTCTAATGCTTCTGTTGCATTGTTAACCAGTATCAGGGAATAGAAATTTACGTTTTTTTCAATTTGAGAAAGTAGCTTTTGAAATAACTTCGAGGGAGGCTGTTTTTTACCCAGATGCTCTACAGTGGCATTGCTTGATACTAGCGTTATTTTTCTTGATTATATAGATTGCATTTCTCTATGGAGCTACATATAATAGTGGTATTTTTGTATTTACACTTTACTTTTATGTTCCTATAGTTCTCAATTTCTTATTCCTGCTATTATATTCATTTTTCTGTAATTACTAAAAATTATACATAGCTCTTATTTAACATTTCAATAATGAAATGAACATGAGCAGAGGATTATGAGAAAACATCTATATCCTTGGCTCTTTTATCTCTTTTCTTCCTATCCAGTTCTTTTGTTTTTTTCTTGTAATGGGGTAAATAGACTAGACTGAGAGCAGAGTAAATATATTTCGTTTTAGGTGAGAGCTGGCAAGACAAAGTGTGTGATAATTGCTTCTATATACTGACTTATCTGATGATAACAGGGGTCTCTGTCAACATGAGAGAGGCAAGGGTAGGTGAGAGAGAGGTTGGAAGGGAGCAGAGTGAAGGGGGGGGGAAGAAAAGGAATGGAATCTAGGACTATACTCCTTTTCTAAATGGAGAACCCACTCCTGTGATTACTAATCCTTTTTCTTGGTAATGACATTGATCCATTCATGAGAATTTTGCCTTTAATCATCTCTTAAAGACCCTACTTTATAATGTAATTATAGTAGCAATTACATTTCAGCCTATGTTTTAGAGAGATCATTCACACTGAAGGACCCACTCACCTAATTCAATTTGGGGTTCAAACTCCATCTTATGTCCAGCCTGTCCTCAGTTTGATCTTGGTAACTAGAAAAACTACAGTTTGTTTCAGGAACTAAGACATCCCCAAAGTAATGGCCACTTTCATTAGGGGAAATGACCAGTGTCACATCCAGGGCAAATGATTCAAGTTATAGCAAAATTTATGGTGTTAGCTAGAATTTCATGCAAACTATTCTTTCTAAAATGCCAACGAAACATGTAAGTACCAAGTTAGAAAGTCCCTTACCCACCTTAAACTTATAAAAGACAAGACTGACACCAGTTCAGCACCTTCCACAAACATCCACTGCATTGGAGAAGTTGAAGAGGTCCAGGTTTGAGCTTGAATAAAGGCTCTTTGCTTTTGCATATGAGTTAGACTCCTGGTGCTCTTTGGTGGTTTGGAACCCGAGGTCTAGGCATAAGACACACCATAACATTCCATGCCTTCCCATCTCTCCTCCTCCGGTACACAATTTTTTCCTTGATTAAAAAATATATATTCATTCCTTTCCAGTAACTCCAGATCCAAATCAGCCTAGTATAAATTATAAAACTTCACATCCAGAGAGTGATTTCCATCAGATATGGATGTGATTCAAATAGCAGTTCGCTCTGAGGCAAATTTCCTTCAGCTGTGAGTCTATAGATTTAAACAGGCCATTTCCAAAAAGTCATGGTGTAGCAGATACAGGATAAGCATGCTTGTTCCAAGATAGCTCAACAGAAAAAGAAAACATGGAAACAGACCCCAAGTCTCAACCCAGCTTAGCAAACTACATAAACCCTTAAAGCTGGGGAATAATCTCCATTGAGTTCAAGTCCCACTTTCTAGACACTGGGATAGAAAAGTGCCCCCATAGCCTTCAACATCTCTATGCCTGTGACTGTGTTCCTGGGGGAATAGAGGTTCTCTATTGGCATTGCTAGTCTTATTAACAAAATGATTTTAAGAATGAATTTAAATGGAAGCTTGAAACAGATATTAGAGCTTAAAGGCTTCAAGACAGGTAAGCTGTAAAAAATAGTCAGAATGAAGTGAATGGAGATGATGAATGGAGAAAAAGCTTTTGAAATTAGAATTAAGCATCTTATAGGTCAAACATGGCAGAGTAACAGCCATATGGCAGAGAGGAGAACTTTATAGAAATAATAAGCAAATCCAAAGTACCAGAGAAAATTTCTTAGAGACCGAGCTAGGAATCGGAAATTCTGGAAAGAAAAGGTACATTATCTTATTAAAGAGATAATTATTCCACCCATCTCTTTAGAATGCCTAAAGATAAACCCACTTTCTAGAAGGGATCTGCCTTCCTGAGGAATGATTCCTTATCTAGAGTATTGACCCCGCTCAAATAGATAAATACATAAGGGACAATTTCCTGTCTTCACCTAATTCATTCTTTAAATTAGGAGGCAAAACTTGTCCATTACTTTTTAATGGTACTCAAACAACTCATATACTTATCTAGTTTAAAGGGTATAAAAATCATGTCTGCAGTTCTCCCAGTTGTAGTGACATGGTAGTTTTAGTTCTGGACTCTCAAGGTAGACAATGACCTGGTGGGGCCTCACTGGCAAAACTTTCACCTCTGAAACTACATTTCTATTTAGTATTATCTGAATAAGGTATTCTCTGGTCTGCAAGAAAGCTCAAAACAACTTTGAATTCCTCAACAGCTCTTGCATTCATTATATCTGCATGACTAACACTTGAATCCTGACAAGACATCCAAAGCACCTGATCATTCTTAAGCCAAAGAACAGTAGATTGAGTTCAAAGAGACAAGCAACCTTGGCACTCTCAGCATCAGGTCCTTCTTGCTGTCCTATTCCTTCATTTCTCTGAGCCTCTGAAAGCAGGTACAGCCTCAGAGATCACAGATTTAGAGGAAGGAAGATCAGTGAAACCTGGTTTCGTAGACTGAACAGAATTCTCCTCATAAAAAGAAAGAAAGACTTCTGTAAGTCAATAGTACCTAACACTCTTCCATTTCCTGAAGGTTTTACCTAGCATAACTTGGTCATACCCTTTTGTACTCCTCAAAAATCATTTTATAAGACTAGAGTATGGATTTTTCCTTTTATCTTTCCTTTTATCTCATGTTTCAGTGTATGTAGTTAAGCACTTCACACTCTGTAGGAATACTTCCTTGCTTAGCAGATTGACCCCTAATACATCCCAATTGGCCTTTTAGTTTCTGCATCCCATAAAGGATGTCTCCTTTTCCTTTCAGTGCCTCATTGGGATGATCTTTATTGTTTATTGATCTTTATTGTCACATTTCTGTAAACATTCTGGTCACAAACATTTATGCAATTTTCAAAAAGCTTGCACATTCCACAAAGCTCCCTTCTTCCAGACTTTCACAGTTAGTACCCTTAATACTCCCTTCAGTCACAATAGCCAAGGTTTTTCATATTTCTTATGGACACTGCAACTTTTATTTCTTACCTTTTCTTTTCTTTATTTTTCTTTTTTCTTTTCTTTATTTTTCTTTTCTTTCCTTTCGTATTCTTTAATTGGATATTTATTTACATTACAAATGTTATCTTCTTTTCCAGTTTCCCCTCCAGAATCTCTCCCATCCCATGCCCCCAGCACCTGCCTCCATGAGGGTGCTCCTCCATCCACTCACTCCCTCCCATCTCCCTGTCCTGGCATTCCCCTACTCTGAGGCATAAAGCCTTGATAGGAACAGGACCTCTCCTCCCATTGGTGTCCAACAAGGCCATACTCTGCTACGTATGCGGCTAGATCCATGGGTCCCTCCACGTGTACTCTTCGGTTGGTGGTTTAGTCCCTGGCAGCTCTGAGGGGTCTGGTTGGTTAATATTGTTGTTTTTCCTATGGGATGCAAACCCCCTCAGCTACCTCAGTACCATCTCTAATTCCTCCATTAGGGACTCTGTTCTCAGTACAACGGTTGGCTGTGAGCATCTGCCTCTGTATTAGCCAGGTTCTGGCAGACCCTCTCAGGAGTCAGCTATATCAGGTTCTTGTCAGCATGCATCTCTTGGCATCCTCAATAGTGACTGGGTTTGGTGACTGCATGTGGGATGAATTCCCATGTGTGGCAGTCTCTGGGTAGCCTTTTTTTTTAATTGGATATTTCTTTATTTACATTTCAAATGTTATTCCTTTCCTGGTTTCCTGTCCATAAGCCCCCTATCACCTCCCCTTCCCTTTCTTATATAAGGGTATTCCCCTTCCATCCACCCACCCTTACCTCCCCTCCCGACATTACCTTGCACTGGGGGTCCAACCTTCTATTGGTGACCAATGGGGCGTCTCCTTCCATTGGTGACCCACGAAGCCATCCTCTGCTACTTATGCAGTTGGAGCCATGGGTCAGTCCATGTATACTCTTTGGGTAGTAGTTTGGTCCCTGGAAGCTCTGGTTAGTTGGCATTGTTGTTCTTATGGGGTTGCAAGCCCCTTCAGCTCTTTCAATCCCTTCTCTAATTCCTCCAAGGGGGTCCCCTTCTCAGTTCAGTGGTTTCCTGCTATCATTCACCTCTATATTTGACATGCTCTGGTTGTGTCTCTCACAAGAGATCAATATCCAGTTCCGGTCAGCATGCACTTCTTATTTCAAGTCTCTGCTCCACACCTTGTCTCCCTATTTCCTCCTATGAATATTTAGTTCTCCCTTCTAAGAAAGACTGAAGCATCTATACTTTAGTCTTTCTTCTTCTTGAGCTTCATGTGGTCTATAAATTTTATTTTGGTTATTCCAAGCATTTGGGGTCATAACCACTTATTGGTGAGTAGATATCATGTGTGTTCTTTTGTGATTGGGTTACCTCACTCAGGATGATATTTTCTAGTTCCATCCATTTGCCTAAGAATTTCATGAAGTCATTGTTATCAATACCTGAGTAGTATTCCATTGTGTAAATGTACCACATTTTCTGTTTCCATTCCTTTGTTGAAGGACATTGGTTATTTCTAGCTTCTGGCTATTATAAATAAGGCTGCTATGAACATATTGGGGCATGTGTCCTTTTTATATGTTGGAGTATCTTTTGGGTATATGCCCAGGAGTGACAAAGCTGGGTCCTCAGTTACTTCTTTGTCCAAATTACTGACAAATTGCCAGACTGATTTCCAGAGTGTTTGTACCAGCTTGAAATCCCACCAACAATGGAGGAGTGTTCCTCTTTTTCCACATCCTCACCAGCATCTGCTGTCACCTGAATTTTTGATCTTGCCATTCTGACTGGTATGAGGTAGAATTTCAGGGTTGTTTTGATATGCATTTCCCTGATGACTAAGGATTTTGAATATTTCTTTAGGTGCTTTGTGACCATTCTATATTCCTCAGTTGAGAATTCTTTGTTTAGCTCTGTACCCCATTTTTAAAAGTGTTATTGGCTCTATGGAGTCTAATTTCTTGAGTTCTTTGAACATTTTGGATATTAGTCCTCTTTTAGATGTGGGATTGGTAAAGATCTTTTCAGAATCCGTTGGTTGCTGTTTTCTCCTATCAACAGTGTTCTTTGCCTTACAGAAGCATTGCAATTTTATGAGGTCTCATTTGTTGATTCTTGGTCTTAGCACATAAGCTACTGATGTTCTATTCAGGAAAGTTTTCCCTGTGCCCATGTGTTCAAGGCACTTCCCCACTTTCTCTTCTATTACTTTCAGTGTATCTGGTTTTATGTGGAGGTCCTTGATCCACTTGGGCTTGAGGTTTGTACAAGGTACTAAGAATGGATAGATTTGCATTCTTTTACATGCTGACTGCCAGTTGAAACAGCACCATTTGTTGAAAATGCTGTCTTTCTTCCACTGTATGGTTTTAGCTCCTTTGTCAAAGATCAAGTGACCATAGGTGTGTGGGTTCATTTCTGGGTCTTCAATTCAATTCTACTGATCTGTCTCTGTACCAAAACCATACAGTTATTAGGACCAGAGTGGTTTAGTGCAGAATTCTATCAGACCTTCAAACAAGGCCTAATACCAATACTCTTCAAACTATTTCACAAAATAGAAACAGACAGAACTCTATCCAATTCTTTCTATAAAGTCACCATTATGTTTATACCAAAACCACACAAAGACCCTACAAAGAAAGAAAACTTCAGACCAATTTTCCTTTGTGAATATTGATGCAAAAATACTCAATAAAATTCTTGCAAACATATTCCAAGAACTCATCGAAACAATCATCCATCATGGTCAAATAGGCTTCATCTCAGGGTGTAGGGATGACTCAATATACATAATCTATCAATGTAATCCACTATATAAACAAACTCAAAGGAAAAAAACCCACATGATCATCTCATTAGATGCTGAGAGAGCATTTGACAAAATTCAACACCCGTTCATAATAAAAGTCTTTGAAACAGCAGGAATTCAAGGCCTATATGTAAACATAGTAAAAGCGATATACAGCAAATCAGTAGCAAACATCTAACTAAATGGAGAGAAACTTGAAGAAATTCCACTAAAATCAGGGAGTTATCAAGGTTGCCCACTTTCTCTACCTACTCAATATAGTGCTCAAAGTCCTAGCCAGAGCAATTAGACAATAGGAGGCAAAAGAATAAAAATTGGAAGGAAGAAGTCAAAATTTCACTATATGCAAATGCTATCATGCTCAACATAAGTGACCCTAAAAATTCTACCAGAGAACTCTTAAACAACTTCAGCAAAGTGCCTGGATATAAAATTAACTTAATTAACTAAAAAAATCAGTAGCCTTTTTCTACTCAAAGGATAAATGGGCTGGGGAAAAAAATAGGGAAATGACACACTTCACAATAACATAAAATATCTCAGTGTGACTCTAACCAAGCAAGGGAAAGTTCTATATGACAAGAACTTCAAGTCTTTGAAGGATTAAATTGAAGAAGATTTCGTAAGATGGAAAGACCTCAGGATAGCAAAAACTATTCTCAACAATGGCCATCACTACTTATCCAGTTCTGAAACTTCAACAACAGTTTTGGTATTTGCTATTGTACAGACTTACTTTTTCGTACCAAATTTTCTCCAGTATGATTGCAGCAATTATTAGAGAATACCAGAATTTAGGTAAATTAAAGCAATTAATGTATTTGAGTCACTTTTTGAGAGTCCCATAGCGGGGTGCTTAGTTTTGATTTGAGCTCTCATCCCATGGTAGGAGAACAAGTGAGAAAAATTAGGCCGAGCTCATTTTTTATATCAGGTAAACACTGATAAGTACATTATTTTCAAGATGACAACATCGACTCATTCATGACCTAAGCAACTCTAAAAGTCCTGCTCTTAATAGAAATCTAATGACATTAAATTTCAACCTTTATTATTTTACTCCCTTCCATGGCACAGCTATTTCATTCCACCATCATTACTGATGCAAGCATTTTATAGATGTCAATTCTATATTAACTTGGGATTTAAATTGAACTAATACCTTTGTGTTTTGAATCATAACTTGTCTTTCTTGCCTTTGGGCTGTTTAATGTCATTATGTCATTATGCCCATAACATGTTATTCTTTTTAATATAAACCAGAAGTATATCTAGCATGAGAAATTTCACATTGTCCACATGCCACATGCATTCTATGCATTGCTAAAAATATCCTGAACTAAAATAGGTGATGATATATTTTCGTGGGCCAATTAGATTATATTAGATGTAAGCACAATTCCTTAATCAAATATTCAAGTCTTACCATGCTATGATTTCCACCAGCATTTCTTGATGTGATCCTTGATGCTCACCTTGACATGCACAGCCCTCAAATATAACTAGGAAATTGCATCTCCTGAAAACTCCTTCATGTTCAAATTGCTTAGATCATTCCCTTTGCATTTCAGAAAAGATGATGCAGCTTTAGGGCCATAATTAGAAATAAAAATCCTCCAACTTTTACTGATATCAATGTTTCTGAAGAAGCTAGAAAAATAACAGTGAATTGTTTAAAGAATCAAACATTGGTTTGAATTTGCTATCAACATCCTTCTGTTACATACCCCTTTGTGTAATATTTTATCTGTGAGGTAATTTTATAAAGAACTTTTATAAGATTGTATAAGAAGGCCGAGAAAAGGAATAAAGTGTGACTTTGGGGACTTTGCCTCATCCACCAAATGTATATATGTATATATGTCAGGAACCATCTAGGAAAGGGTAAGGATAGCACGTGGCCTTCCAGGAGATATCCCAACTTTTTGCATTGCCTTGCCTAGTTGACCTCTAAGAGGAAACAACCCAAAAGACTTCATCTCAGGATTATTTCTTGCTGCAGACATGTATTTCTTGTCACTCTCACATAGCCTAGGGGTTCCTGGGCATCGGCCACCCAATTGAGCAGACTTTCTACATATCAACATAAAGATAAACGTGAATAATTTAATGTTTTAAATGAATTAATAATTTTATAAAATTCTTCATTTGATTTAAATACTCTTAGGAAGAAAGTTTCAGGAGAGGGTTTTAGTTGTTTTGTTAGAAAGATATAATAAAGTTAGAATTGAGAATAGAATGTGCCCATTTCTCATAATAGTAAGTAAATGCTGCATAATAAGAAATACAATGAACTTTCATAATCACACTAAAAGAGAAATAGTGTTGATACAAACTGGTCAAGGTAAGACAAGGATGAAATCACAGGTATGCACTACGATAAGGCATGGCCATATAAAAACTGTTGTTTTGAACTTATAATGAGCTTGCAGTATAAAAAGCTCCTTTGAACTTAACATCAACATCCTTCTGTGACTCTCCTTTTGTGTAACATTCTATCTATGAACTTTAAGAACTTTTGTCTACAAAAAGGCCAGAGAAAAGAAATAAAGTTGGTTGGCTTGGGGCTCTGCTCCATCCTTCCCATCCAAATGAATGTATTTATATGTCAATTTGCTTACATGCACTTGTGTAAGCATATTTGAATATATGTAATCATGCATGAACACTAGTGGAGTTCATTGTGACAGGTGACTGGGCCCTGCCAAAGTGTGTGTGTGTGTGTGTGTGTGTGTGTGTGTGTGTGTGTGTGTGTGTTTGCCTAGGTAAAAGATTTTAATCATTTTCCTTTCCTTCTTTCTTGTTCATAAGGGGTTAACAAGCCTGGTCAGCCAGAGGCTTTAGGCTGACTCTAGAGGAAAAGGAGCACTAGCAATAAATCCTTGCATAATTCCCTGTTGCTAAGTAGCATTTGTTAATTGTCAATGTCAATGTTTTTAGCCACATAATAAGCAAGAGACTTTTAAGTTTCCAGAAGCCCTTAGTACAATTAAAGAAGGGTATAAGACCTATTTCTAATTCTGTGCTCATTTCAGCTACTTCCCTTAAGGCTGGGACAGGTCCCCAATATACATGTTTGTTTTTCTATATATACATGTGTACGTATATATGTGTATGTATGTAAGCATGCATGAACACTTGTGGAGCTTATGAAACAGATGATTGGACCTAACCAGAGTAGTGTGTGTGTGTGTGTGTGTGTGTGTGTGTGTGTGTTATGTGTGTCAGTACACATGTGTAATAAGATTTGTCTTACTTTCCTTTTCATGTCATTCTGTTTCAGAAAAGGAGTTCCAAGCCTCTTGCCTGGCTAACAACAGGTCCTTGAGTCAGAGAAAAGAAACCAGCATTAATTAGTACAATATAGTAAGAGAAAAGAAACCCGCATCATTTAGCACAGAACAGTAAGAGAGAGTTACAAGGCTAAAGTTCACCAGTCTTTGGCCTTGTCCAACTCTGTTTCACATTAATACTGCTCATTCAAAAGCCCACAGGCAGTCCACTGCAAAAACCTTTTTGAAACTGCATGACAATATATTCTGCCATATTTCCATTGCTTTTGGTCTAGGTTTTGGACCAAAGTAATTTTAAATAAATGTTGTTGCATGAGAAATGTATAAATTAAAAGTATCATCCTAGCATTCTAAAATTGATATAGGCTAAATTAATAAGACTACATTTTATCATATTAAATGAGCATTAAACATAGTTTGGTAGTATAGTATAGACTAAAAAGAGAGAAATTTAGATCTGCAGCTATTAAATAGTGATCAGCAACTGGTCAAATGACAGAGATTAATAGAATGAGAAGTTATCAGCCCTAATTGGTACACCTATAATGTAACAACTAAAGCTCAGGAATGTAGCACATAGTAGAATACTTGCCTAAGATGCACAATATACTGGGTTTGATTGGCAGCACTACCAAAAACATGTTGTGAAGGATCTTGATAAAAAATTCACACATTGTTGTTGAGTAGAAACATAAGGAGTATAGAAAAAAAATTATATAATAAAAGCAGAAATACCAAACAAGATCATGAGACAAAACAGAGTGACTGTGACTCCATGTCTACTTTATAAAGCTAGCAATAGAGAGAAGAATCAGATAAAGTCATGACATTGGCTCAGTATTCACCTACTTATTTACATATCATTTGTGGCTCACTGAGTAAGCATGTGGTATGTTTATTGCAACACTATTAATATGAGTTAAATATCAATCTAAAATAATCTTTTGTTTGTTATTTTAAATTACTCATGCTAAACACTTGTCTAAATGCAATTAATAAAGCTTATTAATATTCAAATTTAATCCAAACTGCAGTCTAGGACACAATCTATTCCCTCCTGGGAATCTTTGTTCTTCAAAATGGTACCTTTACTCACAGTGCTACTATTCCATGAGTTGATATACCTCAAATACATATTGTTTTACATTAGCAGCTTCCTATGAATAAATATATTTATGGTATTGAGAGATGGGAACTTTTGATATTGGAATGAATACATTTTCCATTGTAAAATAAGACTGTATGGAAGTGTGGCTAGAACTTTATGTCTTAAAATGCTATTGGATGCCAAGGTGACGTGTGGTTGAATTATTGGGCTTAAACATACCTAAATGTTTAACTGAAAAGGAAAGACTACTCTGATTGTAGTAGAGTATTATCCTACGGGCTGGATTCCCAGACTGCATAAATGAATAAAGTAAGCTAAGCAGAGACATTTATCCTTCTCTGTTTCATGACAAGTATAATATGACTAGCTGCCTCATATAACTCCTGCCATGATTTCCCCGCCATGTTGAAATATATCTTTTAACTATGAGCCCAAATAGATATTTAAGTTACCTTTGCCAGGTTTATTGTCACAACAATGAGATATAACTAATGAGGATGAAGTACTGGAGATATGAAGCTTAAGCATGAATGGGAAGCGGACACTTGGAGAGAAGTGGGTGGGAAGTAGTTTACCCAGAACTGAGGAGGTATGAAAAAGACTTAGGAAACTTCTTTTATTGCTCAGAATTGTTTTTACTGTCCTGAGTATTTTGTTTTTGTTGTTGTTATTTGTATCCCTTTGACCTCCTTGTGTTGACTAATTGCTCTAGCTAGAACTAGAAACAAAAAGATTTGGGGAAGTCCAGCATCATGTTGGGTGCTGCCTGCAACTCCAGTTCCAGGCAGTCCAATGCCATTTTCTGGACTCCACAGGACACTCACACATGTTTTGTGTGTGTGTGTGTGTGTGTGTGTGTGTGTGTGTGTGTGCATGCCTGTACACTCATACATACAAATACACATAATTATTTATATGAACATATGTGAATATAAATAATTACATATATGTATTTATACACTCATATGAATATATGTAAACACATAATATTTTGAGAACTTTGAATGGACTTAGTTTGTATGGGAAAATAAATGGAAGTGTCAGTGATAGAGTGTAATACCTCTCAATGAGTTATTGGTCCATGGGGCTCCAAAGACACAGACTATGTTTTGTTATTGGTTGCCTACTAAAGTTGTATGGTCCAACTGTCTTTGTGATGGTTTCTATTCCTGTACTAAATACCAGAACCAAAAGCAGAGGCCATGGAGAAATGTTGTTTACTGGATGCCTCCTTATTGCTTTCTCATCCTACTTTCTTAAACAACCCAAGACCACTTTTTCCAAGATACCTCCCATCAGAAATCTGGGCCCTCCTAGATCAATCATTAATCCAAAACTTTCCTGGAAGACTTGCCTACAGGTAGTCCAGATAGATGGATATATTTTCTCAATTGAGTTTCTTATTTAGAAATATTATGACTTCATGTCAATTTTACAAAATATGAAAAGACAGAACTCATTGCTGAATACACCATACACATTTGTTGTTACATATAAGGAAAGCAAGATGGAACTAGTTTTAAAACATTCCGTCCAATGTCTAGCTTTTCTATGCAGAATCCTGTTTTGTAGGACACTAGGGTAGAAAAAACACAGATCTATTTACAGACAGATGGACACCGCATGTTAAAATATCAACTGGTAAGGTTCCACAAGTGGAATAGTGATGCAATTGGTATGGGATAATAAACTGTTTTCTAATTGGATTAAAGACATGCTTACAAAGAGAATCCATGCCTAGTAAACAACACCTGATCAAAAGCCTATTGATTATTGATGTCCTATAAAGGGAGTATAGCACTGCTGATTTGCTTAACAAACATGTTACAAAACTTCCTTATAATAGTATGACTATACCTATATATTTGTGCTGCTTTCAACTTTGGTGGGCAAAGCTTTTTGCAGTGGGCAGTAGTCAATACTGAGAGTTATAATTGTTCAAATTGATGAGAATTTATAGTGACTATTACACTCTAATCCTTTTATTACTCCCTAAAGGGTTAGGGAACATCACTGAATCCAGGGAAAGAGGAAGTATACAATTCAAAGTGTAAGGATAAATGCTATGAAATGCTGTCTATGCAATGTCATAGATGTTACACACAACAGCTATGGTAACCTGCAAATCATCTATTCAACCAGTGATTGTATCATGAGTCAGGAAGGGACTAATGAGGCCCTATGCCTAGTTAAGAAGCTGTTGGCAATTGATGACTTCTGGGAGGAGCATCACTTATCCTTAGAGGTGTGGCCAGTAGTAGGTTATCCATACTCATGCATGCAGCACTAATTGGATTCAGTAGATTATAAAAACAATAATAATAACAAACAAAACAACACCAAGCCGTGCATACAATATACAGATAGGGCAAGAAGGAGTGTGAAGAATGGATTTGATTAAGATACAGTCTTTGTGTGCATGAAATTGTTAAAGAATAAACACAAAATATTTTGAAAAGAGAAGTAACTAATACCTTATCTATATCAATGAATACAGTTCAATACTGCTCAATTCAATTTTAATCACATTTGTATAATTATAAATTTTGGGAGTTTTCATCTATTGATTGTTATTATTAGTTTGCTTAGTTAGTGTGGCCAAAGGTATACAAGATTGTATTTCTGATAATACAATCTTGGAGAAATATTTGTAAATTTTGGCAGGATCTATTCTTCCATTCTCATGAACTGTATTTAAAATTTTATTTATACTTTTATTTGAGTTTTAGCTAAAATATATCATAGCTTCTTATTTCACAATTTTGCATATGTTTTTTCAGATAGCGAAGTTTTAAATATTTCTGTTAAAAAATTGAAGCTTTGTCTTCATTATTTTTTATCTTCAAATATTCTGTAACATTTGTATTTAGTCATTTTTCCAGGTTTTAGGTATTTTTTCTTTACCTAGAAGTATGGCTGTGGTTGTTTTGTTTATAACTCTGTCATTAATTTTGATTGAATGCCTTGGTTTTGGTTTATGAAGTTGGTCAATTTTGTGGAGGTATTCACCAGCATCATCTTTCTTTCTTAGAGACAGAATTTGACAAATGTACTTTTATTTAAAATACATACTTTCCCACATACGATATTTTAAAATAACATTGCTTAAATTACTGAAACCTATATTGGTATCTTCAATTTACCCTGCTGTAATTTTCTCTGTATTTGTTAGTTTTCTACGTAGGTTTTGATAGGAAAGTTCATGTGTGCTAAATGATTGATTGATGGACGGATGAAGGCAACTACCAGTTTTAATTTGATTAGAGATTAACTGCTTCATTGATTCTCCCTCTTGAGTATAGCTATTGATGTTTCAATGATGACTTTTTTCTTTGTGTAATGGAATTTTTTGAGCTGTACTCTCGCTTTAGCATTGCAAATCAAATTGCTTTGTTTAGAAATGTAGAAATTCCTGTGTCTCCATGCATTTACATGTATATAAGCACTTGTTTAGAAATTGTAGAATGCAGTTATTTTTTAAATAAAGCATAGCATTCTGCTGCTGCCGTTTTATCTTAAGAATTATGTTCAAATGTCACGTTTGTACATTTCTCTCGTGCGATTTATAGAATTCATTTCCATCATATTTCTATAAAAATCATTAGTAGAGGTCACTACCTACCATGTGTTTGAGAATGACACAGGTTGTTCTCCTAAGTGCCAAATAAAAGGAAACTTGTATGGTAAAATTACACAGAAGTAATTGTATGGCAATGGACAGAATTTTCAAAGAAAGACAGACATCCATCTATGGACAGACTCAAAAGCAAAACCAGATGGAATGGTATCATAGAATTTGCTTTTCTGTGTAAATACTGTGAATATCAAAAGGTTCGACCTACAAAGTAAAGTACAAAGGAATAATTATGTCACTTGTACACAGGCACTATTATAACACTACTAACAGATTTATGCAATATTCCAAAGTGGTAGCATGGCTATTTGATAGAAATTTCTTTAATCAGAAATCAGAATGGGTCACATTTTGGTTCAATACTTAGTTGTAAAATTGTTTTTCTTTTATTTTCCTCTTCTGGTTCTAAGAACTTTAGATTTTTTTAAAAGTCAAATGATAGTGAATTTTAAGCTACATTTCCCAGCTTGCCTTCAGCACAAACTGATAAATTCTAACCAAACATCACTTCAGAATTTGGAAAATATGAGATAATATCAGATTTCCTTTCAGGGTGGTTAAGAACTTGGTAAAATTATTTGGTTACATGATCATGTTCAGTAGCTGTCCCCTAAGTATAAAAATTAATCTCAGGATTCAGAGTGAGAGATACTTTTCTGTTTTTCTAGAGAAGGGAAGGACAGAACCTGTGTCCATTGGCTAGAAGCAACTCCCTGTTTCTGTAGGTTGGGATAAGCCTTCTTATCTGAGTAGAATAAACTCAACAATCAGTTGTTACACTTGGATGAGCCATCATTTGTTTCCCATCTTTAAAGTGCTACACAGAGAAATGACTGTGTTAGTGTTGAACAAGCTCTGAGTTGTAGCACGTACAAAGTCTCTCTCCAAGGGGATTGTTTTATGTGAGTAATCAAAGAAGAAGACATAGGAGCTGTTGTGCTTGAAGTGGAAAAAATACTTTGATGCAAAGTACCCACATCAATACCCCATATATTTTTAGGGTCCATTGGTTTACTCTTACTTAGCTAAAAGTGGAGAGAGAGAGGTGAGTTTTTCTAAAAGAGGAAGGAGAGGAAAGTACACACTGAATATATGAACATGTTGGGAATCTTCAAGAATTGGGAAAAGCTGATCATGTGACTAGTTTAAGTAAAAAAATCACTGGAAATACAAAACTAATAACTAGTAATAGTCCAATATGTAGCCGAGGTATACATGGAAATTATTACATGAAAGGAAATAACACAGATATAAGGGATTCTATGTCTTGGACTGTTTCCTGCAAATGCCAAAGGTTCTGAAACCTGAAGACAGATCTTTATTTCTCCACTAAGCATTATAAGAAAAGTGTGCACAATATTACAGTATAAAACTTCATGTATCCTTATTAAATGTGAAAAATTTTAAAAGAACCTATTAGGCTATATACTTTCAGTCAGGTTATCTTCCAAACAAAATTATCAGTGTTTTTCAAATAGCAGGACTTAAAAGTATGGCATGAGTTTAAATTTCAGCTCTTTTGTATGTATCTGTTTCTGTCAGCTGTCTTCTTGGGATGACATGGTCTCTCCATAAACATCTTAACCTGGCTTTGCCAGACAAGACAGCAACATTGCTTGAGTCTATTAGAACTCTCTTCATCCTACCAAGCACTGAAAATGGAAATAAGAGGATTCAAAGTTTTCTTATCTCTTCATCCCGCAGGTTTTATCAGGCTGACAGGCCAAATCTATGGTAGGTCCATTATCTCTTATCTATATCTGAAAGGGGCCAGAGCATTCAGAATAGATATTAAGGCTGCTCTGTCAGGGTTCCCATTGAGATGCACATCATTGTTATCTTAATACAATAAGCTTTTTCCTCCTAACACTTCATAATATGTTTCGTTTCCTACCTCAATCACAGGGAGCAGGAAATTAGAATTGAACACAAGTATAATTTTTGGATAAACAAAATAAACCTGTGGATTGGATTCTCCGGGTGTTAGTATGGGAAACCACCCTCTTTCTATTTAGTGTAAAGCAGTGGTTTCCAACTTTCCTAATGTCGTGACTAATATAGTTTCTCACATTGTAATGACCCCAATCATAAAATTGTCTTTGTTGCTACTATATAACTCCAATTTTACAATGCTTATAAATCATAATGTAAATATCTGTGTTTTATGATGGTGACCCCATGAAAGGGTCATTTGACCCCAAAAGGGATTGAAACCCAGAGGTTGAGGACTCCATGTGTAAAATAACTAGACCATGAAAGCAACAATCTATCGTAATGATTTAGGAAACAGAAAAGTAAAGAAGGGAAGGGATAGGAAAGGAAGGGGAAGGAAGGAAAGGGAAGGGGTGCTGCAAGCAGAGTCTTTCTTCAGCAGGAAGCAAAGACAAGTGAGTTAGATCTGGAGCCTGATTAGCTGCAATGTACATAGCAATGAATATTGGCATGGATGTTACACTAATGCAGTGAAAGCATGAGGATGGATAATATGAGAATGGACATCAAGAAAAGAAATGGAGGCACACACTTGTGTTATCCACATAGGGAGACTGAAATTAGAGGCCAGCCTGGTTTACATAGGATACCCTATCTCAACAATAAGATAGAAATTTAAGCAAGAACAGCTGTTTTCAAGCTCAGTATGTAAACCTAAACTGACCCTTCAATTATTTGGTAAATACATATTTTAGACTTATGCTCTGGTCAGTGTTCTTTAGGTCTTATTTGTGGTATTTTCTCCTTTACTTAAGAGAAACAGAGTTTATTAGTTTAGCCAAACATTTTATTTAGGTCCTATTAAGACTAGTTACAGATGTAACAGAGGATGGGCACCAATGGGAGGAGAAGCCCTTGATCCTACAGTGTAGGGCAATGTCAGGGCAGGAAGGGGGTGTGGTTGGGGAGGGAACACACATAAAAGAATGGGGAGGGGAAATGGGATAGGGGGCTTATGGATGGGAAATCGGGAAAGGGAATAACATTTGAAATGTAAATAAAATATTCAATATAAATAAATAAATATTTATTGAAAAAAAGACTAAAATTCTGTACAAAATTTTGCCAACTTCCACTGCACATGGTACTTTAATACATGCAGAAAAATAAGTAGTGGATAATTTCCTGAATCAAAATTTGCTTAACTAAATACAAATAGTTGCATGTTAAAAAACGTTGTCACAGGTATTTAGCACTCATGTTGATTTGATTTTGAATTCCACTTCTATGGACCGTTACATGGACTTACAATTCAGTAAGATAGAAAAATACAGGATGCTAATATCATTTTAAAATAGGGATTACATAGTATGCTTTGGAACATCAATAAATAATTGTTTGAATATGAAATTAACACATTCACGTATTAAAATAGTCAAAATAGTCAAACAGCAAAGATAGCTCCTCATTCAAAAGTAAAATTCATTTCCCCATGACACAGAGATCATCTGTGAAGTTAGTAGTAGTATTTGCATTGCTCTTTTTATTGTTGAAGTGTTAAGTACACTCATATAAAAATTTCTTCACTGTTATAGTTTTTATAGTCTTGCTTTTGACAAGGTCTCCATTACAAACCTCCTCATTCTATCTCCTTCCTCCTGTCTCTTCTACTCTACCACAGTCATATATGTTTTAAACACCTTAACTAATATATCTTAAAACAGATTTATTAAAGTTTCAATCCTCGATATTATTTTGGTATTTGCTTGTTACTAGCTATGCATTTTTTAAATTGCAAAAACATGATAAATATATTGATTAAATGAAATATTTGTATATTTTAGTGATTATTCATCCTAGAATCAAGACTAATTTGGTTTTATTAACCTAATTCTCAAAAATTATTGTACACATTTTCTACTTTAAGAACTTATATTATGAAAATAGATTTATTGATTTATTGAATGATCGATTGACAAAAAGTCTCAGTAGGTCCAGTGGCTTTGAACTTCCTATTTTGCTAAATATGAACATAAACTATTGATCCTTCTGCCTCCTCTGTACAGTGTACACCATTGCAGTTAGTTTAAACAGTGCTTGGCATCAAGCCCAAGATTTGTGCATGTTAGGCAGGCACTCTACTAACTGACCTTTATTGCCAGCTCCCAGCTCCATTTTTAAGCAATTTAAACTTCATGAATATCTAAATATTTTTTACATAAATACATAGAATTATTAGACTAAAAGATTATAATTTAAGTATAATTTCCACTCAAACTAGCATTTAGCTCTGCTGATTAGAAGGAAGTGCGGTTCTATGTTTAAATCTTATATTTTGTAGGACATTTGTTGTTCTCATTAATATGTTTCAGTTTATGGTATAGATACATTATGTAAATAAAAAATGATGCAATTTTCATATACACATGAATGTATACACAGATATGTGTACACACAATTACACATACTAACATACTATCTCTCTACTCTCACTCTCTACACACACACACACACACACACACACACACACACACACATATATGTGTGTGTGTGTGTATATAAAATGAAGTTTGCCATTCAGGTTGTTAGTGTTCTCCCAAATAGCCATAGATTACCAAAGCACAAGTACAAAGCACAGAAACCTCCTTTCAGTTGTTGGTCACGGGAGTTTAAGAGAATAACTTGGACTTACTTTTGGCCTTGGATGCTTCTTAACATTGAGAGTAAGTCCCTATTGCCACTCAGTTCAGATACAGAATTTGGAGGACTTCAGCTATATGTGAATCCAAAGCCTTGCCCCTACAAAAAAGTTTTCATAGTACTAGAAGGGTGTGCACTGCTAAGGAGAAGACAGCCAGCAGTCCTCTACATCCGTGATGCCTCTGAACCCTGAAAACATTACCATGACACAGTATCACCAAGGTGTAGCCGTTGCACCTAATTTTTGCAATCTCTATAGTTGCCAAATTGCCTTGAGGTATTCTCGACAGGAGGCAAATCTGACTTGGTACTGAAAACCTAGATGACTGCCTATGGCAAAGAGATCATGGATCATAGAGTAGAAACTTCTACTGCCACTTTGCTAAATGAACACAACCACTAACTCTGTTCGAAATACTCAATACTCACTGACAACTATAGTTCTTATCAACAACGTTATATATAACAGAGGCCCTTAAAAAAAGTCATAGTTAGTGAAAATGCAGAGATAACCTGATTATGCACTGTCAAGTCCCAGATGATACACCAAAATTGATTTAAATAAATAGATAAATGGATAAGTAAATAAAACTTCCGAAATTGATTTAATTCTATTCCAAAAAGTAAGTATAGGCACACATTCTAGATATATTTGTTAAGTATATATTGTGGATTTTTAAAAGGGAAATTCACTCACTCAAAAAAGAATATTGATGAAAGACAAGTTAAAAATTCAAAACTTCTATCAAATTATTAGTCAAATTATGTCTGTGCTGATTATTAGCTGTGTGAGCAAGCATAGAACATTGAAGTGCATTGTCTTAATATGCTCCAACATTTTTTTTTCTTTTTTTCGGAGCTGGGGACCGAACCCAGGGCCCTGCGGTTGCTAGGCAAGCGCTCTACCACTGAGCTAAATCCCCAACCCTAATATGCTCCAACATTTTAAGGATAGCCCTGATGCTAAACTCACAGGATTATAGCTATGATAAAATGTGTTGCAATGTTAGTGCATAGTATGATGAAAATAATTACTCTTTTTATTTTATTCATTATTATGCAATTAAAGTATGACATTCTCACCTATAACTTACAATTTTTGAGAAACATTATTTATAGGCAAGTAATAAGAGACTGTGGGAAAAATAGACTATTTCTGATATGTCTAGTCTTCATCACCTACACTATCTAGTACACTATAGTGGCACTTAGCCACTTATGATTATTTACATTACAAATAGTTATCTAAAACATTTAACTATTAGTTAATCTACTCACATGATTACTAGTCACACTGGTTTAGCTTCTTTTTCCATTGATGTAATAAAATACCCTACAAAAGAAATATAACAAAAAGAGGATTTACTCTGTAACATAGTCAGTTGTGGGTCTCCATGTTAATTGCTCTCAGAAACCTCTCAGAACCTCTCAGACGAGGGTTGCCTGACTCACTTGTCTGTGGGTAAATAATATATTAGTATGAGTCATTTTAATACTGTTTATGCTGAACAATGATAGTTGGCTATGTTTTAGAGTCTATGATCCTTCCAGCCATAGGTTCTTATCTAATTTTTTAGAGTCTTAGTCATTGTTCTATTGCTGTGAAGAGACCACAAGAAAGCACGCAGGAAAGGGTTTATTTGACTTACAATTCCACAACCACAGTCTACCACCAAAGGAAGTTAAGGCAGGAACACAAATGTCAATAACCTGGAGTCAGGAGCTTATGCAGAGGTCATGGAGGGGTGGTGATTTCTGGCTTGCTCTGTTGCTTACTAGCCTCTCTTCTTATAGACTACTAGCGCAAAGATGGCCCCATCCACAATTGGGTGAGTGGCCCTGATAAATCAATCATTAATTAAGAAAACTCTCTATAGATTTGCCTACAGCCCAACTTATGGAGTTATTCTCTCAATTGGGGTTCACTCTCAGATGACTCTAGCCTGTGACAAGTTGGCAAAATTATCCAGCACACTTAGTTACGTTTCTATTACTGAGATAAAATGCCATAAATAAAGGCAACTTGGAGAGGAAAGGGCTTATTTCATCTTACATGTACCTTACATGTGACTGTAGCTTGTGCCAAGTTGACAAAAACAAACAAACAAACAAACAAACAAACAAAACAAACTCCAAGCAGGTCAACACCAATAGCAGTGCCAGCTTTGCCCTTGAACCTGTGTTGTAAGCCTCAAATCCAATCAGACAGTATTGGTCAGTACAGGGATATTTGTGACTTCTCTTCAAGCTGGTCATTTTTTAGACTAATAGACTTCTCTTGTCCCAAGCTGGTCATTATTTTAAAGACCATAGGTATTTCCTCACAGTTGTGTATTCCCTTTCCCGGTTTGATTTATTCCTTTTGTCCTCCAAAGTCTAGTTCATGTCCTTCAAAGTACTTCCACTGGTGCTCTTTTAAGCACTTTAAAAGCCAGCTGATAGGGAGTACCTTAAAGGTGAATGCAGCTTGATTCTCCATGTTCTATGAAAAATGGATATAGTGTCTCAAACCTTTTTTATCATGTTTTGGAGAGTAGCTAAGAGCATTGGCAATAATTTGGGTGTCTATCATTTTACAATTTTGAGGCAAAATCTAGCTATATTCCCCAATTAGCCTAAAATTCATGATTGCTATGCCTCAGCTTCATTAGTGTTGTGACTATGGGCAAGTATCACCATGCCAAGCCTCACAATTTTGATTTTAAAGTTATTAAACAAAAGAAAACAAAAAGTAATATAGTGAAGTGTATCCACATTGTTTACAACCCAGTGTATTATGACATTTTAAGTAAGTTAGTAATTTACACATTTTTTCTTAAAAATATGCGTATATTGAGATTTTTATACAGTTTAGAAGTGTTTAGTTTTTATAAATGTTTGCATTTAATTATTCATTCTCTTTCTTTCTAAGTCTATGTTTCTCTGTGTCTGTTTCTGTTTGTCTACCTGTTTTTTCTCTCTATCTCTATCTATCTATCATCTATCTATCTATCTATCTATCTATCTATCATCTATCTTTCTCATCTCTCTCTATATCTCTATATCATCCATGTCTATACTAAGAATATATATATCATATATTATATTATATTATATATATTATATTATATAGTTTAGTATAGTTAGGCTAAACTATCTTGATATGAGTATGAATCATGCTTTCCCAACATGGTAGTGTTATTATATTAAGGCCAGTGAGAATAGAACTGGCAGCATGTATATCCTGATATGAAGCACCCTGCATTCAGGCTTCTGGGTATATTTTCTCAAGAGCATAAGTATTACTAAAGCACTGTGATGCATATCCCAGCATCTCTGTATATTGGCAGTAGCAAAGTGAAGCAGAAGATGTGGTTCCTTCCTTTTATTTCATTTTCTTCAAAATGTTTTATTAATTTCCATTATCAATTGGAAACTTCATATTCTACAATTCCTTATGAATCTCTTTGAAGACTTTAATTTAATTTAATTTAAGAAAGTCTTTTAATGTCACAGTAAATTAAAAAAAATAGTGTTCTACCATTTCCCTCTACCATCTTCTTACTGCCATGAAATCTGTTCTTTCAGCTCTGATGCAATTGTGTACCTATAGTTTTCATATTCCCCCATGACAGGATTCCACATTCTTTGAACATTCCCTCATTATTTAATCAACAACAAAATTTACTTATGTGTCCAAAACCAGAACATGTCTCCGGCGAAATATGAAGAATACTGACATCTCCAAACTGCTGTCCCCACACAAACAGGTTGTTAACCTATGGTCACGCTGCTGCTTTGGTCTTCTGGATGGGAGGATAATCAGTATGAGCATGACACTAGTGTTTTCATTATTTTCTTTCCTTCCTTAATACCTTGCATTAATGACCAATCCATTCCATACATTTTCTTTCATCTTTTTTCATGCATTCATTATAACATTTTATTTCTCTTGTTGTCTCTCCCTTCCATTTTAATAATTCTTTAAAGTCAACATCAGAGAATACTTGCGCAGTTAATACTTACATACATTGTAGAACACAACTATAGAAAACTATGTACTGAAGGATCAAAAATATTCTGGGTTTATCCATAACAATGGGTTAAATAATATGCATGAAAAAATACAAAAGCAAAATAAAGGCAATGAAAAATAATAAAGAAAAGAAAGCTGAAAGAAAGTCTTGCGTGTCTTGCAGCAAGGACTCAACCATGTATCTTAGTTCAGAAATGAAATATCAGTTAACTTTGGTCCTGTTTTCATGTACAAACTAGCATACCTTTTGATGAGCTCATAAAAGTGTCCAGTTTTCAACTTAATTTGTAGCCTTTTGTGTCTGCTATCACATTCTACTCTTTGTCCTTTATCTTTGAAATTCTCATGCCTGCCTTTTCTGGTTTCTCTTATATAACCTACAAACTCACATCCTTCAATGTGACTTGGACTTGTTATTCAAAGACCATTCATTGGGGTCTAGGGTTATAGCCCACCTGATAAATTGCCTAAAAAGCACAATGCCCTGGATTCAATCCCCAGCACTGTATATGCTAAACAGGTAACAACTGTAAACTGAGCAATCTGCAGATAAAATCATAAGAATCACAAGCTATAGGTCATTCTAAGCTCCACATAGAGTTTAATAGTTTAAATGATTTAAATACAAATTCTCAGCCAGTACTCACAATATGCATCAGTGCGTTAAAATATCAAGGGCCAAACTGAACATATCAAAGTGGACTGAGAACTACCCAGGCACACAAGAAAGTAGAAGAATATTGTCACTAACTACTTTTAAATCTATTCATAATTATATAGAGTTAATGAGAGGTCTAGCTCAGGGACATTACTAAATTTAAAAGTCCCTCTGATTAAAATCAAAATGACTTCAAGAATAATTAATGTATCAATTAATGCATAAATATTGTTATATCAGCTGATTGTAAAATACTTTTATCAAAATTCTTCATAATATGATTTTTGTGATATTTGAAACATCCTTCGAACTGAGCTTTGATATTCAACCTTGCCTAACAGAGATCTATACACACAGCTTGTCCATTTAAAAGTTGGACCTTCTCCCTGGAAATGTGCAAGGAGACACTTGTTGGGGTGTTGTTCTTATATCAGTAGGCAGCAGAGCAGTTGGCAATCCTTTGTTCATCCTAACTTGGTGGCTTTGGCTTGATGGCCGGAGCTATTTTATCAAATCGAGACAGCACAGCACAAGAAACAGAAGAAAAACCGAGACCTCAGGACCATAATTCCACCTACAGACCTGCCTTCTGGCGCACTGCACAGGTGGATGTAGATAGCCATTTGTCTCCACATTATGCAACATGGAAAGACTGAGGACCATCTAGGGGCCCAGTAGCCTTGGCCAACCTGCCGGTGGAGCCATCATAGTAGGCAAATATGCTGTGGACAGATAGGAGAGAAAGCAATAGAGTAGCTTGAACATCAAGGGTGTGAGCAAGGGAAAGCTGGCCCCACCACTCCTTTGCCGTGAGATCCCTCTGGGAGGGATGCTCTTCCTCCCTTACTTACCTTACTCCTTACAACATGAGGCAATAGGGAGAGCTCATACTGGGGGCACGAAAGCAGGTGAGCCTGCCCCTTGCTGGCTGTAGCCATTGGGAGACCAGGCCCAGCACCTTGCCAGGGCAACACATTGGAGCCTGCACTGGAGGCATGTGTGGGTGAGCCATTATTTGAGCTTGAGAGCAGGAGAGCTGACTCAGCCTCCTGCAGGTGGCGGTTTTGGGTGACCAAGCCTGAGCAGTGCTGAAAAACTCACCCTAGTGGTGAAGATACGAGAAAGCTGGTGGGTTGACCAGCTCGGCTATGATCCAGGCCCAGATCGAAGGCTCTGAATTACCCCACTCCAAAATCTATATTATCTGCAAACAGCTGAGATACATGAAATGGGCCAGTCCTGCTGATCCGAAGCTGCAGGATCTCCAAAACACAGGACAACAACAGGATAACTGGGAGTAGTCTCAGTGAGGATCCAGTATTGATGCCGTGACAGAAGCCAGAGACCTTGAAGCAGACCAATGATGGCTCATTGCAATGAACATTTGAAAGCGAAGATGTGTAGCAAGACTGATATACTGTAGCACACACTATAACATAATACAGCTTCCACAAAGAGATGGATTTTTACGATTTGTTGTTGTTATTGTTGTTGTTCTCTGTGTGAGTGTTTGTTGTGTGTGTGTGTGTGTGTGTGTGTGTGTGTGTGTGTGTTACTTTGAAGGGAAGATTGCCAGAGCAGGATATGAGGGGACAAGGGAGATGGGCAAAAGTGGTATGCATGATATGAAACTCTCAAAGAATCAACGAAAAGTTAAAGAAAATATGTTAGAGAAAATATGCTAGACCTTGAGCAATTTTTGTAATTTGCCTGTGTCAGTGTCTTCTGCAGCATGAGATACTGTCCTGGTTTCTAGAAGTAACGTTGGATATACCGAAGCAGATTCACTTTGTGCAACCTGGGACTCTGGATCTTCCAGGGTTTATTACAGACTCGAATTTCTGAGAGTTCATACACTGAATGGATAACAGGATAAACATACAATATTTGGGGATTTAGTCAATGTTTATGGAAATTTTGTCTGCCTCTGACATTCTAATATTTACTTCATCACTTTACAGGTAATTACTTCAGATCTGTCACAGTGATAGACATTAGCTATTAATTTATACTATTGTTTGGATGTTTTGAAACCAAAATAATTTGTGTGTGTGTGTGTGTGTGTGTGATTGCTGCTCATTTTAGCAATCATAAATTTGTTGTGACATGTCATTACCAGCTAGAATTTGTTTCAATGACAATTTTTACCTATCATTTATAATAGCACAAGTTCTGGTATTAGAAAACTGAATGATAATGTGTGCTGAAAGTTAAACAATTGTAGGTATTACCATAACAACCTGAAAAACAAACAAGCAAATCCTCGTTAGTGGTCTCTCAACCCAGAGTAATGGACTAGGATATCTGTAGTATTTATGATATGCTACAAATCTAAGATTCTAGAAATTAGCATAAAGTCCATAAGTTTTGATAACACAGAGTCGTAACAATCCATCCTCTGATATTTGAGCACTGAGCTCAGCCTGAATGTGTGCTATGGGGATCAGTTTCCATGCAGAAATGTGTAGTGAGAAGGCACAAGAAAAGTTGGTTTGTGAAAACCATACATGTGCAAGATTTGAATGAATAAAATAATATTGTTAAAGAGTTATTTATATGATCCCCTTCAAATAATGTTTGAACTGAGAGGAGGTTATGGAAGAATGCTATCTGGAGTATGGATGGTATTCTGTTCTCATGTATACAATGATTTGTTACAATTATAATGCTAAAAATTCATCTGTATTGAAGAACGATTGAACTATCAAATTGATTTTTTATATGTATACACACACACACACACACACACACACACACATATATATATATATATATATATATATATACAGTTTTCAGTACTTACACATTGTGGAATTATCATCACAGTCAAGTTAACCTATTCACCTTCCATGTTTCTTCATTCTTTCTTCCTTTCTGTACTTTCCCTCACTTTACATCACTTACCATTCTTTCCCTTCCCTTTCTTCTTTTCAGTGGCAAGAACCCCAACTTAATTAAATTGAGTCACTGTATCACAATTATTTTACAATAAGGAGTAATGTATATAACATCGTGATGAAAACTACAAGCATACAGTATAGTGTTACTCTCATCATTACCCTGCATATTAGAGACCAAAAATATATTCACCTTACAGATGGTCAACTGTATTATTTGACCACATATCTTCCAGTTTCTTTTGCATGGCTCCCAGAATTAACTCTTCTACTCTGTACTTCAGTGTACTAGATTTTATAGGAAACACATGTGAGTAACATCATGAAGTAGTTATCTTTATAAATCTAATTCATTTTCTTTAGTATAATGCCCTTGAACTTAATTTATGTTGTTGAAGATGTAAGAATTTTATTCTTTTTTTGTGGTTGAATAATACTCTTATGTGTGTGCATATACTCCACTTTAAGGATACCATGTATTTAATATTGTATGCTCACATTACCCTTGAAATTTTCAGTCATTCATTAAAAAATCATCTTATTCCTATTTATGACTATATCAAAATTACTTTATAGTAGGGAAGTAGGGAGGATTCTATATATTTCTAACGTGAAGTTATTTTAAGGAAGGTGGCCACAAATATCCTTGCATATGTATGATCTGGTGCACACATTTGAAGTTTTATGTGTCACATATTTATGTCAAGTAACAGAAGGCTTTAGCAATAAGAAATGTACATTAATTTTAATAAATACTGACAATTCTCTCAAGTGATTGAACCAGTTTCCAATAGCACAATTTATTAATATTAATAAATAGCTTCAAATATTACTACCCAAACTTCACATTCATTTCATATTCAAATAAGTATTAACTTTTCATAAATACACTAATTTTCAGATTTTGTATAAGAAAGATCCAAATGTACTTCAACATGCTCTTGGCTGGTGCATAATGAGGATGTATTTGTTGAATATTGATATTTGTTTTTCACAAAGCACCATTAAGTTATTCTGAAAATTTATATTAATTAATTTATTTTTATTTTTATGTGTCTTTGAGTATTCTAAGCCTTCTGCCAGATGTGTTTATTCCAAGATATTGTTATATATTTGTGATTTAATACACCTGGTGAGATCAACTGATAACACTAGTTCTGATTTTCAATAGCACTCCTCTAGTTACTGCTGTTTCCTGTTCCATTTAGGCATATTTTCATATCTGTCTTCTTATGTGGATTGCAGTATTACTCATAAATCGAAGCTAAGAGAACAATCTAATTGACAATAGATAAATGATACATGATTAATACACAGAAAATTATTTAGCCCTTTGTCAAGAATTGAATGCTTCAATTTGCTAGATTAAGGATGAAATTGGAATGAGAAGTTAAATGAAATACTTCCCCTGCAAAAAAAAATCCCCTCAAATATTTGTAATCTCACTTTGTACTAGCTTGTCTTGACAACTTAATATTCTTTAGAATAACTTATGAGATCGGATTCTGACTTTGCCTCTGAGACCATTTCCAGAGAGGACTGAGGATAAAAGACCGTGGTGTCAAACTGGGTGGTGCCTTCAGACATTGGTTGATAAAGAGTTCCAAGGAGGAAGCATCTGCCTGCTCTTGGATTCTTCCTGAGCAGATTTAACTGTTGCTGCTGTTAGTCTCTGCTGCCACCAGACTCCAGCTTCTTCACCATCCCCAACTGTACCACTGCAGAAACACTCCAAGGCCTTCAGTGGTGAACTAGGACTCCTAAAGCATCCATCTTTGCAGACTGATCCACGCCTAGGTTCTCTGTCTCTTCAGAGTGCAAACAGCAGCTGATGAACTACCCAGACCCTATCACATAAACCAACAATAAATCCATATTTGTGGTATGTGTGATGATTAATAGCAGGGCATTATTGCATTATAAAAGACTAGGAAATTACATTTTATGTGTTGTTACAAAAATGATAGGACTATGAGGTGATGTGTATGCTAATTGCCTGGACTTGATTTAGCCATTTTATAGTATCCAATTATTTCAAAACATCATATTGTAGAATAAAAAATATATTCTATGTCAATTCAAAAGAAAACTTGAAAAAAATAATAATTAAGAATAACACAAATTATATGATCTTTTATTTCTCAAAACTTTATGGTTTCATTGAAGTTTGGTAGATGAAAGCAGCTTTGTGATTAAGACATCACAGAAAGGCCTTTGTCTGGAGGCTTCATGATCTTTAGCTGAATGAGGGCTTCATAGCCACTACATCATAATTTATTTGGCTGTTATTTGTCCATTTTTATGAAAGTTATACTTTCATAAAATGTAAAAGTAACTAATTATGCAAATCAACACATTAGGAACTTAATTAGCAAATTGGACTGGACACATTTTAAATGTGAAGTACAGTTAATAAAAACAACATTGTCACTACCCAAGATGGTTCTACTTATGCTGTTTGAAAATAATGTACACTAATGATTTAATTGAAATAACAGTAGTATAATTAAAAGTGTGCACTCAACATAAGTTTTCGGGTATTTTATCTGTTGTAGTGAAATAGATTGCATTCACAAAACATCTGACCAATATTTATTGCAAAAGACATCGAAACATGTAAAGTAAGTATGGATCTATCTTTTCTCTTATGCCCTAACTTTCCAGTTGGAAATTTAAGATGAAAGTTTATACACACACACACACACACACACACACACACACACACACACACACATATATATATATATATATATATATATATATTTCGTTTGGCATACAATTTTAATTTGATAAACTGTGATAACAGAATACAGTATCATATAATCACAAGGCTGAAGGGAGCCATCACAGAGCTCCATTGTGCCTTCAGACTGCTCTGTTTTGACATTTTGCTTCATTGTGGCATTTCATTGATCATTATACCACCAGAATGTTGAACTGATGTGTCCCTACGTTGTATCATTTTCACAGTTTTGAGTTGTGACATCACAATGTTTCCTTGTCCCATCACAATGGTGACCTTTGATCTTACAGTGCTCAATTTGCCATCACAATTATCCAGTTTATCATCCCCACACTGGGAGGTGATATCACAGGTCTTTATTGTGTCAACGGAATTGTATACAGTAACATCACAATGACGGATTCTTTTTATGTCAAAGTGTGGCATTGTGTTGTCCTGATACTTCACTGTTTCATCCTACCCTGCCAGTGCCATTGTTCCATAAACAGTGTCAAGCTACATCACAATGATGGACTTGGCCTCACAACGTCCCTTTGTTCCATTAAGAGCTGAACAATGCACTCCCTTTCAAATGCTTCCTTTTTCCTCACACAGCTGCATTCTGATGCCACAAGGATGGCTGTCATATAATAATGCTGCATTGACCTCTCAAGATACTTTATTGTTCCATTATAATGTTCTCTTTCTTACACCACACAAAAATACCTTAGGATAGCAGTGCCATACCTTGTCTCATGATTTCAAGGGGTTTTCTTCCGTGGTGGTGAGAGCATTGTGAAACAATTTGGTTTCACGGCAGTAGGGATGAGCGGCAATGCTGGGGCATTGGGGCATAAACCATGGCACTTATAACCTCCGAAGCCTGACTCCTGGAACCTAGGCCTACGAGTTCCAGAACAAATCAAACTATCCCTTAAGGCTTAGCTTTGTTGGTCCTTGTCAAAAGAAGGGATCAGTGAAAAGAATGTGACAGAATGCGTGTGAACTATCAGTCTCACTGTTACAGTATGATATCGTAGTGAACGGGCTGCTCATCTGAAGCATCATCCTTACCTTGCTCATTTTGTTCAGAAGAAACTATGTCCTCAAGTTACTTTGTTCAGACCATCCTTGCTTTGTCCCCATTTTCCATGCCAGATTGTCCCTCTCTGGATTCTTAAGAAGATATTGTCCCTCTTAACTCTTATCTGATGTTTTGATCAGGAATCAGGGTATCTAGGGTGCCTTGACCTGGGACACTCCAGCACTCCAGGTTCTGAGGGCATAAGCCAGGCCCACAAGTGGGTGTGCAAAATGCACTGTGCAGAATGCCTTAGTGCTGAGTGGCCTGGCTCTTGGGACAGCACGGAGTTTTTTTGCCTAATGTCAGGTTGAAATTTACTCTTGGTCATCAGTAAAGATGCTAGCCGCCAATAGGCTGGGCAGAATAGGTGGGACTTCCATTCCCCCTCCCCCTCCCTCCCACCGGCATGCTAGCAGAGGCAAGAAGGAGAGAGAGTTTTGCCTCTTTTTGCTTCTGAGGCAGAAGGAGCCACCAGCCATGTGAGATCTAGGGTGGAGTGGCCATTGGCTACTTCCCTGACTGGACCAGGGATACCAGGTGGAATATTAGAAACAATTATTAAATGAGTGCAGACTTAGGGTGCTGAGCTAGGACTAAAGATAATTGAGCACCTGAACCGAGGGAAGAGCTAGAGGTGTTGAGATGGGAGTGAAGAGAAGGGTGCTCTAGCCGAGACTTAGAAGAGCCTCGCCATTGAGCTAAAGCAGTGTGTGCGTGTGTGTGTGTGTGTGTGTGTGTGTGTGTGTGTGTGTGTGTGTGTGTGTGTGTGTGTGTGTGTGTCTGTGTCTGTGTGTGTGTGTGTCTGTGTGTGTCTCTGTGTGTGTGTGTGTGTGTGTGTGTGTGTGTGTCTGTGTGTGTGTGTGTGTGTGTGTGTGTGTGTGTGTGTGTGTGTGTGTGTGTGTGTGTGTCTGTGTGTGTGTGTGTCTGTGTGTGTGTGTGTGTGTGTGTCTGTGTGTGTGTGTGTGTGTGTGTGTCTGTGTGTGTGTCTGTGTGTGTCTGTGTCTGTGTGTGTGTGTGTGTGTGTGTGTGTGTGTGTGTGTGTGTGTGTGTGTGTGTGTGTGTGTGTCTGTGTCTGTGTGTGTGTGTGTGTGTGTGTGTGTGTGTGTGTGTGTGTGTGTGTGTCTGTGTGTGTGTGTCTGTGTGTGTGTCTGTGTTCTGTCTGTGTGTGCATGTCTTTCATCCACCAATCCAAGGGAATCTGGGCAGGGCTGGTACTGAGGTCAGTGTCTGCCTGGAGCTTAAAGCTAGGCAGCACTGACTGCACCACTTATCTCCTGATACAGCATTTCCTTTTGCTGTAATGTAGTTGACATGAGAAACACAGCTCTCACCTCAAAGGACATAAAGATTATTTATTTTGGAACCAAGTATTAGGTCACCTCAGATACATTCCAACCTGGTAATTCTATCATTATTAAATATAAAGGTAGTGATAAAAATTATCTGAAAAGGTGGCTAAAAATAAATTCTCTTCAGAAGGTGCAGTTTATCAGGAAATCGAGCCTTAAGTAAGAAAGAAGAGCATTAGATAGAAACAGCATGGTTTGTGGGAACATGAACATGACTGAGAGAAGCAGAACCTCCTCCCCATCCATGGGGAGGATCAGCTTCATCAAGAATGAGAGAGAGACAGACAAAGACACACACACAGAGAGAGAGAGAGAGAGAGAGAGAGAGAGAGAGAGAGAGAGAGAGAGAGAGAGAGAGAGAGAGAGAAGAGAGAGGAAGACAAGGAGGAACAAAGAGAGATAGAGACAGAGAAGGACCAAGACAAAGGACATGAGAGGAATAGGATAGAGTGGGACAAAGGAGAGTGGGGCAAAGGAGTCTTGAGAGTGGTTTCCACAGCAATCCCCTTGAATGAATCTTTTCTCCGAACTTGGACTGTTTGAACCAGATTTCTCTCTGTAGTCCTGGTAGTCCTGAAACTCAGAAGACCAGGCTGGTCTCAAACTCACAGGGATCCACTGGCTTCTGCCTCCCGAGTGCTGGGATTAAAGATGTGTGACACTTAGCTGAACAAATAGTAAGAGTAAAGAAAATATCAGACTGTTGTAAGTTTGAGGAGACTGGCAATAAGTTTCACATCACTTTATTTAATTCAGCATAGCCACTTCAAGGAGTAAGGAAGGCCGAGGTATCATAAATTGAGAGCTGTCAAGTGAGTGCACAGACTACTTTTTAATTCTCTGTCACAGGGAGAACATCAAGGAAGCAAAGCCTAATTTTTTTCATGCTGAAGGATCTGGGAAAAAAGGAATAAGCCTGTGTTCCAGCAGTCATTAATCAGGGTGCTGTTCAGATACATTGCAGGAACATTATGTAGTAAGATTACAGCAAAATTGAAAAGTATATGCTCTCTTGGGTTATAGGAACCTAATGGCTTCTGGTACATTCCAAACAGTTTTACCTAATAGTCACAGGATGTTAGATCAAATACAGAGATGGCTATTAAAAGGGCTGAAGATAGCCTGAGATAATTGTGCTCCAGATGGGCAACATTCCAGTTCTTGATAGCTATGAACGTTCTAATTAGATAAAGAGTTTTGTCTGATCTTTAACCCAGAAGCAGCTTCTCTCCCTTTGGATCTGCCATTTACATTGGAGAGTATTTATGTAGAGGAAAAAGCTATTTCATTTTCTTTATCATGTTTGATTCTATACCAGATAATGAAGATTGAAATCTTTGTTATGATAGTGTTATACTATGGTAAATTACTAACTTTTTATTTTTCTCTCCCTTTATTAGGTATCTAGTTAAATTTTGGGAGAGTTGAAGGTATTTGTGAATGCACTCTTCAGTTATAATAAGCATGACGTGTAAGTTGATGTCTATTCAGGTGAGGGCTGGCAAAAGGCCATGATTAGACAGTAAAAAATAAGGCAGGGACAAAGCTTTTGTAGATGAAAGAGAAGAGGAAGGAAAAGGAGAATCGAGATGGAGACAGAGAAGGATGACCCAGATCTGGGTGGTCTTGAATTGCCACGTAGTTACGTATAGTTCTTAAGGGATGGATTTCTGTAGGCAAATTTATCGTATCCTTATCAATTCGTTGTGAGTTTATTGTGTGGACGTATTGTGGATTGAGAATTTAACATATAAATCTGATTGTTGGGTTGCAGTTTGTTGAGTCTTGAATTTATCTGGTAGCTGAAACCAAAGAGTTTGCCGCTAGCAGAGAGCCGCCAGGAGAGATGTTAACCAGAGATAAATTATGCTTAGTTCCATTTGGCCTCACGGTCCCGGAACTAACACTGGAGACCATGCTGGAACAGCCCGCAGATCGCCTGGGTAGAGTGGAGCTGCTCAGATAGAGGTGCTCCGCAGTGCCATGCGGCCCCACCGGTGCTGGCGATAGAGCAGGATAGAAGGTTATCAGTTGCATTTACTATTTACTGAAACAATGATGCAAATCAGAAATGGAAACAAGTGGATTCTGATTGCCGGCCATGTGAAGTGTCATGGCATTCTAAGCCAATGGCAGGTGATAAGGTTACAAGCTAGAAAAATAACTCTGTAAATAAGCGAAACTTACTGTTGTTCCTCTCAGACGAGTTAGTGCAAATGGTTCTTTTCTGTCAGTCGCCTGTGCAGGAAAATGTTCCTCTATGGAAGCTGTTCCAGAAACGTCAGAAATAATGCAAAGCCTTCCTAAAATATAGGTCAGCACCTTGTCCCTTCAGCCACTGACCACTCTCTCTAGTTACGTGTTTCACTTTACCCTGTGATAAACTCTCTTCTACAGGGCATTCCTCTGTCTCATCTGATTCTGATGGGGATCACATGGGCTGCTGGAAGCAGAGAAAGACACAGTGGCATATTGCCTTGTCATATTTTTCTGGGCTACTTTAAGTTTTAAATTATAAACTATCCTTAACCTATGTGCACAGAATACACATCTTCAAAACGTTCCCACTGTCAAAGGAAGCTTGGCACAAATGGATATTTTTATTTATTTTTTGCCTTTACAAAGAAATATACTGTAAATGTCGTTGTTTGCAGTTAAGCAGTGCTTGTCTTCAATGTAGATGACAATTTCAATTTTGGTTTCTGTGATTCCCTGGTTGAGGCACACCTCAAAGCACAGCCAAGGAATGGGGGAGATGTCACTGCTGTCCTGGAATTGGCCTAATGCCTAGATACTCAGAGCAAACACACAGCTCTTCCCCACTACTGTTCTTCTGTACTAATGCAGTCTGAAGATCCAGCTGGATAACATAACACACTGCCTCCTTGTGTGTTCCACACTTCAAGCCTCTTTGAGATTATATTTTTGTTCCATTGTTTAACATATCCAAAGGTGAATACATCACACTTAGCTTTCATCATGTTTGTTCTTGTCACTTGTCTTAGGCTGTGCTGTTCAGCCTCCCCTGAGGTCAGTTCAGCTAAACCCTAAACTAAACACAGAGGCCACCGAGAAACATGACTGGATAAGCAGAAAGACAGCTCGGGCCGATTCATTGTGTGCAGTGTTCATTCTTTCAGAAAGCCTTGCAGCGTCTGAAGCTTTCCATCCTTGGAAGCAACTGCCCACATGTGCACCTTTCTTATCACCCTGAAGCTTTCCAGCATCTGCTCCATTACAGTCTTGTGTGCTCCGTGGTAGTTTTTTATTTGAGTAAAAAAAAAAAATAGAAACTCTTTGCCCCTCATTAATTTGGAATGGCACTCTACCACAGTACAGAGCTCCTTGCAGATACATCGCAAGACTCAGGTACAGCTAAAAGAGTTAGAAATTTGTGCGTGCCTTTAGGGGATAAAGGATCAGATTATATTCATATGCGCTTATCGCTCTTTCTCAGAAAAATGAACAAATACGTTTCTCTGAGAACAATGATGTTTCAGTACTAGAGAATAAGCTTTGTTCCTGTCTAGGAGGAAATGTGTTGTGTCATCCAACTGGATCTTCAGAGCAGGCTATAGAAGCACAGAAGAACAGCCGTGGAGAAGAGCTGTGTGTTGTATATGTATTGTTCACCTGGAGGAACATACAAGCCATACCACAGTTAGAGATGTCTCCTAATGTCACATATTTGGGTCATCCACGGTTCCCTTTCTGTGCAACTTCCAGCTAGGTGTTTCACAGCTTTTGGTTAGACCGTGGCTGCAAGAGTTTTGGCTGTCTTTTTCATCCTCAGCTAAGTTCTTTGTCAGTTGAATTATCAAAATGGCATAAGTGTTATGTTGATACTATTTCCAATATAAGGCAGGAGTCTTGCAGAGGCTGAGGCAAATTGTTTTCCAACTAAACGCTGGCATCCTGCTCTTTAAGATTAAGACCAGGTCTCTCTACAAAGCACTGGAGCAGCAAATTTAAAAGGAGGCAAATAGAAGATAGACTATTTGGCAATGGAGATAAAACAGTTCATTTCCTGGTTAATGTTTGCATTTTTCTGGTTTTGAGCAAGCATAAAATTACCCATAACGAAGTGACACTTAATAGACTCTGGACATTTCAGGAGAAACATAGCTTTTAAGTACATTTCTGTTCCTAGGAGAAAATGAGGAGAGTAGGAGAGTGGATTTTATCAGGTGCAAATCTCAAAGTCTGAAAAGAGAAAAGGAATGAATTAAAGACTGACTTCAGTCCTATGAATTTGTAACTCTTTAAATCTGTTTAAATAATTTCCCCGTTTTTAGGGTCATATTTTTCAAACGTATTATTAAAGACTTTTTAAAAAGATGTTTTCTCTATAATACAACCTTGTGGCAGAAGTAAAAAGGGACTATGGGTAATACAAATGCATTACACATTTTAAAACATGGTGATCAGAACCACTCTTATTTGAGGATGTACCATATGTAGTTTGACAATCCCTAATGTGAGAATTATAAGGAGATTGGACATACATGTTACACTCAGATGGCCATGCTCCCTGTGCTCACTGGTCCATGGGACTCAGTCTCTTCAGGTTGAGAATGTTAGAAATGGCCTAGTCTATCTATGCTTAGAGTTCCATTCTCTACCAATGTTTCTCTACCAGCATAAGGATGTGTCCCTGACTTGATAGGGTCTACTTGTTTCAATAAATGAATAGTAACACAGGATGTACTCCATTATCTTCTGCTTATGTCACATTACCTGGACCAGGAATGCCCTCAGTCTTGTAGGAGATCCTGCCTCCGATATGGCACCATTATGAACATATTAATAACAGTCAAAGGAGCTACACAATGTTTATATGCACATCATTTCCTGATTGTTTTTTAAAATACTCTTCATTTTCTCTACTAATCTTTAGTTTGGTGATTTCATGCTTTTATCACTTATCGTTTTGAATTTATAGTTTCACATATTATCATTTTCTTTCCTACTTTCCTCCCTTCCTCTCCTTTACGTCTCACCTACTTTCTACATCTTTATTTCTCCTTTTCTGCCAATCTTAATGTTTCCTTCTCTCCTTCCTTCTCTTCCTCCTTTCCTCCCATTCTTGCTTCTTTCTTCTAGATTATGGGTGCTGCATGGACTACTCCCTTAAGTATCTTTTATAAGATTGGTCTGATCATCATGAATTTCCTCCACATTTTTGTTTCTTTTTCTGAAGGATATTCTCAGTGGTAGAGTAGTCTTGTCTGGGAGCAGTTTACTTTTAGGACAGACAGTAGGACATTTCATGCCCTAACTCCTCTCCTACCTATAGGATTTCTATTAGGAAGTTTACTGCTTACCAAATGGAAATTTATTTAAATACAACTTTGTGTTTTCCTATTGAATTTTTTAAAAATTCTTTGTCAATACGTTGGCAAGTTGTCTGTGATACGTGGGCTTGAACATTCTTTGCATCTTCACATATACTTGGCTTTTATAAACTCTTGTACTTTGGTATCCATTACTTTCATAAGACTAGGATTTTTTTTCTGTTATTTAATTAAATATTTTCTTCTTTCAGATTTCATTTTTATAGATTTTTCTTTTATAATTGGATAATTTATGTATTTACATTTCAAATGTTATCCCCTTTTCCCCCCTCTCCCATACCCCTTCCCCCTCTCCCTGCTTCCATGAAGATGCTTACCTTCCTGTCCAGCCACTCCCATCTCAACACCCTGGCATTCCCCTACACTGGGGAAAGGAACCTTCACAAGACCAAGGGTTTCTCCTCCTATTGATGCCAGATAATGCCATTCTCCTTCTACATATGCAGCTGGAGCCATGGGTCCCTCCACTCTTTGATTGGTGGTTTAGTCCCTGGGAGCTTTGGGGGATCTGGTTGGTTAAAATTGTTGTTCATTGTATGGGGTTGAAAACCCCTTCAGTTTCTTCAGTCCCTTCTTTAACCCCTCTACTGGGGACCCCGTTCTCAGTCCAATGGTTGGCTGTGAGCATCCCTCTCTGTATTTGTCAGGTTCTGGCAAAGCCTCTCAGGAGACAGGCATATCAGGCTCTTCTCAGCATGCACTTCTTGGCATTAGCAATAGTGTCTGGGTTTGGTGACTGTCTGCGGAATAGATCTTCAGGTGTGGCAGTCTGTAGATGGCCTTACTTCAGTCTTTTCCACACTCTTTGTCCCTGTGTTTCCTCCCATGAGCATATTGTTCCCCCTTCTAAGGAGGACTGAAGCACCCACAGTTTGCTCTTCCTTCTTCTTGAGCTTCATGTGGTCTGTGAATTGTTTCTTGGGTATTCTGATATCTGGGGCTAATATCCACTTATCAGTGAATGCATACCATGAATGTTCTTTTGTAACTGGGTTACCTCATTCAGGATGATATTTTCTAGTTCCATCCATTTACATAAAAATTTCATGTAGTCATTGTTTTTAATAGCTGAGTAGTACTCCATTGTGTAAATGTACCACATTTTCTGTATGTTTTTTAACCAAGTCGAAATACTAATGTTATTACTGCCATCACCCAATAATGCATGGTGACTATCCCAGCACATTCTTAAAAGATATTGTTTTATTTCCAAGCAGGCATGAGTAACTTCCATAGTTCCTCAGCCCTCAGAGGCCTCTCTCCAGTCCATCAGGTATTTTAATGGAACTCTATCAAACTTCTCCAGATCATATGTTGGTAACCAACCACATGTACTATGAATTCATATGTTCAAAATCCACACCATGTCCAAAGAAAGGCTTTTCACAGAACTCCTTCCCACCCTTAGGCATGTACATTTCTCCTCCTCTTGGGATATGCACTGGAATTTGTGGACTTTGATATAGATTGTCTATGTATAACAAAAGATTCACAGTCACTTAGGTCAGCATTAGAATGGTTTTGAGTCTATATACAAAATACTACTCATTGAAATATGATGCATCTTTAACCAAGTTATGGGGCAGTGTAAAACAGGACAAATGAACATTAATGCTCCCACAAACAGACTTTCATGATTGTAACAGGAATATAGCATGCATAACAAATCCATAGTGTAGCATGAAGAGTCCATGCCTAGATAAGACCATTGTTATCTTCTGTCTTCTGGGAGCCCTCATAGCACATTTTGGAGTATGAAATAAATCTAGCAGGGAAAGATACTGGTCAGTTCAAAACTGCTTCACTGTGTACAATAAAATATGTGATGTTATCAGCAAGAGGCTTTCACATCAGTTCAGTGGGCAAACAAGATGAGGAGTAATAGCCTGCTTTATCTTGTGTACTTCTGCCTCTGGAGACTTCCCGACTTCCTGACTCACAGGAAGATAATCACTGAAGAACACTGAGATTTTCATTTAATAACCTGACTTTTGGTAGCAATACTGCTCACTCATTGCAGGATTGCTCAAAAATGCTTTAAAATATTTTAATGAGTTTTCATATTAATTGGGTTTTAAAATCATCTTCATACAATCAAAGCAGCTTGTTTAGCACACGTTCAACCCATTTTTCCATTCCTCAAATAGCCATCATCACTTAAAATTTTACCTTCAGTATTGAATAGGTTTTTTTATGCCTTTAACTTTAGTTTCTCTTTTTCTATATGTCTAGATATATCTGATTGTTTAATAGTGTCCTGCACCTTTATAATTATTCTTTCTTTTTGCTTCTTCTGTCTATAATATTTTAAAAGACTTTATTTCATACTCTTTTTTCTTAGACATCATCTACTTGACGGTTGTTGCGACTTTTAACTGAAGGGTTTTGACATAGTCTTCCTCATATTATTGATTGGTTATATTTTATTTATTTTACTTTATTTATTTTTGTTTTTGAGACAGGACTTCTTGTAGTCCAGTATGGCTCCAGACTTGCTATGTAGTTGAGACTGACCTTGAATTCTTAGCCCTGTATCTCTGGTATTTCTACTCTTAAGTGCTTGGATTACAGGCATGAACTGCTATTTATAACTATTGTTTTTCTTAAAAAAAGAAATCCTTCTCTGCTGAGTTTCTCATTCATTTCATACAGGA